>NC_135892.1:58660650-59355880 GCF_964194155.1 Cetorhinus maximus
TTCTTGTGAAAAAACAAATGCCAACTATTCCTATACAAAACTAAGAACCACAGACAATAACAAAGACCATAGAGGAGCAGGGGTTTTCTGCAACTGCATAGTGACATGGGTAGAAGAGAGTCCAAAATAATTTCACTTGTTTCCACAATTCTAAGCAGAGGATGACTTAGCAGCTTCGTTTGGGACAATATTATCCAAGACATGGACTCAATTTTCTCTCCACTTGCCCTTGTGATTTGAACGTAGACCGCACTGGCTGCACTTGGAGGATCAAACATCCCTGTGTTTTCTTCCAGGATCACTTTCCAGCACTCATAATTGGAGAGTTTGGAACAGGTTGTAAAATGCAAGGCGTATATTGCGTGAAGATGACCTATGCTGGCAGGTACCTTGCTAGAAAGTTCCAGTGACAGCACATGCAACCGAAGAGCTCAGCAGGCATAACTGAAATAGGATTTTGGCGAGACAAGTGACAATTAACTGGTACATTTCACAACTAAGAAAAACAACCTGCACTTTGTAAATAAGGATTTGGAAACAAGATTGCAGGACAGGCATGGCAATGAGAAGGATAAAAAGAAAAGGCATGAAGTGCAAATTTAGAATGAGACTCTGTGCACAGCAGGGGCCAGCGGAGATCACAACAAAGGCTTTGCGTTGTCTGTGTAATTTCATCCCGAATACTGGTGGCAGTTCTTACACAGACTCTACTGTAGTTTTCATCTAGTTTTCTAATAGTTAATTTGCACATATGCGCAGTGGATGGCCACTTGCGATTACAATATTGATTTCCCTCTTCGTCTAACCATCAATGGAAGTGTTCCCATTGTGAAACCCACTAGTGCTGGGAGCATAAAATGATTTACAGCCAGAAGGGGAAAAAAGAACACAAGAAAGATAGTTACAAGGTGACTGACGTACACTTACCTTAACATTGCCGTGCCCTTTCAGTAAGTTTCAGTGTGCAAACCACCAAGCAACCACTGACACCAATTTCATAAGGGTGACTTGCATGCAGGTTATTCCTGCCCCCTTATTTATACTAAATGAAGCAACTGTTCATCGTAGGAGGGTGGTCTGTCGCCATTGGTCCCTGTGCCCTTAAAAGTTACACTGCAGCCAAGTTCAGGCGAAATGAAATTCTTGTCCATTTTCTACTAGCGGCTGTCTAACAAGTGGCAAATCAATGGATAGACAGGAAGAAAATTTTGGCCAGAATTTTATGCCCCCTTGGTGTCAGGCATCATGGCGGGCAGGGGTGGGGGCACAATAAGGCGAGAAGGCCAAAAATTGGTTTTATGCTGTCATGAAACCAGTTTGCAATTGTCTGCTCCACCCGTCAATGGTGGGCCACGTTTCCCACTGCCGCATGTTGAGAACGTCATTTTAATACATTTGCATCTAATTATAAGCCCTGCTCGCTGGAATCATCCCATGTCAAATTTACACCCCTGTCGGCATGACTTCAAAACGGCGTGCTTCATGATTGCGTTTAAAAGGTATGAACCTGGCAACCTGAACTTCAAGTGGAACTCTGAGGTGAGTGCACACAAACTTGTGCAGCGCTCATGAGCATTGTCCGTAGGACATCATGGAAGAGGAGCCGTGCATTCGAGGGGGGCATAGACATGTCGCTGCTTCCCGGCTGGCTTTCAGTGCGGTGCCGGGGCAAGGGCTCCTGTGCAGGTAAGGCCAGGGGGATGGGGGGTCAGGCATGACAGCACAGACTGAAGGAAATACTCAAGCACATGCTGGGTGGTGGGTGGGGGAAAGGGGGTGAGGCAAGCAGCCACATACTTGGACAAGCTTATCAAAAGTGAGCATTTTTCCGCAGCTGAGGCCGTTCAGCTGCAGCTCCATTGACAAGCGTGGAGTTGGGCCTTTGAAGCTTTTATGCCCACTCAAGCAATGCAAAAGCATGAAAAGGGCCACCAAATGCTCCAGAGCTTTTCACTGCTCAGGTGCAGAATGCAAATTAGTGTGCATTTTAGGGGGCAGCAGAGCAACTGGCTGACTGGGCAAGTTGTACAATCCCTTTGTAAAAGGTGGCTATGGCGCAGTCACTGGTGGAGGTGCTCACAGCTCCTTGCAATGTCTTTATTCAGGTTTGGACTAGTATCCATTATGGTTCAAGCTAACAGCACAGCCTTGCAGTGTGGGATAGGAGAATGCCTGCACCTGAGCTGAGAGTAAAGTATGCAGTCCAGTGGGAAAAGCTGCCGCCAATCGGACAAGTGGAGTGGGGCAGACGTGGGTGGGTTTTCGGACAGCCAATGAGGGCTCTACACACTGGACATCCAAGTGGTGGCCAGCACTCTCCTGCATGCGTGAAGGGGCCTTCAGACTTAACTAAGAGAGGTTCTTAGTATACCCATGCTAACCCACTCATGTCTCTCTTTGATCCTGGAGGGGGAGAACATCAGGATCATGGAGCCTGGTGATTTAGCGGTGTGCTTCATGGCTTACAGAGGCCAGAGAAGAAGGGAGCAGTGGAAGCGCCTGACTCAGCAAGATGAATGGGTGGCAGGGCCTGCTGCACACACAGCTGAAGCTCCACAGTGAGCTGGTGCTTGTATGCATCTTGCTAGACCTAGGATCTGTAGACGCTGCCTGTCATTCCCGCGGATGACCGATAACCAGTGTTGCTGAAGACGGCGCATGTTTAGGGAACTGGTCGGTCACATATGCCACCTGCTGCAGGGTTCGGTACCATGGGGAAATGGAGGGCATCCTCTGCCAGTGGCCGTGAAAGTGACCGTGGCTCAATTTTTACCTCAGTGGCTCCTTCAAGGGCTACACAGGTGACCTGTGTGGGATCTCGCAAGCTTTGACGCACAATTGTATCCAGGAGGTCACGAATGCCTTCTTCGCAAAGGCACAGAACTTTGTGCATTTCGCCCGGAATCAGGAAAGCCAGTACGTAAGAGTGCTGGGATTTGCACAGATCTCAGGTTTCCCACAGGTGTATGGTGCCATCGACTGCACTCACTTGGCGCTTAGATCTCCATGGCAACAAGCATTCAACTGTGTCAACTGCAAAGGCTTCCGCTCACAATGTTCAGCTGGTGTACGACCACCACAAACATATCCTACAGATCCGTGCACGATTCCCAGGGAGCATCCACTACTCCTATATTCTAAGCCAGTCTCAGATCCCTGGCATTTTCCAGGGTCCAGAGAGGTTGCAGGGTTGGCTCCTTGGGAACAAGGGCTACCCACAGAGCACGTGGCTGATGATACTCGTGTGACTGCAACAGAGCGACGGTACAACGAGGTTCGTGCCACAACCCCGGCTTTGGTGGAGCAAACAATAAGCATTTTGAAAATGAGATTCCAGTACCTCGACAGGTCTGATGGAGCACTGCAATACAGTCCCCGGGGGTGTCACACACTATCATCGCTTGCTGAGCACTCCACAACCTGCTGCTGCAATGGGGGGAGCGCGGGAACGACCTGGCTGAGGAAGAGATGGAGGAGCTGCATGTATCCTCCAATGAAGAGGATGTCAAAGGGGATGATGAAGAGGTCCCCGAAGGCGAGGATGCCGGTGATGAGGCCATCGCACTGGCCGGAGGAGGCAGGCGCACTGGGGAGGCCCACATTGCTGCACGATTTGTGAAGAATGAATATTGAGATGTAGTGAGCACAGTCCTGACATCCTCACCTTACATCTGTGAACGTTTGACTGTTTGTGGCTAATGGCTGCACACAAAGCCTCAGTGCTCAGGCTCATGTCATGGAGAAGCAGCGGAGGTCCTAATAGTCGCTAGATTCCAGGAGGATGACAATGACATGCAGTGATAGATCTTTACAAGTCTTCACATTACATCTGTGAATGTCTGACCCTTGTCTGGCTGGGGGCAGGTCGCTTGCACTCTGATCAGGGTCAGATAATGGAGACGTAGCCATGAAACTTTAAACGCACCTGATCCTTTGTTAGCCTTCAGCACCCGACCACTTCAGGAGCACAGCGTCACTGGTCACACATGCTGAAGAGATGCTGAGGTGCTGAGAGCACACAGAGAATGACGGAACTCTGTGATGCCTGCCCAAAACATTCTGGCAGCAGTAACGAGCACCATCGAGGTGCAGGTATCACTAATGTGTCCAGTGAGTGTGAAGCCAGACAATCACTTTGGTCTGAAGGTTGCACATTGCACAGGGAAGAGGCCCTGGACTGAGACAACTGTCTCTATCTTGTGCAGGAAGCAAGGTTTTACATCTAAGTGACACGAACATTGCTTATCATAACAAGGAGTCATAGGCAAGGAGACATTCTTGGGAGTTTATTTACAATAGTGAACATTTACAACAGTGAACATGAAGTACAAGTGATTAACAACCATGCCCAGGCTGTGCAACTACATCATCTTAACCTTCCTAACCCTGCTGCTACATCTTGGTGCTCCCCCAACATCCACAGCGGAGGTGGAGGCAGCCTGCCAACTGCTACATGCTGTGATGACCTTGACTGGCATCCTCTGGAGGGCCGAGACCTGGAGGACCCCAGCCTGCTTTCAGGGTCCGTTGAGTGGCAGTGGCATCCTCCTCGGCCTGTGGAGCTGGAGCTGCAGGGGTCACAGGAAGAGGGAATTCGAATGGGCCAGACACTCCCGGAGTTACCTGGGTGGATGGCCCGGGATGTCGAGCTGTTGCTCCCTTGAGGAGAAGGGCAAGCTGGAGTGAAATTGAGCTGGCCCGCACCCCCTCTCGTGTTGACGCTGTTATAGGCACCAACTATGGAATCATAGGCATGCCAGCGCTATCACCTCAGACTGAAGGTGGATGGACTCCTCCATTGTGCCTTGCAATCTGAGGAGTGCAGCGGACGTCCCTTCCTGATGTTCCTAAGCTTGCCTTTGCAGCTCCAGCAACTGAAGCATGTCCAAGCCCAGAGGCTCCTCATCTGACTTGGACTCAGCAGATTTCTGACCTCCAGTAGTCCTCCGAGTGCTGGAAACCTGGGAAGTCCCTGCTGCCACCTGCTGTGGATCAAGCAGTGCGATGTGCTCACCAGATTGTGACCCTGAGGCTACTATCTAGAACTAGGTCCCATCGAAGTGTGCACCTCTGTGCTGGTGGAGGGTGTGGCTGAGCGCTGTGATGGGTCTTCAATTAGGGTGTCATCAGATTCTTCTTTCGCGGCGTCTTTTTTTAATTCATTCATGGGATGTGGGCTTCGCTGGCTGGGCCAGCACTTATTGCCCATCCCTAGTTGCTCTCGAGAAGGTGGTGGTGAGCTGCCTTCTTGAACTGCTGCAGTCCATGTAGCAAAGGTGCACCCATGTTAGGGAGTTCCAGGATTTTGATCCAGTGACAGTGAAGGAACGGCGATATGTTTCCAAGTTAGGATGGTGATTGACTTGGAGATCAACTTCCAGGTGGTGGTGTTCCCAACTATCTGCTGCTCTTGTTCTTTTAGATGGTAGTGGTCGTGGGTTTGGAAGGTGCTAAGGAGCCTTGGTGAATGCCTGCAGTGCATCTTGAAGATGGTACACACTGCTGCTACTGTGTGTCGGTGGTAAGGAAGTGAATGTTTATGGATGTGATGCCAATCAAGCGGGCTGCTTTGTCCTGGATAGTGTCAAGCTTCTTGAATGTTGTGGGAGCTGCACTCATCCAGGCAAGTAGGGAGTATTCCATCACGCTCCTGATTTGTGCCTTGCAGGTGGTGGAGAGGCTTTGGGGAGTCAAGAGGTGAGTTACCCGTCACAGAATTCCTAGTCTCTAACCTGGTCTTGTAGCCGCAGTATTTATATGGCTAGTCCAGTTCATCTTCTGGTCAATGGTAATCCCCCAGGATGTTGCTGGTGGGGGATTCAGTGATGGTAATGCCATTGAACATCAAGGGGCGATGGTTAGATTCTCTCTTGTTGGAGGTGGTCATTGCCTGGCACTTGTGTCGCACAAATGTTACTTGCCACTTGTCAGCCCAAGCCTGGATATTGTCCAGGTCTTGCTACATTTCGACATGGAGGCTTCAGTATCTGAGGAGTCATGAATGGTGCTGAACATTGTGCAATCGTCAGCAAACATCCCCACTTCTGACCTTATGATGGAGGGAAGGGCATTGATGAAACAGCTGAAGATGGTTGGGTCGAGGACACTACCCTGAGGAACTCCTGCAGTGATGTCCTGGAACTGAGATGACTGATCTCCAACAACCACAACCATCTTCCTTTGTGCTAGGTATGACTCCAACCAGTGGAGAGGTTCCCCCCCACCGATTCCCATCGACTCCAGTTTTGCTCGGATGCCTGGATGCTACACTCGGTCAAATGTGGCCTTGACACAAGGGCAGTCACTCTCGCCTCACCTCAAGAGTTTAGCTCTTTTGTCCATGTTTGAACCAAGGCCGTACTGAGGTCAGGAATTGAGTGGCCCTGGGGGAACCCAAACTGGGCAGTAGAGAGCAGGTTATTGCTAAGCAAGTGCCGCTTGATAGCTCTGTTAGATGACTCCTTCCATCAATTTACCGATGATCGAGTGTAGACTGGTGGAGCAGTAATTGACTGGGTTGGATTTGTCTTGCTTTTTGTGTACAGGACATACCTAGCCAATTTTCCACATAGCTGGGTAGATGCCAGTGTTGTAGTTGTACCGCAACAGCTTGGCTAGGGGTACGGCTTGAGTCGAGGAACTGGCTCGTGGGCCCCCTCGGCTGCTTCCCAGATTTGCCTGTGAAAGCAAGAAGAGATAATTAGTTCATGGCAGGGGACTGTGGAACAGGGGAACCCACTCAGCATGGCTGTTTGATGGATGTTGCACTCCTGGATCTTCGCTTGATTGAGCACCGCCAACCTCAACACACGCAGGAACGGTCCAGATTGTCGCTGGCCAGCTATATGACTCTATTTTCAAAGTTTGTGAGGACCTTAATGTCAGGCATTCCTCCACCAGTCTGCGACCTCTCCCTTTTGTTGTGTACTAGCTTGTCTTGCATGAAGACAGATGGAGAAAGTGTAGGCAGGATGCCTGCCAGGTGTGGGTGGTGACTAGTGCCATGGACAGGATGAGGGCATGATCTGCAGGGCAGATGAAGGTGTGTGAGAGAGAGAGTAAATGGTGATGTTCCTTGAAGTGGCAGTGAATGAGATTCCTGTGGATGTGCGATGGGTTTGTGAGTGAATGAGTTGAGAGTGATGAGAAGAGTGACTTACCCTGGCAGAACAGAGGAGATCATTATCCTCTTTCAACACTGGGGGTGGCTGTTCTCTTCTGCAGGACGTTGACGCTGACCACCGCTGCATTTGTCACCTTGCTTGCTGGTCTTCGCCGAAGGCAGGGGGTAGAGGACTTCAAGGGAGGTCTCCACTGCGTCCAGTAGGCACCAGAGGGAGGTGTCACTAAATTTGGGGGTAGCGTGTTTCCTCACTTTGGTAGCTATGACTTTGTAGCAGCTTCCGATTCCTTTGAGAGTGCCAGCTTTGTGCAGGGGCGTCCTTTAAAATATGGCACCCAGGTTACTGAAGGCCTGAGGTGACGGCAGGGCAGGCGAATGTGAGGCCACCCTGCCAGTGGTCTGGCATGTTTCCTGAGAATGCATTATTAATGAGGTGGGTCGTGCCGGGAATGGGATACATTGCGAAAACCCACCCTTGCGGCCGGTGGGTAAAACATCCTTTTTCCCGCCCGCTACCTCACTTTGTGCAAACCTGGGATGATTCTGCCCTTAGGCTTATCTTGCAAAGACTACAATGTAAAAAAAAAAGCTTTAAAAAACAATCTCTCAATTTTTCACATTTAGATGACAGCTATACATTGATGTAAGAAAATGCACAAATGAGGAATGATTAAATATTTAGGGAGTGAAACCGGTTTCTGGTCTTCATGCAAGATGAGCAAAAATGAATTTGCGGACTGTTACACAGCTGATCAATGGAAAAGAAATCAAGTGGGATGTAAAGTTAATTGCCAATTTGCTATCATCTGTTTTAGGCTATTGCTAAAGACAAATCTCTGCGAAGACAAATTTCACCCTTTTTGTATTTCAATACTACTGAACTTAGATATAATATTAATGCCAAGGATTAAACCAACCTCTCTGGGTGCCCATCTGCCACCAGAGCTCGGCTCGTCTTTGAGAGTTGATGCACAGTCTCAGCATAATCTTCCACTGCCAACTCCAAAATCTGATGTTTTTTCAACATCATTACTGCACTCTGCTCATCCTGCAAAGTGATATATCCATGAAAAGTTGTTTTTAACAGTTCCCCAGGAATTTTCTAAATTTTTCTTTAAAAATGTTGAATGAAAGAGGAGATCACCAGAAAAAACAGTGACTAATCATTTAAGTATTTTAAGTAATCTGGACACAGACTTCTTAAAGATGTTCAGAAACACAGACTGAAAAAAAAGGGAAACAATAGTAAAGGCATATTTTGTTCGGAGTACACTGCCCAACATACATGTTCAGTACCTTTAGCAGGGTTGGGTGCAGTAACCATTATAGACAACTATCTTTTTTGGACTACTATAGAACTATGGAGACAGAAGAGAAACATAATTTAATGGGATATCATTCACTGGAAGTTTCGGAAAGATGTCTCGATGGATTTTAATCAAGTTGTCCATAAACTTTAGAGAGATGCCATTCACTTTTGTAAATGAACCTTATTTTAATAGCTTTGTTTTTTTTCCCAATTTAACATGCTTTCATTTAGCCTATTTCTAGTCAGCAGCACAATCAGAATAATAAAACATGCAATATTCAACCTTCGCTTTCTCTTCCGACATCATGTACAATTCTTGTTCACTCATCCAAGCTTCAGCCTCTGCAGCATCAAAATAATACTGTTGGGCTTTGTGAGACTCCACCAAGCGATTGTGCCGCTTCTCTGTTTCTTCAGACAATAATTTCCAAAGTTCTCGTAGATCTGATAATCTCTGCTGAATAGCCTTAGCACTTGGGGAATCAGCAGTTATCATACTTTGGCTTCTCTCAAATATATCATCAATACGTGGTTTATGGCCTTGAATTTCCTTTTGAAGAGTCTAGACAGAAGAAAAAAATGCAGCCTTATTACTACAACACAGAACAAATTCTTGCCTATAGTGGATGCATTCGTATGAACATAATTTGCTGCACGGGTGATGGCTAGTATAGTGTGGGAGTGTTAATTTCAACAACTATAAATTCCTTGTTTGTGAAGTGCCACGACCTTTTGGTCTGATGGGCTACTACGTCAAATGCAATTGTTCTTTTCAGTCATTCATTAAATGAGTTTGCAATCTGCCTTACTCATTTATCCAGTTTTCAGACTATGTAAATGTTATTATTGTTAACAATTTTTTTTGTTTAGATGGGCATTTGGAAAAAAAAAGGCATGAACTATTACAACTGCTGGATTACTGCTATGACAGCCTCAAAATGTGCTGCATGGTAATTTAGCTTTCTTATATTTTGAATGTGAAGTGAATGAAACGTTTTGAGCGCTGTTTAAGTACAACTGATTGCAAACTGTATAATGGCCCAGATTTTCCTTTCAGCAGTGAAAGGATGGCTTTCACCGATTGCTTTGAGTAGTTACCCAGAGACTTTGTGGGCTTATCAATGGACATAATCCCACATCTGGCCCAGTGCGGTGTTCTCTATAGGGTATCCGTGGAATCTGTGAGCAGGGAAAGCAGCAGGGAGGTTCTGAATCAGACTAAAGAATCCTCACAGACTGCAAACATGCAAGTAAAAATCAGGAAATATACATTATATTTAAACTATTGTACAGGAAGCAAAATATAGGTTGGGACATACAGATGGGATTAAGGGAGAGAGATAAATGAGAAAAACAGAATAGTTTTCAAAAATTACTTTAATTTTCATTATTTTTTTAAAAAGATCTGAAGAAGGAATAAGACTCAACACAATTTTTTCTGGACCAGTGAGGCTGGTCAGCAATAATTATCACGTATTACACCATTACAAACTCACTTTCTCCTGAATGCCCTCACCCTAATATTACCAGCTATTTTTAGTGCGAGACCTAGGGAAGAATTTTAGCCCCCATAAATTCACAGTGCCAGGCTGCATGTTGGCACCATTCTGACCCAGGGCAATTTCCTGGAGGGGGAGTAGAGGGTGCCAGAGGGGCTACCTCCCCACAAATGGTGGGTAGCCAATTAAAGTGGGCAAAAAACCAAGTAGGGTCAATTCTCAGAGGTTAATTGGAATTTTCCAGTCAACTTTTGCACCTCCCTCCACAAATCAGTTGCTTCGAGCTGGCCTCCCAGCAGCAGGCCAAGGGCCTAATGTTCTTGGCAGACTGTGAAGCACTTCCCATATATTTGGCCACAACTATCGCTGCAGACCACCCTGTGGAGAGGTTCCCCCCTCCACAATAGTGGCCTAGCTGCTGCGGCAAATTTTAATTCAAAATTTGTTAAAGTTGCTGAGAGAGTGCCTCAAGATGGATGTGTCCTCTCCCTCCTTCAACTGAAAAGACAGGCAGTAGTTCCTCCTGTGCTGGAGGGCCTCCCAATAGCCCTTCAACTTCAGGTGGATGGCGAACGCACCCTCTTGCCACTAATTGGTCAATTCAGGGAAAAATCACTGCCTGGTCACTGTTCCTCATGCAGTGCAAGGTCAGAGCCCTCATTTGACCCTGACGTCAGAGTCCTGACCCAAAACCCTGCCCTTAATTACCCCAATTCACATATTTGTGATTTCAGTGCTGAGTATACTAGCAACAGCACACCCTTGGAGGAGCAGGGTATTTCTAACAGCAGCTTCTGGGTTCTCCGTTTAACTGTGCATGTGAACACCATAAGTTGCTGTCAGATTTACCCTTTAATTATGGCGAACGCTACTAGCCTCACTATCAATTTGCCACAAAATTTAGGCCAATGTTTCTCATTTAACAAAACTATCATAGCCTAAAGTGAAGTGAAGTCTACTTCAATAAGCCTCTTTTAGTATATTCTGTGCACCTTATCAAGGTACTATATACTTATGTTCGTTCTTGCAGTGCAACAGGATGTGAACTTATGTTTGAACAGCAGTTTCTGCCCATCTTAAATGGAGCATTTAACCCTCTATAATTGGCAACTTTGAAACTGATGATATTGTCAACTTATAAGGGTATCACCCTTTTGGCCATTATAAGTGACTGTTCATTTTAAATGTGGATGTTTTAGGTGGTGGGAACTGTATTTCACTACTGTTAAAAATGGGTATGTTTCATTCATCTGATAAAGTAATGTTAACTTTCTAATAAAGTTATGATCAAGCTCAATAAATTTTGCATCTGTCTTCTACAGTACAGAAAGAAAATAACTTGCATTGAATAGCACCTTTCACATACTCAAGATCTTCTAAGGCATTTCTTAGCCAATAAATTATTTTTGAAGTGAATTCACAATCTGCAAACCATCACAAATATCAATGATATGAATAACCAGTTTATCTGTTCATATAGCATTGGTTCAGGGCCGATTGCAAGGTAAGCCACTGAGAGATCTCCCTAATCATCATCTTCAAAAAAAGTGCCTTGGGATTTAATCACACAAACAGGCAGCATTTAATTTAACATCTCATCCAGAAGATGACACCTCTGACAATGCAGTACCTCCTCCTCAGTAGTGCAGTGAAGTTTTGGTGTAGATTATATTTTCAAATACTGGATGCAGACTGGAACCCACAGCCCTCTAATTCAGAGGCAACAGACTGAGCCAAATAAAATTTTGGGCTATTAGGCTACTAGCAGTAAACAATCATACCACATTTTCAAAACATTTGCATCTATACATTTTTCATCAGTCACCTGGTTTTTCTTGATCAGCATCTGTACAGTCTGGAGGTTGTGACCATGGTCAGTGGATGTTGCAAGAGGCATGCGTTCTTCAGCCCACAACTGAAAGATAAAAATGAATGCCAGTGCTTGGTTTGATTTTTTTTATGACCTGTGTCAGTACACGTAGTGATTATATGCAATAAATTATTTTTGTAGGTGGTTTTGCTGGAGAATGCACTTGAGCTCTCCATTCATTTGCATATTTAAAGTGTATTTTTGAAAAGAACTTAAATGAGAAAATGCCTGAAAGTTTACATGCCCATCGCAAAAGCAACGAAGTTGCATTCTTCAATTTTATTGAGCAATTTTGTATAAATTAACTGACTGGAGCACTGATTTTTATTTTTACTGTTTCTCCACCTTTTCCAATTGGAAAGGAGAATAAGGAGGAATAAGTTAAATAAAGTGCTTCATATAAGCCATGATGTTTTGGTGTTGGCAGTTTTACCTTTACTAGCAATTAGATGATTTTCGAAACAGGTGTAACTAAGTTCATTTACAAGGCTGCTTCCAATTTTGTAACACTCTAAAGTACAGCAACACCACCAGCTACTTTGTAGTCAAGCAATACAACCTTTGATCAAACAAGCAGTAATTAACAAAAAGATCAAACCCAAGGCAACACGATATAGAAGTATGATCTAATTTCTGCATGGATTTTAACCAAGCCAAAACAAAGTACAAGTTAACATGCTCTGTTTAAATTACATATAGTGATGTTCCTACTTACAATCTCATCCTCCAGATCTCTGTTGAATTGATGTATTTCTTTAGATGCCAACAAGTAGTTTTTCCTTTCATGTAGTGGTTCCAGTAGCTGCAAAAATCTTTTTTCAACTATGGTGCGCTTGCTATCCACCTCATCAATATCTTTGCCTTCTTGGCTCAAAATCTTGGCCTGACCTTTCAGTTCCTCCACTTCCTTCTTTCGCACTTCGATCTGATTTTCTAACATCTAATGAAAGAGGGGGGTAAAAAAGCAGTTTATAAACTGTACCAAATGATAAATGTGCTGCAATATAGAATTTTTCTTTCGGTAGTCTTCAAATATTTTTGAGAGCAGAAAACAGTTCTTATGCAAAATCTTGAGAATGTTAACTGAATAATACAAATTAATTCAGCATGCTGAAGTCACCCCAATTTTAAAATTCCTTATTTTCACATGTCTCACCCTTTCCAGTCTCTATAACCTCTTTTGTCCCCAGAACCCTCCAAGAACTTTGTGCTGTGCTAATTCTGGCCTTTTGCACAACCCCGATTTTAATCATTCCACCACTGACAACCATTCTTCATCTGCCAAGGCCCTAAGCTCTGGAACTGCCTCCCTAAACCCTTCCACCTCTCTTTCCCCTTTTAAGGTACTCCTCTAAACCTACATTTTTCCTAATATTTCCTTATGAGGCATGGCATCAAATTTTGTTTGATCACACTCCTCTGAAGCACCTTAGAAGGTTTTCCTACTTTAAAGGTGTTATGTAAATTAAAGTTATTGTTGCTGTGGATTCATTGCATTAAGCTAATGCTAAGTTTGCAATGTGACCCAAAGAAGCTACCTAACTACCCAGTCTGAAAATTATATTTTCCAGTCAACACATGTTATTCCTTATTATCTTTATATTTTACTCCACTAAAAAGCAAATGGGCTATAGAAACTTACTGCCTATTTTGAGTTAGTAACATCAATTCCTGATGATAATTTCACTGAAATACTTTACTTAGACAAATAGACCTAATGAACGATATGTAAAAGTAGCCAAAATTGAGATTTTTTATTCTTGATGTAGTAAACTTTCTACTATTTCACATCATCTTGAAAGGGATAAGCTATAGTTGGGTTCTGTACAATAATGCAATTAATTTTC
Source organism: Cetorhinus maximus (assembly GCF_964194155.1). Classification (NCBI taxonomy): domain Eukaryota; kingdom Metazoa; phylum Chordata; class Chondrichthyes; order Lamniformes; family Cetorhinidae; genus Cetorhinus; species Cetorhinus maximus. Next base: position 58,674,299 of record NC_135892.1, read on the forward strand.
TGAAGATACAAACACAATCTTCATTCTGCATTGAGGTTTGATGTTTACATATTGCTATTTGAAGATGAAAATATAATTTGACTTAATGAAGACTGCTACTAAAGCAATGAGAATCATCTAAGCTCTGAACATATACTTCTTCACCAAGGTGCCCAACAAAGCTATGTTGGATCATGGAGTTTGAAATGGATGATCAGAGGAATATATATTAAAAAAAGGCACATTTGAGGGTTCAACTGGTCCATGTTCCATTGTATAAACTAACATTACTGGGTATATACCTGTTGTTTCTTGAGTAGAATAGAGACACTGGTAAGGTCCTTGCCATAATCATCAGACTGGAGCTGACCTTCCAGGTTATGCAGCCATTTGTCTAAATCGGCACAGCTCTGGGTGAAAAGCTCTGCTTTGTTGGCATCGAACAGACGCTGAGCTTTGGCCTGTGTAGTAGATTCTAGTTCTTCCCACAAATGGTGTAGGGCTGTCAGCTTTTCCTTCACGACCACCTCAGTCTCTGGCTTCTCTGCAGTTAGCTGCATTCCCTCCTACAGGATAAATTGAAATAACATTCAGCAATCTACCAGTTCTCACAGCAGCTATCCTGGTATTTCTGGAAATACAAGCAAGCTACCCTGGGTAGCTTCAGTTGTTAACTTCACCTTCCACACAATGAATTCTTTGCATTTGTTTATAAATAGAAAGTACTTGACTACGTGTAGATTCTGGTGCGCTGTGTGGTCTAAAGCGCAGTGTGTACTACATTAAATAAACATCCACAATGGAATCTCAAAGCATCAACCAATAAGGAGAACTTGGATGGTGAGTATGACAGGGTGCCTGTGCGCTTGTATCTCACAGAAGAATTCCTGATGAGGTGAGCTCTCAATTTCAGATGGTGCTTGGAAGGAAGCACCAATTAGACAAGTAGCATTTAACCACAATCTAAAAGACAAATTAATCTAGGTTGCTTTAGTGCACCCTACAATTGCACACAGATGACACTGGCCATTTATGTATTTTGTATGAAATTACTAATTGCATACAGATGGCCACAACTCAAGTCCTAAACACTAGCTTTATCGAAGCTGCAATACTAAGTGCTACTTTCTGACCATTGAATTGATAGCGCGAAAAACCACATCAAAATCTAATCTGAGGCAAATCTAATACTGACTAGCCATGCTGCAGCTCAGTTTATCACAGCACCGTTTTATAATGTTTTATAATCATAGGTAAAGCCATGCTGTATAGAGGAAAAATCCAATTTTAAGAGCAATTATAATAAGTAAACTCAATTAAAAGGAATTGAGAACTAGGGAAGGGAACAAGGGGCAAGAATTAAAAAAATTATACTCCTGAAATTCAATTTTTTTCCCCTGGCGTCCAGCCGGAACTCTGAACCTCTGGGGCAGCATTTTCCCCGTTGGAGGGGATTGTACGGGAGCGGGTGGGTTCCTGATCAGCGCCCCCAGTTGGGAGCACGCCACCATTTTACATGGGCGAGCCAATTAATGCCTGCCCAGCGTGATGTCTGCCTGGAAGCGTTGTATGCTCCCTGTGCGTGCAGGGGTGGGGTGGGGGGAGAGAGAGGGGAGGGGATTCCCTGAGCAGTTCTGTGTGCTCTTTCGTGCATGCACGCAGAAGAGTGCACAGATCTCCCTGAGGCAAAGTGCTACCTCAGGGAGATTGGTTGAACTTTTAAAAATGTATTAAAGGTAAGAAAAAAATTTCCTGACATGTCCCCTCATGTGACACTGTCACATGAGCTGGGACAGGTCCATTCCTTTTATTTAAAAAATTTCTGAACATTTTAAATCTCTCATGAAACCTCATCCCACCCGTGGATGAGGTTTCATGCTTTTTCGGAAGACCGCCTTAGGGCTCTTCACCTGTCCGCCAACCTTAAGGTTGGACGGGCAGGTCCACTAATCATTTTAATTACTTTTTTAATGGCCTTAATAGGCTGTTGACAGGTCGGCAGGTGCACAGCTGAGTCGGCTGCGTGCTCGCCGAACTGAAAATCTAAATGATGTGGGGTGACGTCGGGATGCACGCCCAACATCACCCCGCGTCATTTTACGTGTCGTTGAGCGGGCCCCGCCCCCGCTCACTGACTGGGAAATGCTGCCTCTGGAGTAATGGCATAAATCAGGGGTTGCGGGGGAGGGGAGGGCGTAAACTGGAATTTCCAGGTGTCTATACTTAGACGCAGTATAGTTCAAAAGTTACTTGTAAAATTGAAATATCTAATTTGAGGCAAATCTAATACTGACTAGCCATGCTGCAGCTCAGTTTATAACAGCACCGTTAGGTAAAGCCATGCTGTATAGAGGAAAAATATAATTTTAAGAGCAAAATTATGTGGATTTACACAAAGAAGCTGAAGCAAACTTCTTATTAGGTGAGTGTACAGGATAAAATCGCAAAGCTGATTTAGAAAAAGAAGTTGGCTAGAATGGGGAGGGTAAAATTAAAAACAAACATCTAACAGAGCAAATCACTAAAGCAACAGTATCAATTGGTAAATTCTATTCACTGAATTCTTATGAATTACCACTCTGCTTCCAGAGAAGTACCAATACTTTAATCCTGCAAGTTTTAAGATTTTATGCATCAGGCAAGCTGGGATCAATTATTGTTAATTATTTTGCTGATAAAAAGAGACATGTCTAAGCTATTCACCTTGCACTCGTCAGGAAACTCGCAAGAATACCAATATAAGAGGGAAGACAACAATTTATACTGTATGTGAAGAGAGTGCAGATTGGTCGGCAAGTGTCATTGCCATGCGGAATGCACCACGGATGGTGACTGACAGTTAACTGCCGAGCATTGTTTGAAATTTAAACCAGGCAGCCTGACCTTTATATCCCTCAGGGCAATGCCATGACCAATCTCAGCGAATGACTGTCACTTATTTTGTTTAGTTGAGACAGGTGCAATTTATGTACATGTTCTTTCTGTTTGCAAAGAACAGGACCCTGTGTATTAATATATGTAGCTTCCAGTACTCACAAATGCGCCACATTTTGAGCCTGACTGACAATCTTAAATTGGCTGTCAGCTTAATTTTTAGCAAATTGAGGAGGCCTAAGGCCATCCCTTTTGGCCCTGAAAAGTGCCCAGTCTACCTCAGTTTACCCTGGAAGGGCAAGATATCTCAAAAATTTAAATCTAGTTGTTTCACACTGCTGCTATGTAGTAGCAACACGAATGGTATTCACTACTAACAGGATGCTGCCATCAAGCCAAAAAGACATTCTGCCTATCACACAAATGAGTAATGTGGTATATGAATTTCAGTGCCAGTGTGATGCTAGGTATGTAGGCCGTACATCCCGAAGTCCCAACTGCTGTTCACGATGGGCAGGGGTACAGACCGTACCCAACCAGTTTTGCTTGCAAAACTCAAAACAGTGTCCAACATTAGATGTGATTCCGCAATTGGACAACATTTGCTAAATAATCTTCAACGTGCTAAGACTTACGCTGACAACCAATTTAAGATCGTCTGTTGGGCTTGCAGTGTGTACTGGAAGCTAAATATATTGATACACAGGGCCCTGTTCTTTGCAGACACAAAGAACATGTACATACATTCCGCCTGTTTCAACTAAACAAACTAAGTGACAGCCATTTGCTGACTCATTGTTGTTTTTCCCATTATATTGGTGTTCTTGCAAGTGTCCTGATGAGTGCAAGATGAAAAGCTTAGACATATCTCCTTTTTCAGCAAGACTCAAGTTCTGTACCACCAAATGACTATTAATTATTTTGTTGCCATCACAAAAGTGACAATAGAAGTGAAAGGGTTAATTTTCAAACTGTAAACTTAAAAAAAACACTCCAAGCGGCAATATATTTATTATAGAAACAGAAACAGAATTGAGTATTCAAGATTCTATCATACCTTATCAATTTTATCCAGCCATTCTTTGTTTGATGCAAGCTCTGCCATAAAAGCCTGATGCTTCTGCCATTTGCTGTGCAAATTTCTGGCTTCATCATAGGACATGTCCTGAGCAGTGAGCATCTTCTCACTGATCCAAAGGGACAACTATAAAACAAAAGCATTAAGGTGTGTTCAAGGAATATAACATTTATAATTTACAATGCACATATAAAACAAAGTACTTTGTTAAAAATAAGTTGTATAGCAAGTTTACTTCCTGGCAGTCTTGGAGAAACTTCTGTAGGTCTCTATTATCCTTAAGGCGCATAAGTAGTTCGCTGGCAGCCTCACGGTTCTTCTTATGCCTATAGGTTAAATTTAATAGTAACATTTTTAAGGAGTTGTTTAGAATGATTTCTAAATAAAAAGGTTTTTTTAAAATGAGACTTTAGGGTCACATTGCACAGGCTTTTCAATATGCAATTTTCCCCTTTTCATACCCTACATTGCACCCTAATGTTAACAGTTGCAGTTCTTGAGTGTACCAAAGAGAAAGGAATTAATTTACCCACTTTATACAGAAAATACAATAACTACATCTTGAAAACTACATTGCAGTACAAAGCTGTAAGACGAGCTAATGCTTCAGATTAGATTAAATGCAAGGACAGATCTCAAATTGTTCAGTCTTGAAGCACTTCATGTAAGAGTTGAATGTACATGAGCTTTACGATACACCCTGATGGAACAGGGGCTGAAACAGAAGTCTCACACGTTAAATTTATGATAGCCAGATGGTTAAAGTAGAAAACCAGATGCCAATCTTTTACTTAATACTAAATTTACCTATAGAATTCAACATTACAAATGAATGCCTTCTCCCTAAACAACACCCAGTCTCCCAGAGGTCTCTTATATTCTACCTTCTTCCTAAACAACACCCAGTGTCCAAGAAGTCTTTCTTTATATGTGCTCAAGCTAATCAATCAATTGTATATCCTTAACAATAATACAATTAATATACCATTAAAATCACAAGCTTTGAAGACATGAATGAATATTGGAGAATGTTTCTAATATTTTAGGCCTTCTACCACTTTCCGTTACACACCATTGGGATAGTAGGTTACCTAGACAACGTAATGGCTTTCATTACTGTCAGTTATCAGTACTTTGTTCTTGCTGCTAATAATCTGGTTGTCAATTATAATCTGGACAATGCAGAGTAAAATCTTCTTCTAATAGTAAATCTTCCTGTTTTGGGTGTCAATAAATCAAATTTAAATCCACTTTGTAGAACTGAGTGGAATTTGAGTTGTTATCAGAAACCACTGGCCTCCTTTGCTCTGATCTTTTGGAGAAAAGTGTTAGTGGGGAGAACATGAAGAATTTCTTCCAGAAAATATATCCCTTGGATGTGATACTTGATCTGTGATGTTTGTATTTAGGGATAGTTCTATATGGGGAACCTCTGAACTGACCAAGAATAACTTTAAACAGCCTTTTAGGCCAACTCTCAAAAGCCTTCCCTTGCTACAGTAATTAACTAAACATGGAGCATAAGACTGAGAACTGGCAGTAATTACTTTACAAAGATCCTGGATACGAGAAACTGTATTGATAACAGGAACACACCAGTTAAAAGATCCTGAGGAACTTCTGCTTTTCTCTTTTTGAATTGAAAATGCAACAACGTTCTACCCTCAAAATATTTAAAACTATTCACCACTCTGCTGTGACTGCAGTTTTTTTCTGGAAGCTGGGGATGGGGGGGCAAAAAGGGTGTGGCAGGAAAGAGTGATTTAAACACCTAACAGTTTTCCACTCTTGTAATTGCTGATTAGTTTTCAACAGTCACCATTAAACTGGTCTGAAGGCAGCCACACAGTGCAAAGTGAAAAGAAAAATGGGAAGGGATCATCTTAATGCTAAAACAATTTATCAGAAACAGGTAGGTTTTCAGGAACAGTTTTTCAAAGGCAAGTAAAATAATTACTGGGCTGCATGTGATGGTAGAAAGTATAATACATGGGGCAGAATTTTGCCTTGATAATATCCCTGAGGCACAGAGCTGCCTCAGGGAGATGAAGAGTTTGAAAAAAAAATAAAGAAATTAAAAATAAAGTACAACATGTCCCCTCATGTGACCCTGTTACATGAGCAGGGACATGTTATTAATTGAGTTTTAAAATTTTTACTTTATTTTTATTTGCTTTAGGAAACCTCATCTTGCCCGTGGATGAGGTTTCCTAAAAAGTGCAAAGGCTGCTTTGGCCTTTTCGCCTGCCCGCCAACCTTAAGGTTGGACAGGCAACGAAAAATTTCATTTTATTACCTTGTTAATGGTCTTAATAGGCCTTTTAATTGTTGGCAGGTGCATTGCCGACTCCGGCGTGCACCTGCTGAGCGAAATATCGCGTGACTGCGTGGTGACGTTGGGCATCAACACGCGTCATTTTATGCTTGAGTGGGTCAGGCGCATGCCTGCCCGCAGAGGTAAAACTTTTGCCCATGAATTCTTTTAATACTCGTTTCATGATGTATATCATTACATTTCCACTATGTCAGCTTAAACAACCTAGTTGCTTTGCTAAATAAAGGCCAAAATATTGTACTGCAGAAGGGCACTCAATGGAAATTTGTCTTAGGATGAGCTCTCCAACAAATCAAGACTCCAACATTAGATAATGATGCAAATACAGTAAAAATTTACTCCTAGTAAAGTAGAATATAACTATTTGCAGAGAATATAGGATATTCTCACGAATGTAGGATATTAAAGTTAAGGGTTTACAAAAAGGACAGAACCTCACTTCATTAGTTTCTTTCTTACCTTTCATCAATTGAGTCAACTTTCTCCTGGATTTTGTCAGAATAAATATTGCCATCGCTGACTAGTCTCCTGCCTGTCTCTACCACTCCATTGATCTTATCTTCATTAGCATCCATGGTAGTCATGAAGTCTTCCTGCTTCTTAATGGCAGCTTCAGCAGCCTCTAGTGTGGTGGGCATTTCAGTGTGTGCCAACACATACTCCTTTATTTCAACAAATCAATGAATTGTCAATCAGCTTTGAATAGTCACTTGTAATCAGGGAATAAAAACACTGATTGCACATAAAATGACTTGTTCCACTTTTAACTTAATTCGTGCTCGGTACAAGATTTTTCTTGGAATGGTTTGGATTACAGGCCAGTACTTCCCAAATTCTTATAAGCTTTCTCTTCATATTGCTCTAATTTGTTTAAATTTTGATTTCCATCTCTCCCTAACAGCACTGTGAGTATACCCACACCAGACAGACTGCAGCGGTTCAAGGCGGCAGCTCACCACCACCCTCTCAAGGGTAATTAGGGATGGGCAACAAATGCTGGCTTTGCCAGCAACATTCACATTCTATGAAAGAATAACAAAATATTTAGAGAAACGCATGTTAAAAAACCTGGTGATAGATTTTTAAAAATGTTCATCTATCTCACTGTTTGTATCTGCTCAGCTGAGCATTTTCCGCTGATCTGGACCAAAAGGCAGCAGGTTTCAAACAGTGGGTCAATTGAATTTTAGTTTCCATCAGATTGGAATAAAATAATGAAAAGTGAGGAAAAATCTTACAAATGTGAGAAGCAACGTGCTAGATCAGTGTTAGAAAATTACCAAAGGGTCTAGGTTATAAGGTGCAACTCAAAGCCAAAATTAACTGTAAGACTCTGTGCTTAGCTTACCTGGTTGTTGAGGAACCCTTCTGCTTGCTTTGTGTCTCTTAAGAAAAGTTGGTATGAATGAGATTGGGACAGGTGATTCTGTCTGTTCTCCCACATCTTGTGCAGCTCATTCCATCCAGTATCCAAAGCCTGCAGACGCTGGCGTAGGAACATATATTGTGCATCTGTTTGCCCCTGCGTTACCATTTCACCCATGTCACGCATTTTCTGGTAGTCTTCTTCATAGTTATTAATTTCATTTTTGATGTTTTCATGCTGGGTAAGCAGCTTCTCCCCTTCTGCCAGGGTGTTGGGCATATCTTCAGAGGCAATTGCAGTTTGGGTTCTTGATAGCCAGGATTGGAAGTCATCCAAATCGCGCAGGAATTGCTGAAGCTTGTTTGCTTCACCAAGTGATTCTTCTCGGTTCTTCAAAGTATATTTCATTTCTTCCCAGACATCATTGATTTCTGCAAGACGGCTCATTATAGCATGTTCCTGGTCAGGATGTTCAGCAGCAAGTCTTTCAGCTTCTTTCTGCAGGTCATCTAGTTTAGCTTCAATAGCTGTCAAATCACGTTCCATTCCAGTTAATTTCCTTTGGAGGGCCATGACACCAGCAAGATCGTTGCCCAGATCTTGTGTGGATTCAATGACTTTGGTCTTTTCCCTAATCCAAGACTTTGTTTCATTGCATTCAAGGTGGTAGTTCTGAATGCTGAGTGCAGAAGTGAGTGCATCTTTCTTTTGGTCCACTAGTTGACGGAATTGACTCCACCTGGAATCAAAATAACAAAGTGGAATCACAGGTAAACATGGCATTGTGCCACTCCTAGCCCACAAGAAAATATGAGGGGTAAGCCACAAGCATTATTTTAACTGCCTCCCTGCACCACCCAGTTTCTGCTAGGTGGAGGCAGTTAAAATCAAGGTGCATGATGTGTGTGTACTTTAGCCTCTCGATAAATGATGCATTCCGCAATAAACTGAAAACATCTTTTGAATGAGGAATAAATTTGACTTAAACAGTTTTAAGTCTGATCCATGTACATAGAAAACAAATACATGCAACAGGTCACATGGCTGCTTACACTGTTAGGTAACCAGTGAACACAAATCTAGTGGCAAGTGAACAAACACAAAGAACTCTTAGGAATAATTTCAGCAAACAAAGCTGAGTGTAATTAAGCAACTTCAAATAGGTTCATATCATCATACAAACCAGGACAAAATTCAATAGAGCTGCACTGGCACTTTTTGGAAGTCCTTGAACTTTAGTCGAAAAGTTACAACTACATAGAATGGTATCTTGGGACAGAAATGCTTTCTAAGACTGACTGAGAACTGCAGGAAATGTAAAATATCAATGCAGTTTGGTCTTAATTAAACATTACAATTTAAACAAACTTGAGTTAGGAATCTAAATATGCTTCCATTGTGGCAAAATTAAAATGAAGAGCTCACTTATTGTTGTATAAAGTGTCAAAGTGGCAAATAAGGTTGTTCTAATTTGTTTGATGCGTCAGTGTATGATCTAACGGGCCATAATATAAGTAGTAGTAGCCTGAAATTAGTGGGTAACAAAGAAATTCAATGAGTACTCTAGAACCAGTACTAAATGTAGTCTGAAAGTGAGGATCCAATGGACAGCACAACCTGATGACAACCTCTCAGCTGAATGGTCATCAGCAAAGGTAGGTCTCTTTCAATATGCTCAAGTAGACAGGGATGCTACTACAGGAGTTGGGCACCAAGATTCATAAAAATTGCAATCATGCATAAAAATTAGACAATAACATTCCTTGGATTTGATGCTCAATGTGAAAACAGCCTTTTCTACAAAACCTCTCAATCAAATTCTATTTTCTTGTCAGCCATAATACTTATCCTTTGTGTGACAGTCATACCTTGTATTTAGCTTATCTTGCTGTGCTTTGATCTCCTTTTCACTAGGATGCCCGCTGTGGATCAACTGACGAGCTATCTGGTTCACCACTGCGATACGAGAGGCCTGGTTGTTCATTTCTGGCTCCAAACTTTCAAACCTGTAGAAGTACAAAAATTAAACTTGGATCAATCAAGAGCTGGATTCTTGGACTGATTCCCTAATTCTTTAAAAACATTTTTTGAACATTGCTGCTGAGATGATTCTGGGAATGTTCAGAAAATCTAATACTTGGTTAGCTTTGTATTTATCTAATGTTTTCGGTTTCCAACTTTCTACCTCTTTTCTCCATAAGTGAAGAAAGCAATTTATGCTACAATAAGGTGTCATTGATACTTTCAGCTTTCTGCTACTTTGCCACAGTGGACATTCAATACATGGAAGTTGGGACAATAAGCACTCGTAGGCTCTTTAATAGCGGAGGTATCACTGTCTAGCTTAGTCTTGTATCCACACCTAATGTGCTGTGAGGGCATGTTTCAGCTTACATCACTGAATAGTCATTTGGAGCAGAATTCTTGGCTGATTTTTCAATTCTCAAGCCAAGGGGTATGTGGACAAATTGTAGTGTTCACCAACAATCCAGCAGTGATCAGATAACTCAGTCCAGGCAAGGGATGCAGAGATACTTGCAAACTCAGTAATATAAAACAACTGCTGTGCATTTAACTCCTGAGCCATTAAGGGTGATTATTCTGATGAAAGGTCAACCACCTCAAGTGTTAACTGTTTCTCTCTCCACAAATGCTGCCTGACCCACTGAATGTTTCCCAGCATTTTCTGTTTTTATTTCATGTTTCCAACATCCATGTTATTTTATTTTGGGTCATTTCTGACACAAACTCAAGATTCTTGAAAAATTTATCACCATTGTAGACAATGTAGAACTAGTTCTCCAATACATTTGTATGACACAAGCATTGTATACAGTGCTATTTAAATATTCATAGGTGCTCGATTAAAAGCAAAATACATTCAATACATACTTGGTATGAAAACAAATAATTTTAGTTGTAACACTGTAGTAATCAATAAAAGCATTTTAGTTACAAAAAAGAAACATTCTCAGACTATGTACCTGTGATACTGTGATGCTATCTATCTAGAACAGGGATCTGCTCTGGAGCTGCAAATGGCTCATTAAGGACTCATTGCTGCTCTTGACCTTCATTGATCAAACCCATTTTGATGGTAATTAAATGGCTTGTTTCTTTTTTAAAAACTTTCATTAACATTGACCCAGATTTTCATGAAGTCCAGAAGGACTGCAGATCCATTTAAAAATGGCAGCGGGACCCAATTCCAAGATACCCGTCACCATACTCAGCATCCCCAATTTTCGCCAGTGCGTGATAAGGGTGTGGGTAGCAAACCCAACCTGGCTGGCTCCCACTGAGGGAGGGGGGTAGGCATCTCCTAGACCCCTGCAATTTTAATGGACTTGGGCCAGCTTCTCCATGACTGTGGTTCATCTCGGAGGAGTCATAATCATAGTCTGGATACAGGAACCTTTTGAAAGCCAAGTTCAAAAGGTCCTACCCAAGCCCGCTTCTCATGTCATCTAAGTGCCAACTCTTGCCCCCCCCCCCCCACCGACCCCATACACCCTCCATGCCAACTCATTGCCCTTCCATGCCCATTCACCATTTTTTCTCCAAGAAATATGAATGACTGCTTTTTTTCTAAGCAGTTCCACACATGTTATTATAGTGTCCATTGGTTCTGTACATCGTGTGTATTATGTGAATGGGCATGGAAGCTCCAAGAGTTGACATGGTGGCTATAAGGGGCAATGGGGTTAAGCAGGGAGGGGGGGGAATGAATTGGCATTTAGCTGGCATGGAGAGTGGGTGGGGGGGTGGATGATGGGGTGTGAGGGATGAGGGCTGGAGGGCCTAAAATGTAACCAAATAACTGGGACTGAAGTCCCAAAGAACTGATGCGGGCCTTTTAACCAGCCCACCTCGGCACTTGGCCGCCTCCTATCTGCTTACGGGGGTAATGGGCCCTATTCCATCCCACGCTACCCCACCCCACAGCAAAAATCACAATTGGGGCACTTTCTACTGAGGCGGGTGCAGCAAACCAGGAAATTTCCTGACTTGAGCTACCTACCTTGGTAGTGAAAATCCGGGTCATTTTAATTGTGAGAATTGTTTTAGGAAAACAAAAAAAGGCTAAAAAAAAAGAGAAATCACTTTCTTGTAAAAACATTTAAAATCTTCTTCAAATGCCTCTGCCTTGTTTTTCATTATTATTGACATTTGAGTAATAGCATTGTGGCTCTTAAGATAGAACTTTTGACCAAATTTTTAAAATGGATTGTATTGTTATTAAGGTTGGTGACTTCTGACCTAAAATGTTTGGTCTCCATTCCACCTTGTTTCAATTTTCACTCATCTTGTATAATGTAGGCCCTGAATCAAAAATCATCTTTTACATTTCATAATCCAAACATTGCATTCCTTACCTATGCTGGATGACCTCTAGATCTTCAAGTTTTTCTGGGATCTCCATGCTGTTCAGCCACTGCTCCTTTTCATCAATCCATAATTCACAAGCATCTGCTTCACTGAACATCTTGTACTGTGACAGTGCATCCTGGAGGGCTTGCTTACGAAGCCGTGCCAGTTCTGCTAACTCCTTGTAACGTTCCTCAATGTCAGTTAATCTCCCTTCTATTTCGGGTGACTTATAATACTCATCAGGCAAACTTTGTCCCTGTTCATGTAGTGCATCAATGATTTGTCTGTAGCTAGCAACCTCCTCACCAACATCTTTGTGTTTCTTCACTAAGGCTTGAGTGGAGTATTCATCATGACCAACATCATTACTGGAGACAATCCTCAGAATATCTAACATCCAAACATCAATATCATCACCATCAGCCTTAAACTGGTGAACATTAGCAGCTTCCTCTAATCGCTTTTTCTGAACTGCAGACAGCTGCTCAAGGTGGGCCCATTGCTCCTGAATGTCTTTAATTCTCTCCTTAATCTTCTCTGATCCAAAGTGCTCCTCAGCTACCATTGCTTCACCTTCTTTTATGGTTTGTTGAAGAGGTCCTCTCCGTCCACTCATTTCATCCTCAAATGCCTTGTGTTTACTGAGAAGGCGAATCACGCTAGTCAGATCTTTGCCATAGTCAGCTGATGAAAGTATCTGTTCTTTCTCCCGGATCCAGCCTTCTTCCTCTGCCATTTCCCAAAAGAACTTCCAGAGGCGTCGGGACTCTTCCAAACGAGCCCTTCGTTCAGCTGCCAGCTGACAAAGCTCTTGGTAACAGAATTCCAGGTGAGTCACACGATCACGAATAACCTGTGGGTCACATGGTTTATAACCTGAAGGGGGAGAAGGGGAGAACGTTTTCAACATGGTTATAAGCTTAAAAACAAAATCCATTTCAGCTCAGTTTAGTAATACAGCAATAACACAGAGAACCATATGGCAGCAGGAGCTTCCACCATTCCTTACAGTTGATATGTTAAATAACTATCCCAATGACATTCTGCTCTGTTTTCTTCCAATAGTTATGCGCCAAAAGCAGACTGAAGATAACAACCGACCTGCTTGCAGGTTTACACCAATTTCATTTGAAACTGGCCACAAGCTGACACATGAAAGTAGCCTGGGCTGGGTAACCTTTGCTCCAGCTTTCTATTTGTGCTCATGAGTTGTGCTATTATGCTCCCAGATTTAACCAATTGTATTTTTTTGGCATTTTATACTTTCCTCATTGCCATCTTGCTGTGAGCAGTTGAGACAAATCAGGGATTAACCCTTCCTCTGTGATGTATGTCAATGGCACGCCACATGCCTTTCCCAGCAGGGGTGACTGAATCACAATCAAGAACTGAAACGCTACATAATTTTTCATCACCCCTGCCTTCCTTAGGGAAACTAAGGCATACATAATACTACCAAACTGAGATTAGCTAACTGAGCACAGTTTAAGGTTAGCTGTTGGGAACTTCCTGGTAGGCAATGTTTATTCAGTCTCAATATATAGTGTACTTACCCACTAAGCCATAACAGGAGCACACAAAATACTACTTGAAAAGCTAAGGGAGAAAAAAATAAAGCTTAAAACATACCTTCTCCTTCAGAAGCAAATTTTTGAGCAGAAGCATTGACAACTTTCACTCTGTCAGCCTGAATAGCAATGTCAGCTTCAACCAGTGCATGTTTCTGTAGGAGATCTTCAACACCAAGTAAATGCTTCCCATAGTCTTGTGACAACAGTAGAACCTGAAACAGTTTCAACAACTTTCATTAAGCGTTAGGTCAAATATACTAAATGCAGCATAAAAAGTTTATAACACATTGAAATAGTTAGTTAGAAATAAATTTGAAACCACCTCTTCTGGTATAAGTGCCATTAAAATTTTATCTTTGTTCTTAGGTGTTTTAACATATTAGTTATTTCTTACGCAAATAAAATAAATTCCACAGTACATCTATACAATGGAAAGTTGGAGTTGGCTTCTCTACCTTCATTTCATCCATCCAGTCCATAATATATAGCATTTCCTGAAAAATCTTTTGCAAGTTAAGATTCATTTCTAAACGATGACGACGAGCTCGCAATAATTCCAGTAAGTATTCCCACAGCCTATAGACATTCTCTTTCCTTGCTGTGATGCGTTTGATGTCATGGTAGTTCTCTGCTTCAAGTTCCTTAGCCACAGCCACAACTGCTTGTACTCGCTCTTCATATGCAGCAATGTCTGTTTCAATAGCTTCATGTTTCTTAGTAGCAGCTTCGACAGCCGGGAGATCAAAACCAAAATTATCCTGTAGCGTAAGAGTTAGAAGTCATATTGAGTGATAGCATTTTTAAAATATTCACAAAAATTGGTATTTCAGAGGTAGGGAGCTATGGACAAATTTAGACGCTGCTAATGAAGTATACATTTATCTTCAGAACCCTACTGCTAAAGGAGATTAAAAGGGACAAAAACCTAGGGAAGAATTTTCCCTCCGTTTGGTGCGGGGGGTTAGTGCAGACATGCCTCCGATCAGCACCCCCAATTGGGGGTGCGCCACCATTTTACGTGGGCGGGCCAATTAAGGCCCGCCTGGCGTGACGTCCGCCAGGAAACGCTATGCGTTCCCTGTGCAGGTAGGGGGGATTCCCTCAGCTGAGAGTGTGCTCTTTCGCGCATGTGCGCGAAAGAGCACACTCATCTCCCTGAGGCTAAGTGCTGCCTCAGGAAGATTGGCGCCAAATTTAAAAATGGTAGATGTACAAAAATAAAATCTCCCTGACATGTCCCCTTATGTGACACTGTCACATGAGTTGGGACATGTCCATCACTTTTAATCAAACTTTTATTCAATTTTAAAAAACCCTCATCCTGCCCATGGATGAGGTTTCATACTTTTTCTGAAGCCCACCAGGGCTCCCAGCCTGTCCGACAACCTTAAAGTTGGATGGACAGGTCCATTAATTACTTGAATTACTTTTTAAATGGCGTCAATAAGCCATTGACAGGTCGGTGGGCACACAGCTGATTCGGCTGTGCCCCCACCGACCTGAAAATTGAAATGTGGGGTGACATCTTCCCGCGTCGGTGAGCGCGCCCCCCCCCACCCCACTGGCCTAAATATCCTGGCCCTAGAGCTTTAAATAGTTGTATGAACATCACACTATAGCACTCAAACTCAATTTTCAAGTCGTTACTCTAGAAAGGTATGTGGTTGAACACAAGATTTCCTCAGTCTTCCTCCCCTCCCTCAAAATTGTGAGTTTCCTTGCCACAATCCACCAATCAATAGTCAAGATAATAAGCAGTTACCTTCCCCTAGGGCCACTGCCAATGGTGCTATGTAATTCACTAATGGGTCGGTCTCACTCATCACGAAGGCCTGGGCTGATTTAACCTGAAGTTTGTAACATGATGAAGCAGCTCATTTCTGGGACCAGAAACTCATCATGAGGACTTACGTGGTGCTTTTATATTAGTGTGGAAGTTCTGGAAGTGGGGCACTGAAAAATAAATCCACAACCTCAGCTCCTCTCATTTTAGTGTACAAACATATTGCTAATGCTTGTTTGAGGGTAAGTATTGAGTGTTCCCTGTGCTAAACGTGGGTGGTAGAAAGATTCCTGGAGCTGCTGGAAACACCTGAAGTTGCCTCCTTTATGGCTGCCATGGCAGCACTGCCTGTGTATTTGTTCCTAATAGAATATTATTAATGTACAAGTCTGTAATCTTTCTGCTTTCATATTAGTACTCGAATCTGAAGGCTTCCAGTTGCATTGGAGTTTTGCTAAACATAACTAATGATTTTGATTTTTATTTCAATACAAGAAAATCAGTGGGCTCTTCATACTTACAGAAATTATGTGTAAGAGCAGTGGTTTATGAAATAATTAAATGAATAGGAAAGACAGTATCAGCCTTGCAGGATTCACCTTCATTCTTGCTTGCATTACTGTAGTCTCGAATTCTCAGCATTATAAAAGTACATGATACCTTGATAGTTTCACATAGAAAAAAATCAATAGATTTAGAACTATAATATTTTTGCTATGCACTGAAAAAAAATAGGTGAAACTTTACCTGGGAAACAAGGCGCTGGTTTTCACTTAGCCAGGTTTCTCTCATAGCAGCTTTACGATCAAATCGACGTGCAAGTTGTTCCAGCTTTTCTTGCCTGATCAGCTCAGTTCTTAATGCCAGTTCTCGCTCATGTTCAGCTTTTTCCAGTCTTTCCCAGGCCTGTCAGATTGGTATTCGGTAATTTGGCAACATTTTAATGAATTAATTACTCATTGAACTGTATTCAAATAAAAATTAATTATATCTATTTTTCCCCATTAAAATTTAGATTACCTATATTAGAAGAAAGAGAATGCAGATGAAAAATATTGACACTTTTGTTAATTTGTGATACAGCCATGTGGAGGCAGACTCTGAGCAGCCACAAACAGCAGCTGCAAGAAGCTCGCAGAACTGTTGTTAAAAGCAGGAGCATGTCTAAATTGTCAACAACACTGGAATACAATGAGATTTACAAATGTTGTTGGGACTCTGTATAACAGGGATCTTGGGTATCTTAGGGGAAGGGAAAAAGGCCAAAATTTCAGATCTCTGTGGGGAAAATGACCAACGGCAGACTCCAAAAAGACCTCTTATTGAAAGGTCAAAGCTTTCAAGTAAAATCCTTTATGAAGGAATTCAAAAGCACAAAAGACAACTTTGCAGATAAGTTTTATCATTTGCATTGTGTAATTTTAAAGTCTTCTTTATCCCAGACAACCAAGCAAAAATGAAGCCACAACATTATTGATGAACCGAAGACTGTCATCCTGATTTTACACATGACCAGCAATTCCACCATGACGTTGCTCATAGTAAGTTGGAATGTAGGTTTTTTATGTATGGGTTGGAGTTAAGCAATAAAACATGAAAGGGAAAGCATGATGCTTGGAGGAAGGGGTTGTATGTAAGCTTTTTTCATTTGAAGATCTCCTGCGGCTGCTCACAGTGAGTCAGGTTTTATAAAAGAGGTGAAATCAAAAATGACCTTTTCACCCAAAAGTAGTGCAAATGTAGAACACCCTCCCCAGAAAAGACCGTCAATGCTGGGTCAACTGAAATTTTCAATGCCGGGATTGAGAGATGTGTTAGATAAGGGTTATCAAGGAATATGGATCAAAGGTGGGTAAATGGAGTTGAGGTACAGATCTGCTATGATTTAATTGAATGATGGAACGTGTTCAAGGCCCTGAAAGGCCTACTCCTGTTCCTATCTGTTAAGCCAAGTAGCATCAGAGACAATATTTTTTCAGCATTGTGGGTGTGTTGTAAAGCTATGGCTTATATCGAAAATGACTTTATTTATTTATTGGGCTGAAACCACAGGTTGAGTTTTAAAAGATTGCACAACAGCATTTCAGCGAATTAAAACAGCAGCTTCTAAGATGGCCGAACATCAATGTAGCTGTACTCTGCAAATTACAAAATCATTGTAAAAGAGCCAGGCTGTCTGGAAGAACGCAAGAAAGACAATCAGCTTAGAGGAATATGAATCTCCTGAACCATTAACAAAACATCCAGCCAATCACCAGTGTACTGTGTATTCAACTGGATGTGGAACAAGTCATTAGATGCAATCACTTTGAACAATGAACCCTGGCTGAGAAGGGAACTTTTTCAGCCATAATCTAATCTTGTCTAAACTATGGACCTGGAATCAATTTGCTATGACTATTGGTGTGTAACTGGTCAGTTAGTGAGGGGGGATCATGTGATGAGCCAACTAACCCTCTTTTGTATTTTAAGAAACTACTTTTCTCCTGGCCAGAGAACAGAACAGGGGAGACACAGGTGATGGTCCAAGTGGGCATGCTCTCTCTCCATCCATGCTACATGCTCGAGCCCTGCCTGTTGTTTTACCATCCGCACACCACAGGCAGTGTTCAACCCAGCAACTGCTAACTCCAGAAGATATAAATGGTCCATCAACATCTTTAAATCATCTTGATGCAGAAACCAGAAAGACAATTGAGACAAGTCTGAAACCATCCAAATCTTCAATCTACAAGATCCATATATCACTGACTTCTATTGGACTTTTAAACTACTTAACCTGTCCTCCCACTTTGTAACTTACTTGCGTGTGCACCCTTGAATGCATTTGGGGGGAGATGGTGCTGTAGTAGTGATAATGTCACTGGACTAATAATCCAGAGGCCCAGGTTAATGTTCTGGACACAAGGGTTCAAATCCCACCAAGGCAGCTGGTAGAATTTAAGTTCAATTAATAATCTGGAATTAAAAAGCTAGTCTCAGTAATGGTGACCAAGAAACCATTGTTGATTGTTGTATAAAGCTACCTGGTTCACTAATGTCCTTAAGGGGAGGAAATCCTTACCTTGTCTGGCCTACAGGTGACTCCAGACCCATAGCAATGTGGTTTATTCGTAACTGCCCTCTGAAATGGTGCGGCAAGCCACTCAGTTCAAGGGCAATTAGGGATGGGTAATAAATGCTGGCTTTTGCCATCAACGCCCGCATCCCATGAAAGAATAAATTTTAAAAAGTGTGTGTGTGGAAGCATTTTTATTAGTTTTATTTAGATCAGGTGTTAAGTACAATAAACACTACTCTCTTTTATTTTAAAAACTTACAAGTAAACCTGCATGTCTTTTATAGTTACAGCACTAAAAATAGTTAAACACTCTGAATTGGCATACTTCTTTTTTTAAAAAAAACCCGTTGCAGTCAAATGAGGAGTGGGAAAAAAAAGGGGACCCATTCTACCCCTCCTCACCTAATCATAACAGGGTGGCTCTTGAAGCACTGGAATGGAGACCCGGAATCTGATGGTTTTGAGATGGGTACTGAGGTGGGCTCTAGCACTACTTTAAGGAGCACACAGAAGGGACAATACGCACAACATTTAATGCAATATAGGGAGCCATAGATTTTTTAAAAACGCAAACTTTAATAGAAATGTTACTCTCTAATGCTCTGCTGCCTCTGTCAAGAATCCAACTTTTATTTACTCTTAGGGGTGAATTTTACACCCCACCTCCCTCCCACCAGCATATTTGTCAGTTGGCGGGGGTTTGTGGGGGCACGTCAAACGAAGCAGGTGACCAGACCACCACCTTCCCGCCCATCTCCAGCCTGTCCCCCATATTACGGCAGGCAGGTAAGGCATCAAACAGCCCACCTGCCCTTAGGCCTATTGAGACCCTTAAGTAGACATTGAAGGGCTTCATTCTGCTCCGCCACAATTTTTCTGCCTGCAGGGGAAGGCGGATGCAAGGCAAGCAGCCCAGTAGCTAAGACAGTGCAGGATGCTGTCCAGCAGGAAGAGAGAATGCCTCTTTTGGGGGGGGACTCTTGTCCTCATTGGGGGCATCCCCCCCACAAGATGGTAATCACCCCTTTGTCCTTCATCCCCACTCCACCTCAGCCATGCTAACCTGAATCCCACCACGTCCTACCCCTTGCTGGGGTCTCCCAGCCATGCCTGCCCAAAATTCCTGGACTTACCTGAAGTCCAGGGGACATCTTCACTTCTTCGTGGGGACTGGTTGTAGTCCCAGCAGTGACCATTACTGTTTTCTGGAGCTGTTGGGACTACAACACTGCTCAGGCTACAGAGAAATTGGCCGGCAGCTCTCTAGGTTGGGACTCTCTGTCCCTGGGGGGGGCAGGAGTCCCATTCTGCACTAATTAAGGTTGCTCCTAGCATATTATAGCTGTCTGGGGCAGCTAGATTTCACATCAGCAACGTGCATACTGACTGTTAAGTCTGAGGGGGTGGGGGAAGTTGATAATCTGTTCCTCCCTCCCCCGCCACTGCCCCGATAAAGTCCACTTCCTGATCTATTCTTGATTCTTCTCCATGTTCATCTGAAGTTTTCCCCTGGTTAATGTTACCCATTATAAGATGCCATTTGGAAATGAGGCAAGAAAATACAAGCTGAATGGTACAATTTTAAAGGGGGTGCAAGGAAAGAGAGACCTGGGGCTATTTGTGCACAAATCTTTGACGGTGGCAGGACAGGTTGACAAAGTAGCTAATAAGGATATGGGGTCATAGGATGTTGGGCTTTATAAACAGTGGTATAGCATACAAAAGCCAGAAAGTTATGCTTAACCTATGTAAAGTACTAGTTCAGTCCTAATTGGGAGTATTGTGGAAGGATGTGATGGCTTTGGAAAGGGTACAGAGTGATTTACTAGAATGATTCCAGGGATGAAGGATTACAGTTACGTGGATAAGTGGAGTTACACTTCTTAGAGCAGTGAAGGCTATAAGAGATTTGGTAGAGGTGTTTAAAATCATGCGGGATGTAGATGAGGTAAAAAAAAAACAAATTTGTTTCCAATGGCTCAAAGGTCAATAAACCAGGGGGGCACAGATTTAAGGTGATTGCCAAAAGAACCAGAAGTGACAGGAGGAAAAACTCTCTTTCACAAAGAGTGATTAGGATTAGTAGCACTGTCTGATAGGTGGTACACACAGATTCAATAGCAGCCTTCAAAAAGGCACTGGATAAATATCTGAAGGAAAAAAAAAATTATGACAGAAAGTGGGACTAACTTGATTGATCTTTGAAAGATCAAGTGCAGACTTGATGAACCAATTGGCCTTTTCCTGCGCTGAATTAGTCTATGATTTTAAGCATATGTGCTCAGCTGAAGTCTCCTCCTGATCAACATCCAGAAACCAAGAGTAAATTATATGCTAGTTCTACTCAAGGGATATTGCTGTACAGTTGAGTGCGTTCCTGGGTTCAGCTGAAACTACCAAGGCTTCTGACGTGGATAAACACATTTCCTTCAAGGAGAAAATAAAATAAACATTTTTCATGATTACCTTGTTGATATCTGAGATGAGTTTGCCTTCTCTTGGCATGTATACTTTCTGATTGTTAGCTCTCATTTTGCTTTGAATGGTGAAAAGCAATACTTCAAGATTTCCTTTTTCTGTAAACCTATATGAGAAGGAATATCAGACAGGAGCCAAAACATTTCATATATTACATAACTATTTATAAAATAATAGAAATTCCATGCTTTTTAATTTTGTAGCAAACTCAGCAGGTGAAACAAGAAGTTCAATAATGATATAACTTGTCCAGAAAAATTACACCTGGCGTATGTGGAATAAGCTTAAATTAGTTCTCATGATGGCAAGAAGCAAAAGCACAAGCTAGGGAGGAAAATCAGAATTATCCTTTTGTATTGTGAAAAGCTTGCTTTGGATCAGATAGCACTCAGCTTTGATTAACAAACAGCAGGTAAATGTTTGCACTCATAAATTTATGTCAGGCAATGACCATCTCCAACAAGAAACAGCCCAACAACTTGCCCTTCACCTTAAATGACACCACCATTGCCAAGACTCCATCAATGTCTGGTCACCGCTGATAGAAATTTAACTGGGTTAACTGATCAAGACAATCTTTTACCTGCTTTTTTAGACAAAGTGTTTTGTTACAAGTGCCCCGACTCCTCGAAACTCAAGCCACCAGACACAAGAGCTTTCAAGAAGCTTGATGTCATTCGGTAACAGAGCAGTCCAATTCAATGCCAGCCCTTCCATTGACTTAATATCCATTCCCTCCACCACAAGCATACTGCAACTGCAGTACCTGTTATCAACAGGAAAGTTTGCAACAAACCCACTTCTACAGTGCCTCCCAGCCCCGTGGCAGTGAGAAGCACAAGAGCATAATGAAGCTCCATAATTTCCCAATGACACACTGGCCTGACTTAGACCTAAAGAGCTGGGTTTTGCACACCTCCTCTGCCACCGTGTTTTCAGCAAGGGGGCGTAAAATACCAAAGGGTGCCCAGCCCACCCTCGAGCTGTCCCACATAAAACAGTAGGTGGGCGGATGTCAAAATTGGCAGCCCACCCATCATTTTTAAATAAATAACAGACAATTGAGCTCGTTACCAAGCTAACCGACTGGGATATTATGCTGCCCAGGCCATAATACGGGTGGGCAGTCTGCTTTTTGAGCCCAAGTTGAAAAAAGGCAGGGATGAAAGGAAGGATGGGGGTGGGGGGGGGGCACATCATGCAGGAGGTGCCCCATGCGCATCAGGGGCGCCCTCTAAGTTTTACCCCTGCCTTTATTCCTTCCTTCCTGCCTGCCCTCCAAAACCAGCCCCCCAATCTTAGGCTTCCTGATCCCTCCCGCCCAAAAATGCCTGACTTACCTGGCTTCAACACCTGTCTCCTTTTCTTCACAGGTATGTTTGCCATCCCAGCAGCACCCACTACCAAGTTCTGGCATGCTAGGGCTGCTGGAGCTGCCCGCCAATCTAATTGGCTGGCAACTCTAGAGGTTAGGACTTCCTTCCTCTGAGGGTTGGAAGTCCCACTCTCTCCTTGTTTAGCCCCCAGCAGCAGTGCATTATGGCTTCTTTCAGGTGTGTCGGCTGCAGCCAACTTTCCTTCTGGGGGGCGAGGGGCATGGAGTGCAAGCAGTTAAGACCCCTGTAAAATCCAGCCCATAATGTTATTTCTTCATTGTTGCTTGGTCAAATTTCTGAAATGCTCTTTCTAATATAATCATGACAGCAATCACCTGCAGGAGACATCCTATCTGTACCATTGCAGGCCAATGAGGGATGGGTACTAAATGAAGTCTTCTCAGTGTCACCCAAATGCAGAGAATAAATTTTTAAAATTCAAGGTGTTATAAACAGCTAAGAGCTAGCCAAACATCATCATTCATCTAGGTTTTCCTTATTGTAACTTTAACCTGTTTTGCCACTATTTGTGCACTATGATACTAATATATTATTAAGTGTACTGAGTCAGAAAATGATAAGTGTTCAGTAATTAGCTCTTAACTATGTTCTCCCAAGCAATGTATGAAACTAATTGAAGTAGTGATTTAGTAACTGTTTAACACTCTTACTTTGATGGTTTTTCTACTGTGCGATATGTGTTAAATGCTTGTAGCTGCTGCTGAACACCAACCAGTGAGTTGGCAAATTTACGATTGTTCAGGATGATGATAGTCTGCTCAATCCACTCCAGCAGGTCAGATGCCAGGGACTCGTATTTTTCTATCATTTTTTCAGTCTCAATTGCATAGTCAAGTACCTGTAACAGGTTGAAACAAAACAATTTTATAGCAACAAAACTCAGACATGTCAGATGTATAAAATGAATGATATTGTACAATCATTTCAGTAAATGAGTTCTGGAATGGTTTAATGTGCTACTTATTGTATCAGAATGGATACCTTGAAATGAGTTAATAACTGTACCATGATCGAGAAGGTCAGATGACAAAAGCAACTTTAAGCCCAGCAATTTAATTGACTGAATACATGCTTTGTGAACTTTTAAGGTGAATGTTATGGGGGGCAGCATGATGGTAAATTCATCTGATGAGTTTATGATCTTAGTTGAGCCATCATGGAATAGTAAAGCATTTCCCATAAGGAAAAATATCTTTTTACAAAATAAGGCAAATAACCCTTCTGGACATGTGGGTCAGTAGCATCATTAGCAGAAAACAGGTCTGACTATAGACACTGGTATCTAAGAACTTAAGATGGGAGAATTACAGTTTCAATGTGTCCCAATTTCAGGTGTTATGAAGACTGCTTTATATACTTAGTTCACCACTGAATGACATTATACTGTTTTCTGATATTACTGGAAGTTTTCCTCAAATTAATACAATTAGATTACAAGAAATTTTAAAATACCTTTCCAATACGTTTTCCTTCCACAGCCAGGGCCTTCATTTTGGAGAAGTAATGGTAGTATGTCACCACATAAGTAATAATTGACTTCTCATCAGGGTGATCAACACTGACATCTGACAAATAAAATGTTGAGTATTATCTAAACTGCATAGCAAGGTCTAAAACAGCTTGTATAAAATATAAATGGAGGGCAATGATCAATTTTACATTATAAGCATTATTACATTTCAGTGAACATGTAGGTTATTGATGCCAATGCATATTTTCAAGACAGCAAGCTAGAGAAATCAAATACTACTGATGGTATTTCAATGTCATTTTCAATAAGGTCAATGTAAATTTATTATGAACATCAGATTGGGGGAATGATGCAGCGAGTGGAGGTGGGGAAGAGTTCAGGAAATAAAAAAAGTGATTGTTTTTGAGTAGGGAATTAACAAGTCTGAAAAAATAAAGCTCCTAGTTCTCAAGCAGCAAATTATACAAAGTCATTAAATGAAAAGTTCCAACAAAGTAACATGCCGAAATTTAAAATGAAACATTAAAAACCAACCTTCAGGATCCAGCAGCTTGGTAAGCCCAAGGTGTTGCTCTGCAAGGTTGAAAGCATTCTGGAGATTGTAGTGGGCATTAGACTTCTTAAGTTTGTCAAAGTCAATCAGGTCCGGCCTGACCAAATTACAACAAAGTGAGAAGATAAAGTCACATACATATTGCAATATGGATGCAAAGTGTGATTATTTAAATATTTCTTTGAATCTAACAATGCCAACATACCTATGCTTGTGTATAACAGCATTGAATGCCATGCCATCTCTCCAGCTGGTGGTAAAGTTGTGAATGTTGACATTGGGATAGCTATGGTGAGGAACAGAAAATGTAACATTTCTTCAATCTGCTTTTCAAAGTGGAAATGAAGTAAGTCTACAAGCTAAAATTGTCAAGCTAGATTCCCCAGTTGCCATTTTAATAAAATTGTAAATCCATTCTTCAGAAACAGATTTATGATTTGGTTACACAGGGCAAATCTTCTAATGGATTAGTAATATTATAACTGCAGTGGGTTCATTTTCTCAAATCCTTATTTCTGGTGAACATGTTCTTTTAGGGTTTTGCTACACAAATAGGAAACCATGCTACAATTACTATATCACTAACATATAGCAACCAGAGAAGAAACACCCCCAACATTAAAATTCATATTTAGCAAATATGCAGCTATTCTTGCAAGTTTAGATTAACTAAGACCAAGGGTAAACAAAGGGCGCCAAATAAGAACAAAATGTAGGCTCTCTCAAAAATGTGGATGGGTGAAGAAAAGAATGCAAAGAGCAAGAGCTAACTTATTCAGAAGTGTGCTACCTTTATAAGCTAGTTCAGAAATTAATGGAAACCAATACTAAATTTAATCGACCTAGTACCATTAAAGGCATTTTAAAGTGAAGGTCACATGCTTGCACGTGCACGAGTAATTGCATACATGCACGATGTGTTTCAGACTTGAGAACTAGGATTACAATGTTTCTACTAAAACTTTGCCCCTAAAACCTCACTTAACTTGCAAATTATTTACTTTTAAAAGGATCAGCATGATAAATACATGGACCTACCATTTAGATATTGCTGCAGGAATTCTTTACCGAAGTATTCATCCAAAAATAAATTAAAATATTTGATTTCACACTACTTAAAAGTATCAATGTTAACATTGCAACCCAAATGTTTAAGAAATACCTTTAAAAAAAGCTCCAGTTGAGGAGGCTATCATGTGATAGAAGTCTTAAATGTATTGTTTTTCTGTATTTTAAAAAAACAGCAAGAGAAATGGTTTTGTTTTTTGAACACCCAAGTACGGCCTTAACTGAAACATCCCATCAAAAATAAAAGACTTTAAAAGGGTGTTGAAGAAAAGCAAAGCAGATTTTTTGTTCAAACCCAAGAGCTTAAAGAGCTCAAGGTTCAAATGAAAAAATCACTATAGTACAGCAAATTGATTACAACAATTCTTTTAATGGCACTCACCCTGCTGTTTTCATTTGGCACCACAACAGCAAGGCATCTTTTGCAGATTTCTTTTCCTTGTTGTCTTCTGATTCAACGCTGATATCTTGGATCTGGAGAATAAAAATGAATACCAAATGGGCTTGTTTACATAATTACATAATTTCCTGGGACCTAAATTGAGGTATTGAAAAGAAGTAGATTTAAGTAGTCCTAAATACATCAAATGCTTTTACAAAAAGGAGTGCTCATATTTTGTTAAAGTGGCCAAAAGTGTAAATAATTAAAACAAGCATTAATTCATCCTAAAGGTCTGAGTGGCACTCGCTGCACTGATGAATTTACCTGGAATCGGAGAATGATGGTCCAAATTAAACCGAGAGTCAGTCGATGGTTGCCATCCACAATATCATGGGATCCCATATTTTCTAAATGTACTCTTTGCTCTTTAAGGAACTGAAGGGCTTTGTCAACAT
The DNA here is from genome assembly GCF_964194155.1 of Cetorhinus maximus. Taxonomy (NCBI): domain Eukaryota; kingdom Metazoa; phylum Chordata; class Chondrichthyes; order Lamniformes; family Cetorhinidae; genus Cetorhinus; species Cetorhinus maximus. The sequence goes on from NC_135892.1 coordinate 58,700,521, forward strand.
TTTCAAGACAATGGATTCGCATTCGTCCTTTTGTTGGTTTTGGCTAGTAGAGAAAGGGATTATGCACATAAATACCAAATGTCATGCAAAAGAACTCTGGCACTGAAGTATAGACTTAATATTGACCCAGAATTTTTAGTTGTAACAACAGCAAAATTGTCAAGCATTCACTGTCCTTACTCCTCTGAAACTGATAGCAGCTTCCACAGTCCACAAATGTACAGTTAAACACAGAAATACAGAAGTTGCTATCAGCGATTCTACGCTTCTCCAGAGGATATGCTGTTGAGGTCCCCCCAAAATGCAACCAATCAAAATTCACTGATCTGACGAAAACTTCAATCAATCACTATCCCATCTCCAAACTCACTTTCCTCTCTAAGATCCTTGAACATGTTGTGTCACACCTGACTTCAAGATGAGCTTCTGACCTCGCATTTGTGCCAGTGCCTAGACCGCCTATTTCTACCCCTAATGTCACCTGACTTCGCCCCCCGTATCAGCTCATCTGCTGCTGAAACACTCATTCATACTTTCATTATCTCTAGACTTGGCTATTTCAAATTTCAAATGCTCCTAACTGGTCTCCCACATTCTATCCTTCATAAACTTGAGGTCATCTAAAACTCTGCCTCCCGTGTCTTAACTCACAGCAAGTCCCGTTCATCTATCATCCTTGCACTCACTGACCTGCATTGTCTCCCAGTCAGGCAACATCTTGATTTTAAAATTCTCACCCTTGTTTTTAAACCCCTCCATGACCTGGCCCCTCCCTACCTTTGTAATCTCCTCCAGGTCCTATCCCCCACCAACATATCTGCCCTCTCATCTAACTCTAGCCTCTTGAGCATCCCCAAATGGGTGTCAATGCCCCAAGCTGCCAAGGCCCCAAGCTCTGGAATTCCTTCCCTACACCTCTATGCCATTCTACCTGGATTTCCCCCTTTAAGACACTCCTAAAACCTACCTCTTGGACCAAGCCTTTCGTTATTTGATCTAATATCTTCTTGAATGGCTTGACATCAAATCTTGTTTTATAACACTCCTGTGAAACACCTTGGGATATTTCATTAATAACAAAGCATAAGGTGTCCTGGGCTTTATCAATAGGGGCACAGAGGACAAAAGCAAGTAAGTTTATACTAAACCTGTATAAAACACCAGTTTTAGCCTCAACTGGAGTATTGCGTCCAGTTCTGGGCACCACACTTTAGGAAAGATGTGAAGGCATTAGAGAGGGTGCAGAACAGAATCATGAGAAGGGTTCCAGGGATGAGGATCTTCAGTTACACAATTGGAGAAGTTGGGATTGTTTGCCTTGGAGAAGAGAAAGTTAAGAGGATATTTGATAGAGGTATTCAAAATCATGAGGGATCTGGGTGTCATAGACAGAGGAAAAACTTGCCATTGGCAGGAGAATCGAAAACCAGAGGGCACAGGTTTAAGGTAATTGGCAAAAGAAGCAATGGTGTCACGAGGGAAAACTTTTTTATGCAGTGTGTGGTTAGGATCTGGAATGTCCTGCCTGATAGTGTGGTGAAGGCAGGGTCAATTGAGATTATAAGAGGGAAATGGATCATTATCTGAAAATGAAAAATTTGCAGAGTTGCAGAGGAAAGTGGCACTAGGTAAATTGCTCCATCAGAAGGCCAACACAGACACAATGGGCTGAATGGCCTCCTATGCTGTAAACATTCTATGATTAAAGATGCTAAGTTGTCGTTGTTGTCTTATGCTCTCAGTCTCGCTGTTAAAACTTTTGAAAAAAGTCACACCTTGTTGAATGAGGTAATAATTGGTTTATAACAGCACACTATGTTTATAACTGACCCTGAAAGAGTAATTTTATAATTACTAAATGCCTATTTTTTCCATTAGAGGCAATTCCATATATATTTAAAACAACAAAGAAGCTTGGGGGATGGGGGTTGAAACCTACCCATGATGCCAATAGCTACCCTGCAACAATTTAACGCTGGGAGCAGCATTAATTGCTTTAAGATGAGACTTGTGCCCCCTTCTTGGGAGGAAGCCCAACTTAAGAGAGCTGCTGGATAATCAGATGGCCAGCAGCTTTGTAGTCCCAGCAGTGCCAGCTGGGAGCAGTGGCCACTGCTGGGACTACAGGCAGCCCCACCACACCAAACGGCCCAAGTTAGTCCTGGGTCAGGGGCCTCAATGATGAGGCCTAAGGGGTTCATGAGGCCAGGGGAGGGTTAAAATGGGTGGTGACCATTTAGAGGCTGCCTCCGATGGGCCTAGGGGGCCCTCAAATAAGGCTCCTCTCACTTTGTCCGACAGCAACCTGCACAACTAAAACTACTGGGCTTCCTGCATGGTGTGAGCTTCCCCACTGCCATGGGTAAAACGCAGAGGGGTGCAGGATGAGGCCCTTAAGTAGCCATTAATTGGCTCGATGCCTCCCCCACCCCCTGTAAAATTTCAAACAGATTGGGGGCAGGCGAGCAGGTGATGTGAAGGTCACCTCTTAGATTTTATGTGCCCCCTGCCTTTAAACTGCTGGCAGAGAAGCCTAAAATCCAGCCCAATATGTTTTTGTTTTACAGTTTATGATTATTTGAGCTTCACGTAAATCCCATATTTATGTCCCAATCATTTATTTCACTGCCTGTAAATTTTAAAACTGAGGATGAAGGGATTCAGTAGTTTTTAACTTCCTGGTTTGCTGCCTATGAGAATACTTCAATGTGATTGACTGCTTAAGAAGTATTTAGATGAACACTTGAAGCGCCATAGCATGCTAGGTTATGGGCCAAGTGCTGGAAAATGGGATTAGAGTAGATAAGGGCTTGATGACTGGTGCGGACATGATGGGCTGAAGGGTCTCTTTCTGTGCTGTAAAACTCTGACTCTATTAACCTGCTTAATGACGTCACTATAGCTGGATGCCTAGAAAGCCTTTGGCTTTGTGTCAGATTCAAACTAAGGAGGAATTTATGGCTCAGAGATCACTAGATCTTTGTGGGCAGCTTTCTTTGAGTCAACAACAAGCTCAGTACTTGCTGCTGACCCCAAAATCAAGCCCTTTCTTCCAACATTATTCTAGGATAATTAAGAGGCGTATATTAATGTCATAAATCACTTAACGGATTTCTTCTTCAAAGCAATGGGATGACTTCTTTCAACTGGGGGAAAATATTCTCAGTTGTGTTCTTCATTAATTTGATATTGATGAATTAATGTTCAAAGAGAATTAATATAAGGGTGATGCCTCTCCAATTTCCATTTAAAAGGAAATTATACAAATATTTTTTAATAATATTCTGGAGACAATTCCTCTGAATTTAGAGTCCATCACATTTGTAACCTGAAGGCCATTTTTGTATTGTATAGAATACCCAGTCATTTGGCAACAAGGCAGAAACAGCAAACACATGCAATCCAGTTGCAACAACCAAGGACCAAAATTAAATGTGTGGAAAGCAGAAACCTTTAACAGTAAAGTTAAGGTAACTGGTTGTGGCTAGGCAGTAGAGTGGCTAAGCACTCGTTTCTTTGCCTAATGGTTTAAATCTTATCTAAATTAATGGGATAAAGTGTGAGCATCAGGTAGGCATGTTGAACCAGCTGATCTTTTCCTGCCTGTCACTTTTGTTACATTCAACAACTACTTGCATCTAGTTAGCACCTTTAATGCAGTAAAATACCCCAAGGTGCTTCACAGGAGTAAGATCAAATAAAACTTGACAATAAGCCACATAAAAATTATTTTAGGACAGGCAAAGAGGTAGGTTTTAATGAGTGCCTTAAAAGGAGAAGAGAGTGGTAGAGGTGGAATGGTTTAATGAGGGAATTGCAGAGCTGAGAGCAGGTGAAGGCACAGCTGCAAATGGTGGAAAGAATAAAACTGGGAACATGCAAGGAGCCAGAATTGGAGGAACACAGAGATGGTGGAGGCTGGTAGGGATGGAGGAGGTCACAGTGAGAGGGAGAAAGGAGGCCACGGAGAGATTTGAAAACAAGAGTGAGAATTTTAAAATCAAGTCGTTGCCAGACTGGGAGCTAATGTAGGTCAGTGAGCACAGGGATGATGAGTAAATGGGGCAAGGTATGAGTCCCATTGCCGAGTTTTGGATAGTTAAAGTTTATGGAGGGTGCAAGTAACCAGTCAGGAGAACATTGGTATAGTTGAGTCTAGAGGTAACAAAGGCATGGATGAGAGTTTCAGCAGGAGATGAGTTGAGGCAGCGGCAAAAATGAATGACATTATGGAGTTGAATGTGGACAGCCTTGGTGATCAACAGGATATTAAGTTGAAAGTTCAGCTGTGGGTCAAACAGGAACACTAAAATAGCAAATAGTCTGGTTAAGCCATGGACAGAGATGGAGTCGATGGTTGAACATGACGTTTGTGGCAGGTACCAAAGACAATGACTTCAGTCGCACCAATATGTAGTTGGGTGAATCCACAGACATTGCTCCTGGCTGCGTGAAACCCGTGTGTCAGGAACTCAATCACCAGCACTCCATTAAACACAGAATAAAAGCAGTTCAATCATCACACATTTGGCATATATGGGATATTGTTACTGAACAGCAATTGATTAAATGCTAATCTTCCTCCTTTTCAAAGCAGGACTTAACACCAGCCATTTCAAATCATCTCAGTTGATAGTAACTTTTCAGTTATGGTCAATGGTTGTTCGAATTCGACACTCGAGCTCATATGCATAAACTTTGTTGATACTCCAACACAGTAACTGAGGGAGTTTTGTATTCTGGCATTGTTTGGTGAAATGGTCTGCTTGTTCCAGACATTCAGGTGGCTGTTAAGGACCCCACAGCACTTTGTGCAGAAAAACAAAATTCCACAGATTTTTTTTTTTAATTCCATGTGTGCAGCACATGATATGATCATTTGATAAAAGGCACTTGTGGTCATACGAGGAAATAAGCCCATGATATTTAATCAGTAAGCTTGTACTCCTTAATAATTTAACCCAGTGAAAACTACTCATTTTACACTTTACAATGTGACTGAGTGTAAGTAATAATAATGCACACTTTCAGGGCCACACACTAACTTCATCCGAAATCCCCAAGGTATATTGGGGAAAGGAAACACAAGAATGTTTTTCTTAAGGCTGTATTAGTCTGTACCCTAAGAAGCTAATATCCATTTTAAAATCCTAACTGTGGGAATATCATTATAGAAACCATAGCTTCCTGGTTACACAGGTGATTAATGATCAGTCTAACCTTTAACTTACATTCCTGCGTATATTCAAATAAAGGAGTGTTTAACTGTATTGGCTTCAGGATGTCAAAACAGCTCCCTCATAAATCAGAGATTTTCGCCTCCACTCTAACTGTTGTGCAATGTCGAGGAAAAGTATTTGTTCCTTAAGAACCAAATCTATTTGTATACACTATCTTTATTTTACAATGGTTGAAATATCTGTAGTATTTGGCACCTAGACAATGAAAGCCTAAAGGTTGGATTTTTCAGTCTGAAATGGGACTAAATGGAGGTGAGGTGTCCAAGAATTGGCTGCTGAGTGGTGCTAGCAGAAGTCCCACTTCCATTTTTGCAGGTGCCATTTTGCAGGGCAGGGCAAAGGGTACGGAGCAGGAAGCCTGTCCTTATCAGAAAACCTAAGGTCAGATCTTTCAGGATTTTCACTGGGGCGGGTGGGCCAGAAGGCCAGGAAACATCTTAAAAGGTATGTTAGAGAAGCTTTAGGGGCTTAAAGGTGGCATTGGAGGCATGTTCTTGTTAAGAGAGGTCAGTAAAGGAGGGGTTAGAGGTAGGGGGACAACTCCATAGGAGGGCCAAATTTTGGGTAGGCATCGATTTCGTTGGCCCTCTGCTAATTTCTGCATGTAGCATCCTCATTATCCAAGGGTTGCTAATCAGGGATCATGCCATGATATCATGAAAGGGCAAAGCAAGGAGGCAGGCCCCAATAACTACCCCAGCCAGTATGGGGATTAAATCCACGCTGTTGGCATTATTCTGCACCACACTCTAGCCACCAAGCCACCTGAGCTAACTAACCCCATATCTACATAGCTAAGAAAGATTAATTAAAAAATCAAATTAGACACAAAGGACTATTATATGTTTTTACTGTTATAATAATCTTTAATAACTAATTATATTGCTTTCAGCACAAAGAGATTAAAGACAAGCTTCAGTTCTCAAAAGATTACAACTGAAGCTGCAATTCCTGTACATTTTTGTTTAATTTAGTAAGTATATCAAGAACTGCTACCTAAACAAAGCCTTCCATAGTCACATGTTTGTGTAGGGAAAAAATTAATTGATAGTATTTTGATCCAGGGAATATTACTGCTCATACATCTTTCTGTCATACTTACAAGTCTTTCTCCAGACAACACCTCGAGTAGTTTGATCAGCATCCGGCCATCGCGTAGGTCTGTGTACAAATCTGTGATTCTGCAAGATACTCGTGCCAAGTGTGAGTTTACCCATTTTGTGAAAGTCTTCTTTTGAACAGCTTCACGCTCATCTGTCAAATGTAAACAAATAAAATACCGGTTTATTAACTGTTCAGCATTTCAAAGGAGTATTCGTTCTTAAAGCTAAAAATTTAGTACCTCCAGGTTCTCTGTGACATCTCGCTTCCCTCCACTGAAGTGAAAGGCTTTGGGATAATCTGCCTCTGGTCAGCAGCCTTAGCGATGGCTGCTGTGGGATTTCTAAGTGAGTTCCACACTTGATCTGACCTGCCTCATTCCCACCCCAACTGGCTCTAAGCAGGCAGGAAACCCTTCTCCATATCAATTATGGGCTCATTCCTGTGAAAATCTGAATTTTACTCAGATCCCACTGGAGGTGGGTTTCTGGCCAACAAACAGAACTGGCTCCTGTTTCCCACCTTCCTGGCGAAAATTCAGCCCCTGGTGTCAGTTCAAACAGTACTGAATACTTCCTGTATTATATATATATTCATTCTCATATTCCAGTCTTTTCATAATTCCCACACCAGGAATCATAGTGACACTTAGAAATCTCGGTATGCAAACAATGCACCACCTTATGATTAATATGGATATGTGGAGCTTCAATTTTTTTTCGATTAGTCCTTTGCTGAAAAAAAATTGTGAAAGATTGCTAAATAGTAAGCAGCATGATAATTGCTTCAGCAACCAATTGCCTTTGGTTTTGTAAAGGTGGATCACTTAATTTTGGTGTTATGCTCCTGTCTCCTGACACGCAGTAACCCCGAACTAAATTTACTGGATTTATTAAGTTTAGGGCAACCTGTTTTTATTAGGTCTTCCCAACTGCCACCAATCTATCCAGATCCAGTAAATGCATTGTTCTGATTACTTTGCTAACCTTTTGTAGTGTGGAGTCTGTGAAGTTCTTTGAAATGTGTTTTTATTTTCAAGTGTTATATAATGCAAGTTACACCATGATATCAGCCTGTAAAGATCATATCTGGCTAACGTAACAACAACAGTCAGTGCTCTGCACTATACACTGGTTAAACAATCAGCCTGACTGTGCAGATATTACACAGTTGCATCCAGTTTCCAACTGGTTTGCATAGGGATCAACTACTAAGTGTGGGAGATTGGCTGTTCGGAAAGATCTGGCTAGCAATATAAAAGCAGATTCATATTAATTTCCAATCAACATCAAATTGTAAATTATTTTTTAGCTCCCATGCATATTTAGATAAAACACCAGATAAATCATCATACGTCTTCAAAGATTACTCAAAAAATAGGGAAGCAGATTCTGGATTAGAAATGCAATGGACAGCATTACAAGACTCAACTTCTAGGTCACACATTGTCACTGAATTTTTAAAAATTAATTTATGGGATGTGGGTGTCGCTGGCTAAGCCAACATTTATTGTCCATCCATAATTGCCCTTGAGAAGGTGGTGGTGAGCTGCCTTCTCGCTGCAGTCCCTATGGTGTAGGTACACCCACAGTGCTGTTAGGGAGGCAGTGAAGGAACGGCGATATATTTCCAAGTCAGGATGGTGAGTGGCTTGGAGAGGATCTTCCAGGTGGTGGTGGTGTTCGCATGTATCTCCTGCCCTTGTCCTTCTAGATGGTAGAGGTCATGGGTTAAGAAGGTGCTGCCTAAAGAGCCTTGGTGAGTTTCAATGTTAAATATAGAAATTGTTGCATTCCTAGAGAACAGAGGCATTTCATCAATTCATGGAAAGCTGGAAATTTCAAATTAAGTCTCAAACAATTTATTACAGAAGCCCCCTTTAAGAAAAGATCACCATTAATTTAGGCCAACTCCTGACTGCAAATAGCAATTCAGGACTGGCATCTTTTTCAGCTTCATACTTGCCTTTCAGCCAGTCATTATATTAACAAAGGACACTGGGATCACTCCCATCTTTTCTTGGTAGCTATATGTGGAACATATTCATAATTCAAATGTTCAACTACATATTCAATGTTTCCAATGATTAGAGTGGTTATATTTATTACCTCTTTTGTATCAAAGCTTTTTCACTTCTCATATCCTCAATGATAAAATTAGAATAATCCCTCTAAAATCTTTTCAGTTTTCGATTGACATGGCATCTCTACGATTTGACAGATTTATACTGAATCTGGCACAGCTAAGTCAGTGACCACAGGCAGTAAATACATAATTAATACAGAAAAGCAAATATGAACACAATGAATCCCTTGGTCTTACTTTCTTGTCACAATCGTGCAGGTGGGAGTTGGTTTTCAAATTTAAAGCCAAAGAGCACTTTTCCCCATGATTTCTGGAGCTTGCTATTATCAAAAACATTGATTTTGAAATTTGGCATTTTTAGTCAGGTTTTAATAAAACTAGGATCCTTATAAATTGGCTAAGGGTATTCAAAATTAGAGAAAGCAAGTTTACTGCAGAAGAGGAATGCAATAGGTGCCCCTTTCCATCTCAATGGGAATTAGCTTGTGATTATAAATTAACTTCCATGGCTACAGCTGATCACTGCATTGTGACTGATCAGTCTTTAGAATTGAAAAGAATAATGGATACAGGGTGGGTGGTGCCATTGAAATAGAAATTCACGTCAAATACAGTGGAGCACTGCTCAAACATAGCAATTACAGTCCTTAGTGACAGAACTGCACTGCATGTGTGCATTGCAGCATTTTTACAAAAATTGGTTTCCTCAAATATTTAATGCAAAGCTGATCAATGTCCTAGTCACATTAAAAGGCAACCTTCCCTTTTAACTACTGCACAGCAGTCTCTTTTCTGGTTTTCAAGCTAAGAGCTGAATGGTATGGTCAGATTATTTATGGATTGCACAAGGACCATTATTCTAACACTAATTCAAACATTGCTGCTAAGCAACAAATAAATGCATCAAATGATCTTCAGCTTAGGCCCAAGGAATAAATAAATAATTGATCTTTTCAATCTAGGTACTTTATAGTACGTCTGAAAATGAAAATCTATTATATTCTGCCTGAATGGAATGGAAATAGCCGAAAGTTAATTTAAGAACTAACTGCAGCACAATAATGCTGGGCTAAAGAGAAATTGGGTTTCTGCAATTCACTTACATAACTGTAATGCCCTATCACATACCTGGAGATGGTGAACAATTTTGATCTCAAAGCAGAATATAAAGAAAGACATAAAGCCGAAGCTTTCTGCCTTGCACTCACCTTGGGAAACACCAGCTAAATACACTGAATCAACATTTGTGAAAAAATTTACATCCATAACTACACAGGACCCACAGTGTGTAATATTATTTTATTTTACCTCTATGGAATGAGATGATCAGTGTATCATTGTTAAAGTTGATCTTGTGAATTGGGACGATGCTGTGTACTTGCAGTTACAAAATGGAATTTTATTAGAATGGCCAGATAGTTCTAGAATGTTAAATAAATTTCCCTCAACCACAGCTGCAAGTGACCAAAACCTGGCATCGATTGAATGCTCTTTGCACTGAGCTTATCTTCATGAATATAAATAACTGTCAGGTAACTAGCTGGTTAATTGTGCAAGAGACTCTGCAAGAGAAAACTGCATAATATATGAGACCCAACATTCAAACTCTACCTTGTTCTTTATATCTTACATTTGTTTTTTTAAAGAAACACATTAACAATGTGGTGCAAAAATGGACTACCTATTCAATGGATATTATTTCTCCGACATGTAAAAGGCATCTACCTGCATCAGATCATATCGGGGTCATTTTGAAATCATTGACATTAAGTATAGATATGCTCAATATTTATCCAAACTGCATGCACTAAACAGAAGAGTTTTAACTTTAGAACTAGTCAGTTATTAAGTGTGATGGGGAACATGAACAGTTGTCATTATGAGTCAAATCTGTTAACCCTAAAAACTCCCTGCTGCCAGTTAAGAAACTTTCAATCAAATGATATGTATTTTTAGTTACTTAGCAATCTCTGGAGGGACTAGATGATATAGGTGGGTCTTATTTATCTTGCATATTACTAAGAATGTTTTCCCATGGGTTTACACACAGAACACATCTATGAAGAACTCAACTCAGGAAAAAGGAAACTGCACGAGCACTTGTATTGATAATAGGCAGTCTCCTAGTGTTATCTTCAAGCAACACTGAAAGGAAGCTTCCTCTTGACGGAAATAGCTTATAGTTTAGAGTTACCACATTGAGGATTTCAGTTACTGCATCAATACCACTGGCAGAAGATGTGGTAGTTATTTGGTTAACCTAATATATTCATAGATCCCTTATTTTTTCTCCCATCTTCTCCCTGTCTGAAGTTCTATACAGATAAAATAAAAGGGCAAAAGAAAAATGTAACCTGAGAGTGCATTTTATAATTACTTTTACTGACCTAAGACAAACTGTGTTGTGACTGGCAGGCTGTGTTGTGTAAAAGCTGCCAGCAAATGCCTTATTATTTTTTAAAAATCTTAAACTAAAATTTACAATTACATACCACATCATAGGATGCAAAAATGTATTGAGATTCTCAATGCTAGGATCGTCAGACTAATACTAGAAGCATAAATGACATTGAACTATGAATGCAAAAAGCTACGTTTAACACAGCTGCTTTTATGTTCTAATGTGAAGCAATTTCATTTAATCTTGCATAACAAAGCTTATGCTCCTGTTTAACTTGTGCTTGAAACATGCATTATGAAACTTTTATTTCAATCTAAAATTTGAGATCCAAGTTCTCAAAAACTGGCTGCAGTTACTTTTAAAAAGTTCGCTTTATTTTTAATTATTATTGCCTCATTCCCATTTTTCATAAGAGCGATCTAACACAATTAACCTTGAGAGCAAATTAATGACTTACATAAAGCCCGACTTCCTATTCTTGACTATGTTGTTCTGATGTTAGATAGCTAATGGTATATTTTTTCTACTCAACTGAAACAAGGTAAATTCTTCACACAACTAAAATGCTGATGAATGCACTATTGTACAACATGCAGACAAACAAAATACTAAAAGCTTTATCACAGCATAAAAACATTGTACTTGGGCTTTCCAGTATCAAACAGATAGGCGTGTATAGATGAGCGTGTATGTAGCCATGTGTGTGCAGGCACACGAATGTATGCAGGCATGCGTGTGTACATGCGCGCAAGAGATGAAGAGAAGGGAAAGGGAGGTAACTAAGCATTTAGTGTAAACAATACAAAATAGAATAGCAGTTTCGTCGTCACATTGGTATTAGTAATTGCAAATTATGCTTTGCAAAGTAGAATACTGCAGATTCTGGAAACCTGTAATAAAAACTGAAAATACTGAGCAGGTCAGGCAGCACTTGTGCAGAGAGAAAAGCAGAGTTAATGTTTCAGGTAGATGACTTTTCATCTGAACTGAAGAAAGTTAAAGATATAACAAGTTTTAAGCAAGTACTGAGGCTGTGAAGAGGGGAGGAAGAACAAAAGGGAAGGTCTGTGATAGGGTGGAAGGCAGGAGGAGAGATTGAATATAAGAACATAAGAAATAGGAACAGGAGTAGGCCATAAGGCCCATCAAGCATGCTCCACCATTCAATGCCGCCATGGCTAACCTTCGGTTTCAACTCCACTTTCCTGCCACTGTCTATATCCCTTGATTCCTTGAGTCACCAAATATCTGTCTATCTCAAATATATTCAAAAATGGAGCATCCATAACCCTGTGGGGTAGAGAATTCCAAAGATTCACAACACTCTGAGTGAAGAAATTTCTTCTCATGACTATTAAATGATCGGCCCCTTATCGTCAGGCTATGCCCTAGATTCCCTAGTCAAGGGAAACAATTTCTCAATATCTACCCTGCCAAGCACCTTGCAAGTACTCGGCAGGACTGGCAGCATCTGTGAAGAGAAAAACAGAGTTAACGTTTCGGGTCGATGGCCTTTCATAGTTCTGATGAAAAATCATCAACCAGAATGTTTCTCTCTCCACAGATGCAGCCAGACCAGCTGGGTATTTTCAGCATTTTGTTCTTATTTCAGATTTCCAGCATCTGCAATATTCTGCTTTTCCCTTCAGAATCTTGTATGTTTCAATGAGATTACTTCTCATTCCTCTAGGCTCCAGAGAATATACTCAGAATTTATTCAGCCTCTCATCATAGGACAACCCTGTCATCGCAGGACAACCCTCTCATCCCAGGAAGCAATGCAGTGAATTTTTGCTGTATTGCCTCCAATGCAAATCTATCCTTCCTCAAATATGGAGGTCAAAACTGCGCACACTAATCCAGGTGTGGTCTCACCAAAGCCCTGCACAATTGTAGCAAGACTTCTTTATTTTTGTACCCAATCCCCTTGCAATAAAGGCCAACATGCCATTCACCTTCTTAGTTGCTTGTTGTACCTGTTTCACACCTATTAAAAAATATTTTGCTTTTCTATTCTTAGATTCAAAGTGAATAACCTCATACTTCCTTAAATTATACTCCATCTGCTGTCTTGTTGCCCACTCACTTAACATGTCTATATCTCTTTGCAGCCGCTTCATGTCCTCCTCACAGCTTACATTCCCACCAGTTTTGTATCATCGGCAAACATAGATACATTACTCTCTGTCTCTTTGTTAAAGTTATTAATGTGGTTTATAAACAGCTGATGCCTCAGCACTGATCCTTGCAGCACTATCCTGGTTACAGCCTACCAAGTTGAAAATGCCATTTTTCCCTACTGTTTTCTAAATGTTAACTAATCCTTTACCATATTAATATATTACTCCCAACTCCATGGGCCCTAATCTTGTGGTGCCTTATCGAATGTCTTCTAGAAATTTAAATATGCTACATCTACTGGTTCCCCTTTATCCTCCCTACCCATGAAGGATTGAGGACCAGAGGGCACTGATTTAAGGTGATTGGCAAAAGAAGCAACGGCAATATGAGGAAAAACATTTTAATGCAGTGAGTGGTTAGGATCTTGAAGGCACTGCCTGAGAGTGTGGTGGAGGCAGATTCAATCATGGCTTTCAAAAGAGAACTGAATGATTATCTGAAGAGTTAAAATTTGCACAGCTACAGGGAAAAGGCAGGGAGTAGGACTAGGTGGATTGCTCTTGCAGGCAGCTGGCATGGACACGATGGGCTGAATGGCCTCCTTCTGTGCTGTAACTATTCTATGATTCTAGCTATATCCTCAGAAAACACTAATAAATTGGCAAATATAAATTCCCTTTCATAAAACCACGTTGGCTTTGTCTGATCATATTTTGATAGCTAAGTCAACATCTGTACCAGGTTAGAAGTCATTACTTCTCTAACTTTTTCCAATTCTGATGAAAGTTTGACCTGGAAAGTTGCAGGACAATTTTATCAAACTAGTTGCTGCCAGAACACTGAGTCCGTTTACAGGTTGGGAACCTGAATTGTGAAGGAGCAGGCTTTGCCAAAGCTCCTTCCCAGAGTCTTGGCCTTCAGCATCTGGCCTCTGGGTTACTCAACCAATTAGGGAGGGTGGATGGGGTGACATGACCATTCTGTCAAAGCAAAGATTTCTAACTAAAGGGACCACAGCGTGGGTTACAAGGGCTTGGATTTTTAAGGTTGCATGAACCACAGGAATGGAGAGGAGACCTGGTAAGGGTGCTGGTCAGTTCTCTTACCTGCTTTGGGGTCTGAGTAGCTGCAGTGAGGTGAGGTCTCCTAAGGATAGGAGGAAGAGGAGAGCCTTTCCAGCCAAGCAGGCATGGATGGAGGTGACCAAGATAGTCAACAACAGAAATGTGGTCCTTCCAACTTGAAGACAATGCACCGAGAGGATTCAGGACCTTAAGTGGACATGATCGGTGAATGACATACAATTTCAGGTGCTAAGCCCCAGACTCTGACTTTCCAAGCATTCTCCTGCAGAGCACGCCTTAGGACAACACACCTTGCAGTTCCACTCATTTCTTTCTCTGCAGGCACCTCGCATCATTATTTGAGCAGCTAACACTCACACCCATCTTATTGCCCATTCACACCCATGCCTCACAGACACCCTCCATAATATTGCCCTTCCCTCCTCTCCCACACAAGCCATTTCAAACACACACATCTCTGTTTTCACTCCTTGCAGAAGACAGCAAATAACTTGGTTAAGGGTAGAGACCTGAGGGACCTTCATTAATAAGTAACTTAACAGCCATTGGAAATGTGCTCCAGGAGACTGCGGATGTCAGCAATCACCTACCATGAGAGCCTGAGCCTCCCGAGGCACTGTTGCTCACAAATAAATGTTCCGAGATGTGATGCAACCTTGGGTTTCATTTCCTACCAGCTGGATCTCAGTGTCCATCCCCTCTGGCCTGTGGAGGGGCACATGGCTGAGGAGGAGGCAGCTGGAGAAAGTGCTGCTGCTGGTGGTGTTCTGGCTTCTGCTCTTGCCCCTTGCCAGAGGCACAAGTGGAGCTACATAATCTGCTCCCAGGCCTTGGTGAAGGCGGACAGCAAGGAAGTGCAGCTGAAAGTGAAGTGAAGACAAACGAAGTACCTTCCAAGGAGTTGACAATCACCTGTCAAGCGGTAATAGTACTCTCAGAGAAGATGTCCTTTGAACAGCAGCCTTTCACATACTTTGCTGGAGTTCTTCAGTTTCACTAAGCAAATCCTTCCCAGCTTGGTAGTTTCACTGAAGAAGCTCCTCACACCATGCACTTGCATCGGTAATCCTGGCGAGTTGCCAACAGGCCAGGAAATAGGTGCCCAGAATTGAGGTTTAAAACAGTTATTCAGTGCCTCAATTACTTTCCCGACATCTTCAATCCCACCCCGGCGAAACCAAAATGAAGATGGAATGATGTCAGGATCCTGACAGAACATCAATTTCATGGCATTAAACTCCCTACCTGCACTTAAACCTGCATGCCTTTGCCTGTAAAAAATTGGCCTGTTAACTCTGTTTTTCTCTATCCACTGATTCCGCTTGACCTGCTGAGTATTTACAGCATTTTTTGATTTTACCCTAGTTGCAAACCCTGTATTTAATGGGCTGGAATACGATCTTTCTTTTCTACAATATATCCATGATGATAGCAGTACAATTTTTTTTTTAAAACAATACTTGGCTCTGTACTCCAGTGCATTCACCCTCAGGAACCACAAGGAGTTAACTGGACAAAAAGATAAAAGCAAAAAACTGTGGATGCTGGAAATCCAAAACAAAAATAAACATACCTGGAAAAACTCAGCAGGTCTGGCAGCATCTGCGGAGAGGAATACAGTTAACGTTTCGAGTCCGTATGACTCTTCAACAGAGGAAAACGGTTAACGTTTCGAGTCGAAACGTTAACTGTGTTCCTCTCCGCAGATGCTGCCAGACCTGCTGAGTTTTTCCAGGTATTTTTATTTTTGTTTTGAGTTAACTGGGCACTCCTGGTATAGAGGATAGTTTCATGAAAGCATATGCAATGCAGAATCAGTTATAACACAACTTTTTAATAAATAAAAGCCTAGAATGTTCAGCAACAGTGCAATGGAATCAGAATGCTTCCTGGTTAACAGAAAATATTCCAGGCATCTCTACACTCATCCAAATATTAAGTCTGAAATTGGCATTTGCGATTTGTCCAGAGCACACGCAAAGGATATTAATTACCAAATAGCTATTGTTGCAATCTTTACCAAACTTGTACCAGTCACTAAACTACCCTAACATTCAATTGTTCAAAATTCTTTGTCATTACCAACATTAAACACACATGTAGGTACGCAAATATTACTCGCCTCGGCTTTAGAACAAAGAGAAACAAACATCCTTGGATACACAGCGGGTCAATGAAATTCAGGAAATGTGGCCCTTCCTGCAGAATTAGCCTAATGTAATGCACGTACAATAGCAATCTGGATAAGTAAATAAGCAATTATTCATGCATATTCAGGCATTGCCAAGTCAAAATCTGCTTAATTTGGAAAACAATAGTGTTTTTTGAGGATGGTTGGGGTGATGGTGGAAAAGGGAATGAGAGATAGAAGGCAAAAAGTTTGTTATAAATCAATTGTCAGTGTGGTTATTTTCATGACCTCTAACATGTACAAAGCTCCAAAATCAACTTTGCAGCTGGAAATTATCATGAGCAACCCAACTAGATTTCCCAATTGTGATTTAGTTCTCATGCCAGCTTTCACTGAACATACCTTGTACGTGACTCCTTTTTTGCATGGTCAAAAAGTTAATACGAGCGTACGAATTAGGAGCAGGAGTGGGCCACTTGGTGCCTCAAGCTTGCTCCGCCATTCAATAAGATCATGGCTGATCGGAGTGTAACCTCAACCCCACATTCCTGCCCACCCCGATAACCTTTCACCCCCTTGTTAATCAAGAATCTATCTAGCTTTGCCTCAAAAATATTCAAAGACTTTGCTTCCGCCGCCTTTTGAGGAAGAGAGTTCCAAAGACTCTCAACCCTCAGAAAAAATTTTTCCTCATCTTTGTCTTAGGGCTCTGCAATCTCTCACCATTTAGATAATAAGCTTCTTTTTTATTCTTCCTGCCAAAATGAATGATTTCACATTTGCCCACATTATACTCCATTTGCCAGATCTTTGCCAACTCACTTAACCTATCACTTTGTAGCTTCCTTAGTCCTCTTCACAATTTACTTTCCTAACTATCTTTGTGTCATCAGCAAATTTAACCGCCATTCTTTTGGTCCCTTTGGTCCCTTCATCCAAGTCATTTATATAAATTGTAAAAAGTTGAGGCCCCAGCATTGATCCCTGTGGCACACCACTCGTCACATCCTATCAACCAGAAAAAGACCCATTTATGCCAATCTCTGCTTCCTGTTAGCTAGCCAATCTTCTATCCATGCCGATATGTTACCCCCTCCACCATGAGCTTTTATTTTCTACAATAACTTTTGATGTGGCACTTAATCAAATGCCTTTTGGAAATCTAAGTACAGTACATCCAACGGTTCCGCTTTATCCACAGCACATGTGACTCCTTCAAAGAACTCCAATAAATTGGTTAAACTTGATTTCCTTTTTACAAAGCCATGTTGACTCTGCTGATTGCCTTGAATTTTTCCTAAGTGCCCTGCTATAACATCTTTAATAATAGCTTCTAACATTTTCCCAATGATAGATGTTAGGCTAACTGGCCTATAGTTTCCTGCTTTCTGTCTCCCTTTTTGAATAACGGAGTTATATTTGCTATTTCCCAATCTAATGGAGCCTTCCTCGAATCTAGGGAATTTTGGAAAATTAAAACCAGTGCATTAACTATCTCACTAGCCACTTATTTTAAGGCCTTAGGGTAAAGTCCATCCGGGCCTGGGGATTTGTCAGCCCACAGCCCCAACAATTTGCTCAATACTACTTCCCTGGTGATTGTAATTTCCTGCGTTCCTCCCTCCCTTCCATTTCCTGGTTTACAGCAATTTCGGGGATGTTACTTTTGTCTTCTATCATGAAGATCCAAGCAAAATACCTGTTTAAGTCATCTGCCATCTTCCTACTTTCCATTAACAATTCCCCTCTATAGGACCAATGCTCACTTTGTTAACTCTTTTCTTATTTAAATATCTATAGAAACTCTTAATATTTGTCTTTATATTACTAGCTAGCTTTCTCTCAATCTAATGTTGCCCTCCTTATTAATCTTGTCATTCTTTGCTGTTCTTTATACTCTTTCCAATCTTCCACCTGCCACCCATCTTTGCGTAATTATATGCTTTTAAGTTTGATACTGTCCTTAACTTTTTGGTGGACCCTCCCCTTGCAATTTTTCTTTCTCATTGGAATGTATATATTCTGTGTACTCTGAAATATCCATTTAAATTCCTGCCATTGAACTTCAATTGACACATCCTTCAACTCATTTGCCAGTTCACTTTAGCTAGCTCCACTTTCATGCCCTCATAATTGCCCTTATTGAAGTTTAAAATCTTGGACACACTTGTTTCTCCCTCAAAATGAATGTAAAATTCAATCATGTTATGATTGCTGCTACCTAGGGGTGCCTTCATTAGGAGGTTATCAATTAATCTTATCTTGTTGCTCAATACCAGGTCTAGTATAGCCTGCTCTCTGGTTGGCTCCTGAACATGCTGTTCTAAGAAACTATCTCGAAAACATTCTATGAACCCTTCATCTACGCTTCCTTTGCCCATTTGATTTATCCAGTCTATATGTAGATTAAAATACCCCATGGCTATTACTGTTTCTTTCTGGCAAATTCCCATTATCTCTTCTTTTGTACTCTGTCCTACTGTGTAGTTACAATTAGGAGGCCTGTACACCACACCCACAAGTGGCTTCTTGTCTTTATCATTCCTCATCTCAATCCAAACTGCTTCTGCATCCTGGTTTCCTGAATTTAGGTAATCCCTCTGTAATGTGCTAACACCATCATTAATTAACAGAACCACCTTTTCCTAACCTTCCTAAATGTCACTTACCCTTCAATATTCAGGTTCCAATCTATGTCATCCTGTAGCCGTGTCTCTGTAACAGCTATCAGATCGTACTTATTTATTTCTATTTGCACTATCAGTTCATCTGTTTTGTTTCGAATGCTACGTGTGCTTAGACACAGAGCCTTTAGTTTTGTCCTTTTATTATCTTTGTAGCGTCTAGCCTTATCTGCTGATTTACTCTTAGAGTTGTACTCTGTTCTTTCCTGTCACATTCTGTTTATCCTTTCCCATATTAATACCTGTCTCTCTTGCCTTGTCTCTACTCTTTGGTTTACCACATCCTTCCAAATTTGATCCCTTGTCCCCACTATTCAGTTTGAAACCCTCTCTACTTACCTAGTTATGCAGCTCATGAGGGCACCAACCCCAGCATGGTTCAGGTCAGAATATCTGAAAAATATTTTGAAGTACTTTGGCTTCTATGTCCTAACTATTGTTTAAGTGAGCTCTCATCACTCATGTCTTTGACAGTGCTCACACATGCCCTGAAAAATAGACACTTTTGAAAATGTGCCCAAAATAATGGAAAGAAAGATTTTCATCTCTCCACAGGAATTTTTGTGTCTTCGTGAAGCAGCAAATTAATTGCTAACTGAATTCATTTAATAACTGAATAAATTTAAGATAGCCTAACATGTACTATAAGTGTATTTTGACCATTATAAAAAACTTGAAATGAACTGCAAACTACATTTCATAATTAATTCCAATACAAACAAGTTCTGCTAAAAATTCTCGAATTATTGAAATGGCTGCTTAACGAATTCTCATTTCAGATGCCATTCTGACGGAGATAGTGATAGTGTGAATATGAAATTGGCTAAGGGTAAGAAAGCAGAGTAGTGGCAATTGGCTATTTTTTCCCAGAATGGAGGGAAGTATACAGTAGTGTTCTCCAGGGTTCAGCATTAGGACCACCGCTTTTGTTGATCTATATTAGTGCCCTGGACTCAGCTATACGCTGCATGATTTCAAAGTTTGCATTCAAATCAAATCTCATGTGTAGAAAGATAGTAAAAGATTTAAGGAGGGCATTGAGAGACTGGTAAAATGAGCAGACACATGACAGATGAAAATTAATTCAAAGAAGCATAAAGTGATATAGTTTGGTCAGGAGAACGAGGAGAGGCAATATAAACTAAATGCCATAGCTTAAAGGGGGTGCAGGAGCAGAGAGACTTGAGGTTTATGTACATGAATGGGTAGGACAAGTAGAGAAGGCTGTTAAAAGAACATTATCCTAGGCTTGGTTAATAAATAGAGCCATAAAGTACAAATGCAGGGAAGTTATGCTAAATCATTCTAAAATATTGGTTGGCCTCAGCTGAGTATTGTGCTAAATTATGAGCGCCACAGTTTAGGAAGGATATTAAGGCTTTAGCGAGGATGCAGAAGAGACTAACTAGAATGGTGCCAGGGTTGAGGGATTTTAGGTACATTAAGAGACTGGAGAAGCTGAAGTCCTTAGAGCAATGAAAGTTAAGGAGAGATTTGAGAGATGTGTTCAAAATAATAAAGGGGTTTAATCAGGTAAAGAAGAAGAAACTGCTTCCAGCAGCAGAAGGGTTGGTAATCAAAGGACATGGATTTAATGTAATTGGCAAAAAAAGAGAGGCAACATAAGGAAACTTTTTCTTTTACACAGCAAGTTGTCATCTGAAATGCAGTGCATGAAAGGGTGGCGGAAGCAGATTCAAAAGTAACTTTGAAAAGGGATTTGGATAAGTACTTGAAGGGAAAATAATTACAGGGGTATGAGTATGTTCTCTGGGACACCCTAACTCACATGAGGTTGGCTAGCTTCTACTGCTCTGCCATGTGGCTCTTGGACTGTGAGGCAGCTCCCTCACTATCAGTTTTGCTGTCTGGGAATGGCCCTGTTCCCTGTTTAGTTTAGCAAAGGAGGTGGTGTTAGCCAATTTGGTCTCTGGCTCACTCCCTTCATCTCTTTAGAAATTCATTTTCCTGACCCCTTTGAATTTTACTGGCCTAATCTCAGCCTTCTTAAATCCAGGTAACTTTCCCTGAGCCATCTTATCCCTGATGGGTTCTTTCACCCCCTGCAGGGTCTCTGAACTTTTTTCAGCCTCCTGCTACACTGAAGTGTTTTGCTGAAATTGTTCGGTTTACCCAGCTTCTCTGGACTGTTCTGGCTTCTTGAGGAACAGTGCTTGGGACCTCACCAAGTTACTTCCCCGTAATACAACTAATTCCCTGTCTCCTTTCCATCTCTTTTTTGAATTCCTTCTCCACTTCTTGAGCTTTTAATTTTAACTCCAGCATCTCTTGCTGTTGGGCCCGTTCTCTCTCCTGGAACTCTTTCTCTAGTCTCCACTTTCCAGCTTTAATAGCTGTTTTGTGGCTAGGGCAATTATCTTGAATACAGGTCTCCGATCAGTTTTTGGTTCTGATTCTTGTATCTGTTCTGGATAGGGACTGAGGTCTAGCTTCTAACAAAGCATCTGGAGTATCCCAGGCTTTTTGGCCTCAGGAGGGGCTTTTACCTGTATTTTCCTGGCTGCAAATCTCAATGGTCCCAGACTTAGGAAGGCTAAAGTTTCAATAATCAATACTTCCATTCTCATACCCATCTTTGTAGTATAATTTACCATGTTGCTCTAATGTGAGATTAGAAGAATTTGCTGCAGTACATGTATTTGACTTACAGATAATTTCAGCCACTGAATTTTCCCTCTTTGGCTTCCAGTTGATTTCTTTTATCTCTAATTTGGCTTTTCTCTTAACTTGAACTCTGGTTAAATTCAAATTGGATCAATCCCAGATGTGAGTTCCCAATTTCTGTTATGGATAGATTAGAACAGCTCTGATTACCCATCCATAAACAGAAAGATGTTTTCAATTTTCCTATCTTCTCCAGCCCTTTAGCTTTGGAATTATCCAATCCTTCATTAATAACCTCTCAGCAAACTCGAGATAAGGTAAAGTAAAAGGGGTAGTTTATTTTACACACACACACACACAAAACACAGGAAGGGGTTTTGCAGCGTCCATCCCTTTTGCATTCATACAATAAAAGAGTGGTAAGGGAATGAAAGGGGTGCAGGGCAAAGACCATGATAAAAATAAGAATTATAGTTTCACGTGGGTCCAGAGTCCAGAATCAATGTACAAGGAAGGTTTTTTTTTTAAGGTGGCTTTGTCTGGTAGACTTCCTGGTCTTGGTCCCAGGTTGCAGGTTGAGTCCGTTGGAAGATGCAGCAAAGTATTCTTGTATCCTGAATATGAGTTCATTCTGTAGGCAAAACACAGGGTTCTTTCTGGAAATCAGAGTCGTGTCAGAGATGGAGGTAAGAGACAGGCTGCTAGCCTGGAGTATGGTTTTCTCTTGCAGTTAAATCACAACTGAAGATAAAATTCAAAAGCTTTATAATTAAAGGAATTCAAACAGCTCAAGTCTCCATCATGTGACAGGGTGTATTTGGGCTGAGCTATTCAGCTAACCCTTGTTACAACCCATTGTGTTTTGAGCAGGTAACTGTAGAACCGTTATCACAACGTGAGAGAGGAGGATCCCAATAGCTTTGTCTTTGTCCAGCACTGGCTGGTGCAGACGCCTCATCTAATAGCTCTTAGTTGGCTTGGCTGGAATGTTTATACAATGCAACAAGTGTTACATTTTAGGAGTTTGGTGATTTAGCACCCTCGCCTTTGAATCAGAGGGTTGTGGGTTCATGTCCCACTCCCGGAAACCAAGAACTGTGATTGTACTCGAAAGAGTTGCAATCTGTGACTGTTGATAACTCGAAATAATTTTTTTTTAAGCTGCTCAGAAGTTTTCAGAGCTACCACGTGGTCAGCTGCGGCCATTTTATCAGTCCAGCCATTTGTCCATTTTTTAAAAAGTAAGAGGGGTTTATAAAGTAGCCAGGATGATGTAGATATATATATTTTCCTACCAGTCTTCTGATCATGACACGTGCAAAGAAAAGCCAGATGAGTGTAATTCTGGTGAAAACTACCCGAGGAGGCAGTTAGGACATCAAGAGGTGGGCAGCTGATCATAGTTGTCCTTCCCCATTTATGAAACCACAATGCATATCAATGGGACACTATTGGTATCAGAAAGGAATACCTCTGACTTTGCAAAGTCAAATTTCAAATGTAGCCCTGATCATTAGCAGGCTAATACTTGGTAATATTATAGTAAGCCTTGATAAAATTTAACTTACGACTCTATTTCCATATTGTGCATAACCAGGATACGTTTTGGATTAATTTTGTGCATCTGTTTCAAATTCAAGGCAACTTTGACAACGTATTTACTACAGAACCTCTTGGAATATTGCCTAAAGTTCCCAGGGTGTGAAAACTCCCTAAGTTTTGGGATGGATTTAAAAGTGGCAGGAACAACAGAAAACAAATTATTCAAGCTTTTGCATGTGCAGACACTGATAAGGCAGCATCAGATTCATTCCCAGAAATAATAGTTCAGCAGCTCTAAGGCATAGGCATAGCAACTTAATACAGAAGATCCTCTACTGAATCAATGAATGCATTACGTTGGTGAATCTCTTTCCACTATATGGAATACATCCTAACAGTTGCCAATGTAAGCCACTCAGAAGTGTGAATTTTATTATCATATGTCTAATAGCTATCATAAAGTCTCTGCTAGGCCTTACTGAATATTGCTTCTCAATATATTATATTGGCTAATTCAATGGATTCTGACACACAGGATATAATCATTCTCAGGATATAATACCACAGAACAATAGACGCTACCAAAGATATGTACAGCACTTCCATGCAGTCCTTGCTATTTCCCATCAAAAAAAAAAGCAAATCATGAACTTTTGACATCTAAGTGTTGGGGAAAAAACTGTGGAGCATGTCCTGCCACAAATCACCCATTTCTAGTTACTCTAAAATACCTGTGAAATAAGAATTCACTGTTAAAAGAACTACACTTGTTTTATACAGTTGTCGAGTCCATTTTTTTTGCTTTTTAAGAACAGAAAGTATATCATATAGAATGCTCCATAATTCTTAGGCTTCTGTCAATAGGAAAACACGTTACAACCATCTGCAATGATATAAGTGCAAGTAGCAGATCTACCTCTGCCCTTCCTATACTGTATTACAGCGCTTTTTATCTCTACATATACCTGTATAAACTTGGCACAATAGTACAAATTTTTTTCATTCTTTCATGGGATGTGGGCGTCACTGGTTGGCCAGCATTTATTGCCCTTGAGGTTGCAGTGGTGAGTCACCTTCTTGAACTGCTGCAGTCCATGTGGTGTAGGTATACCCACAGTGCTGTTAGGGAGGAAGCTCCAGGATTTTTAATGCAGCAACAGTGAAGGAATGGCAATATGGTTCCTAGTCAGGGTGGTGTGTGGCTTGGAGGAAAACTTGCAGGTGGTGGTTTTCCCATGCATGTGCTGCCCTTGTCCTTCTAGGTGATAGGGGTCACGGGTTTGGAAGGTGCTGTTGAAGGAGCCTTGGTGAGTTGCTGCAGTGCATCTTGTAGATGGTACACACTGCCACCACGGTGTGTCAGTGGTGGAGGGCAAGCAGGCTGCTTTTTCTTGGATGGTGTCGAGCTTCTTGTGTTGTTGGAGCTGCACTCATCCAGGCAAGTAGACAGTGTTCCATCACACTCCTAATTCGTGTTTATAGGGAGTCAGGAGGCGACTTACTCTCCGCAGGATTCCCAGTTTCTGACCTGCTCTTGCAGCCACAGTATTTATATGGCTGGTCCAGTTCAGTTTCTGGTCAATGGTAGCCCCTTGGAGGTTGACAGTTGAAGAATCAGCGATGGTAATGCCATTGAATGCCTAGGGGAGATTGCTAGACTCTCTCTTGTCGATGATCATTGCCTGGCACTTGTGTGTCTCTATATCTATCAATTTCTCCATTTATATTAATCTCTCTATCTCTAGCTAATTTTCTGTGCTGTTGGTAGGACAGGACATACCCAGGGATGGTTGTGATGGTGTCTGGGACATAGTCATGTTCACGGAATAATACCTTACAGACAATGTCAGGCTGTCACTTGACTAGACAGTAGGACAGTACTCCCAATTTTGGCACAAGCTCCCAGATGTTACTAAGGAAGATTTCACAGAGTCGACAGGGGCGGGCTTGCCATTGTCATTTCCAGTGTCTAGAAACATAGAAAATAGGAGCAGGAGTAGGTCATTCAGCCCTTCAAGCCTGCCCTGCCATTCAATATCATGGCTGATCCTCTCTCTCAATGACATACTCCCATGCTCTCCCCATACCCCTTGACAACTTTGGAGCCTAGAAATCTATTTCCTTCTTAAATATATTCAGTGGCTTGGCCTCCACAGCCTTCTCAGTGGTAGAGAATTCCACAGGTTCACCACCCTCTAAGTGAAGAGGTTTCTCCTCATCTCAGTCCTAAATAGCCTACACCGTATCCTGAGACTGTGACCTCTCGTTCTAGGTACCCCAGCTAGAGGAAACATTATCCTGCATCCATTCTGTCCAGCCCTGTCAGACTTCAATGTGTTTTAATGAGATACCCTCTTATTCTTCTAAACTCCAGTGAATACAGGCCTAGTCGACCCAAAATCTTCTCATATGACAATCCTGCCTTCAGTCTGCTGAATCTTTGCAGCACTCCCTCTATGGCAAGTATATCCTTTCTTAGGTAAGGAGACTAAAACTGCACACAATATTCCAGGTGTGGTCTCAGCAAGGCCCTGTACAGCTGCAGTAAGACATCCGTGCTCCTGCACTCAAGTCCTCTTCCAATGAAGGCCAACATACCATTTGCCTTCCTAACTGCTTGGTGCAGCTGCATGCTTGCTTTCAGTGATTGGTGTACAAGGACACCCAGCTCCCTTTGTACATCAACATTTCCCAATCTACCACTATTTAAATACTCTGCCATTCTGTTTTTCCTACCAAAGTGGATAGCTTCACACTTATCCAGGTTATACTGCACCTGTCATGTATTTTCCCCATTCACTCAGCTTGTCTAAATTGCCTTGAAGCGTCTTAACATCCTCCTTACCACTCATTCCCACCAAGTTTCCTGTCGTCAGCAAACATGGAAATATTACATTTGGTTCCCTCATCCAAATCATTGATATATATTGTGAATAGCTGGGGCCCAAACACTGGAACACCCTACTCGTCACCGCCTGCCACTCCGAAAAGACCCACGTATTCCTACTTTCTGTTTCCTATCTGCTAACCAATTATCAATCCATGCCAATATCTTACTCTCAATCCTGTGTGTTTTAATTTTGCACACTAACCTCTTATGTAGGACTTTCTTAGAATCCAAATACACCACATCCACTGGTTCTCCCTTATCTATTCTGCTAGTTATGTCTTCAAAAAAGTCCAGTCGGTTTGTCAAACATGATTTCCCTTTCATAAATCCATGTTGACTTTGTCTAATCCCGTTGATATTTTCTAAGTGTCCTGTTATCACATCCTTTATAATAGACTCTAGCATTTTCCCTACTACTGATGTTAGGCTAACCCATCTGTAATTCTTTGTTTTCTCCCTCCCTCCTTTTTTAAAGAGTGGGGTTACATTTGCCACCCTCCAGTTTGCCGGGACTGTTCCAGAAACTACAGAATTTTGGAAGGTGAGATCCAATATTTCCATGGCCACCTCCTTTAGTACCCTGGGAAGTATATTATCAGATCCTGTGGATTTATCGGCTTTCAGTCCCATTAATTTCTCCAGCATTATTTTTTCAGTAATACCAACTTCCTTCAATTCCTGCTTCTCACTAAACACTTGGTTCCCGACCATTTCTGGGGAGTTATTTGTGTCTTCCTCCAAGAGGGCAGAACTAAAGTGGCTGTTTAATTGCTCTGCCATTTCCTTGTTCTCTATTATAAATTCTGTTTTGGACTGTAAGGGACCTACATTTGGCTTCACTAATCTTTTTCGTTTTACATACTAATAGCAGCTTTTACAGCCTGCTTTTATATTCCTTGCAAGTTTACTCTCATACTCTGTTTTGCACTTAATCAATCTCTCGCTCCTCCTTTGCTGAATCCTAGTGGTTTTAATACACCTGAGTGGCTTGCTAGGCCATTTCAGGGGACATTTAAGAGTCAACCATATCTCTGTGGGTCTGGGGTCACATGCTTGCCAGACCAGGTAAGGATGGCAGGTTTTCTTTCCTAAAGTGAGTAGTGAACCAGATAGGTTTTATACCAATTGACAATGGTTTCCAAGTCACTTACCAAAACTAACTTTTTAATTTGATTGAATTTATTGATTAAATTTCATTGAATTTAAATTCAACCAGCTGCCTGGGTGGGATTCAAACCAATGCCCCCAGAGCATTAGCATGGGCCTCTGGAGTAGTGGTTTGGTGACATTATCACTACACCACTGCCTGCTCTCAAAACTGCCTTAAGAGAAATGTTTTCAAAAAACATAATGTGCCAACCCACGACCTATGTATTTTAAATCTTCAGAAACTAAGCCAATTTTCCACCATTGTATAGAAAACATGGCATTAATAAGCATCCCAGAAACTATTTTCATTACAGAATGGGTAGGGACCAATAATGTTGGTACAGTCCATGTTTGCTGCCTACTACTTTTTCCATCATGCTGGTGGGTCTTCCCACAGCATATAAACAGGAAGTTTTACCAAAACATAACGTGAATAGATCTCGACTTCATAAAATAGAGTAAAATGAGGGATAATGAGTCGACAGTCTGTTTTACATCTCTCAACTTTCATTCTCAATTATTTCAAGTCAGTTGACAAGAAGTTTAATTGAGCCTTTCTTTGTGACTTTGTCCTCTCAGGTCTTGATTCACCATGGCCATTCTTATTCAAACCTTTTCAAATACTTCCCAATAGGACCCTTTCATGTTACACATACTTATTGTTACATGTTCTAATACATATAACCCTACATTTATCCACCAGTCATATCTCAATCCATCTACACAATTAGTCCAAATGTTGATGACGCTCTCCTTTCTATTCATTACCAATCTGCATAGTTTTGAAAATATTTGTACCATTAGTAGAGACTTTCAGTTTCCTATCATTCACAGATATTGTGTACAGCATTGCTGCAGAACACATCTCTATTGAACACCACTGAGTTAAATTACTTTTACAGGCAGCTTTAGAATTATTAAAAATGGTATAAACCAGGATGTGTTCCCAATAACATCACTTTGCTACAACCACCCCACCCCCATTCCATACCCCAATTTAGAATGCTCCCTTATATGTGAGTGGCTTTCACAGGCATTCAGAAATTGAAATGTTGTCAGGGCTAATTAATTCCCCTCATTTACCACAGCATACGGTTTAGTTATAATTCCCAAACACAAAATATCAACCACTGTCATTAAATGTGCAATGCGTTTTCAACAGGCCTAACAGATTGAATGAAAACCTATAAATATCAGCTAGGCTAAGTTGGCCGTACTCTTGTGTGTCACATTTGTGGGTTCAGGTTTCACACTAGGACCAAAGTGCACAAACTAAACTGACAGTTCAGGTGCAGTATTAAATGAGTGTTGTATTGTCAAGAGTGCTACTCTTCAGATGATAAACTGAACCATGGTCCTATATACCTAGATAGGAAAGATCCCATAGCACTACTTGAGGAAAAGGCTCCTGACCAAATCATAAGACATTCGCGCCAATGCTGTTTGAGAAACTGTGTTACAGAATGGCTGCCACATACCAACAACAGTCACTGCTTATTTTCTTTTTTCAGTTTTTACCATCAGCTTCAGTGAAAGCAGCTTCAAATAGCCATCATAAAAAGTTAAATAAGATCCAAAACAAGATCCTACAATATTACATTAAAGTTTCTTACAATGAGTTCTGGAGGTGGGATCAGAACTAAAAATAGTTGAACTCCAACCTTTAGACTGTGGTTGTATTTATATCCAAAGTGGGAATGAGGTTAGTGCACAGCCAGCCCATGCAGGAGTGACAGTGGGGTTGCTTGGACATTTTAACTGTCAGGCACCATTAAACACTGTCGGCTGATTCCCAACTGAAACGGCCTGGATGGTGGCAGGAAGTGGCTGCCCAGTTACAATTGAACAGCAAGAGCTGGCCATAAGTGACCAGGGGAACAGACCAGACACTCAGGTAAGTCTCACTTTTCTCCTTGGCTTTCTACAACCTTCAGATCTGAATATCTATTCACATTCTAGAACTTTTTTGGCTTTTGTATACCTTCTCATTGCTCTGAGCTATTTTCACACCATCTTTGGTTACACCCAATATGTTTCACTCATGAAAGGAATTAGCATACCCATTGTTCTCTAACTGCTTTTTTGTTTTATTCAGGTTTTCTCTTCTTCTATTCCTCTGATAAGGAATCTACACTTATTTTCCGGTATAGATGGATGGACCTGCTGTGCATTACAATCTTTACCTATGTTGTTCAAACTGTCATAGTCTCTCAAATAATTCAAGTTTGCACCTTCACTACCAAACTGGTAATAGCATACCTAATATAAAGTCTTCCGTGGATAAGAACTTCCTGACATCAGCATTTACCAGCTAGTACCCATGTCTCCTTATCCCTCCACCACAACTGAAAATAGTTGGGTTTAATCTTTTCTATTCTTAGAGCCTCACACCTCTCTATGGTTCCCTCTTGGTTTCTTTCCAAGTTCAATTAGAGAATCCAAGATGCAATTGGATGCTATGCTGGGTGGCTGAAATACTAATTGGACAAACTCAGTGCTTCAAATTGCCTTTGCTACCCTTTGCCTTTTTCTTATTTTCTATCCTATTTATATAACTTAATGTTTTGATGATGAGCATCAGCTTCATGGGTCTTTTGGTGAATGGGTTCCATGGCTTCAATGTTTTCATGGTTCAATTCTTATCACCAAGAAACAAAGTACTCAAGATGTGACCTGAACAGAGTATTGCAGGTTGCCTCAGACTTGTGTAATATTGACTTGGCAATGCAGTTTATTTTCTGTTAACTATATTGACTGCTGCTGTACAATGACCAGATGTTCCAAGTCTAGAGCATCATCATCTCCACAGCATGTTTAGCTTACCTCTAGCTATTTCGGTATTGGTAAATTGTTATGGTAGCACAGTGGCTATGTTAACAGACTAGTAATCAAGAGGCCTGGACTGAGAATCCACAGACATGAGTTTAAATGTAACCATGGCAGTTGGGGAACATGGTGAATTTAAATTTGGAATAAAAAGCTAGTATCAGTAATGCTGACCATGAAGCTACTGGAGTGCTGTAAAAATCCATCTGGTTCACTAATGTCCTTTTGGGAAGGAAACCGGAAGTCTTTACCCAGTCTGGCTTATACATCACTCCAATCACAGCAATGTGATTGACTCTTAATTGCCTTTTGAAGTGGCTTAGCAAGCCACGCGGTTGTATTCAAGAAGTTGGTTCATCACCAACTTCAAGGAATGCCGACCTTGACAGTGATGCACACATTGCATGAATGAGTAAAAAAGAATGATGCTATTTCTGGACAAACTTTAATGCAGCTCTGAAACATTAAGGTTTTTTTGGCTCAATACAAATGCAAAACGTTTAGAAGGCTAAGTCAATACTTAGGCTTACAAGGGAAGATCACATAACACTGTGTACTAGTACTTAGAGAATCCACTATTTACATCTACATTTGGACATCATAAAATATTAAATTAAAATGTAAACAAAACCAAAACAACCTATATAAAAATCAATAATATTCCCATGTACACATTGCTTTTCAAAGGTTGAAAAAATCTTGCTCTAATTTTCAGCCTTCATATCTTGAAGGTACTGACTTTTTGCTTAGATACATTTCCTCAGCAAGTAGCCACTCTTCCCATGTAAGCTTAGACAGTGAATGTAAAAGATTATTGAACCAGTGAAAGCATCATAACTGAACACAATCCCATCTCACTCCTCTAACGTGAAGGTGTACTTCTTAATCAGAGTTACCAGATGCCAATCAGGATTTCTGGCAATTTTCTCCTCTGTAATGCAGAACATCGAGATCAATTAGTGCAGAACACAGGTAAATTCTCAATGTGTGCCCCTACTGCACAGAAATACACAGAGCACAGGTCCTGTAACTGTATCGAGTTAGGGCCTAATGGCCTTTTTAGTGCCTGTCATGATGTTCAAGCGAAGCCTGAATCAGGTTTTTTACAAAAATATTTCAAAAGGCACCAGGCATGTTTGTAATGTTTTCAGTTTAAAGTTTCTCTGTTCAATGAAAAAAATTATGAAAATTCTATTACTAATAGAGGATGCAGAGGAGATTTATCAAAATGGCATCAGGGATGAGAGACTGGGTCGTGTGGAGAGACTAGAGAAGTTAGGAATGTTTCCTGACTGTAGAGAAGGGGAGATTTAAGCGAGGTAGTCAAAATTATGAGCGGTTTTGATTGAATAGAAAGGGAAAACTGTTTTCAGTGGCAGGAGGATTGATAATTAAAGGACACAGATTTACGATAAATGTCAAAAAAGTCAGGGCAAGATGAAAATAATTTTTTTAATGCAACATTATGATCTGGAATGCACTGCTGATGGGATGGTGAAGAAGGTTCAATTGTAACTTACAAAGGAGAATTGGATATACAATTGGAAAGGAAACATTTGCAGGGGTTATGGGGAAAGAGCAGGGAAGTGTGACTAAATGGATAGCTCTTCAAAGGGTTTCAAAGGCTCAATGGGTTGAACAGCTCCCTTCTGTGTTGTTTGACTTTATGAATAGTTTGACATTGTTAGTGCTGAAAATTATAAAGAGAGGCCATTGAACATATGCCTTCCACAGGCTACATATAATCTACTGCTTGTTTTACACCCAATGTACTTTATTTTCTGATGGAAGGTTCTGTAAATCTTTCTGTACCCTTACAAGTATATCAGGCAAAGCTCTAGAACATCAAGCCAATCTTACGTCTGACATCTTTAAGCATCCCACTCCTGATAAGTTTGTCCATTTTATTTGTTTTTAAAAAAGGAATTAATTGACAGCATTAATTGCTTTATCTGGGACATGATTCCTTGTATCCATATCCTATGGAAGAATGTGCTGGGAGAGAAGAAGTGAATCCCAATTTCAAGTTTTGCTCAAGGTTTGGCAACTTTAACTCATGTCTCTCAGTGCTAAAGAGAGAAGCAACTAAAGTCCAGGAAGACTACAAGAATACCTAAACAAGTGTTGCAGAAAAAAAACAAGAAAAAAAATGAGGCAGGTAAATGAAATGGGTATAAAGTTTAAAGGTAGAATGTAAGGAGAAGGACAAATTAGTCTACTGCAAGGTTTTGTCCATCATACACAGAAATGAGAGCCTTCCATTACAACCCTAAACTTAAACCACAAACTAATCTAGTCTGGGTGTAGTATCCCATTATTAACCCCATTAATAGATTAACAACCTGATTATTAAATTCCTGCCTGAATCCAGGAAGCCAGTTTTGTAAAGAACCTATCATCTTCCAAGACTCCTGCTGTCAAACTGTATTGTAGGGTTCAGTGAATATGTCAAAGTATCAAAGCCATCATTTTTGGCTGCTACCACTAACTTGGTACCCTTGCCAACAATTTTATCCCGCTCCCCGGCCATTTTTTCAGGCAAAACTAGACTTTTTGCCACCTCAGCAAACTATTTAATCCCACATTGAGCTTCCAACACCGTATTCTCTCCATCACAGAGACCACTGCACCCTTCCCCCTCAGCCCACTTGCTGCTAAAGCCCTCATCCATGCGTTTGTCACCTACAGATTCAACGACTTCAATGCTCTCTTGGCTGGCCTCCCATCCTCTGCCCTCCGTACACTTCGGCTCATCCCAAACTCTGCTCCCATATCCCATCCCACATCAAGTCCTTCTAGTTCATTACCTCTGTCCTCGCTGACCTATATAAGTTTCAATCCCTCAGCATCAATTTCAAGGGCTAATTTTTATGTTTAAATCCCTTCATGGTCTTGCACCTCCCTACTTTCTAACCTTCCTCCTGTCCAATTTCCAGTAACTCCAGCCTCAAACATCCCCTTATTCTCTGCCAATGCTGCCAGACCTGCTGAGTTTTTCCAGGTATTTCTGTTTCTGTTTTTGTTTTGGATTCCCCTTACTCCCTTCACCCACCACTGATGACTGTACCTTTAATTGTCTAGGCTCCTCATTCTGGAATTGTCTCCACCTCCACCACCATTATGATTTGCCTTTCAAACCTTACTGTTGACAACTCCGATTATCTTCATCTTCTCCTTTTTAAAAAAAATTACAAATCTGTGTAATGCTTTAGGACATTTTACTATGTTAAAAGCACTATGAAAATGCAAGCTGCTGCTAACATATTGTGAAAATTCTTTTCACCCAAGATGCAGAAGCTCTTAATAAAATCAAATGGCAGTTGCCTCAGAGTGCTTGATTTTGATTTTAAAATGTGGATCATGTCACCTAGAATCTGTGCACAGGATAATATTTGATTATGGCAAATGTATTTTCACTCCAACTATCTCGGTTTAGTGTCAGGCTATTTACATCAAAGTTTTGGATAAAGGATTTTGAAAGGCTGTGTCAAGATGCTCAATCTTAGATCAACAGGTATTATATCAGTTAAGGCCTTTTGTCCAGTCATAGATGTGACAGGTCTGAATTAGTTCTCATGAAACATGCAGCTTCTCATCTAATGATGAATAAACTAAGCATGTCCTGCCCCACTGAAGTTATAGCTGGTGCTGCACCACAATTATCAAAATTCAAATTTCATATACTTTGCATTTAGAGCTGGGCAATGGAAGTATAAAACCATTTTTAAACAGTTAAGTCTCCAAAATGAATGTCAGAATCTATATTAAGCTGATTTTATATTTGTTTTATATTAAGTCTTTAGAGAGCAGGCTGTGTCATTCTCCCTCATCAACCTTTGTAATGGGCAGCCAATCCTCCTGAAAACCAGTTGTACTATGGAGTCCATCGTTCCATGATTGCGCAGGTTGGTTGGGACATTTTGGCCTGTGCATATGCATTCAGTAACGACATCATAATGCTTGTGATATGACATAACTACAGAAGGAACAAAAGTATGTGACAGTGCCACCAAAGCACATGATTACTGGTCACAGGGAGACTGGACTGAGGCAATAGAAATATGTCTTCCTTTCTTAACAAACCCAGGTGATTTACATTAACGTTGCTGTTAGCGGTGCAAGGTCCATGCTATGGGAACTGGCAACCAATGGACAACTTTACCTGCAACATTGTAGGCAAGGCAGATCTGCTGATAAATAAAATACATCACCAGCAATACCAGACACCAATTTCTGAATCCCTTGAGGCTGAGCACTTGGTTCACTTGTACGTCCAATGTGATTTTCTGCTTATTCTATAAACAAACTCCATAGATTCAAAACTGTCTAGTTATGTAATACTGATGTTTTTATTCTATTTGAACTGTAAACAACTGATGGGAAGTGAGTTATGCTATTGCTGGGTTTTTGACCATGTTTTAAAATAATGAACTTTACTCCAGCTATGGAAAGGATGTACACAATTTTCAAAAATTTCACATGACCTTGAAGCCCTTAAGTATTGATGCTTGGCCACACTGTAATCACTGTACTGTTGTTTAAATCATCTGTTCCTCTAAACTGAAAGGCCCCACAGTTTCACATTTTTTCCAAGTGGGACACACAGCGAGGCATTCAATACTGCTACTAAAGCTGGTTAGCATTGGTTTCCCTACAGTAGTTCTCTCACAAAGAGCATACTCTCTTCCGACCGTTACTGTTCCAGCAAGGCAAAACGAGCTTCTTTGTGTAGCATGGACTCTCCCACCAACGTGACCTTAGCGACAAAAGTAGAAGTCACATGCATGAGTGGATATTATTCATTTTGTACATTTATAAGAGAGGAGCAAGGAGGTTAAATGTGGTTGCAGGCTTCACTGTACCACACTCATGGACGCATAACAAAAGAAACCCAGCCAAAATGATGATAATCAATACCCTTAAGATTATAACCTTCCCATCCTCACTCAATTCCGAAATAAAAAGGAACAGCAAAAAACGTCAATTAAAAATAGCAACATAGGAAAGTTTGCAATGACACAAATATCCAACGTACAAATGCTTAACTTTTGTTTATTGATTTTGTGTGCACACCAAAGATTCCTCAAAGCAGCTTCATAATTTCTATGGTTACAATTTTGCATCCATTTCAGTTGTTCACCACAAATGGCGCGATCAAAAGGATTTCAGTGAAGCTTAATGCAGGCAATTCCACATCATGGTGACTTCAACTGTACACTCAGCAACTGAGTTATACATTTTGTCACTCCAAATTTGAATTTTATCTGGAGACGGAATTTTAATCTACATAACAAACTCCCTCATATTTTATCAATAGGCACCCGTGAATAATTTTTCAGGCTCATGTCTTCAAGCGATCTTTGTCTGATTACTAATTCTTCTAATTAATTTTAGAGTTTTTTTTTAAATGGCAGTTATTTCAATACTAAAATGCTTCTGATGCAAGTCAGTGGAATCTTCAAAGTCACAATTTAACATTTACAAAATCATAAGTCAACAACAACTTGGGTTTATACAGCACCATTAATGCAGAAAGACATTACAAAAGTGTAATCGGATAAAATCGGGCACCTAAGCCACAGGAGGAGAAATTAGGAGGGATGATTGAAAACATGGTCAAAAACCTGAGTTTTCCCCGAGTAGTAGAGAAATTTAGGGATGGTAGTGCCTTACCGTTGAAAGCACAGCAGTCAATGGTGGGTTGAAGGGAGGGAGGGTAAACAAGAGCACTGCAGATTTCTCAAAGCGATTGTAGGGCTGGAGGAGGTTACAGAGATACAGAGAGAAGGGGCAAGGTCACGAAGGAATTTAACATGAGGATGAAGATTTTGAATCTAAAGCATTGGGGGACTGGAAGCCAACATAGGACCAGGGTGATGGACTTGGATACAGGCAACAGAGTTTTCATGAGATGAAGTTAATGGAGGATGGAAAACTGACCAGGAAAGCATTAGAAAAGTCAGAAGATGATAAGTGCATGGATTAGCAGCAACCACACCTTGCATTTATCGAGCGCCTTTAACATAATGAAATGTCCTAAGATGCTTTTACAGAAGAGTAATCAGACAAAAACTGATATAAAGCCAAAGGAGATTTTTGGATGGGTAACTAAAAGCTCAGTCAATGAAGTAGGTTTCAAAGAGATTCTGAAAGGAGTGAGGTGGAGGGGTGGAAATTTAGGGAAAGAAGTTTAGGGCTTAGACGATTGAAGGAACTACTGTCAAAGGTGGGGCTGATGTGCTTACCAAAACCATTCGGTGGTTTGCATGGGATTCACTAGGAGAGCATTGGTAGTTAACACTCGCTGACTGGGTTCCTACATGAAGGAATAGGCACGTGGGGGAGGTACTGGAGGATTTACAGCACTTGTGGAATTGCAACCCAGTAAGAGTCAGTGTGTTGAAAATAAAGAAATGCAAGGGAGAAACTAGACAAACAAAACAGTTTTATTAGACCCTAACGTAATTATAATGCATGTACAGGTTTGATACTGGTGCCAGTTGTGGACTAATGAGAGAAGACAATATAAAGTTATTCTGCCCAATCACAATGCAGATGTGACTATTTAAAAACCCCACTATTTAAAAAATGAGGGAGGGAAAAACAGCGAATTACAGACCAGTTAGCCTAACATCAGTGGGAGGGAAAATGCTAGAGTCTATTATAAAGGATGTGATAACAGGACACTTAGAAAATATCAACGGGATTAGACAAAGCCAACATGGGTTTACGAAAGGGAAATCTTGTTCGACAAACCTACTGGAGCTCTGAGGATGTAACTAGCAAAATAGATAAGGGAGAACTAGTGGATGTGGTGTATTTGGATTCTCAAAGTCTCACATAAGAGGTTAGTGTGCAAAATTAAAACACATGGGATTGGGGGTAATATATTGACATGGATTGAGAATTGGTTAGCAGACAGGAAACAGTGAGTAGGAATAAATGGGTCTTTTTCAGAATGGCAGGCGGTGACTAGTAGGGTACCACAGGGATCAGTGCTTGGGCCCCAGCTATTCACAATATAGACCATGGATTTGGATGAGGGAAGCAAATGTAATATTTCCAAGTTTGCTGATCACCCAAAACTAGGCGAGGAGGATGTTAAGAGGCTTCATGGCGATTTAGACAAGTTAAGTGAGTGGGCAAATACAAGGCAGATGCAGTATAACGTGGATAAGTGTGAAGCTATCCACTTTGGTAGGAAAAACAGAATGGCAGAGTATTTAAATAATGGTAGACTGGGAAATGTTGATGTACAAAGGGAGCTGGGTGTCCTTGTACGCCAATCACTGAAAGCAAGCATGCAGCTGCAGCAAGCAGTTAGGAAGGCAAATGGTATGTTGGCCTTCATTGAATGAGGACTTGAGTACAGGGGCAAAAGTGACTTCCTGCAGCTGTACAGGGCCTTGTTGAGGCCACACCCAGCATAGTGTGCAGTTTTGGTCTCCTTACCTAAGAAAGGATATATATATTTGCCATAGAGGGAGCACAGCAAATGTTCACCAGACTGATTGCTGGGCTGACAGGATTGTCGTATGAGGAGAGATTGGGCTGACTAGGCCTGTATTTACTGGAGTTTAGAAGAATTGGGGGGGGGGGGGGGGTCTCCTTGAAACCTATAAAATTCTGGACAGACTGGATGCAGGGATAATGTTTCCTCTGGCTGGGGAGGGGTCTAGAACAAGGGGTCACAATCTCAGGATACATGGTAGGCTATTTAGAACTGAGATGAGGAGAAACTTCTTCACTCAGAGGGTGGTAAACCTGTGGAAATCACAGCAGGCTATGGAGGCCAAGTCTCTGAATATATTTAAGGACGAAACAGAAAGATTTCTAGACTCTAAAGGCCGTCAAAGGGTATAGGGAGAGAGCGGGAGTATGGCATGAAGATGGAGGGTCAGCCATGTTTCAATGACTCATCTATTTTCGACAGGATAAACAAACAAACATCAAAGAGAAAGACTATGCTAATTTCTACCTAGTATAATATTGTCTGTAGTACCGTGGGATACTTTCAAATTGATGGCGGCAATTGGAGCACAAACTCATGTAGCCATTACAATTAAAAAAGATGGGGAACTCTGTGCCTCTGAAGGGCAAAAGTGTAGAGGTCAGTGACATGGAAAACAGGCACCATTTCTGTTGGCCCCTTCAACATGGACACCAACAACATGTGGTTATATAATACTTCTAAGAAAGAAGAGACTTGCATTTATGTGCACCTTTCACAATCTCAGGGCATCCTAATGTGCTTTACAGCTAATGAAGCACTTTTGAACTGTAATCACTGTTGTAATGAAGGAATGGTAGGAAATGTAATAGAGTAAAATGTCCAAAGACATTTCACAGGGTGTTATCAAGCCACATGAGGTGGTAATAGGACAGGTGATCAAAAGCTTGGTCAAGAGGTGGGTTTTAAGGAGTATCTTGAAGGAAGACAGAGGGAGAGAGGTGGAGAGGTTTAGGAGGAAATTCCAGAGTTTAGGGCCTAGACAGCTGAAGGCATGGCCACCAATGGAGGGGTGAAGGAAATCAAGAATGCATAAGGGACCAGAAATAGAGGAACACAGAGTTCTCAGCGGGCTGTAGGAGGTTACAGAGATAGGGAGAGGTAACTGTTGCTGATTCAGTATTGAGCAGTGGAGCAGTTGGAAATCATTCTCAGGACTCACCAGTGCCCAGTAGCAATCTTAATATGCTGCAAACCCACGGCTTTTGTCTTTCATAAGTAAATTAAGTATTTTATTATTATTAACTTTATTTGCCAAATGTCAGCAAATCATTCTCTTAAATTTCCTAGGGTATCTCACATTGCATCAACTTAAATGCAGACTGAGGTTTATGTTTTCCTAGTAGTACTGTGGGAATGCTACATTGTCGGATGTGCTGTCTTGCAGATAATATGTCAAAATAAGACCCCATCTGTTCTCTCAGATAGTCATTTAAGATCCTATATCACTAATCCAAGAATAGCAGGGGAGTTCTCTTGGTATCCTGGCCAACATTTATCCCTCAACTATTACTAAAGCCAAATTATCTGATCATTTATCTCACTCTTGTTCGTAGATGTGTACAATTTGGTGCTTCATTTCTCTCCAATACAACAGTGACTAGACTTCATTGGCTGTAAAGCACTTTGGAACATGTCATGGTTGTGAAAGGCACTATATAAATATAAATCTTTTAACAGTCAGATAGAATATTTAATTTCAAGAGTAAGTTTTTACAGGAGGTCTGAAGATGCCAGTCTCCTCCTGTGCAAGCTAGTTTTGGGCAGTTGTCTGTAGTAGCTGTTATTAATAAAAGACAATTTAATTTACTCACAGGCAGACAGACACATGAACATGCACATACACACATACAAAATTTAAAAGTGCATCAGTCTGCGGATTGGCTCAGCATAATTCTGAATTTGAGAGTACAACTCATTTACCCAAACTCAGAACAAGATCCCCACTCTTATACTTGCATTAAAGTCACAAACGTGGATTTAAAATTACAGAACTGCAATTCTACTTACCCCTAAGGATAGCACAGTGCAGAAAATCTTTACCAGAATCTGGACAGCTAACAAAGCATACAAAGTAAATCAGACACCACAGATGAATTCAAATTTTACAGTTAAATCCAATTGCTATGAAGAAGTTAATTTCATTCTTCTCAATTGAATTCTATTAAATAGGCGGTCTTATAACCAGTGAAGTGACAATTTTACCTCCATAGTTGACCACAACATGTTTGTGGCAGTTTATAACAATCTGCACACAACATCAGAACGACTTGCCTTAATATAATGCCTTTAACATCATAGAATGTTCCTAGGCACCTCACAGGAGTGCAACCAAATAAAGTTTGACATCAAACCACCTAACAGGATATTAGGGCAGATGACGAATAGGAGTGGCGAATAGGAATAGGAGCATTTTAAAGGAAGAAAGAGGGATGGATGACGAATGTTTTAGGACAGAATTCCAGACCCTAAGGTCTTGGCAGCTGAAGGCATGGCCACTAATGGTGGAGCAATTAATATCAGGGATGCTCAAGAGGCCAGAATTGGAGGAGCCTAGATATGTCAGAGGGTTGTAGGGCTGGAGGAGATTGCAGAGATAGGGGGGAATGATGCCTTGGAGAGATTTAAAACAAGGATGAGAATTTTAAAATCAAGGTAAGTTTAATGTGTTGAATTCATTTGTACAATTCAATTAACAGCCTCAAGGTTTCACTTCAGAACATTTTAAGGGAATGGAAAGTACACTTTCCTCCTTCATAAAAGTTGTCATTTTGCAGACAGTGAATTGCTACAGTTGTTGGGTATGACTGATGAGTAATATGTGTAGCACTCTACTGAATGTTTTGACACGAGATACCAGAAACAGGTATTAGAACAGCTGCTAATGGTCATCAAAACTTTGCAATCCAGCAGAAATAGTGACTGCCACTGCCCAAATTCCCCTGTTAAACTTCCGAAAAGCTCCTGTATGAAAGCTAACATCTTTAAACTATCTTTGGTGACATCGTAGTATACAGATCAGATTTTGCACAAGCATGGACCCAGTTAATATTGCAAAATTGGCCTCAATATGCATTCAACAACCTATTAAACTCATTTTTTTGCCTTCGCAATATTATAGAATCAATTTATTCCTTCGGTTGAATATGTGAACTGCTGGTTCTTAATTCATCTAAATGAAGGATCAATAGTGCTGGAGAATAAAAATATTTTTGTACACCTCAACATATCTCAGAAAGTCTCCATATGCTTCCCACAAAGCTAATTAACCTGAGGTGCAGAAACTTGTGTTATACAAACATCCAATGCAGCTATTTTGCACACATCAAGATCCCCACCAAATGACCAATTAATTTGTTCTTGGTAGGTTTGGTGGAGGGAACAATATTAGACAGGCACAGAGGACTCCTAATTTTCCTCTTCAGTAACATCCACTTGAGTTACTAAGCAAACAGATGAAATCTCAGTTTAAATAG
Organism: Cetorhinus maximus; assembly: GCF_964194155.1. NCBI lineage: Eukaryota > Metazoa > Chordata > Chondrichthyes > Lamniformes > Cetorhinidae > Cetorhinus > Cetorhinus maximus. Next base: position 58,741,387 of record NC_135892.1, read on the forward strand.
AAAAATGGCACGAGTGACATTGCCAAACTCCCTCAGTCCAGTACTGGAGAGCCTAGGTAATGTGCTCAATAAAATTTTAATTCACAATTTCCTAGTTCTGACGCGAAAGGTAGAAAAGGAGGCAGAGTTGCATAATTAAGGATTTTCCTTTTTCAGAACCCAATATCAGCACAAGTTACAGGTCAACTAATTACACAATACAGTTCCATTGACTATGCTCCAACATGGTGCCCAGCTACAACCCCAGAAGATCACCATTAAGCAGGATTGCTGCAAACCCATCACAGACAGTTATCTATAATTTTCCATGAAGAGATTAATGTCTATAATGCTGTTGGAAATTATTTTTTTAAAAATAGAGTGCCTGTGTCTATGCGTGTTTATGTGTGTGTGTCTTAATTAGATTAAAACCAGCTGGTCTAGAGGCTTTGATGTATAGAAAGAAATAGGTTTGAAATGGTAATTAGATAAACATGGGGAAGTTTAAAAACATAGGTGTCAAGGGGGCTATTTGCATTTTTAAATAAAGCATTCAAAAGAATGGGTGAAATCTTGCACCTAGCTAGAAGACACCAATAAATGTGTTTTTTTTTCAGCTTACTAATAAAATTGGTGGAATCTAAATATGTTATTGGTAGAAGAGGTAAAATTAAAGACCTAGCGATACAATGGGAAATTTACATTCAAAGAGAAAGATATGTATAAGGAGAAAGGAGATTGTGTGTAAGGGAGAGGCATTTTAAGATCTATCAAGTGTGAGAAGCCTCCAGCCTGTAAACCTCAAGTCTGTCTGCAAGGACCCAGGGCTGAAAGAAACTAATTTTGAATGCGACCGTCCAGGGTGTGCTCTGCCAGGTGTCTCTTTAAATCAATGAGTTTTACTGTTGCCTTAACGGGGGTGTAACTGAGAGTCAGATTAATTAGGGGATTTTTGTAGTTATTATAGTAATAATTTTGTAGACATATGTATGTGCTTACAATTTTTCTTGTATTAATAAATGTTTAATTTAGTTTTATAAAAAAACCTCTTGAGACTTGGTAGTCTTATTACTACTGAATTCAAAGCCTGCACCTTGAAACATACAAATTGCAAAAATGGGTTTTGACAGTTGTTTCAAGTTTCCCTCTGGGATTTGAGCAACTTAGCCTTTACCATCAGCTGTGTCATAATAATAATATAAACAACTGTGCTTGAGTTGGTATCCAGAACCTAAAGCTTCATGTATCAGGAGAACGCAGGTTGGAAACTTTGTACAACCTGGCCTCTTTGCACTCCAGGCTCAACAGAAATCAACAGCATACTGATAAACGTTGAAAAGGACAGAACAACAACAGAAGGTCACAGGTTACATCTCAAATCCCTAGCACAGAAAGTTGTGTCTGCTGAAACATTGCAGTAGCTAACACCTTTGAGCAAAAATTAGTCAAGTTTATGTTATGTTGACTCAAAACTGAATAGAGCATGCAGAGAACATGTGTGTGCATCCATTCTTCAAGTGAACAAGTGAATGAGTAGAGTGTTGCGTATATTGAAAAGTATCACATTTACGATTGGAGCCATGCAGGAGATTACCAGAAGTAGCCGAAAACATGAGCAAAATGGTGTACTTTAAGCAAGATTTTAAAGGTGAGGTTTTGAGAGTGGGTTCCACAATACAAAAGCAAGAGCAGAGCAATGGTGGTGGGGGAGTCGGGGCAGGCAGGGTGGAGCGTGTACTGCAGATCAGACTTAGAAGAATCAAGGATGCAATCATGTAGGTAGGAAGAAGAAAGGCCATTGGTTATATGTACACAAGGGTTTTTACTGTTGATGCATTGAGGCATGGGAAGCCAATAGATGTTGGCATTTGATTGTGATGGGGAAACCAAACCAATGATTTTGTTCTTTGAGCTGTTAACTACATTGGTGCACAGGGGAGTAATACACTTGGAGCTACTGAAGAATGACTGACAGATTTACATCAACCAGTAATCCATCTGCATATGAAGAAAACATGGTACCAACATAAGCTAAATTAGCAATGTTACTTTACATCATCTAAGCATCTACCACAAGGCAGGCAATGGTGTGAAACATGGCATTGCGCAGGTAAGTTATCATACTTTACAACAATCTGGTGGGGTTTACCTGACTTTATCATTGGAGAAATTATTATTTTTCAAAGGATCTCCAATTTAAAATTTTTGGGTAAACCGTTGCCCCAACATAGCACATGTCAACTGAATATTTCAAGAGTTAAACTAATAATTATGCACAAGTATGAAGAAAGTTCCCGGCCTTTGACAAAACTGTGCCAATGTCCAATAACAGAGAACAATTTAACTTTCTGTTAAAACTTGCAACAGTTATTTTTTGGTCAGCTGGCAACCTACCACTATTAAGAGTTTCTAAATCAAGCTGTGTAGCCAGTTGAAACTGTTTAGCTTACTAGCACATTGTACCAGTAAGCTTTCTGCTTTGGCCAGCTAGAACCAGTAGGCTTACCTGAAGTAGGATGAAATGAATCCCAGCCCATAAATAAGGTTGGCTAATCAACTGTCAACAGCGCGCTGAAATACTGCAAACCTACCCAACTGAGGTACTGGATTACAGGGTATGGCACAGTGAATCCACTCAGTTCCACTCTCCCATTACCTAGTTCCAGTATGGTTTCCATCTTGGTTAATATTTGAAGGAATCAAGAGTTCCAAGGAAAATATCCCTTTTCAATTTTGTGAAATGTTACTGAGGTGACAAGTTTCTATTTTAGAGCACAATCCATTTATTAATGTTTTACATTGAAGTCAATTCCTTCAGAAGAGCTGAAGAAGTTAAATCATAACCTTAAAAAACAGAAAACAGAATTCAACCATGAAAGTAGAGGAGTAAAGAGCCAGGAGCGCAACCAGGTGGCAAGGGTATACAATAAACCAGTGGGAACAGTTCACTGATGCTTCAATGGTCATATATTATTTTTGATCATTTAAATGTAAAAAGTCAATTGTCTATTTTCAAGTGTTATTGAGGGGTGGTGTTTATGGCATCTTCTGGGAAAGTTATTACTACAAATTAGAATCCACAAATAAACACAAACTCCCATAAACCTATCCAGATTCAAAAACTGAACAGTTGGGAACACCATATAATGCTTTTTTCCTATTGGGAGAAATTCCATCATCAGTAACTCAAAAAAAATGAAAAAAGAATTATAAATGGCTGGGACAATGGGCAGTATAAAGTAATTTCCATTCTACTATTTGAACAATTTCAAATCAGTCATAGTGGGCGTGAAATAATGCAAAATGTACTCACGATATGTTTCTAATTGGAATATATAATATGGATAAATGGAAAAAATTACATTCATGATTGATTCCCTAAATTAGAAATTTTTAGGGCAGTGTGTAGGGAACTTGATTCTCATACTACCTTTATTCTAGACTTGGAGTCTGCCAAGGATTGGCAGAGTGTGAAGTGTCACATTCTTTGGTACATTCATCTCTCAAACACTTTGGGACTAAATTTAGTATTTCATTTGTGGGAATATTATTTTTCTGTTGAACAGTAACGGATCGGAAACCAATGATGCCTGTTGGGTAATTGATTTGCAGGAATTCCTGTGTTTTATTGTGTACGGAAGCTGAAAATATAAATCAGCAGAGATGGATAGTATTTGAGAAGTAGTGTAATTTTATTAACTGCATATTCACTTCACTCCCTTCCACAATTTCTAGCAAATTTTCCCAAGAGCATCAGTGCTGATTAGGAAATAATATTTAAATTAATCACAAGATCTTGTATTTATATGCAAGATCTTAAATTACTAAAAGATCAAGGCAAATATTGACACTGAACTCAAGAAGATACTAGGACGGTTAACTGGTTAAAGAAATAGGTTTGAAGGAATGTCTTCAAGGAGGAGAGAGTGTGGTTAACGGAAATAATTACAGAGTTTAGGATCTAGAAGGCTGAAGTATGACTGTCAATAGTGGGGCAAAGGAAGTGGGGAATGCAGAAGAGGGCAGAGTGAGAGAGCTCGCTGTGTAGTCGAGTTGGGGAAGATAGAGATTTGAAGGGGAAAGGCCACGGACTGACTTGAACACGAGCATAATAACTTTAAAATCAAGATATTGATGGAGCGGGAGCAAATGTAAGTCAGCAAGAGTTGAAATGGCGGATGAATGGATTTGACATGGGATAGGATATGGGTGGTGTTTTGGTTGACCTCAAGTTTAGAGAGGGTGGAAAATGGAAGGTCAGCCTTCCAGGAAAGCACTGGAAGGGCCAAGTTCATTGTATGGATGAGGGCTTCAGCATCAGGTGGGCTGAGGCAGGGGTGGAAACCGGTGATGGCAAGGAGGTAAAATCTGTCGGTCTTTGCAATAGATACGATACTGGGAAGGAATTATCTAGCTCAGCAGATTTTGTGGCAAGTCAAAATTTGTTATATTTTATAAATAAATTATACTATTACACTTTGGGGTGATAATTAACCCGGTTATCCTAAAATCATTCTTAAATGTGCATTAGTGCATATTACTGTCAGACTTTGTGGCTTAAGTCCTTATATGGAGCTCAAACACAATTTTCTGACTTAAGAGGCAAAGGTGCTAACAATTAGGCACTTTGACAACAGTAAAGATCAATTTCTTCTGAAAATCTGAGAGCTGGAGTCGAATCCTTTCTCTCCACAGATGCTGCTTGACCTGCTGAGTATTTCCAACATTTTTTGTTTCTATTTCAGATTTCCAGCATCTTTCACAATATTTTGTCATGTCAAATTCTTTCTCTTCTGAACTGATCCATTTCTCTTAGGGTGCATTTCCACAATAACAATAGTGTCAGGACAAATGCTGCAGTCATAGTATAGCCGAATCTCGAGAAGGGGTTGTGTCACTCCACCTGGTGAAAAGTCAGTTCAGCCTGATACCTAACTTTTATTCAAATTTAGCATTAGTGCATAACCAAAACAGCTTCACAACACCACCAAACATGAGGCTAAAATTTCGATTGTCCCCAAAAACAGAAGAGGGGTCTTGTTGCACATTTAACCTGTGCCTGTTCAAAGCAATGCAGGCAGCAAGCAAACGACATGCTGCCGTCTAATGATAGTGGCAAGAAGTCCAGTGCTAAATGCGCTGTTAAGCGGTTACACGCAGGGGACCCAAGATCAGGTGAGGCTAGCACCACTTAAAGCTAGACTGCTCAACATAACACCAGCCTGTACCTCAAAGGGGAGGGACATTCTGGCTGCAGCACATGGTGAGTGATGTTGTACATGAAGGCAGCCTTGGTTTTGACTGTGAGTGTTAGCAGACTATTTGCTCCATGTCATGGGTGCTATAGCTGCAATTCTCCTTGGAGTTAGTTGCATGAGAGGGAAATAGAGGAGAAGCAACAAAAGCAGACAAGCCGCTTGGAAGGGAAGGGGGGTCTTTTGGGAGCTACCTCCACCTAAGCCAGGGGCAGTGTGTGCATTGCCTGCACTTTATGAAGGAGGTGCTCACGGAACTCTGCTCTCTCTTGCAACCAGACATGCGGCCTTCATAAAGCGCAGATGATGCACACACTGCTCCTGGCTTAGGTGGAGGTAGCTCCCAAAAGACCCTAAGTGGATAAGGCCTCCTTCTGAGAGCCCTTCCACTACAAGCAGCTTGTCTGCTTTTGTTGCCTCTCTTCTATTTCCCTCACATGCAACTAACTCCAAGGAGAATTGCAGCTATAGCACCCATGACTTGGAGCAAATAGTCTGCTAACGCTCACAGTCAAAACCAAGGCCGCCTTCATGTACAACATCACCCCCTGCAGGCTTCACACACTGCTCTTGGTTTAGGTGGAGGCAGGAGAAATGATACCAAAAGACTAAGGCCTTCTCTATGTACAACATCACTCCTGCAAACTTCACCAACTTTAACTCACTCTTCCAACCACCAAAGACTTACACAAACTCAAACAGGGCTAAAAGAGATTAACTAGCAACTAACCTGTAAGTTGATGACTCTTTAAATAGTGCTGATGGGAGGGTCCTTCTTGCTGCTGAACATACGTTCAACTGTGTGTGTTTGAAAGAGGATGTTAGGTTGAAAACAGTAATGTTGGTGCCAAAGGAGCGTTACACACTGATGGTGTCATAATCTGCCTTCTCTGCATACTGCCAGCGCATGGTCCTCATGGCTGCGCTAACAGCCTCACCAAGATGGTGTCTGATGCATGTCAAGTGTGCTTGGGCAGTATGAAGTCATTTTGGAATCAAAATAATATCTGCAGCCTAAAAACCACAGATGCCATGGAACCAGATTTTATGGCTGTTGATTGTCTGTACAGTTAACAGTCCAATGTACAGTGCACTTTCAAAGCAGTGCTCTCATCCAACTTTGAAAGATAGATCAGACATTAAAAATCAAAACCCCATAAACTGTTTCAGTAGTTCAAGGTGTACATTAGAGATCTAAAACACTTTTAAAAAATTTGTTCATGGGGTGTGGGCGTCGCTGGCTAGGCCAGCATTTATTACCCATCCCTAATTGCCCTTGTTCAGAGAGCATTTAAGAGTCAACTACATTGCTGTGGGTCTATTAAAAAGTGGGAAGTTCTTCCAATGTGGGCTAAGATTTCTCCCTCAATCAATATCATTTGAAATACATGAAAGGCTGATGGAAATTTATATAATTATTGCTTGTAGGCTACGGTTGTGTACAAAATGGCTGCTTCATTTCTCTGCATTTGGACTGCAGTGACTGAAGTGTAATGATTGTTTTCATGCTTTCACAGGATGTGGGCGTCACTGGCTAGGCCAGCATTTGTTGCCCATCCGTAACTGCTCTTGAGAAGGTGGTGGTGAGTTGCCTTGTTTTACGGCTGTGATCCATAGAATCACAGAATGGCTACAGCATAGGAGGCGGCCATTTGTCTGATCGTGTCTGCGCTGGCTCTCCAAAAGGAGCAATTTACTTAGTGCCACTCCGTGGTCTTTTCCTCATAGCACTGCACATTCTTCTTTTTCAGATAACAATCCAATTCCCCCTCAAATGCCTCGATTGAACCTGTCTCCACCACACCATCAAGCAACACATTCCAGATCTCAACCACTCACTGCGTGAAAAGCTTTGCCTCATGTCTCCATTACTTATTTTGCCAAGTATTTTAAATCCGTGCCTTCCTGTTCTTGATCCTTCCACCAATGGGAAGTTTTTTCCCCTATCTACACTGTCCAGGCCCCTGATTTTGTATACCACTATCAAATCTCCTCTCAACCTTCTCTTCTCTACCATGTGGTGTAGGTATGCCCACAGCTGTTAGGGAGTTCCAGGATTTTGACCCAGAGACAGTGATGTAATTGGCAGAGTTGGATTTGTCCAGCTTTTTGTGGACAGGACATATCTGGGCGATTTGCCACATTTTCGGGTAGATCCATTGTTATAGCTGTACTGGAACAGTTTGGCTAGGGGCGTGGCTAGTTTTGGAGTGTATGAGTTCAGTACTACTGCTGGAATGTTGTCAGGGCTCATAGCAACATACGTGAGGCACTTTGATATATTTAAGTGTCCACATGAATGCCCTTAAGAATTCTCTGATATGTTTCCTTCCTCTAGGGAAGGGGGAAATGTGGGCTGAATCATCATCAATGGCATTCCATAATTATGCAATTTATTCATAATTGCAGTATGTTCCACTGGTCAGGCCAAAGTGGGTTAACAGTCACACAATGGCAATATGAATGCGTCATGATGCTACTGTGGTTATTTCTACAAAGAAACAGAGTTACTAAGTTTTCCTAATTAAAGTTACTTTGATATTTATCTCACTAAAATACTCTCACTGCTTTTCTTTTAATAAACTGACCCCATTAAATGTATATTCCCTCAGCAATTGTAGCTGCAATACAAAACAATTTGTTTTGCATTGACACAATAGCCATAGTGTAAATTCAACAAATGCCTGATCAGGCCATGGCCAACAAGCAGATGAGGCTGCCTGGAGAAGGCAGTGCTCATCCTGCTTCATTTCAGAAAGATTGGGCCTTCACACTTGAATTAATTGTTTAATATTGGCATGATAAGATTTTTGGCTTCGCACTGGTGCTAAACTTGCTAAGTTGAATCATTGCAAAATTCCCCAGATAATGCATTATGACGGACACGGAATCTGGAGTACAAACTAAATTTCTACAAAACCAAACTCGGCCACTTTGGGATTTTTATATTGTTGACTGTGGGCTGGATTTCTATATAATTAGATACTATTCTGGTTCTTAACATGGCAGCACATCATTCCCAGGAAGTAGGTTCAGTTTCCTTCCCATTTTGCTGAGGCGATTTCCTGACAGGTCAAACGGCAACTGCATCGATACCATCTGGGTGGAACTCTCCACACTTTCCTGAATGAGAATAGCATGTTATAATTTCAAAAAAAAAGGGAAGGGGACAGAGAAGGAAACTACAGAAACATAACTAAGTAGGAAAAAACTCTCACTTTGAAATGGCCTGAGGTTATATATTAACAATCCTCATCCACATAATACCAAAGCCCTTTGTTTATACACTGAGACAATCAAAAAGGATACACATTTCCTTTCAGGGCATCCTCTGTGTGTCATTTGTAAAAATACACAGCGTCTGACATTGACAGGGCTTGTCTACAATGGCCACTCTTGTTGATAAGGAATATGCTGTAATTCACTCATTATTAGCTCCATCTCAACTTCTGCACAGAAATGCCCTGTTTCAATTTGCAAGCCATTACACTAACGTGCTACAAGCTGAGTTAATTACATGAAATCTTTGTTACTGTCTAAAGACAACATTTTTCCCCAACCTATATCTAGCTCAAGGCAAAGCAGGCAATGTGTACATGAACAATTTGGTTCAAACACCAGATGTATACGGTTTTTGACTAGTCAGTCTGCATCTGCCTTAAATTAAGAGATTTTAAAACTTAAAAACAAACTGTCATTCCACCAACACTACAAAACTATTTCATACGAGAAACAATCAGCACCAAAGGAACAACTGAACACTTGATTTGTTTGTGCACAGTTAGAAAGAAAAACAGAAAGATTTGCATTTATATAACACTTCTCTCAGAATCTCACAGTGCAGAAGAGGCCCTTCGGCCCATCGAGTCTGCACTGACATGAGAAACACATGACCTACCTACCTAATCCCATTTACCAGCACTTGGCCCATAGCCTTGAATGTTATGACGTGCCAAGTCCTCATCCAGGTATTTTTTAAAGGATGTGAGGCAACCCGCCTCCACCACCCTCCCAGGCAGCGCATTCCAGACCGTCACCACCCTCTGGGTAAAAAAGATTTTCCTCACATCCCCCCTAAACCTCCTGCCCCTCACCTTGAACTTATGTCCCCTCGTGACTGACCCTTCAACTAAGGGGAACAGCTGCTCTCTATCCACCCTGTCCATGCCCCTCATAATCTTGTACACCTCGATCAGGTCGCCCCTCAGTCTTCTCTGCTCCAACGAAAACAACCCAAGTCTATCCAACTTCTCTTCATAACTTAAATGTTTCATCCCAGGCAACATCCTGGTGAATCTCCTCTGCATCCTCTATAGTGCAATCACATCCTTCCTATAATGTGGCGACCAGAACTGCACACAGTACTCTAGCTGTGGCCTCACCAATGTTCTTTACAACTCCAACATGACCTCCCTACTTTTGTAATCTATGTCTCGATTGATAAAGGCAAGTGTCCCATATGCCTTTTTCACCACCCCACTAACATGCCCATCCGCCTTCAGAGATCTATGGACACACACACTAAGGTCCCTTTGTTCCTCAGAACTTCCTAGTGTCATGGCGTTCATTGAATGTTTCCTTGTCAAATTACTTCTTCCAAAGTGTATCACTTCACACTTTTCAGGGTTAAATTCCATCTGTCACTTATCTGCCCATCCCGTCTATATCTTCCTGTAGCCCAAGACACTCAACCTCACTGTCAACCACCCAGCCAATCTTTGCGTCATCTGCAAACTTACTAATCCTCCCCCCCACATAGTCACCTACATCGTTTATATAAATGACGAATAATAGGGGACCCAGCACAGATCCCTGTGGTACACCACTGGACCACTGGCTTCCAGTCGCTAAAGCATCCTTCTGTCATCACCCTCTGTCCCCTACAACTAAGCCAATTTTGAATCCACCTCATCAAATTACCCTGTGTCCCATGTGCATTTGCCTTCTTTATAAGTCTCCCACGTGGGACCTTGTCAAACTTCTCATGACCACTAGACATCTCTGCGGGATTTTCCACACTCGCCCGCCACCGGGATCTTCCAGTCCCGCTGCAAGTCAATGGACTTCTGGCTGGGGCGCCGCCTCACCTGTGGCGGGTCTTGCTCGCAACAGGGCCAGAAAATCCTGGCCCTCATAGCACTTTACTGTCAATGAAGTACTTTTCTTCAAGGTGTAGTTACTGTTGTAATATAGGAAATGCAGCAGTCAACTGTGAGCACAACAAACTCCCACAAAAAGCAATGTGATAATGACCAGAAAATCTGTTTTTGTGATGTTGAATGAGGGATAAATTTTGGCCAGCGCACTAAGCTAACCTGCCTGCTCCTCTTCAAAATGGCATGGGATTTTTAGATCCACTGCAGAGGGCAGGCAGGAACTCAGTTTAACATCTCATCTGAAAGATGGCACTTCCAACAGTGGAGCACTCCTTTGGTACTGCACTAGAATGTAAGCCTTGATTTTTGTCCTCAAATCCAGTAGTGGGACCTGAACCTGGAACCTGTGACTCAGAGAGCTGAGCCATAGCTGACTTGGTTACAAGTTTGTCAATCATTTGGGACAATCATGCTGAGAACTAGAGGTTGCATGCCTCTTACATAAGAAGGTGATTTTACAAAGAATTTAAAGCACAGAAACAGGTAATTTGGCTCAACTCCCTGCTTATATTTAACACTTCACAGGAGCCTCTCCCACCCTACATCATCTCACCCTCCCAGCAAATCCTTCTACTCCTTTCTCCCTCATGTACTTAACCAGCTTCCCCTTAAATGCATTTATGTGATTTGTCTTCTTGTCTCATCCTCATGTGGTAGCAAGCTCTACATTATAACCATTCTCTGGGTAAAGAAGTTACTTCTGAATTATTTATTGGATTTATTAGTGACCATCTTATATTTATATCCCCAGTTTTTAAATCCCCTCAAGTAGGCGCATTTTCTCTATGTCTATCTTATCAACCCTTTCATAATTTTAAACACTTCTATCAAGTCACACCTCAGCCTTTACTTTCACAGAGAAAAGAGCCCCAACCAGCTGTCTTTCCTGATAAGTATAACCACTCAGTTCTGATATCATCCCCGGTAAATCTGTTTTGCAGCTTCTCCTGTGCCTCCAACCATTGTATAATGTCAAGATCAGAACTATTAACAGTACTCCAGTTGTGGTCTAACTAAAGATCTATACTAAAGTTTGACATAACAGGCCAAATTTCCATTCCAGATCAGAGACTGGACGTACAACTGAAGATGCACATTGGGTCCCCAAGGATGTACTGAGGTGCGGACCTATGTGGGAACTGCCCAGGAAGTTTCAATTTCTGATGGACTATTCCCCTGTTCCCCAGAGCCCTCTGTGCATAACTCTGACTCTGAGTTAAAGTCATAGACTTCAGGCAGTTCTGCGGTATCTACCTGGGTTATCCAGGAAATGTTTGACATTAAAACATAGTATAACAACTGAACTACACAACTGACAACCCAATCTCCCCGGCCACTCTCTCAATCACCTGACTCACCCATGATCTTTCACCCGAGTACATACACCCCGACAACCACCCCCACCCCGACCACTTACGCGCCCACCTAGCCACTTCACCCACCAACCCACCTACCCAATTATCCACGGACCCAGTCACACAAATTCATCCACAACCATTTATTCAGCCATTCATTAATATTAAGACTGGACCTTTAAACTTGCCATACAGCAGCTAGTGCCATAAAAAGAGATAATGTCGTGTCTTCCCTCGATACTACTCTGCTCTGATGGTGTTCCCTGAGGGATGCTGCACATTTCTGTGTAAGCCAGGACTGGAAGACCCCAGAAGAAATGCATCAAATTATGCGAATTTCCAAGCTTGGTGGCAATCCAGCCATCATTGCCGCTGTTCGGAAGATCCAGGCCAACATTTCTGTTTTTCAATTCTATTCCATTCCCTGATACACAAAACAATTTTTATGACCTTGTTGACATATGTTGCTACTTTATGGATTTGTATATCTGTACTCCCAATCCATTTGCTCCCCTAACTCATTTCGACCTTTGTAAAGTATTTTTTTAAGATTCCCCTTTAAAGACAGTGAGTAAATGTGACATTTTCTGCTCTAAGCTGTTATTGACCCAGAGTTTTAATAATAATTAGAAAATTGCTTGGGAAAGAGGAATATTAAAGACAGTAGGCGAGTGGGAGAAGACTAGGTGACTCAAATTAAGGCAAATGCTCGAGCAGATTTGTTGGGGCTGAATGGTCTATTTCTGAGATGTAACGTTCTGGTTTCAGAGCACCAAGCTCAACTGCCTGAAATGCACAGAAATCTTGACTGACAAAAATCTCTGATCTCTGCAAATAAAAGTTAATAGCACAAATGCCATCAGATTAATGTGGTCAATGCCAGTGGCCTAAGATTGATTCCCCGCTCAAAACTTATTTCAAAATCTTCAGGTCACAAGAATTTAATGATTTAGAAAACACCGATAGTTTTAACAAGATGTATCTTTTGCAGTTATTGAGAAATTTGAGAGTGACATGGTGTTTTTTTATCCTTCCTTTTTAAAATATTCCATAGAATTTATGTGGAATAAATGGATTCCTCTTCCTCCTCCTCTTCCAGATTAAAGTCCTTCTAAACAATTATTTTCTGCTGTACTTCCTGTATGGAGCTGGTCCCAGTTCAGTTATAAGTTCCATTCATAATTTTATCTGAACTCAACAGAACATTGTCTCATCTTGGATTTCCAACTCTCACGCCAGCTTGATATAACAGTAGCACCCTATTATCTCGAGTTAGAAGATGTGGGTTGAGACCTACTCCAGGATTTGAGGACTCAATCTAGGCGGTCACTTTTGTGCAGTACAAAAAGAGAATTCTGCATTGTCAGAGATATTGCTTTTGAGATAAGAGACTAAACCAAGCCTGCCCCCAAATGCACATAAAGGATCCCATGGCACGGAGAAGAGGAGTTCTCCTGGTGTCATGGCCAATACTTATCCTTCAACAAAACAAGCGGTCATCTATCTCATTTGCTATTTGTGGGGCCTTTGCTATGCATGCCCCACATAATAAACGGTGACTATCCAAAAGTAATTAATTGATTGCGCCACATTTTGGGAGGCGAAGCTGTGAAATACACAATTTCTTTCCTGTAGTCACTTCAGGTAAGGGGAGTGCAAGTGTGAGCAAAAAGTGAGAGTATAAGAATGCAAGAACACAAAAATGAGGGGCAGAGGAAGAGGGATAAGGACAGTTCAGGGGAGAGGAACGGAGAAAGCGTACTTGGTGTCTCCGATAGCATATGGTTGAGCCATTAGAATAAAGATTTTTAAGCACGGCAAGTGCCACACAGCTCACTGCATCCATGCTCATTATAAAAGAACTATGCGCATATTCCCATTCTATCCTTTCTCCATATACTTATAAATTGTTTTTTTTCCATATCCTCATTTACTTCTCTTTGAAATGCTATTATGGATTTTGTTCTCATTACTGCTTGTGTCAAGGCATGCCATGTCCTAACAACTTACTATGAAGAAGTATTTTTCTGATCTCTTCCTTTATCCTTTTGGAGATAATCTTAAATTTGTGCCCTCCAGTTAGCAACTTATTTGGGTGGAAATTAGGAGCTGACTATTTACCTCATCAAAAACTCTCAATTTTGAACATCTCAGTCAGATCTCTTCAATCTTAGATGATGCTTCCAGAACAGCAGCCTAATCAAGAGTCATACGGAGTCGAAACGTTAACTCTGTCTTCCTCTCCACAGATGCTGTCAGACCTGCTGAGTTTTTCCAGCAATTTTTGTTTTAGTTTCAGGTTTCCAGCATCCGCAGTATTTTGCTTTTAGCCTAATCAATGATTTGTATAGATTTAGCATTATCTCATTGATTTAGTACTCTATGTACCCATTTACAAAATTTAGGTTCCCACATTTTTAAAAGTTTACTTTATCAATATTTCAGCCCACTTTTAAAGATCCATATATCTGAATCTTTAAGTCTTAGTCTGTAATATACTCAGGATGAGAAAAGCCCTTGTTGTTGTACACACATGACAGCTTCTTACTGCTCTCATCCTTGTAATATCACCTTTCCTTCAATCTCACCTCCTAGAAGTGGCAAAATTCAATTAACCTCTTTCAAAAATTCCTGTTTGACCCCTTAAAGATGATCGGACAAGCCCAAGGATGCTGTAACTTGTTAGTTGTTTCCCAAAATATTTTTTCTTTCTGCTGTGATCCTGTAATTTTCCAAGTATGCACCTACATTTTCTTAAATGACTGGAAGGAGTCAATCCTCACTATCAACTCTGCAACCATGTTCCACAAATCAATCAGCTGAGCAAAATCAAGCTTCCTTACACTGAACTGGATTCCTTGCTTTCTCAATTTAATTAGTCGGTCTCTAGTTCTTTTTGGCCATATTGCTGCAAACAATTTATCCACTTGTGTATTATTGATTCCGGTAATAACTTCAATGGTCTGAAACAGATCCCTTCTTAGCCTATTAATCACTATTGAATCCAAAACCATAGCACAATATCTATCTCCATAAACTCAATGTGCTAGGGTGGGGTGGAGGGCAGGCATTCAGGCTTGTGTTCTTTGCAATATCTTCTTTGGAGCCAACATAGTCCTCATTATGGGGGCCAAAAATGGTACACGGTTCTCAAAGTCGGGTCTTCCCAAGACTTACTAAGCTACTATTGTAGCCTGAACAATGCAGGCATGACATCCCAGGGCCCTGTTTGCTTTGGCCGCAGCTGCTCAACAGGAGTTTGAACCTTCATAGAATGGTCAACACCATTCTTAAGTCTCCCTTCCCGTTATCTTTAAGCTGCCCACAAATGTTACATTTGATACTTAAAAGAACACCCAGCTACAAAGACAGACATCTGACAAGCTTGGGTTCACTTCCTCAAATTATTTATATCCAGTGGTAATCTATAATTTATTTCCTTTTCTAACGTCTTTACTACAAAATATATATATTTTTGTTGCCCATCCCTTATTGCTCTTGAACTGAGCAACCTGATAGGCCATTTCAGAGGGCAGTTAAGAGTCAGCCACATCGCTGTGGATCTGGAGTAACATATAGGCCAGACCGGGTAAGGATGGGTGATTTCCTTCCCTAAAGGGTATTAGTGAACCACGTGGGTTTTTTACGACAATCGATGATAGTTTCATGGTCACTACTAACTTTATATTCCATATTTTTACTAATTGAATTTAAATACCACCAGCTGCCATGGTGGGATTTGAACCAGTGTCCCAGAGCATCATCCTGGGCTTCTGGATTACTAGCCCAGTAAAATGCATGAATGTAATAACTGCACTATTTATCCCCTGCTCCAATTTGTTAATAAATGCAAAAGGAGGGGATACATCATTGAACCCTTGGGCATATGAAGCATGATATTATATGTGATGTGTTAAAACAATCTTTTGGAAATCCAAGTAGTTTTTTATTTACCAAGTCACCCCAATTTGCCATTCCAGTGACTTCTTCAAAAAGAAAGATGTTTATCAAAAATAACTTGTTTTCTGAACCATATCGAGCATCCCCTATCAAGGCTAAGCTTTGCATGTAACCTGCTCCTCTACTCCTTCTGAGATTTTAGTGTATATATTGCCTCTACTTGTTCTTCCTCCAAAAATGTATCATCTCACGTTTCTTCATATTAAATTTCACCTTACATCAATTTTCCCAGCCTACTCTCCTATCTCTGCCCTTTTGTAGTCACTTATAATACTCTTTGCAGTTAGTGACACTCCCTATTTTTCTGTCAACTGCAAACATTGTTACTGTACCCATTCAGATCATATATACTTTATAGTATTACTCACAAACTACCCTTCCTGTTGTATGCAGCCCTATAAAATAAATCAGACAGGTCTCAGTAGAGGTCACGGATTGAACTAAAGACCTCTCTGAATGGTATAGCTCAGTAGAACAGTGCCACGTGCCATCAAGAGAAGCAGAGATTCAGATCGATTTATTAGCTGGTAGTATAAATGCAATTAACAAATATCATACCAATACTTCCCTTAAAAAATGCATATCCTACTGTATGCTCTTGAAAACTATAAAACATTACATTTATTTTTAATGATTTTTCATCTCCAAGTAATAGCAACAGAAACACCCAGCTGAGATCAGTCCATTTACCAGAGTTCACAGAAACCCCCTGGGACATTCCTGGTCAGCAAGGTTTGGCTAATCAGTGGTTAAACTCATGGAGCTATCAGGGAAATGGTTGAGACCATTTTTACAGCTGGAGCAGACACATGATGGTCTAGCTGGTTGCTCAAATTTTAAATAATTAGAAAGCAGTTTTTTTTCAGTTAATAAAACATTAGCCTTGCAAACATAATGCCAATGAAGCATCTTATAGTTAGCTACTAAATTATGTTTATTGAGAAATATTTCCTTTCTCCCAGCAAAATAAATCAAAACTACAAAAAGAAAAAGAAAAGCTCCTTTCGCCATTTCAAGCTCAAAGGCATAATTGTCAGGAACACAATTATCATGGCTTCAGTCCCCTGTTTATAATTTATGTGCCAGTGTTAAATATTTCAAAGCGTTGCTGAAGAACAAGGGAGTCCTTTCACAGTCTGAAACAGAGAGCAAAGCTTTGTTCCTGCAAGATTAAATGGCATAACAAAATTTGGGAATTCCACAAGAGATCTAAAAAAGGACCACTCCCTCTTTTCTTCCTCTATTGTTCTCAATAGCTCAGCTACCAAAATGCCCTGTTATCTCATTTAAGGCTAAATTATCTGATCACTCTGAATCTAGAAGGTTGCTTTCAGTCTGGCTTTTGCTTTTAAAATTGTAACTTATTAGCATCCTTTAGCTCTTTCCCACCAGGTACCAATTTCTTAATAAAAATACTTTAAAAGGAAAATTAGCTGGAAAAAATTATAGCACCACATGGTTACTGCACCTGCTAACTGGAGTTCACAGGGATCTTAGCAACAGTAGTAACAATGGCTTGGCATTCTTACCTTGAAGCTGCTTGAATCTTCCTTCCAGCTGATTATAATTGTATGGCATCTGAGCAGGAAAGCCAGCAGATAATGGTCCTGACATGCTAGATGCCCTCTGTATTTCCATTTGGTAGCAATAAATTGAAGGGCAATACAGTAAAAACAGAAGGAAAGTAATCCTTCCGTAAACTCAGACAGCCACAGAACCCCAACAGAAAAGGCTGGCTGCTCACCGTTCGCGTAACTATCCTACAAGCAAGCTTCTTAAATAAACAAAAATCCAGCACGCTTCATTCCGTGTAGGTTGATGGTTTAAAAAGGCATCAGCCTTGGATCAGCATCACATTGTTTTTTGACTGTCCGGTCCGCTAGTCGCCAGACAATTTTACCAGCAGCTTTAAAATTTCAAAGGAAGTGAACGACTCAACGGCACACCCACTAAGCACAAGCCAGCAGCTAATCTTCCTTCTTTCTGAAGCCAGTAAGCACACCTTCACATTACTCCAGTCTGCAGTGTAATTTAAGCAGTAGGCAGTCACAGTTTGAATGATGTCACTATTAACATAAGAGTAGCAAGGAGTGGGAATGTACCACTTGCAAAAAAATAAAGAGGGGTTTACAAAAGGTCAGCAACAGTTAAAAAATAAGTAACTGTTAGAAAAACAGTTGCTCTTTGTGCACATACGAAATTAAATAAAACTTTCAAGTTTATTTTTTAAAATGTTTCTACAAAAATAAACAATAAAGTGCTTCCTGAGGTGGTCCCTCCTTAAAACTGGGAGAATTACAATCATTTAAGTTCCTCGTAACAGGAAAGTCTCAGATTTCCATCACATGGGAAGGAGGAAGAATTTCCTTTACTTAGCTAAGGCAAATTGCATTCCACACACAAAAAACAATATTGGAAAGGTGTCAACGCTACTCTTAAACTTATAGGTTAATTTAAAAATGGGATTACACATCAGTTTCATGTGTTGCTACTGAAAATTGATAAATTCTTGGACTTTAAAATACTGAGTTATTTAAAGTCTTTAAAAACAAAGCAGTGCTGTCAAACTTGTTTTAGTTTTTTTTGAGACTTTATGCAAAACGCGGCTGTGTGTAAATCATAAATGGCAGAATGGAATGGTTAGCACTCTTTACCATGATCATGAATAGCAACTTGAGGAAACAGTATATTCAAAACTCTTAAGGCCCAAACAAAATAAAGGAACGTTCATTTGTCCCTTCTGCACAGATTTATTCCCTGCTTCTCTTTACACAGTAATCCCGTTTCCCAGCCGTGTTATTTTTGGACCCACCCATCCTACCTCCAGGAAAAACAATCTATTGATGTTTTTGTGTACAATGACAGGAATGTGAACAGAAAACAATAATAAAACACAGCATTTATGAAATAATTTTTAAAATTCTATCTTGGGATCTGGGTGTCACTGACAAGGCCACCATTTGATGCCCATCTCGCCTTCTAGAGCTGCTGCAGTCCATCTGGTGCGGGTAGGCCCACAGTACTGCTGGGAAAGGAACTCCAGGATTTTGATCCTGTAACAGTGAGGGAATGGCAATATAGCTCCGAGTCAGGATGGTGTGTGGCTTGAGGGGAACTTGCAGGTGCTGGTGTTCCCATGCATCTGTTACCCTTGACCTTCTAGGTGGTAGATGTCGCAGGTTTGCAAGATGCTGTTGGAGGAGCCTTGGTGAGTTGCTGCAATGCATCTTGTATGTAGCACATAATAGTGCCACTGTACATAGGTGATGAAGGGAGTGAATGCTTATTGTGGTGGATGGGGTGCTAATCAAGTCAGCTGCTTTGGCCTGGATGAGATCAAAGTTCTTGAATGTTTTTGAAGCTGCATTTATTCAGGCAAGTGGAGACCATTCCATCACATTCCTGATGTGTGCCTTGTAGATGGTGGACAGGTTTTCGGGGAGTCAGGAGGTGAGTTACTCACCACAGAATACCCAGCCTCTGACTTGCTCTTGTAGGCACAGTATTGATATGGCTGGTTCAGTTCAGTTTCTGGTCAATAGTAACCCCCAAGATGTTGATATGGAGGATTCAGCAATGCTGATAGTATTGAACGTCAAGGGGAGATGATTAGAATCTCTCTTGTTAGAGTAAGTCATTGCCTGGCACTTGTATGGTGTGAATGTTACTTGCCGCTCATCAGCCCAAGCCTAAACGTCTTGCTCCATATGGACATGGACTGCTCCATATCTGAGGAGTTGTGAATGGTACTGAACATTTGTGCAATCAGCAGCAAACATCCCCAACTTCTGAACTTATGGTGGAGGAAAGATCATTGATAAAGCAGCTGAAGATGCTGAGGAACTCCTGTAGCCATGACCTAGGACTATGATGATTGGCCTCCAACAGCCACAACCATCCTCCTTTGTGCCCAGTGTGACTCCAACCAGTGGAGAGGTTTTCCCTTCCTTTCCATGGACTTCAATTTTGCCAAGGCTCCTTGATGCCACACTCGGTCAAATGCTGCCTTGATGTCAAGAGCAGTTGCTCTCACCGCCCCTTGAGTTCAGCTCTTTTGTCCATGTTTGGGCCAAGGCTGTAATGAGGTCAGGAGCTGAGTGGTGCTGGCAGAGGCCAAACTGGGCAGGTTATTGCTGTGTAAGTGCTGCTTGATAGCACTGTTGACGACACTTTCCATCACTTTGCTGATGGAGCAATAATTGGTCAGAGTGGATTTATCCTGTTTTTTAAGACAATTTTCCATATTGTAGGGTAGATGTCAGGATTATAGATGTATCGCAACAGCTCGGCTAGGGGCACAGCTAGTTCTGTGGTACAAATCGCCAGAATTGTCAGGATGTTGTCAGGGCCCATAGCCTTGCAGTATCCATTGCTTTTAGCCATTTCTTGATATCACGTGGACTGAATTGAATTGGCTGAAGGTTGGCACCTTAGGCTGAGACAGAGATGGATCATCCACTTAGCTATCTAGCTGAAGATGGTTGCAAATGCTTCAGCCTTGTCTTTTGCACTGATGTGCTGCCTCCCCTGGACCACCCCAACCCCCCTGCAATTATAGTGGATGGGAGTATTTGTGGAGTCTCCTCCTCCTCCTGTCAGTTGTTCCACTCACGACTGGATGTGGCAGAACTGCAGAGCTTTGATCTGATCTGTTCATTGTGAGATTGCCTAGCTCTATCGTATGCTGCTTCATTGGTTTGGCATGCAATTAGTCCTGTATTGTAGCTTCACACCTCATTTTTAAGTATGCCTGGTGCTGCTCTCCTGCACTCCTCATTGAACCAGGGTTGATCCCTTGACTTGATGGTAAAGGTAGAATGAGGGATATACCAGGCCTTGAGATTACAAATTATGGTTGAATACAATTTTGCTGCTGCTGATGGCCCATAGCACCTCATGGATCAATTCAGAGCTGCCAGGTCTGTTGTGAATATGCCCTATTTAGCACAGTGGTAGTGCCACACAGCACAATGGAGGGTATGTCTTCAGTGATTATGCAGTGATCACGCCTATCTATACGGTCATGGACAAATGCATCTGCGAGATATAGATTGGTGAGGACAACGTCCAGTAGCTTTCTCCTCATGTTAGTTCCCTCACCACCTTTTGCAGGCTCAGTCGAACAGATATATCCTTCAGGACTTGACCAGCAGTGGTGCTACTGAGCTACACTTGGTGATGGATGTCAAAGGCCCCACCCAGAGCACATTGTGCTCTTAACACCACTTGGAGGAAGCACTGGGGGTGGCATGTTATCAAGGCTTAAGTTGTTGTTGTCTTACACCAGTCCACTAACATTTTAAAAATATTGCCTTTTTTCAAGGAACTGGAAAGGTTCAGTTGCCTTTCACATCTGGGATCTGGGTTGAAACTATGAGAGGAGAATCTTATATCTCTGTGGTACAAAAGTCCCATGGAAAATTGGTTCTGGTCAGCTTCCATCCAATCCCTTGTGGTATGGGCATAACACAAAACTATTCCTAAATAGAAACTAATTGTACACCTTACTGAGGAATTGGCTTCATGCAATGTGAAAGCAATACCCTTCCCACTGGCTCTTGAAACATGGGATTTACATGGCAGGCTTGAAGAGAAATTTCGGACTATTGAGATTCAATGAAACCAGTTGCCAGGAAGACTGGCCTTTAGAATGGATCTTGCACAATACTGAAGTAGATAGAGAAATCACAGGGTGACTGGTGAGAGAAATGGAAAATGTGACCTTGACACAACAGGGCATGTGCTTCTGAATTGGGACTATGGCACATTGCTGAGGCACAATAGAAAATACTTTAAATCCAATCCAGAAGTGTTGTAAAAGGGTTAACATTAACACCTCTCATCCCATTAAGGACAAAAATTCTCACACAAAAATGTATCCTCATTTTAAAAGGTTCAAACTCAAACAGAGTATAACTAATCACATCTGATACAGCAATTAACAATCTGAATAAAATTAGGTAAATAAAAGTGAATTACCAGCTTTGCACCTTAAGGAACCTTTTTTTAAGACTAAATATTTGACGCATAAAGAAAAAATTTCTTTCACACCCTCAGGACATTCCAAAGTGCTCCACAAACAAGTATATCTTATTTTAGAAAGTGTTAGGAACTAGAAGTAGTTAAATTAAGTTATATTTGTATTTGTGGGTGTTAGGACTGAGTTTTAGCTTTAAGTCTAAGTTTGATTTGTGTTTCTGTATTGGTGTGTTAAGAAAGGGGGAATCTTGAGTTTTAGTTTCACTTTAAAAGATGCCTGCATTTTAATTAGGTTTTACGACTCTTGGAGGGGAGTTAAAATAAACACAAGGTAGGAAAAAACTGTGCTGTTGCCTAGAAATAGGAGGCCCACACGGACAGAGAAACCAAAAGCTGTTCAAGTTTAGTTGGATTATGCTCTGAAGTCGAAAGGAGCTATCAGAAGCAGCATAGGAGAGGGACAGATAGCATGTCCCAAACTAAAGAAGAAACCCAAAGCCACGGAGTGAGACTGAAAGGAGGAGTCCCAATAGGACCTTTTAGTCGAAGGGTGAAAAGGAATCTGGCAAAGGCCCTGTTAAGTGAAGCTAATAGCAAGCAACAGAGAGAAATGCTCCAAGCTTAAACAGGGAAAGCTGCAGGACGCAGACTTTGAAGCAAAATAGGCTTGCAAGAAGCCAGAAGGTCTAAGGAGACAGCCGAAGGTCTGTAACTCTTTACTATGGGCATGTGAAGCAGTGGTGTTCTGTTGGCACGGCTGAGCATTTGAGATAGAGTGCGTGGAAGAAAGCTCAAGTGCAAGTGGAAATCCAGGGGAGAGGGACATCGGAAGGAGAGTTCGAAACCCTTGTGGAAGGCATCTGAGAGAAAGCATAGTTTGGGGGAAGATTCCAAAGTGGGCTCCAGAGTGTGAAAGAAGGAGTTCAGTGAGGCCGGTTGGCTCATGGTGTGACAAGCATCAGGGGGGAGTTGATGCGAGATCCGTAGTATCTGTTTGGGGTGGCATCTGTCAGTTGGTTTCAGAGTGTGGTGTGCCTGACCACAGGTTGCCTATTGGTTTACATGGATTGTGTACTTATTGGGAACATTAGAGTATAAGATAGAATTTGTAACTTGTGTTATCCTTACAAATCTGTATATATCTGTAAAGGTATAGGTGTGGGTGAAGGAGTATTATAATATAGTGCATCATTTCTTGTTTAATAAATGTTTTATTCTTTTGTTAAAAGTTCATCAGTTGACTCCTGTGGCTCTGTTCAGTGGCCACTCTCCACATTTCTAAACAAAAAATAAAAGTTAGGATCTATCAAGGATCTGACTTGTCCAGTAGTAACATCAGCTGGGATCATAACAAAAGTATAAAACATAGCAACCAATTTGCACACAACAAAATGGCCAGTTACTTCCTTTGCTTTGCTGATTTAAATTGAGAGATTAATGTTGTTGAGGAAGTGGGGAGAATACTTCTGTCCTAATAGTGTCTTGGAAACTTTTACATCTAAGCAAACAAACAGAAAAGTCCTTGGCTTAATGCTTCATATGGAAGACAGCTACAATGACATTGAAGCACACCTTCAGTACGGCACTCAAATGTTGGCAATGATTACCTGCTTAAAGCCTGGATTGACATTTGAGCTCTTGGCCTTCACATTCAGAAGCAAGGATGCTTTCACTGTGAATGGTGATACTATTTCATAAAGGAAGGATAAAAGAACTAGCACTTACATAGCATCTTTCACACCTTCAGAGTGTCTCAAAGCTGGCCTCAAACTTTAATGCAAGTACCCATAAGGTTCGGAATGCTTAAATAAAGCAAAATGGAAGAAGGGTGTAGACCTAGCTGTCATATTTGCCCTGTCGTATATGTAACAAATTGCTTCACCAAATCTCATGCACTTCTGTAAGGCTGCTTATGGAGCAGTAATGAGAGAGTAACAGAGGAATGCATCCGCATTCTCAAAGAAAGGAGAACGGTATGTTGTACTGGTAAGAGGAGGGGGAAAATAATGGCATTAATTAAAGCACATGCCAAAAAAATGTTGAAGTCTTTCAGCTTTTACATCAATATGGGATTTGTACTTTAATTTTTCTGACTATATTTGGAAACTCAAGGAATGTGGGGCATGGTATCCAATACTTATACAAACAGCTTGCTGAGCAATAAAGGGGCAATTTTAGCTTCTTAATATACAGGCATATAATGAAAGAGTTTGGCTATAATGGAAGTATTGGATTACCTCATGACAATTGATACTGGTTTTTCTTAAAATATAGCATTTTAATCCTTAAGTTACCAAAAATAACAGATAGCTGCAGCTTCTGTAGTATGCAAAACATAATCTATTTTTTCTCTTACTGACTGCCATCCCACATTAAAGTGCCAATTTTTGATTACTACCATCATGCAATAATAATTCTGGTTGATCACAAGGTCTTCATGTGCCTTCCTTCAAGGGCTCTTTACCCCTTTAATAAAAAATAATTCATTTATCTAACAGAAATAGAAAGGAAAGGAATAGCATGAATATTGGAAATTTGAAATTAAGTATAAACTCAGCATCTGAAAGAGAAAGATAGGAACTTTGAGGATTTAACATATCAGCATTTTGGTACACGATTAACATTTAATGTTTTCACTTCACAAGTTCTTCTGTGAGAGATCTTTTTAAGCTATTAAGTATGAGTTGTGCACTTGATGAAGGGTCATCGACCCAATATGTTAACTGTTTCTCTCTCCACAGCTCTGCCAGACCTGCTGAGTATTCCCAGCACTTTCTGTTTTACGAATGACTTAATTTACAAGTTAGATTTAAACTAAAGAGAAAAACAAATTAATCATCCAATCTAGACAATTAGGCTTATAAATTCAATTTAGGGTGGCCATTTTAGATATAAAATGAGCTCCATAGTGGGCCTCCAAAATAAAATTTTCCTGAACACAGGCAGCATTAGGTTGGCTACATTCTAGATAACCAGATCAACATCTAGTCTAACCAAGCAGTCCTTCAAGGGGCATCCATGCTACCATTAAAAAGGTAGTCTTAAAAAATACTTACTTGAACGTGGAGCTGGGAGGTGCAAGAGTGCTCTTTCTACCTTCACATTAAAGAAATAGACTGCCATCAGCCGCCACTCACTGCCTCCTCATTCCTGATCATTCTCTTCATTTTTTACAACCAAACTACATCTCTGGCAGTCATCCAAAATGGAATGGTCCTTGCTGGCGAGATATCTGGGGTTATCTTGCAACTTGCCGGTCTGATGTTAATGTGGTCCTAGGGACAACATGGAATGGGCCCTGAGCCTACCCATTTTGCCTCAGGGATCAAACTCTGAAGGTTGGCACAAACCACTTTCTTGGTTTATTACCCCCAAGATCAGCTTAGAATTTTCATTTTCTGGGAAACACCAAAAGTACACCTTTTGTTGAACCATGATTGCTAAGAAAACAATTCTATTCATTGAATGAAAGGCAGCAAGAAAGTGCCTTTGAAATATTGAAATACAACTAAACGAAAACCACTGTACAATAAGTCCTTGCTTAACGCTGACTCACTTGATTTACGTTTTCCTTTAACATCTTTCATAAAGTGGTGTCAGTATATCCTTTTAACATTGTCAGTTTCACTTTAACGTCGTTTGCTACAGGCTTGCTCTTCTGTGGCCTGCCTGCTCACAAAACCTTTCCCCTCAGCATTTCCACTCTTGCCTTCAGTCCCTCTTCCCCTCTGCAATGCCACCCATGGCTCCCGGCATTGCTTCCTGTCCTGGCTCTCCAGCCTCCCCTACTGAGCCTTACTCCCCGGCCTCGCCTCTCCTCCCCAGCCTCCTACATTACTGCCTGCTCCTCCTAGACTACCTGATGGTCACCCACTCCCTCTGCCTGCACTCTCATAGCCTGCGGTGTAACCACCTCCCCAAATGTGCTATCATGATTGTGCCACAGTGACTCCAGCTGTTGCTCGAGTTCTGAAACCCAGAGCTCAAGTTTCTGCAGCTGGTAACACTCCCTGCACACGTGGTCATCTAGGCCATGAGAAGCGTCCACAACTTGCCGCATGTCACATGATGCTCAGTCCATGCATCCTAGTTGCCCTGCCATGCTGTAACTTTATTTTGCCGTACACACTATTTATTATAAACCGGAGACTAGAAGGTAGAAAGTAGAATTACCTACCAATCAGCTCCTTTTCCATGCCAACAACACTTTTTATTCCTGATGTCACATTTCGAACTCTGCCTGTACTTCACTCTCGTCGGCCACTTTTATGTACTGCTCAGCTCAGTCCTTCCTGCTGCTCTCCAGTTAGCTAATTACTTATTTTATTAAATGATTTTAAAAAAACTAATGCCTCTCCTCACTACCGTTTAATGTACTACTTTAAACCTAAGTAAAACAATAAACATTACCAGTTAAAAATAAAAAACTGTTGATTCACCAGCTTCTTACTTCCCTTCTGCTTGTGTCTCTCTAAAGTTTACCAATACTAATAAACCTTGCTACTATTAATACACCTTGTTAATACTTAATACACCTTGCTAGTGGTAATAAACTTTACTTAAAATTAGAATTTAAGACTCACCAGCTATTCACTTGCTACTTGTTATTAATATTTATTTAATATTTTAAACGTTTGTTGTTTAGATTCAGTCCCTAAGCAGCAATTCTCACCAGCCAATCAACTTATAACTTCCTGTAATGTCATGTTCCCTTTTTTTTAGGAACACAGCGCCCTCCTGGACCTTCCTCCCCAAAGCTAAGTGCTGTAGGCCTCGCTTCTAGGGCTTTATCTATCTGCTCTCTGCATCTCCCGCAGGTCTGCTCATTTTCGCCCGTCTCCCTGAAGGTAACTGCTGTAGGTCCAACTCTTCGGGCTTTATTTATCTGCTCACTAGTCTGTGTTTCTCCTGTAGGTCCGCTCCTCTTCGCCCTCCGTGGTGGGATTTGAACGCATGTCCCCAGAGTACTAGGCTGGGCTTCTGGATTACAAGTCCAGTGACATTATGTGGGGGGAAGATGCCATGGTGGTAAAGATGAAGCAGTAACTTGACTGAATAAGTCAATGAGTATAATCACAAAAACAGAACATTTCAGCAGATATGCTGCGACATCTAGGACTGAAATACTTTTCATTTGATGTTAGGTCTCTGAATTTAATTGCTTACTAGTTGGCTTCCTGTAGTACTGCTCGTGTTAAATGGAAAACTCCAGACATAGTTGGAAGTAGGTGATGATTGAAGCAAACACAGTTGGGTGGTTGTAATGGTACAGATAGAAAGCATTACACCGGTTGGGAAGGACTAACCTATTGGCAGGTGGGATTAGGACTTTGAGTCATTGGATATTGCTGGGTCCTGACGGAATGGTCCCGGCAAACAGGTAAGTGGTTAGGAGGAAGATCAGAGGGCATGGTGGTCATGGTAGAGGGAGGAATGCTCAAAGCTGAGTAAGCTCATTGTTTGTTTTTGGGGTCAAGTGAAGCACATTGGCCCTTCCTGGCCTACAAGGAAAACCAAAAATCCCATATCGCTGTGCCTCTTTTGCTTCTGCTTGCTGCCAGGCCAGGCCTGAGGTCAAAGTGGCAGATCAAGCTCAAATTATGTCACTGGAACACGATCTGTATATTTAAGGCAGGACCCTAATGTCTTCTGGCGGATGTAGCGCTTCCTTGATCAAAAGAGCAGTTTAAAATTCTTAACCATGGGAGGGCAGTGGGACCACAGCAAATAAGTCGCTACAGTCATTTTAACTGCCTACCTGCCCTGTTTCCATTGGGTGGACATTGTTGAAATCAGTCTTCTTTTTGCATCAATTTGAGCTCATTATGTAAGAACAATTTGAGTATAGCTTTCTTTCCCCCAACTGTTCTTGCTCTCAGTGAATGTTTATTGAAATTTTGCATACAGGCAGGCACAGGCCGAAGAACAAATTATGCACAACAGATGATGCACATGCAATTAGAACAGATGAGAGGAAATGAGAAAATGAATAAGCAGAGAAAACTATGTTAGGATAGAAAAGGAAAACTTTTCTATATTTCATCTAGACCGACCAACTATGGATTGATTCTACAGATTAAAAGCTGCACCTCTGCCCAGTTTTCAGAGAATAACTTACTTTTTCAGCAGTATAGTTCTGACATTTTGAAGAAACTCTAACAAAGCATAAGTGCTTTTGTATTGGTTTTAGTGGGGTATCACCATCCTCTGAAAGATGGGTCTCATTTAGCTAGTAGCAATTCCGAATAAAACTTGTCAAATGTGCTGATTCCGTGGCTGAAGATACATTTTTACTATGGCCAATGGCTACAGAGACTGGTTTTACTAGATATACACAGCTGCGGGCTTTAATGAATCTGGCAAGTTTATTTAGGGATTGCTGCCAGCCACGTGAGACATATGCATCAGGAGTTAGTGACCGTGCCACTAAATACTACTTAAAAACTTTGCTGGTTAATGTTTTACACCATGTGATTTGCATGCATGTTGCTACTTCAATAATATGAATGCTGGCAGAATTTCAAAGGCAAATGTAGAAAGTATGCATACCTTATAACTGCAGCATTCTTTCAAGCATTCAACATTTAACCTTGACAATGAGTGGTAGGGTAGTCCTTACAAGTGCCACTGCCTAGCCAAATCCAAAGTCCAGACCGACATACCAGGATAAGTTGCTGGTTGTCAATCAGGAGTAGAATCCCTACTTTGAGGCATTGAAGTCAGTTTCAAAATCTCACTATTATAATGGTTGAGATCTGCTAACTAGCACTCTGTAAACATAAAACCTTGCATATGGATTCCAAAATTTGGGGAAAAGATGCAATGTTGTATTTCATTTTCCTTCTCAACCCCTATTCTACCCACCAAATGCACCACAGCCTTTGCAAAACTGCCCCACCAAGAGATGCATGAATGGCCTGGTTAGATATCAGATGCCTCAAATTAAAAATTAACCATCATAGAATCATATCTTTCAAATCTCTTTTTACTCTTCTTTGGTTTCAGGAGAGAAGAACCTAGCTTCTCCAGTATATCCACATAAGTGCAATCCCTCATCCCAGAACCATTCTCGCAAATCTCTTCTGCATTTTCTCCAAAGCCTTCATGTCCTTTCTGAAGCGTGGTGCCCATATTGTTTTATTTGTTTACGGTATGTGAGCATCAGTGACAAGGCTATCATTTGTTGCCCATCTCTAACTGCCCTTGAGAAGGTGGAGGTGAGCTGACTTCCTGAAATGCTGTAGTTCATGTGGTGTAGGTACACCCACAGTGCTGTTAGAGAGGGAGAGGAAGTTTTAGGTTTTTGACCCAGCGACAGTGAAGAATGGCGAGAAAGTTCCAAGTCAGGATGGTGCGTGGATTGGATGGGAACTTGTCGGTGGTGGTGTCTGCATGAGTTTGCTGCCCTTGTCTTTCTAGGTGGTAGAGTTTGCAGGTTTGGAAGGAGCTGTCAAAGGAGGCTTGAGTTGCTGCAGTGCATCTTGTGGATGGTACACCCTGCTGCCTTGTGGTGGAGGGAATGAATGTTTAAGATGGTGGATGGGATTCCAATCATGCAGCCTGCTTTGTTCTGAATGGTGTTGAGCTTTGAGTGTTGTTGGAGCTGCACACATTCAGGCAAGCAGAAACTCTTCCTGACACTCCTGACTTGTGACTCTAGATAGTGGACAGGATTTGGGAAGTCTGGTGGTGAGTTACTCACCACAGAATTCCCAGTCTCTTACTTGCTCCTGTAGCCATAGTAATTATATGGCTGGTTCAGTTAAGTTTCTGATCAATTATAAAGGATATTGATGGTGGCATATTCAGCAATGGTAATGTCTTTGAACAAAGGGAGATGGTTAGATTCTCTCTTGTTGGAGATGGTCATTGCCTGGCATTTGGGTGGCACAAATGTTGCTTGCCGCTTAGTGACCCAAGACTGAATGCTGTCCATATTTTCTGCTTGTGGGCATGGACTGCTTCAGTATCTGAGGAGTTGTGAATGGTACAGAACACTGTGCAATAAATACAGACCTTATAATGGAAGGAAGGTCACTGATGAAGCATCTGGAGATGGTTGGGCCTAGGACATGACCCTGAGGAACGCCTGCAGCAATCTCCTGGGACTGAGCTGATTGAACTTCAACAACCACAACAATCTTGCTTGGTGCTAAATATGACTCCAACCAGTGGAGAGTTTTCGCCAATTCCTATTGGCTTCAGTTTTACTAGAGTTCCTTGATCCCATACTTGGTCAAATGCTGTCTTGATGTCACATGCAGTCACTCTCACCTCACCTTTGGAATTCAGTTCTTCTGTCCATGTTTGGACCAAGACTGTAATGAAGTCTGGAGCCAAGTGGGCCAGGCAAAACCCAATTTTAGTATTGATGCGAAGGCCATTGCTGAGTAAGTGCCTCTTGACAGCATGGTTAACAAGCCCATCCATCACTTTGCTGGTGATTGAGAGTAGACGGATGGGACGGTAATTGGCCAGATTGGATTTCTCCTGCTTTTTGTGGACTGGACATACCTGCGCAATTTTCCACATTACCAGCTGGATGTCAGTATTGTAGCTGTAATGGAACAACTTGGCCAAGGGTACAGCTAGCTCTGGAGTGCATCTTCAGTACTACAGAGAATTCAACAACAACTTGCATTTATATAGCACCTTTAACAAAACCTTGAGCACCTTTAAAAGTACTCCGTTGGCTGTAAAGTGCTTTGAGCTGCCTGGTGGTTGTGAAAAGCACTATATAAATCTAAGTCTTTTTAAGCTACTGAAACATTCCACGGTGCTTCAGAGGAACAAAATTTGATGAACATTTATACTGAGACGAAGGAGGAGGCATTCAGGCAGGTAATCAGAAGCTTGGCCAGAATGGTGAGTCTTTGGAGCTTCTTAGGGGAGGGGAGAGAGAGAGAGATGGAGAGGTGGAGAGCTTTAAGGATGGAATTCTAGAGCTTAGGGTAAAGATGGCTAAAAGTAAACCATCAACATTGGGGTGAAAGAAGTGCGAGGTGTACAAGAGGTTTGAATTGGAGGAAAAATAAATTCGCTAAGGGGTATAGGGCTGCAGAGGATCAGAAAGATGGGGAGCAGCAAAGCCATGGAGAACTTTGAACATAAGGGTGAGAATTTTAAAATTGGTCATTGGTGGGCCTGGGAGCAACATGG
Organism: Cetorhinus maximus; assembly: GCF_964194155.1. NCBI lineage: Eukaryota > Metazoa > Chordata > Chondrichthyes > Lamniformes > Cetorhinidae > Cetorhinus > Cetorhinus maximus. Next base: position 58,772,230 of record NC_135892.1, read on the forward strand.
GTCTGCAAGCAGAAGAGAATGGGTGAACAAGACTGCATGCAAGTTCGGATAATGACAGCAGGATTTTGAATGAGCTTAAGTTTATGAAGACTGCAAGATGGGAGGCTGGTCGCAAAGCTTTGGAACAGTTGAGTCTGTAGGTAACAAAACCCCAGATTAGAGTTTCAGTGGCAGATGGGCTGATGATATTACAGGGATGGAAGTACACAGTCTTGGTGATGGTGTGGATATGGGATTGGAATCTCAGTTCAGCAGTAAATAGGATGCCAAGGTTGCAAACACCTTAGTTCAGTCTGAAACAGTGATCAAGGAATGGAAATGGTAGAGGGGACCAAAGGCAATGGCTTTGGCCCTCCCAATGTTTAAACCAGGACTGGATGTCAGATCATCAATCTGACAACACATAGGCAGTGGAGCGGTCAAAAGTGGGTAAGGTAGAGCTAGGTGATGTCAGCGTATAATTGAAACCTGTCATGTTTTCCAGTGATATCGCTGCAGGCCAGCATGTGGATGAGAAATAGGAGGAAGCCAAGGATAGATCCTTGGGGGACTCTAGAAGTAATAGCATGGGAGCAGCAAGAGAAACCATTGCAGAAGACTCTCTGGCTATGAATAATAGGTAAGCGTGGAGCCAGGCAAGGTCAGTCCCACTCAAATAGAAAACAGAAAAGAGGCATTGAAGAAGAATTATATGGTCAACTATATCATAATCTGTAGGCAGATAGAGAAGAAGAAATAGAGCACCGTGACCACAGTCACATAGGTTTTCACTTGTGACTTTGATAGAGCCATCTGAGTGTTGTGGCAGGCGTGGAAATCCAATTGGACCAGTTCCTACCCTTTCAATTTAGGAAAGGAACCCAGAGAATGGTAATACCATTTGTCATAAGCCACTTGTCATAAAATAATGATTCAAAGGCAAATTAATAAATTATTATTACATGTTCAGATATGCATGGTAGTTGGGCCAAAGGGCTGTTATCTAAAACACCCCAAGGGCCAAAGGTTTTTGCCTTTGCCAATTTGACAAAAATGGAGACGCAAATAACGTATGGTAGAATATAAGTAGAAAGCATTAAAAGGCTATTTGCCTGCTCTCACTATTACAAAATCAGATTTATGCAAATCAATGCAATATTAGCAAAAAATCAGTTTTTTTCCTTGTTGAAGGCTGTTTAAGGTCATGAATGAAGAATTCAAGTAATATTCTACAGTTACAATCAAGTCAAATAGCTTTTTACTTAAGATCAACCTTAAGGCCTCAATGAAGGGCACAGTTTTAAAGAATCACGGAAAAATAGTTAGAGACCTAGCAACACCCACAGCACACTAGCTTCCTAAAACAAATTGCTTGGAAATGTTCATATCTTAAAAATTAAGAGGACCAAATCTGAATTCTGAAAAAATAAGTCATTTGGTCTGGATTGAATTTACCCATCTCATGTTAGAACATGCTCACACTACCAGCATAATGTTTTTATGCTAACAAAAAATTGTAATACCATCTGAAAGTTCTAGGAGCATTGTATTGTTGAGAAGATCTCTTCAGGAAACAGGTCTAACAACAACTTAGATTTATATCGTCCCTTTAACGTAATAAAACACTTCATGGGAGCATTATAAAACAAAATATTGAGCCGGATTAGGTAATAATAGGTCAGATGATCAGAAGGTTGGTCAAAGAGGTAGGTTTTAAGGATTGTCTTAAAGGAAGAAAGCGAGGCAGAGAGGTTTAGGGGTAGGGTTAGGAAATTTCAGAGCTTAGGGCCTAGGCAACTGAAGGCATAGCCAACAATGGTGGAGTGATCAAAAGCGGGGATACTCAAGAGGCCAGAATTAGATGAATGCAGGTACCTCGGAAGGCTGGGGCTGGAAGAGATTACAGATACAGTGAGGGATAAGGCCATGGACGGATTTGAAAACAAAGATGAGAATTTTAAAACCAAGGCGTTGCTTGACTAGAAACCAGTGTAGGTCACAGGAATGATAGGTGAATCAGACTTGGTGCAAGTTAAGACATAGGCAGCAGAGCTTGAATGATCTCAAGTTTATGGAGGGTAGATTGTGGGAGATCAGTTAGAGGTGCATTGGATAGTCTAGTCTAAAGGTAACAAAGGCATAAATGAGGGTTTCAGCAGCAGTGAGGGAGAGACAGGGGCAAGGTCAGGTAACTTTACAAAGGTGGAAATAGGTGGCCTTAGTAATGGCACGAATATATGACCGAAAACTCATGTCGGGGTCAAATATGACAGCAAGATTGCAAACAGGCTGGTGTAATCTCAGACTATTGCCACAGAGATGGATGGAGTAGGTAGCAAAGGAATGGAGCTTAGAGCAAGGACCAAAAACAATGTCTTCAACCTTCCCAATATTTAATTAAAGGAAATTTCTGCTCATCCAGTATTGGATGTTGGATAAGCAGTTTGATAATTTAGCAACATTGGAGGAATCAGGAGAGGTGATGATGAGGTAGAGCTTGGTGTTGTCAGCGTACATGTGAAAACTAACTTTTGGATGATGTCACCAAGGGGCAGCATGTAGATGAGAAATAGGAGGGGGCCAAGGATAGATACTTGAGGGACACCAGAGGTAACAGTGCAGGAACAGAAAGAGAAGCCACTACACAAGGTGGTCTGGATGCAACTGGATTGATAAAAATGAAACCGGAAAGAGTGGTTCCACCAAGCTGGACAACAGTGGAGAGGCATTGGAGGAGGATGGCCAACTGTGTCAAAGGCTGCAGACAGGTCAAGAAGGACAAGGAAGGAAAATTAATCTTTGCTACAGTCACATAGGATGTCATTTGAGACTTTGATAAGTATCGTGACAGGGACAGAAACCCGATTTCAAGGATTCAAATACTGTGTTCTGGGAAAGATGGGCTTGGATGCACCTATAGAAAATGAATGCATTCTACTGACATGCAGGCTTTGATGATGCAAGATGGTGCATGTACTGGTTTTATACATATATAAACATGCCCAGTAATAACTATTTTCAACAAACATTCCAATGACTCTGAGTGAAAATGACAGTTTGGCATGAAGTCTTGAAATGTTGATGTGATAGGGTTGGAACCTACCATTTTACATTTTCAGTAGTAACTGGTTCCCAACCACAAAACGATGATGCCTGTTTGCCTACCTACTTGCTAGACCAGCTATAACTATTTACAGCGGAAAAATGTATGTAGCTGAAAGTTAAAAGACAGATAATTAAAACAAAATTTTCTTAATAGTGGGTACAAAAAAATCTGATTACCTTTGGAAGGTTTCAAAAGTCACTCTACAAAATCAACCCATTGGCAGCCAAGGATGAAGGGAGGAAAAGGTAAAGAACTGAACAGAAACAAACAAAGATAAAGAAGAATCCAATGGTCAAACACGAGGCAGCAAACAAGAGATACAACAGGTCAGCATCTGAGCCCTATTTGACAGCTGCTGACGTGGGGTTAGGGCTAAGGTGGTTAGAGAAGGATGCCCATTTGCCTTTCATTGCATTCAGAGATCAACATTCTAGCATGCTCAGATGATAATGGATGCAGGCTTGAATCTGCAGGCCTACTCCACCATCACTGGTTATACCAAGTCCACGTTGCATGTTAACAAAACAGGGGGGTAAGGGAGCAAAGGGAAGATGGTGAAACAGTAAGAATGCACATAATTAGCAGATTTGTTTTTCATATATACCTCATTACTTTGAAGTTGGGCTATCAGCAGGCAAACTACACTGCCCTGGACATTTTAGAGACCCACTCCACTGGCATAAATGCAGCAAGGCAGAACCTATACCTAGTGAAATTGAAGAAGACTGACCTAGTTAGAAATTCTGGGGTCAGTGAATTTAAATAATGCTGGTTGTACAAGAATGGGTGTCCTATCAATCCAGATACGCTAAGGCAACTGTAAAATTCAAGGAGGGGACAAAGCAAAGGTGTAACTTCCCTATTTAAAAGATGCCATGCAATTAAGGATTGAGCGAGATGAATAAAGACAAGTACCTCATTTGTGCTGCTAGCACAAATCTGAAACAATAGGAAGTCTTTGGAATCTTGGAAGAATAGGCTGCAAGAAAAGAGGTGGCTGTGGCCGTGAATGGGAGTTGGTGAAATACTGATGGATATCCCTGCAATCCTTTGAGGTATCACAGGCCATTGTGTCATTTTTGTAGTGGTTATGTTAAGAACTCACATCTTGCAGTACTGCTAGCACACTGATGTTTCTCAACTTAGGGCCTTATCCCTGCCCTCAAGTATTCCACAAATTTTGACTTCTTATAACTGTAGGATTTGGAGACTGTGGCAGCCATTTAACACTTTTTATTCCTCCCAGTGGAGGAAACAGCATACAATGTCATAGAATTCCACATTACTGGAGGAGGATGTGCCAATATCTGACATTTGACAGCAAGTGAAGATGAAGCAATAGCCATAATTGACTTCCGCCCTGGCTGAGCAGATGGGGATGGAGATCTGTTGTGAGGATGTATATCTTCTCTTCTTTAATGCTTCTATACATCCTTCAATATTTTCATCAGCTACCACTTTCCTCATAAGAAATTCACAAAGTAGCTTGATTAACATAAAATATTCCTCATATACAAAGTTAACAGTACTGCTCATTCCTACAGAAGCTGAAAACGAAAATAACAGTGGAGAACCTCAGTGAAGAACAAGACATTGGAGTCCCCCATACCTCGCAGAATACTGGCAACTACTTAAGCATCCAGTCATTTAACCATTCTCTTACACTCAGCAGGACGTGGAGGAACGGTAGGATTTTCTGTTGACTCCCTGGTACTGAAGGATCTGTTCTCCTACTGATCACAGGTAATCAGAATTCTGTTCCAGTAGCAATGGAGGAGTTGTGTGTGGTATCTCAAAGTCCATGTTCCCTCACAACAACAGCGTAATAGAGCATTCCACCTCCCACTGAAGCCTTTACATTTACAGGGTCAGATTCCCAAGCAGTCCATGTGCCCATTAAGTATTTGAGGGCTCTAAGAGAAGACCCACCTCGATCCCAAGAGGTTCATAAGGTTTTGAAAAAGCCATCTACAACTTAGTGTTACGCTATGTACTGAAGCCTAAGAATTGTTAATTATTTGAGAAATTTAAAACAAAGTGTTCAGTTGCACTTACATTATGAATGGAGTGAAAGAGAAGCGGAAGTGCAAAATTGCAGAGGTATTCTGAATAAAAGATCATTGGAATTCTACAAAAACGGTGCAGCACTTATTTAATATACAGATGACATTTTTATAGTTACATTATAAAATACAGGTGGTATGCAAAAAAGTGTTAGCAAAACCTACTGGGTCTTATGGCTATGTTGAATCACTGGAATATGTGAAGCAAGGACTGTCTGGTGTTTTCTTCCTCTAATTGGGAACAGGTAATGCGCTGAAGCTGAGGTTCAGTTTTAGGATAGAATATTAGGAGTAAGGAATTTACACTGACCATTGAAAGTTTGATGAGAGGCTAAGATTTCCAATCAATAGTAATCTATACAGCTGCAAATGTAGGCCAAATGAGTCTGTAAAACATGTTGGGAAGGCCTGAAAGGTGCTTGATAAATGCAAGCTCATCTTTCTTTCTTTCTATGGGATACCTACATCAGTTCTTTCGTGGGTGCAAAATTCTGAATCGCACCAAATGCCATCACAGCTCTCAATATGATGTTGGGTGCATATTCAAATTCAAAGTAGAGACATATGAGTTTGGATTTCATCTGGGGCCACCAGGTTAAATGGTGATTCATTACTTGGATATGTACAACAGTGAATTTCCAAATTGGCTGATGCACATCTATACCCGTGCTGTAAAGGTTTGGGTTAAACATCGATACCCCAGGATGTAAACAGATAGCAAGCAGGTCATAGCAAAATACTGGTGTGTTAAGGCTTCAGGATGCAAAGAGCATCATCTTTTTTGGGAATTAAAACAGCAATTTATCAATGACTGGAAAAAGGACATTTTTGCAAGGTTAATTTTTTTGTGGTTCAATGTGAAAGTGAAAACAAATGGTTCATATTAGACCCTATGAGTAAGGGGAAGCCTTCTCTTTCAGAGTTCAGTTCCTTAATAGCTGGCATACTACTGAAGTAGCTGAGAAAACAGGGGCTACACATTAATGCTGATATTATGAGGAACGGGGTACTGAGACTTCCATTACAAAGCCCATCATGTTATGAACAGGGCACTGAACTGGGCGAAGTCAATATCTGTGTATTAATGACCTGATTGCTGTAAAGTGAAAATATCCAGTTGGCTCTAATCTCACATATCCCCATTGTCCTTATCTATTTATGCAATCTAAGCTTGAACATTGATTTAATTTCTGCCTGAACCACTAACCCTGAAAGTGACAACCTCAATGTGAAAATAAATTTCTCATGCTCTTAGTTTTAAATATCCTACATTTAATCTTGTATCTGATGGCCCCTTATTCTAAGCATCTTAAGTGCTGGAAACAGTCTGCTTTAATCTATCATGCTCCATACTTGAAAATTTTTAATTGTTTTCTTCATGCCAGACAGAAATCTAGTGAATGTGCAACGATAATGATCGGAGCAGTTAACAACAGCAATTTGGTATCAGTGAAGATCTGGTAGGGGGAAGAAGTAGCAGCAGTAATTGAGGGGTGAAATGTACTGGCAGCTGGTGCATGCAAGAATGTGGCATTGGGAGAAGCACTTTTGCTTCACACAGGTCTGCATTCAGGTAAATATATTTTCAAATCTTTGTTGATTGTGGTCCTTTAAGGGCCACCTGTTAGCCCACATGCAAACCTTGTTTTCTTCAGTGCAGCCAACAACAGCTGCCCATGGGTAAACCAATCTTGCAGTGGAAAGGTGCTCAATACCTTATTTGCATATACACTGCACGCCAATTCTTGGTCTATTTTAGATCAGTAACTCAAGAAACCAATTAGGGAACAGGATATTTCAGATCAAATATTGTGCAGTGAGACATTGTAGCGTTAGAAAGAGAGGGTGCCCTTGAGAGGGCTAGAGCAGTATCTATTTCATTAGAGTAGAGAAACAAGAAAGGTATGATCATGCTCCTTGTGATATTCTATAGGCCTCCAAATAGTGAGAGATGAAGGAGCAGGGAACTCCGAGATGTGCAAGAGCTATAGAGTGGAGATATTGGGGAACTTAATCCCAATCAATATTTGGGTAATTAATATTAGAAGAGGGGGATGAATTTCTGAAATGTGTTCAGGAGAATTTCCTTGAGCAGTATGTTCGCATCCAACTGGGAATGAGGCATTGCTGGATCTAATGCTGAGAAATTAGGTAGGTCAAGTGTCAGTGGGAGAACATTTGAATGATCATTCTATCATAAGATTTAGGTTAGTAATGAGAAGAGCAAGGAACAACCTAAAGTTGCCCTCATCCAATTCAGAAGTTCTAACTTAAATGGGTTGAGCAGGGATCTAGCCAGGGTAAAATGGAACCAAAGGCTAACAGGAAAAACTGTAATGGAACAATGCGTGATCTTTAAAGAGCAGGTGTTTCAAGGACAGGAAAGGTACATTCCAAAAAGAGGGAAAGACATGGGGAACAAAAGCCAGGACTTCCTGGATGACAAGGGAGATAGAAAATATGTGAGATATAAAAGGATGCAGGATGCATGTCAGGTGAATTCTTCAAGCGAGAACCAGGCCAAATACAGTAAATTGAGGGGGGAGGAAGTGGAAATTAAGACTAGCAAAGAGAGACTATGCGAATAGATTGGCAGTTAACGTGAAAGGGAACCCAAAAATTTAATATCAACATGTAAATATTAAGCAGGTAGTAAGAAGCAGGGTGTGGTCTATCAGAGACAAAAAGGGTGGGGAGCAGGGCAAGCTAGAATACTTAATGAGCACTCTGTATTGGTATTTACTAAGGAAGGGGCTGCTGACAAAATATTGGTAGAAGCAGAGATGGTAAAGGCAATGGACGGGGTGAAAGTTGATAGCCGCTCTTTCCAGTACATCCTGTCTCTGCAAAGAGCGGATTAGTTGCATGGTCCAGATGGCTTGCATCCCAGGTTGCTAAGGGAAGCAGAGATGGAGATAGTAGAAGGGCTTACCATTTTCTTCTAATCTTCCCTAGATATGGGGGAAGGTGCCAGAGGATTGGAATGCAGCAAATGTAACACCCTACATGTCAGCCAGTTTAACATCAGTGGTGGGTAAGGTTTTAGAAACAATAAACAAAGGGAAAAAAGAGACTTTGAGAGGTTTTAATTAAGGAGAACCAGCAGGGATTTGTAAAAGGCAGTTGTGTTTCATCAATCCAATTGAATTTTTTGATTAAGTAACAGAAGGTTGATGGAGGGAATATGGCGCATATTGTCTACATGGATTTTAAGAAAGCACTTGACAAGTACCCACATAAAAAGCTGGTTAACAAAACTGAGGCTCATGGAATAGGAGGGTCAGTGTCAGCTCGGATAAAAAATTGACATAAGGACAGAAAATGGCGAGTCATGGTAAATGGCTGTTTTTCAGTCTGGAGGATGGTAGAAAGTGGTGTTCCCCAAGGGACAGTGCTAGGATATATTCTGGAACACAAAAAAGTAAAATTTCAAAATTTGCCAATTATACCAAACATGGAGGTGTGACAAACAGTGAGAATGATACCAACTGACTGCAATAAGATATGGATAGGCTAGCAGAATGGGCACATAAGTGGGGGATGGAATTTAATACAGAGAAGTGTCAGATGATGCATTTTGGCAGAAGGATAGAGAGAAGCAACGTAGGCTTAATGGCACAGTTCTCTCGGGCATGCAGGGACAGAGGGACCCGACCATTCATGTGCAGAGATCTTTGAAGATGGAAGGACATATTGAGAAAGTGGTTAGCAAAGCATATGGAATCCTGGACTTTACAAATAGAGGTATTGACAAAAGCAGGAAAGTTATGCTGAATCTTTATAAAGCTCTAGTTTGGTTACAACTGGAGTGTGTGTCCAGTAGTAAACAGGTCGTTTTCAGGTTGGCAGGTTGTAACCAGTGGGGTACTGCAAGGATCAGTGGTTGGGCTTCAACTACTTAGAATCTATATTAATGACTTGGATGAGGGGACCAGGTTTAATGTATTTAAGTTTGCTGACAATAAAAAATTGTGTGGCAAGATATGAAGAGGACAAAAAGAGGCTGCAAAAGGATTTAAACAGGTTAAACAAGTGGACAAGAATATGACAGATGGAATATAAGGTGGAGAAATGTGAAGTTTTCCATTTTAGTCGGAAAACATAAAAGCAGAATAGTTTTTAAATTATATGAGGCTGGGAAATGTTAGTATTCAGAGGGGTCTCAGGGTCATACACAAATCATAGAAAACTAACATATAGGTACAGCAAGGAATTAGGAAAGTAAATGGTATGGTGGCTTTTATTAAAAAAGGATTGAAATATATGGGTAAAGAAGTCTTACTGTAATTGTGTTAAGACTTTTGTGAGACCACATCTGGATTACTGTGTACAGTTTTGGGCTCGTAACCAAAGGAATATATTAGCCTTAGAGCAAGCACAATGATTCCTGGGATGAGGGGATGGTCCCAAGAGGAGAGATTGAGTATACAAGGCCTATATTCCCTAGGGTTTAGAAGAATGAGGGACGATTTCATTGAAACATATTAAATTCTTAAGGAGCTTGACAGGGTAGATGCTGGTAGGATGATTACCCTGGCTTAAGAGTCTAGAAATAGTGGTCATAGTCTCAGAATAAGGGGCTGGTCATTTAGAATTGCAATGAGGAGAAATTTCTTCACTCAGTTGTGAATCCTTGGAATTCTCGACTTCAAGGGAGCTGTGGATGCTCAATATTTGAATATATTCAAATCAGAGATCGATAGATTTTTGGATATTAAGCAAATCAAGGAACACAGGAATAGTGCAGGTAGATATAGCTGAGGTAGAAGATCAGCCACAATCTTACAGAACAGTGGAGAAGACTTGAGGGGCCAAATGGCCTATTCCTGCTTATATTCACAATTTCTTATGACAAGTGGGAAGTGTGCCACCCATCAAGAGTGTCCTTCATTTTGGAGGCTAAAAAAGTCAGTTAGTGTCCGAAAAATGGTTGCCTCATGGCTGAATTTCTAGGCTAATATGGCTTTCAAAAATCCCTGCAGCTTTTCTGAGTCTACCTCTCACATCTCTTTGAAACTTGCGTGTATACCAACATTTGTTTTCAGTCATTAATTTAACTGTGCTATCAACTTTAGAATAGATTAAAAATTAATGGCAATTTCAAGATTGTTTTCAGCAAATAATCTGTCATCTGCTTCCACTGTACAATTAGACACTTCGTTAAACATTTAAACGGAAGTGGCAACAATTAAAAGGTCTCAACTTGCATTTCCAATTTGTTAATTATTATAATAATTAAGATTATTGCAGGCACAAGGTTCAAAATAAAAAGTTCATAACTGATGAAAGAGAAAAGTTAAAATATTTACCAATGGCCTTATTTCCGCATTGCTTCTTTACAAACTCATGTTACCACCTGTCTCCTCTTGCATATTTCAAGAACAAGTAAATTATTCAGTAAGCAAACGTTTTGTTAATGGACCTGGCTCCTTCCTAAATTTTTGGTGGACCGCTCAGACCAATACCAAAAATACCTACTTGTAAATTAAAGAAAGTATTTGTTTTGTACAGCATCTCATCACATCCTCAGGATGTCTCAAAACACTTCACTAAATTATTTTCATATGCAGTCACTGCTGTCATGTGGGTAAACATGGCAACAACTGAAATGAATAATCAGTTTTTTTTGATGTTGCTGCTCAGGGGAGGAGCATAAGCCAGGAATGTCGAGTGGGTGATTCATCTTGGCCTGCTTCTGAAGGACCAGCAGAGATGGCAATCTTCAGCCAATTTGGTTCATTCTACGTGATTTCAAGGAAGAGCTGAGCACACTGGATATATAAAGGCTTTGGGTCCTGACAAGGTGCAACACTTGATCGAGAACTAGCCACGCCCCTAGCCATGCTGTTCTAGTATAGCTTCAACATTGGCATCTACTGGACAATGTGGAAAATTGCAAGGTATGTCTTGTCCACAAGAAACAGGACAAATCCAATAACCTGCCCATTGATGCTCAGTTTCTGTTTTGCCAGGGCCACTCAGCTCCAGACCTCATTACAAAGGAACTAAATTCCAGTGGCGAGGGTGAGAGTGACCTCCCTTAACATTAGGGTAGCATGTGATTGCGTGTGTCATCAAGGAGCTCTAGCACAACTGAAGTTAATGGGAATCAAGGGGAAAACTCTCCACTGGTTTGGAGTCATACCTAGCACAAAGGAAGATGGTTGTGGTTGTTAGAGGCCAATCATCTCAGATCTAGGACATCACTCCAGGATATCCTCAGACAGTGTCCTAGGCCCAACTCTCTACCATAATCAGTAAGCTTTTTCTTTAACCCGAGTGATGGTCAATTTGAATATCCAGCAAGCTTTTTGTGGGTTTAAATAAATAAGATTGGTTATTTACACACACACACCAAAATCTGGTGCTCAATCACAGAGTCATATACAAACACACTCAAGAAAAGTACAGTTGAAGAGAATAGTGCACTTTTACAGGTTATAAGCAAAAAGATGAGTTCATAATTCACATGATTCTTTTGTTCTGGAAAACATGCGTTGCAAGCCTGATGAGGACGAGGGGCGGAATCGTCCCACATTTGCACTAAGTGCACTAGCAGGTGGGTAAGACGACGTTTTACCTGTTGGTCACAATGGCAGCTTTTCACATCGTATCATCCCAAACCCGCCGCATTAATTGTGCATTACCAGGAAACACACCATTTCCACGGAGGCCAGGCTCTCATTCGCCTGCCATGCCATCACCTCGACGCTTCATCACACCACTTTAAAGTACAGCTGCACTCAGTGCTTCCAGCCCAGGACTGCAGCAAAGAAGACATGACCCCAAAAGGCAAGAAGACTGCAGCCCTCTAGTGACTTTTGGGCGCCATGGAGGCCTGCTGTAATGTCCTCTACCCCTGTTCTAGCCGCAAGAAGGGCAGCTACATTACCACTCTGGCTTGGTAGGTGATGGCAGTGGTGATCAGTGCTAATGTTGCACAGAAGAGATTGGCCATCCAATGCAGATAGATGAATGATCTCATCCGTGCAGCCAGGGTATTGCAACCATCTCATCACTCTAACCTCCAACACATACTCACTGGCATCTCACTCACTGCCAGCTCAAGGGACATCACCACCCATTCTCTCTCTCACACCCTCACATGTCCACCTGGCCTCATCTCCTCTGGAGACAGCCTCCTCAGCCCTCACCATCTTGAGGCCATTTGCACAGACCAACATGTGCACTCACACACACCCTGGGATACCCTCCTTTCCCCTATACAGCTCTCATCCTACGGCCTCTTCCTTTGCCTGAGGCCACTTCTCCCCCTTTCCCAAGCAAGACCTTGCCCTGCAGCTGTTGAAAAGCCACTCACATATGGCTGATCTAGTAGGTAGAGGCCTACCCGTGAGCCTCCCTGAAGTGATGTGGTGATGTCTGTGAAGCCTGGCGCTGATGACTGCGGGTGCTGACCGAAGCAAGTTAGGCAAACAAACCTTGACGTCCCAAGCAAAGTGCAGACACCAAGTGCACAACTTATATATGCTGTTGGGAAACACGTTGTCATGTTTTCCCGCCAACATGGGCGGACAATCCAGCGGGGGCTGATGAGTCCGGCGGGCTGGCCTTATAATGATATGCTGATGTATTACAATGAGGTTCCCTACGTCCAATGGTGGGGAATGCGGCCTGTCATTGGCAGATGGAGCAGACGATTGCAAATTAGTTTCACAATGTCGCGAAACCAAATTTTTGGCCTTCTTGCCATATTGTCCATAGGTGGTGGGCATGGAAAAACCCAGCCAACGTCCTGAGCCCTGGCACAAAGTTCAGGTGAATTCAACAGCTGAAGTCAATATGCCAAAGCTGTTCCAGGATTCTGTCGCAGGGATGGGTATCCTGTAGGTCATGAAGTTAGTTGCTTGTAGTCTCATTACCATGTCAGTTTGCTGTGTTGATGGACCCGAGAAAGATCAGGCTTGGAGGCCTTGCCATATTCCAGCCTCCGGTTCTTTTAAGGCATAGGTATTATTCCCCTTTCTGCTGCAGCTGCTGTCTTTCTACAGACAGCACTTTGAAGATTACAGAGGGGCAAACCTGGCCGCCTTACCACATGACTCCTCACAATGGCAGTTCCTCTTCCAAATATGGTGGTGGTTTTAGGTTGAGTAGCCACATCCTGATTTGTTGTTTTAAGGCACTCATCCTTATGGGGGCTAACTCCATCACCTTCTTTGTTTCAAAAAAAGACCCTTGCAATTCAGGAATGTCTCTTGATGGTCTCAGGATATGTGTAGTTAACACCTTTTAGTCTGGGCTGTGCCTTTTTATCTCTGTTCGACAGTGAGGCAGTGTTTGAATACACAAGCAAGTTTATCTGACCTTTGGTAGTCATCTTTGCAGCACATTGTCCATTCTTAAAAAGAAAAGCCAATTTCAAACAATCCGTATTGAATAAAGTTCATATCTTGAAGGTTAGGAATATGATACGTCTTTACTGAGCATAATGTCACCTACAAGAGATAAATTAACCATCTCCCCATGACGTTCAATGACATTACTGTTGCTGAATCCACTACCATCTGACATCCTGGCAGTTACCAGTGACCAGAAACTTTACTGGACCAGCCATATAAATACCATGGCTACAAGAGCGAGTCAGAGGCTGGGAATTCTGAGGTGAGTGACTCACCTCCTAACTCCCAAATGTCAGTCCACCATCTACAAGGCACAAGTCGGGAGTATGATGGAATACTCGCCACTTGCTTGGATCAGCGCAGCTCTAACAACACAAGAATTTTGACACCATCCAGGCCAAAGTAGCCCCAAAGCACCAGCCAGCTCTGATGAAGAGTCATACGGACTCGAAACGTTAACTGTATTCCTCTCCGCAGATGCTGTCAGACATGCTGAGTTTTTCCAGCTATTTTTGTTTTTGTTTCAAAGCAGCCCCTTGATTGGCACCCCATCCACCACCTTAAACATTCACTCCCTCCGCCACTGGAGCACAGTGGCAGAGGTGTGTACCATCAATAAGATGCACGGCAGCAACTCACCAAAGCACCTTCCAAAACATGCGGCCTCTACCACCTGGAAAAACAATGGCAGCAGACGCATTGGAACACTACAACCTGCAAGTTCCCCTCCATTTCACACACCATCCTGACTTGGAACTATATTGCCGCTCCTTCACTGCTCCTGGGTCAAACATGACATAGACTACAAGAAGAAGATAGCTCACCATCGCCTTATCAAAGGCAAATACAGATGGACAATAATAAATGCTGCCAATGTCAGCAACACTCACCCTAACGAAAAAATATACATCCGTGGCTAATATCAGCTTCCAAAGATGTGGTTCCCATAACTGCACATAGTGGGCTAAATTTAACAGCTATGGTGGTGGCACCAGCCAGTGGCAGCCCTGCTGTGGCCATTTCCAGGAGACCCAACAAGATTAAATGGCAATTAATTGTCTGCCGTCAGGGTTTCTGTGCCTTCAATGGCAAAGATCTCACCTCCTGGAGCTGCAGGCCAGAGGGCCAGCAGTTCCATTTCTACAGCGCCACTAGAACAACAGCCATAAAGGAAGCTCCAAAAGACAGGTGAGTAGGATGGATTTGCCGGGAGGGTGTTGAGTCATTGTGATGGGCGGGGGGACAGGGGGACACTTTCAGAGGCAGCCCTTTCTTGTGGAGACCTTGCATGTGCCAGAGAGTGCACGATGAGGAGGCTGCCTTGGTCCCTGCTGCCAGGGTGGCGAAATAAAGCCCTTAAATGGTCTTTAATTGGCCATCTCAACATTCCCCATACCAGGCCTAAATCAGTGGAGTTGGGAAGGGAATGGGCTCTTCATCCTATGTCTTCCCACTCAATTATTGACCCCCCCAACCTTCCAGGCTGCTCCTGGGGCAAGGGGAGGGAGCGAAGTGGAGGGGCAGATTTAAATACTGCCCAATCTTCCAGGTGTGGTCTAACAGGGGTTCATACATTTGAAGTAGCACTTCTACCCCTTGCATTCTAGACCTCTCAAATGTAAAAATAAGCCAGGTTTGATTAAACTGACCTGAGCAGAAAGTAATGATCTACATATATGGACCCCAAGTCTCTTTGGACCCTTCTGTAGTGCTTCTTTGTTTAGAAAATATCCTGTTGTATCCTTTTAAGATCCAAAGTGGAGACCTCACATTCACTTACATTGAAATCCGTTTGTCACATTTTTACTTATTCACTTAATCCATCGATATTTCTTTGCAATTTTATGTTCCCTTCTACACTGACTACAATGTTGCCTTATCTTTGAGTCTTTGGCAAATTTGGATACGTTGCATTACATGCCATCATTTAAGCTATTACGAATAGTGAATAGTTGAGGCCCCAAAACAGATCCTTGCAAGACACCACTGGTTATTTCTTGCCATTACAATACTTGCCCATTCTCCCTACTCTATGTCTCTTCAGCTCAGCTAATTTCCTAAACAGGTTGATAATTTGCCTTCAATTTCATGAGCTTCAACTTTAGCTAACAGTCTCTTATGAAGGACTTCATCAAATGCCTTCTGGAAGTCCATATGAATAATATCCATAGACAATCCCCTGTTACTTTAGTCAGCTTTTCAAAAAAATTCAGTCAGTTTCATCAGATGTGATCTACCCTTTACAAACCCACGCTGGCTCTCTCTGATCAGCTGAAAACCCGGGTTCACTCCTCCATCATCCCCAACTCCTCATCCCTTTCCCACTGCACCTTCCCATGCAATCGCAGAAGGTACAACACCTGCCCCTTTACCTCCTCCCTGTCCACGGGCCCAAACACTCCTTTCAAGTGAAGCAGTGCTTCATTTGCGCCTCCTCCAATTTGGTCTACTGCATTTACTGCTTCCAATACAGTCTCCGCTACATTGGGGAGACCAAACATAGACAGAGTGGCCGCTTTGCGGAACACCTTTGGTCTGTCTGCAAAGATGACCCAGACCTTCCTGTCGCTTGCCATTTCAACACACCATCCTGCTCTCATGCCCACATGTCCGTCCTTGGCCTGCTGCAATGTTCCAGTGAAGCCCAACACAAACTGGAGGAACAGCACCTCATCTTCCAATTAGGCACTTAACAGCTTTCTGGACTTAACATTGAGTTCAACAACTTCAGATCATGAACTCTCTCCTCTATCCTCGCCCCTTTTTAAAAAAAAATTATTTCTTATTTACTTTTTTCATTTTTATTCATTGCTTTTTCCCATTTTTTTATTCCCCCTTTTTAAAATCCTTTTTTTTTAAGCTTTTTTCTCAACCACCGCCTCTGCCCCGCCCCCTCCAACCCCAGCCCCAAATGGGCCAACTGTCACTTGTTCTATGTTGTTCTTTCACAGTGCTGACCCTTGTTCTGCTATTAACACATTCTGTTTTCTTATCTTTATGCCACTATCAGCACTTTCTTCAGTCTTCACCACTACCATTAACATTCCCTTTGTCTTGTGTCCATGACATCTTTGTCAATCTCTCCTTAGCCCCCACCTATTTCTGACCTTCCATCCTGCTTCACCTGCTCCACCCCTCCAACCCTTAAACAGTATAAATTCCATCACATTTCTACTTCTCTTTAGCTTTGAAGAGGAGACATACGGACTCAAAGCGATAACTCTGTTTCTCTCTCCACAGGTGCTGTCAGACCTGCTGAGTTTTTCCAGAATTTTCTGTTTTTATTTCAGATTTCCAGCATCCGCAGTATTTTGCTTTTAACAAATTGACATGGGTTTGTAATGCTAGTTCCCATACAGATCAAGTCATTCATATTTAGGACTGCAGCCTACTTCAGGCCAATGTTGTTAACAGAGCTTATAAAGCACATAGCATCTTGTCAGTGATCACAGGCTCCAAATTCATATGCCTCATGAGAGCATACATTACTTATAATGTCCTTTAGACCAGACCATTCCAGTTTATGGCAGCCTGTGTGTGGCATCAGCTAAGGGATTACGATAGGAATGGAAGACATAAACAAGCATTTTATTAAAAGTTATAAGATCCATTATACTGTTTCCAAAAAAAAAACTGATCTAAAAGACAATAGTAAAGATTTATTCCAATCTTCTCAGAATACAGAAATCAGGATCAGAATTTTCAGAATCTATTCTAATCAATTCAAAAACACTCTTGTAGCCATTGTACTGAACTATTAAGCAAGTGACTATTATGAATTAATATTCATTCCTTTTCACTATTTTACACTGCAAAACAGATGCATTAACTCATTTAAAATAAATTCTTCAGCAGTAAAGAGGAATTTGATATAAACGCTGCATTTGTACAGTAGTGTGGCACAGCATAATTTCCAATGTCATTAATAGCACACATTATATGGGAAGGGAAGGGAGTGCAGAGGAAGGATATATTTTTGAAGACGGCCATGGCTTCTAATCCCAATTGTTATGCAGGTAAACAAGCTAGAAGATGGGTCTGTGAGTAAAGGACTGTATTGGTATCAGGTCTGATAACCTCTGCAGCTGAACAACTTTCAAGCATTCACCCTCTTGCAACACACAATGTACGTTCACTTGGGTGAACATGCTGTGTACCAAGTACGTAGTAAATGGCCTTTCAGAGATGAGAAAAGGAACCAAATTGGCACAATTAGAAGGGAAAAGAAATAATGGATGTTCTTCACTTCAGTAAGTTTAACCTGACCAAAAGGGTTCTTATAAAGATGTCACATACCTGCCAAGGCTTTAATACGGGACCTTTCAAACAGCCTGGCAGAGCTGTTTTCGTTATCCCATTCTTCCACATCCCAACGATTGTTGACATCACTATACTGCTGCTGAATATCAATGTTGTCGTAGTCTGTTGCTATTGCTGTCATCCTTCCTTCTTAGCTGCTCCTCGTCATGAGCTGCCTTTCACAAAAAGTTCTGGAAACAATGAAACAGCATTTTAGAACACAAAGGATCATATTGTATATTATCATTTAATGCTTGTAAATATACATCTGGAACTACACAAACTAGCAGGAGGGTGTGACTGCAGGTGAGGCAGGTATGGGGGCCCAGGGGGTAGCATTCAAGGAGCCCCAGCCCCTGAAATTGTCCAACAATTATGAGGTTCTTGCAAGCTGTGTGGACGAGAGCAGGGGCTGCAGAGAGGATGAATGAATTGACCATGGTACAGGGAGCCATTCAAGTGTGGAAAGGAAATGGGAACATAGTAGTAGGGGACAATATAATTAGGGGGATAGGTACTGTTCTCTGCAGCTGTAAGCGTGAGTCCTGAAGGCTGCGTTGCCTGCCCGGTGCCAGGGTTAACGACATGCCCTCAGGGCTGGAGATGAACTTGGAGTGGGAGGGAAGGGATCCAGTTGTCATCGTCCATGTTGGTACCAACAACGTTGATAGGAGTAGAGAGGATGTGCTGCTGAAAGAATTTGAACAGTTAGGAGCTAAATTAAAAAGCAGAACCTCCAAGGTAATAATCTCAGGATTACTACCACGGGCAAACTGGCATTGGTTAAATAAAGTCAAGGAGTTAAATGCGTGGCTCAAAGATTGGTGTAGGAGGAATGGATTTCAGTTCATGGGGCACTGGCATCAGTACTGGGGTAGAAGGGTGGGGTGGGCTTCACTTGAACTATGCTGGGACCAGTGTCCTGGTGAATCGAATAACCAGGGCTTTAGAGAGGGCTTTAAGTGAAATAAAGTGGGGGGGGGGGGGAAGGAGGAAGGAGGGTTCTGGAGAGGGGATAAGTAGGCTTGCAAAGCAAAAGGATATGGCAGCATTGCAGGGCAGCTAGTTAGGTAATGATACCCAGAGTGTGACAGGAAGGGATAGTGTACAAACATTAAAAAACAGCAGCAAATAGGGTCAAAGGGGGAAAAATGGTAAAAAGGCAAAATTTATGGCTTTTTACTTAAATGCACGTAGTGTTCAGAACAAAATAAATGAATTAACAGCACAAATAGGAGATTAATGGGTATGATCTTATAGCCATTACGGAGGCATGGTTACAAGGAGATCAAAGCTGGGAACTAAATATTCAAAGGTATGTGACTTTTCGAAAGGACAGGCAGGGAGGAAAGTGTGGTGGGGTAGCTTTGTTAGTGCGAGATGGAATAAGTATGATAGCAAGAAATGATCTTGGATTGGAAGGTGTGGAATCCACAAGGGTGGAGCTAAGAAATAACAAGGGGAAGACGACATGGGTGGGAATAGTCTATAGGCCCCCTAACAGTAGCTATGCTGTGACAGAGACATTGAATAAATCAGGAAATAATGAGAACATGTAAAAAACACATATAATCATGGGTGACTTTAATCTCCATGTTGATTGGGAAAATTAAATTAGCAGAGGTAGCCTCGAGCAAGAATTCATAGAGTGTATTCGGGACAGTTTCCTAGAACAATATGTTGTGGATCTAACCAGGGATCAGGCTATTTTGGATCTGGTAATATTTAACGAGGCAGGTTTAATAAATGATCTCAGAGTAAAAGATCTCCTACGAAACAGTGACCATAACATGGTGGAATTTAGCATCAGTTTGAGAGTGAGAAACTTAGTTCGGAAACATCTGTGCTAAACTTAAGGGTAATTACAAAGAAATGAGGGCAGAGTTGGCTGGAGTGGACTGGGAAAGGAGTTTAGCAGAAAGGACGGTTGATGAACAATGGCAGACATTTAAGAAAATAGTTCATGGCTCACAACAAAGATATATCTCAGTGAGGAAGGAGGATTGTCGGAAGGGGATAAACTAACCATGGTTAACCAAGTTAGTTAAGGATAGTATCAAAATGGAAGGAAAAGCATACAAATGTGGCAAAGATTAGTGGTGAGTCAGAGGATTGGGAAAGTTTTAAAAATGAACAGATGACCACCAAAAAAATAAGAGGGAGAAAATAAACCTTTGAGGGTAAACTAGCAAGTAATATAAAAACAGACAGCAAAAGCTTCTTTAAATATATAAAAAGGAAGAGAGAGGCCAAAGTCAATATAGGCCCTTTAGAGAATGAGGCTGGGGAAATAATAATGGGGAACCAGGAAATGGCAGAGGAGTTGAAGACACTAATAGCACACCAAAAATACTAAATAATAAATACTAAATAAAGGGGGGGGTGGAAATAAATACAATAACTATCACTAGAGAAAAAGTACTAGGGGAACTAATGGGGCTAAAGGCCATTAAGACACCTGGATGTGATGGGTTGCATCCTAGAATATTTAAGGATATAGCTGCAGAGAAAGTGGATGTGCTGGTAGTAATCTTCCAAGAGTCCTTAGATTCTAGAAAAGTCCAAGGGGATTGGAGAACTGTCAATGTAACACCCTTATTCAAAAAGGGAGGGAGACAAAAAACAATGACTATAGGCCAGTTAGCTTAACATCTGTCATTGGGAAAATGTTGGAGTCTATTATAAAGAATGGAATAGCAGAGCATTTAGAAATGCATAATATAATCATGCAGAGTCAACATGGCTTCATGAAGGGGAAATCATGCCTGACAAATTTATTAAAATTCTTTGAGGTGGTAATGAGCAGGATAGATAAAGGGGATCCAGTAGATGTAATATATTTGGATTTCCAAAAGGTGTTTGATAAGGTACCGCACATGAGGCTACTTAATAAGATAAGAGCCCATGGTGTTGGGGGTAGTATATTACGGATAGAGG
The DNA here is from genome assembly GCF_964194155.1 of Cetorhinus maximus. Classification (NCBI taxonomy): domain Eukaryota; kingdom Metazoa; phylum Chordata; class Chondrichthyes; order Lamniformes; family Cetorhinidae; genus Cetorhinus; species Cetorhinus maximus. The sequence goes on from NC_135892.1 coordinate 58,792,977, forward strand.
ACTGGCTAGCTAATAGATGACAGAGGGTTTGGATATGGGGGTCATTTTCAGGATGGCAACCTGTAACTAGCAGAGTGCCACAGGAATCAGTGCTGGAGCCACAATTATTGACAATATATATTAATGACTTGGATGAGGGAAATGAATGTACTATCACCAAGATTGCGGATGACACAAAAATAGGTGGGAAGGCAAGTGGTGAGATTGACACAAAGAGTCTACAGAAGGATATAGACAGGTTAAGTGAGTGGGCCAAAATGCAGCAGATAGAATATAATGTGGGAAAGTGTGAGGTTATACACTTTGGCAGGAAGAATAGAGGATTTGAATATTATTTAAATAGAGGAAGACTGAAGAAAGCTGTAGCACAGAGGGATTTGGGGGTCCTCGTGCATGAATCCCAAAAATCTAGCATACAAGTTCAACAGGTAATAGATAAAGCAAATGGAATGTTGGCCTTTATTTCAAAGGGAAATGAGTATAAAAATAGGGAAGTCGTACTAAAACTATACAAGGCACTAGTTAGACCACAACTGGAATATGTGAGCATTTTTGGTCCCCTTATCTAAGGAAAGATATACTGGCATTGGAGGAAGCCCAGAAAAGGTTCACTAGGTTGATCCCGGGGATGGAGGGATTTTCTTATGGGGAGAGGTTGAGTCGGTTGAGCCTGTATTCATCGGAGTTTAGAAGAATGAGAGGCAACCTTATTGAAACATAAAAGATTCTTAAGGGGCTTGACAGGGTAGATGCTGAGAGGTTGTTTCCCTTTGTGTGAGAGTCTAGGACCAGAGGGCATATTCTCAGAATAAGGGAGTACCTATTTAAAACAGAGATGAGAAGGAATTTCTTTTCTCAGAGGGTAGTCAAACTGTGGAATTCTTTACCGCAGAGGGCTGTAGAAGCTGGGTCGTTGAATATATTCAAGGCTGAGATGGACAGGTTTTTAAATCAGTAAGGGAATCAAGAGTTATGGGGAAAAGGCAGGAAAGTGGAGTTGAGGATTATCAGATCAGCCATGATCTCAGTGAATGGCAGAACAGGCCCGATGGGCTGAATGGCCTCCTTCTGCTCCTACGTCTTATGGTCTTATAGGAAAGGATAAAATACAACTGATGGAAATAAAAGCACAGTCAGTGGTGATGGCCCACTTAAAGGCTTAATAACTTGGGCAGAAATTGCATCTAGACAATCAAGGACAACTACATTGAGGGTTACCTTGAAATTTAACAATGGAGGATATAATATTCTCAGGCATACTTCCTCTATGTAGCAAAAGGAAAAGGTTTCCTCAGAATTAGAGGGTGTAAACAAATGGCTGCAAGAGGTACAATAATAGTGATGTGATAGTAACTGGAACATTTTTCTTGAATAAAAGGAACGGTTTTGGAAAGATGGGTTGCATTTTAACCAAGCAGGAACCATAAGGCTAATAAGGGACACAGAATCAGCCTTTGTAAATCATTTAAACTCGATGGAAAAGGAAAAAAGGGGATGGAGATAAATGCATCCCATATGGGTTTGAAATTTGAATACATTACAGCAACAAGCTAAAGGGAATTCACTAACTCAAGGAAAAATATTTGATCCAGCCTCCAACAAGGTGTCAAACACAGAGGAGAAAAATATTTCCTGTTTAAAAATTTGGGATTTAACGGAAGTAAATCCTATAGAAGAGGAAAAAGTACCCAGAACTAATAAAATATTCTACGGGCAGAAATTTTTGCTTGGCGGGCGGGTGCGCACCTGACCTGCTCGAGCATGAAATGACGCGTGTTGACGTCGGCTGAGCGTGCCAGTGTCAACATGCAGTCGCGCGACAGTTCAGTCGATGGCGCGCGCCGGAGTCGGTCGCGCACCCGCCGGCATTTAAAAGGCTTGTTAAGGCCATTAAATAATCAATTAAGCTAAATTTTTCATTGCCCATCCAACCAAGTGGCCTTTGCATTTTTTTGGAAACCTCATCCACGGGCGGGACAAGGGTTCCAAAAGCAAATAAAAATATGTTTTATAATTGAATTAATAACTTGTCCCTGCACATGTGACAGTCACATGAGGGAGCATGTTTTATTACATTTTTTTTTCTTTATTTTTTAAAAAAATATATCCGTTCATCTCCTTGAGGCAGCTCTGTGCCTCAGGGAGATTATGAAGCGCCCGCTTGCGCACATGCACGAAGTTCACGCTCTGCTCGCTGGCATCCTCCTCGCCCCCCAGCACAGGCAGCGCTCCCACTTGCGTTTCACACTGGGCAGGCCTTAACTGGCCCACCAGCGTGAAATCATGGTGTGGTGACGAACGCTGGCGGCGGTCGGCTTTCCGGCCACCACCACCCACCAAGGGAGAAATTCTGCCCTATATTCCCTCTTATTCATAACTGATGATCTGTAGTAAATGCCTAGTTCTAGGGAGGTAAAAACGTGAATACATGAAGGGTACATTATCGGTGAACTTCTGTACACAAAAAATTAATTGTGAATAGTTAAGCAGCTTAAAGACAGTATTGGTTAACGCTTGATTGTTTCACGGAACATGCAGTGCGGGTTGGAGAATCAGAGTTACGACATTGTAGTCATATCTGCAACCCGTGCGCTCTCTGTCTTTCTGTCACTGTGCCACAACAGGCCCCCTGCCTCTCTCAACATGTCTTTCTATTTCCATGATTTCCTTTCTCTCCATGCATGTGTCCTTCGGTCTCTGTCCTCATATTTGCCTCACTCTCTCTCTTGCAAATAACCCATTCCACCCCCCCACCACCCCACCTTGACTCCCTATGATTCCTTCCCTAATTGTTTGCTGCCTCAATCTCTTTTGTTATTTTGCAGTGGAATATCATTGAACAAAAAGGCCAGGGAGAGAAGATGCACAGTCAGCAGAGCCAAACAAATAAAAAGGTTTACAAGGGAGGGAGCAGGGGAGATACCATGAAACGTGCCCATACAGCCAAAAGAAACCGTAAAGCCTTCAGTGATGGGAGCTATGCATTTAAGACTGTTAGAGTGTGCCAAACTAGAGGTCCAAGGGATGCCTAAAAATACTTAAACCACAGCTAATTGCCAAGAAAGTCTTACAGTTATCAGTTACACAAAGGGAGTGGAACTCAGCTGCCAGGAGACTGGAATCTAAGGACATCACCTAGTGAAAAACAGCCTGCAAGTGCACTATGACAAGCAGCTATTTACATAAGAAAATTTACATTATACATATTTACCAATACAGTAACAATTATAGATGTCAATGTGAAAGTCTCAACAAAATAGTAACAACTGTAAAATTTTTAATCTACTGGCCAATTTCCTATGATGCAGCACATCATAGCCATCAAATATGGTCACCCCTTAGTCTGATGTCCATGTGTTGCATATTTTCTGTCTCTTGTTTTGCCACTGTGTCACTCTGTATTGCTGTTCCTATCACCTGTTTCTGCTTTCTTCTCTGCCTTTTTCTTCTTTTGGATGTGTGGTGGGTGATAAATTGGGGAGCTGCGCCACCTACAGCTTCAAGCTACATTTGGGTGGGGGTGGAGGGGGAAAAACATGGCCATTAGTGACTCACTATCTCCTGTCTCAATTAGGTGTGCTCTTTATCACCCTTTACACTCCATCACTTCCCCTATCCCCTTACCCTCCTACTAGTTATTCCTCTTCCCATATCCTTCACTTCTCATATCTCCTACCTCTTTCCCCTTGATGGCTCATTTCATGTATCTGCTCCTTTCTCGTGTTCTAGTAACTCACTTCATGGGTACTATGATGTCAGAGGTATCCTCACCCTCAAACAGTTTACCTCCTCCTCTCCCTACTTTAGATTCACTCAGAGGCTTTGCTTTCAAAATTCAAACTTTTAAAAAAAGATGAAATTAATAAAAGCTGCCCGTCTTTCTCTCTGCCTTATAGGCCTTAGAAATTTGGATCTTTCACCCATGTGTGATTAGCACTGACCTTTTTCTAACTGCAACAAACCAAACTCAGGGTATTATATTCTAATAGCACCTACTGTGCTCACACAGTGTGACGCTTCTAATGTTGAAAATATCTAGTACATCAACACCTACAGGAGTAACAAGAGATTGACTAATTATATATTAAATTTAGTACATGAACTCAATAATATAACAGATCACTCTCTCATGGCATAACGTGCCAAGGTCAAGTTCAGTCCTTGGGTCAAGCAGGGTACAGCATGTGGGTGAAGGAGAGAAAGAGGGAAAAAGGAAAAGTGAGAAAGATGCAAATGAGAGGGAGACGATAACAGTGATAACCTATTGTTATCAAACAATTCCATAGGCAAGTTTAATCACAACGGTGAAATAGGCGCTTTTTGTTTTTATGATGAAACTTATTTCGATCCCTGGATATCTGAATTTACAAGAAAATTACAATTTTTTGAAAATCCTTGAGTGATTAGATTTTAAACAGTATCAATGGTGTTCTTTGCAGTGTATAATTAGAGTTCTAATTTATTGCTATTTTACAAGTGCAAAGGTTGAGCCAAACGACAAAGCATGACGTCTTGCATGCGATGGACAGGAAATGCACACATGCATACTTTTAAGAATAAAATCTAAACTATTTTTCTCTTCCGTTCCCACGCCTGCAGGGAACACATTGGGAAACTATAACTCTAATCCCAGCTGGAGATATGCAAGTTCACAAAAAAACTCCTATTATATAGGTATTAGGTGAGGTGCTAGTATGCAAGTGAAGTAAACTGTGATGAGGCAGTTTTTTTTCAATTTTCTGTATCAGTTCAAGTTTGTTTTTCAGGTTCTTGCATTTTTTTTTCTCTTATTTTGAAAGGAGTTTGCCGCAAGTAAATAGAATAATTATCAGTTGTACTTTATGGTTTTGACCACCAAGTGGCACTACAGCCCCACAGGATGGCAATAACTGAGTACAGTCACTAGCCCAAACTTTAAAATCTGTTTCAGAAGATTTTAACTGACATCAGACAGAAATATGAGAAATTCAAATAGTCCAACATTTAATTGAATGATATTTTGCGATTGGCGACGTAAGCACATTATTACAACTTCCACAACTATGTATGTTGTATTATTCGTGCAAGATTGGTATAGATTAGATTCGAGGTTTTGAGTTTGGGGTGGGGGGGGTGGGAAGCATAAATTACTATTCTTATAAATAAGAGAAACATAGTGCTTTGGTCATAAATGAATATTTTGATGTCATTCTACGCCTCAGTTTGCCAATCAGACTCCTTATTAAATCAGAATTGGAACACATTTTATGCTATTCTGTAATCATTGTCCTTTGTTCTTCGACCCTCCTAAATCTCGCCCAGGTCCATTTATTCATATAGTTCACAATTACAGCAATTTGTTGAATAGATAAACAGACTAGATTAATTGTACAGAAAAATTGCAGCATCTTGAACATGCCTTATCACCAGCACACATCTATACTTAAGTTTTAGCTACAGTCCCAATGGTATCAACCTACATTTTCACTGGCTCAGCTACCTTTGAATTTTTATTCAAACAGCATAACTTTACAATCATGCAAGTGTTTTAGAACCTCAGAATAACAAATTAACCCGTAACCATGAGAATTTAATGGCGTTCCAAGAATACTGCATAAACAAAATGGAGGAGCAAAACATTTAAAAGAGGAAGTGTTCATTGCTGTGGCTGTCCCAGGTGTACAAAATGTACAGCAAACTGGATTTTGCACAGTACTGTGATACAATATTAAACTATGTGGGCATGCATAGCCAATAATATATTTATGTTGAACAGGTTTCCAAAATGGTGTTATTCGTGGTTAACACACTGGTGGAAGAATCTCCTGCAAGGATTATCTTCCTGCTCCTGCACTGTTACCTCTGGAGTCCCCCAAGGATCTATCCTTGGCCTCTTCCTATTTCTTATCTATATGCTGTGCCTGAGCAACATGCTCCAAAAACACAATGTCAGGTTCCACAATATCCTGAAGACGCCCAGTTCTATTTCATCACCACCTCCCTCAACCTCTCACTGTCTCTGATTCTCATGTTTTGCTTGGCCAGCATCCACTATTGAATGACCAGAAATTTCCTCCAATTAAATATTACAAAAACTGAAGCCATTGTCTTTGGTCCCCTCCAAAAACTCTGTTCGCTAGTCACAAACCCCATTCCTCCCCGCCGGCCACTATCCTGAATCCTGAGTGTTCACAGCTTCATAGTCATATGTTGCCCCAAGTTGAGCTTCTGACTGCACAACCATTCAATCACCAAAACCACCTACTTCCAGTGCCATAACGTCACACTCTCAACCTGTGCCTCAGCTCATCCACTGCTGAAGCTCTCATCCATGCCTTTGTTATATACAGTCATGGCTATTCCAATGCTCTCCTGGCTGGACTCCCATCTTCCTCCCTACATATACTTGAACACATTGTACCAATCACGCTCACCTATAACCCCTGGACTCACTAACCTACAACGACTGCTGGTCCAGCAACACCACAATTTTAAAATTAATTTGTTATGACCGGTCCCCTGGAAAGGTTCCCAAAAATTTATGATCCCGGACGAGATACCCCAAATTGTTATGCTCCCAGGTAAGGAGGAATGAACTAGCTCTGTTTCTTTATTCAACCCCCTCAGTTGGTCGCAACAAGGTTAATTTAAAAAGAGTCCCTTTTCCCTTATATTATAAAAGGGGCCAATTTAACAAGGCTATTTTGAGAAAAAGAGTGAGTTTATAAGTTACTAAAACACAAGGAAAAAAATAAAAACACAACACACATACATAGGTTAGAAATGAGAAGTCCACAAATAAAAATTTTAAAGATATCTGAATCTGTCTTTGGCCGGTCCGTGAGGAATAGATGATGAGAAATGTTGTAGCCGTTAAGTTGGATGATTCTGGTAGAGCTGACTTTGGCAATTGAGCAGCTGGTTTGGGGATTTTTGGTTCTGCAGGTTAGTTCAAAGGAGTTGTCCTGCTTCCTTTTCGACTGTGGCTTTGCTGGCTTGTGACTTGCTTCCAGCAATCAGCGAGCGCGGACTTTTTTTTAACCTGCAAATGCAGGGATACCTAGTTGATGTTCTTCAGCTGTGACCTTCACAGCACACCCTTGCACACCATGCCTGGAACACCAAAACTACACATAGAACTAGGGTTGCAGTTGGCTTTTTAACCCCTTTTCTTGTGCATTCCTGGAAGGGAAAAAACAAACATGTATTTCACCCAGATCTGCTTTCTTTTCAACTCACATCATGTCCACAGTCTGGGATATAACTCACAGGAGATGGTTTCTGCTGAGATGGTAATAAGCCTTCATTATCTCCGCAACCGCAGGAGATTACAGTTCTGTTTTTGCCTTGCATCTTTTCCTTTGAAGTGTCTCTGTCTGAAGTAGGCCTTGACACCTTTTTAGGTGCGATATTCCATTCTCTGGACTAGCTGGTCAAATGTAATCCACATAGGAATTTTCCATCAAGTGATACTTTACAGCCTCGGGCATCTTTTGCTTCTATGTCTCTTTTTTTCCCAAAAAACACATCTTACTTAAAAGTTCACTCTGTCCCTAAGTAATTCGGGGCTATGATCCATGGTCATGACACAATGCATTCAAATCCCTCCATGCCCTTGCCCCTCAATCTTTTTGTAACCTCCTCAAGCCTACAACCACCCTCCCCTGGACCCAAGATCTCAATGTTCTTCCAAATGTGGACTCATGTGCATCGCCATTTTTCATTACTCCATGATTGCCAGCCAGCTGCTTAGGCCCTAAGCTCTGGAATTCGCTCTCAAAATTCTCCACCTCTTTCTCCTCCTTCACAACACTCCTTAAATCTACTTCTTTGACCAAACTTTCAATCAGCTATCTTAATATCTCTATAGGGCTGAGCTCAAATTTTGTTCGATAATGCTCCTGTCAAATGCCCTGGAATGTTTTAATTACTTAAAAGGGCTTTTTAATGCAAGATGTTGCTTTTAATGATAATAAGGCAAGTGTTTTAAAATACATCTGGGATCAGGTTTTCATCTCCCAATGGAGGTGCAAATTGGGTTGCGAAACACTGAATTTAGTTACTTTTTGCTGGAAAATCAATTTTCTTCTGCCTTCCTGACCCCACACCATTTTCATATGGCCTTTTCACAGGTCAGGAAGGCCTCGAGTGCAAAATACATTCATGCATCTCTTCTGAGGTCGGAGCTTCATTGTGAAGACCATAGGAAAATTGCATTTCCTTCCGCACACAATTTTCATGTACTGCTGCGGGGTTTGCAAGCCCTAAAGAAAATTGCAACTCCTTGAAGATTTTGTGACCACTGGGGGAAACCTGCTGAGGAGCCAGGAACATTCTGAAAGATAAGTGTAAAATGCTTTGACGCTTCAAACAACACCTTCAGATACTGCATTATAATGTAGATGTATTTTTAATGCAGTAATTTAGCATAGGGATCTGTCCTGCAAAGGTAAGTTGATCCTTACATTGACCACTTGAGCGTTATTATGCATTACATGGCTGGAGGGGTATGGTGTAGCATGGGGATGGGTTGGGAGGGCATGGTGGTAGGATGGACAATATGAGGTGGTATGGGCGACCTGAGGAGGAATGGGAGTGAGTGGAAGGGATGAGGAATGAGGTTTACATGGCCTTTAAACAAAATTAGAGCTGGGCTACTGTGTTAGAGAACTGAGGCAGGTCTTCTAACCAGCCCACCTTCGCACCCGTGTTCTTCACACTCTCCACTGTGGCTTGCAAAATGCACTGTGAACCTGAGTCTTGTAAGAAAAGGCAAGAATCCCAGACATGTTCGGGTATGCATTTCACAAGGCACAGAAGCGCACAGGTTGAGTTTTCCCAAGCCCACAGGTAAATCTGGCTCCTGGTATAGGGTACTGTACAGTTACATAACAAATGGCACTCTCATACACACAAACCAAAAAAAAATTACAGAAGATAGATTGGTGAATGAAATTTAGAAACCTTAAGTGAGTGAATTTGACAGGCATTAGACTACATAAAAACAAATAATTTGGTAACAAGTTTGTGAAACAGATGACTTATGCCACCACCACAACCCCTCACCCCAAACGAAATCATTAATTTCATAAAATGCACACTGAAATTTAAACAGGGTCTTTGACTGAAGTTATGGTGCTGCACAATACCAATTAAACTCACCAGAAATCTAGTGACCATTAAAGGTAAATGACTCTCTTCCCTATCCTTCAGGTACCATGCCCTAAAAGGGCATTGGCCACCATGGAATTCCATTGGACTGGTCCCTGATTACGCTTGGCAAAGTACTGCAGTAGTTTGCCATTGCCTTCAACAGAATGGCTGACCAGGAAACTCTGCCACTTTTACCGCCTGCCCTCGGACGTATTGGGAGGACTTACAAGCCGATAATCAAACTGTTTGATCACGTTATGAACGTACTTTCCATGGCCATCAAGTCCCCAAGTGGGACTTGAATCCAGAGCATCTGGCCCAGAGGTAGGGATGCTACCACTGCACCACAAGGCTTATAAATAATTCTATCCATGCTGAATAAAAATGATGGTCTTTTAAGTATCTTTGAACATACTTTTAAGATCAGAAACAATTCTGTGGCACTGGATCAGCTCCCAGTTTGCATCCAGTTGCAGTAAAGCCACCAGCTGTCTAGACTTCTAGCTTTTGTTGTGGACTTGTCATTTTCTCTCACTTTTTAAATTTCCTTTGATATTTTCCTTAAATTTTAAAAGATGTCAATGAGTATTCAGTAATTCAAGACGTTTGTCCAGCCTCAGTCAATATTGTGTTTGATGTCATACGCAAACAGAAATTATGGGAGGGATTTTCCACACCCGCCCGCCACTGAGATCTTCCTGTCCCGCCGCAAGTCACTGGACTTCTGGCTGGGGTGCCGCCTCACCTGCGGCGGGTCCCGCCCGCAACGGGGCCGGAAAATCCCGGCCTATGTTTTTACAATACACATCTCTTTCAAATCTAGTGTCAATCATAAATTTTCTCGTCAACATTAAAGTCATTCCATGTTCAGAACATATGTGCCTGTATTTTGCAATAAGAACAACAAGGCTATCTGCAATCAGGCTATCATCGTTCACCCTTAAAATGCAGGAAACTTAACAACCACCTCTGGAAAATATACATGCACAGTTGATGTTGCTGTCAGGTATACCCTGCTCTTCCACAGGTTCCCCTGCTGCAGTCCTCACCAAAAGACTTGGCACCGAAATGACTGCAACGGCATGAACATGCTACACTTGTCCATTAGCTCCACAATAAAGACAGCTGAAAAAGTTAGGGCTGGTGCATTCAGGAGTAAATTAGTTTATGAATGGCGTCATAAGTGATCATTACTGCTGAACAACCTCCCAGACTCTGAAAAACTTTACATGCTGAGTCTCATTCCTAAAGAAAATTAGTTTTGGAGATTTCCAAAGAAATAGCATTTTTAAAAGAACTTCTCATTTGCCTGCCTCTTATATCTCTCTCCTTTTACCTCTGACAGCAAAACAGATTCCAGCCCAAGATATTACCCAAATAGATGTCAATCTCAGGTTTCAAATGTTCATGAATACACCTTCATTTTTAAAGATTTTCACTCATCCCCAGTATACAAATATGACAACTAGGTAGTAGTGTCATGATATTCAATAGATCAGGAAGCTGAAAGAATCATTTTCCCATCAGTCCCCATTTAATTGCCAATTAGTTTTACTTATCCTTCAGATGAAAGTTAAGTATGAAGAGAGTCAGATAATACATGTTTCCACAAGGGGACCAATCATAAGTGTCACATTAAGACAAACATTTATCATGGCCTGAGATTATTGAGAAAACTGCATATTCAGTCTACTAGATATACCACAAGTTTAGGCTGTCATATCTATACCATTCTAAAAACGTTTTCTGCTCCCTTGACTTCACATTAACATTATGAGCAGCACATTTGACAGGGTGTGCTCCAAGTTGATTGCTCATCTGGCTTCAGGAGACATCAATTAGATAAGGAGCTCCATGATGGGGATGCTGCAACTCTCATTTGATACAGTTTCTACATAAATGTATTGTCTGACTTTGAAATTTTTCCGAGCGTAGGCAACGTTTTCTGCCTTTCATTCAGATATCTTATTAATTCAATAGGGTAGTTAAAACAGAAGAGCCAGTTTCCTCAGATAAGGAGTTCAGAGAATAAGCACCTATGCCATTCAGGTTAATGGCTTATTAGGTAACAATCTTTGTAGGATTTTTAACTTACTCATATTCTTCTTGATCCTACTGTTTAGTTTTCTGCACCTTAATAAAAGTTTCATCATCCTTGGATTTTCAATAGGCATCCAATTACTCCACCTCATTCACATACCTATGACACAAGGCTCTATTCTCATGAGGAAGGATAGTAGAATTGAGCTGTCAAAAAGCAGATTGTCTATATTGCAATTATTCTCGGGAGCCTAAAAATCAAACAGTGCAGAATTGTTACACTTGCAATCCTGCTGATTTTACAACAGGGTCTTTGTATGCATTAAACTATTTCACTTTTTATTACAGCATATTTTCAAGAATTAATCAGCAACATAAATCATCAGAACCTTGACTCTTATTTAAGAAAAAGCTAAAATTCTTAAAATCACATAAACTGAACATCTCCAGCAAGTCATCACAACTTATAGATATGGACTGAAGATGTAACTTTCAAAGAGTTGCATCAATCCTTATTTAACATCAGATCATAATAGGAGAAAAATACAATAAATTATTCATTTTCAATTTGGTGCCACAGTTGGGCGGCTCACCAGAGTTGCAACTACATAGCTTCAGCCTTCCAAATATGAGGGTAGCTTAACAGGTTTTAAAATTTCACAAATTTTGGGAATGAATTTCAGGTCCCATGAAACTCAATTTGGAAGTCATGTACAAAGGGATTTTTAACTTGATGGAAGAAATTAACTATTCTCTCAGTTTGTAAAAAGAGGTTGGCTGAAGTACTGCCCCATTCCCCCTTTCCTTTCCAAAAACCCTTGAACTTGTAGTCTCCTTCCATCGTTCCCAAACTCCATGCTTGAAACCCTCCAATCAGGTTTCTGCCCTGTCACAATTCTGAAGTAGTTTAATATGCCCCTTAAACTATGCTTCATTGACCAAGCTTCTGGTTATCAGCCCTAATATCTCCTCCTTGCTGTCAAATGCTCTTGTTTTATTACATTAAAGTGCGATATAAATAGAAGTTGTTACAGGCTTCACAAGGTGCAATATGCTAAGGAAAGCATAATAACAAATCTAATGCGCTAATTGTGAAGAGTTCACATTGCATGGCAAGCACTATGTGCCAGTCAAAGACTGGATATATGTTTAATATTGATAAGGGAAATGCACAATTTTGTTTCAATATAACTTAACAGGGGTCTGGATTGTATCTCCGTGGGAAGTTTGTTGGCTTGGACTCACTAGCCAAGTGCTTTTGCTCATCCACATGTTTCTTGTATACTACTGCTTGAACACCTCATTGATGGGTGTTGTCATTTACAGCCATTGCTAGATTGCAAGTAGCTTTCAGCAGGATAGGCTAACTGAAAGTATTCCATTCACAATTAGTGATTCCAGACCATTCAACAATGCACTATCACATTAGCAAAACCTTTGTACACTGACCTTGGATCAGTGTAATTACTTAATCAGAGAGACAAGATTTTAAAAATGTAAGTAAAGTAAATGAAAATACAATGGGACATATTGGGAGAATGAAAAGTTCCCTGCTGGTCAAGAAATCCTTGCACTGCCCCTCATTCCAGAAAAAATATTATTGGAATTCATAATCTGCAACATAAGAAATACAATAATGACTGTGGCATAGTTGCAAAGTTTTGCGGAATGAGGACCGTATCAAATTGAGACATGTGCTCACCACTTTATGCATTAATCAGACATTTACTTTTCTAGGGCAGAAGTTGGGATATTAGATTCTGGTTGCATTTAAAGAAAGATTCTGCTCATCTCAGCAAAGAATCGTGAATACAGCACTGTATCAGGATCACAAACAAATTCAGCTAATTGTGAAGTATAACATACGTCCCTAAAGTAAAATAAAAGTGTCACTTTTCATTCTGAAGTAATAAATGTCCCGCACTCAGGTAAATTACCCAACTTTCCATTAACTGTGTTTGACTCTTCTGCCCTTGCAAACTACCGCCCATCTCCAACTTCCATTCCTTCTCAGAAGTCCGTGAACATGTTGTTGCCCCCAAATCCGTGCCCACCTTTGAACCTATCCAATCAGGTTTCTGCCTTTCCCATGGTACTGAAACAGCTTTAATCAAAGTCACAAATAACATCCGAAGTAACTATGATCAGTCCACATCTTTCTCGATCTGTTACAGCCTTTGGCACATTTGACCACACTATCCTCCTCCAGCTCCTCTCCTCTCTTATTCAACTTAGTGGGACTGCTCTCGCCTGGTTCCGCTCTTGTCTATTCAGTTGTAGCCAGAGAATCACCTGCTGCTACTGCTGCACAGTTATCTCCAGAGTCTTCCAAGGATCTATTCTTGGCCCACTTCTGTTTCTCATCTATACTCTTCTCCTTGGCAATGTTATCTGAAAACACAATGCCAAGTTCTACATATATGCTAACACCACCCAGCTCTACTTCACCATCACCTCTCTCAACTTCTCTACTGTCTCTGAATTGTCACACTACTTGCCCTATATCCAGTCCTGGATGAGGAGAACTTGCCTGGATGCCAACTCCATCCCTCTCCCTGATCACTGTCTGAGGCTGCAATCTTGGTGCCCGAATTGACACAGAGATGACCTTCCAATCACATATCCACTCCATCAGGAACCACCACCCACATCCGCCTCAGTAAAATCTCCCCTCTCCACCCCTGCCTCAGCTCAACTGCTGCTGAGACCCTCATCAATGTCTTTGTTACCACTAGATTTGACTTTTTCCAATGCACGCCTGGCCGTCTCCCACTTTCTATCCACTGTAAACTTGAGATCATCCAAAACTCTGCTGCCTATATCCTAACTCACACCAAGTCCCACTCACCCGTCAAACCTATGCTCATTGACCTACATTGGCTCCCAGTCCAACAATACCTCAATTTTAAAATTTCATCCCTGTTTTTAAATACCTCCATGGCCTCACTCTCCCTACTTCTGTACCTTCTCTAGCTTTAAAACCCTCAGATTGCTGTGCTCCTCCAATTTCGGTCTCTTACATATCCCTGGTGTCCATGCCTTCAGCTGCCTGGGCCTTACACACTGGAATTCCCTCTCTGAACCTCCCCATCTTTCTACCTCTCTTTCCTCTTTTAAGACACTCCTTAAAACTTAGTTCTCTGATCAAGCTTTGTCATCAGCTCTAATAGCTCCTACGTGGTTCAATGGCAAGTGTTATTTGATAAAACAACTGTGAAGTGCCTCGGAATGTTTTACTACTCTAAAGTTCCTACATAAATATAGGGTTGTTGTTTTGTTGCTTCTATAACAACATTTAAATGAAATTCCTAAATTTAACATTGTTGGTGTGCAGGATAAATGGCAATTTGTTAAGTAAGATGCTTGTAATCAGCACATAGCAAAAACAACTTTCGAAATTATGAGAAAAACGGACAAAAGTTAGTTCTTTAAGGTAATGACTTTGTTTCTTTTTAAAAGCACTGCTTTTAGAAGGACATGCCAGAAGATGCTTTCAGGTCTCATTTTATAGATTATCCTTCTATACTAATAATGATTCATCAGGACATGAAACCAGCCATCCAGAACGCAGAGGGTCAGGTGTCCTCCTTTAAAAAGGCTAAAGCGACTACTCATTTTTAGCCCTTTATCCCAATTGCTTGACATCTACATAATCAGGTCGCAGTATGGCAAAATAATCCTAAAATGTCAAGAAATTGTTAATTTTCAGTTGAACAATCTATACTAAATATAAATTCCATACAAGTTATTGACCAGACTCTCTTTCCAGTGTGTGTGCATGAGACACCTTACCAGAAATATCTGCTGTCCTCTCGAAATCATGTATTTCAAACTCAAGGGTGACGCGCAAGAGGTTTTTTAGGAACTTAATTCCTTCCACATGGCCAGCAACAAGCTGTGTAGTGAAGACAGAAAGCAGCTCTGAATACTTCTCACTGCTGTTTACTCAAGAACACTGAAAAAAATACTAATAGTGCACATTTCAACTAAAGACTGAATGTGAGAGTTACAACCATCAACAAATATTTAATTCAAACACTGCCACTATTTTTTTTAAATAAAGACAGCCTCCAAGGAAAGTGACTAAAAGCTGCATTAAAAATTCTGGTACCAACAAGTCATTGCATAAACAAGATCAATCACATTTTCATATGTTTCTTTGCTGTCAGCTGAACGATTGTTATCTTTAAGTGGACCCCAGTGTTATGTCTCACACCTCAGACTAGAGAAGCAAACTTCAAGGAAAGAAAAAATATAAAAAGTCCAGCAAATAAGTATCTCCGACTGAAATATTGCATCACTGTTACTACAGTTATGCTGCCTATATTTTTGCCTCTTTTCATCTCAGTAACAATTCACCTCATCTACACTTCCCAACTTCATCATTCTCTTGATGCCATATGTCAGTGCAGCAACTTAGCTACCAGAGATAGAAGATTACATAAATGTAACATTTTTGCAGTTCATGAGTCTCTAATTAAACCCAATTTAGAAGTCTGCTGCTTGGAAGTAACTGTAATTTGCAGCCTAGTCTGTCAATAACCAGATTGCTTCTCTCCCCCACCCTATACTTGGGTGGAAAATAATCATAGTTATAGCAAAGTGTAAAATACTTAAATGTGTCAGCTGTCGCACCTTGAAAGCCCACCAAAACACCAAAGTCCTGTCATAATGGAATTAATTAGTTGAAGTGGTCACTTTAAACTGGGATGTTGCTGAAATAATATAGCATAGATGTAAATCAGGCCGGACCAACGTACAGCCCAAAGCCCCTCGGTGCAGCCCCCGCACCAAGTTTCCAAAATGCTGGTCAAACAGGTAAGTTGGAATGGAAGATTCTGCAAGGGGCAGCTCCTCCAATCACAAGCTGCTTCTCTCCCGCGTTTGCTCTAGGCTCAACTAGTGAGCCTCGTAGCAGCAAATGTGGTAGAGAAACAATCTGAAATTGGAGAGCGCGAACACCAGCAACGGGGAGTTCGGGGCCCGGGAAAACAGCATGCAGGGGGAAAGCAGGCCCAGGGGAACCGTGTTCCAGGGGACCAGGGAGGAGAGATTGGCTGCTAGGCCCAGGACTGAGACACTACAGAGCCCCAGGTCGGTTGGGGGGGGCGGCTGCGGAGCAAAGGGGCTGACTGTCATATGTGCGGGAGCAAGCGGGTGAGCATCAACCCGAGTGCACGGGAGCGTGTGGGCGAGCATCCACCTGTGCCGTGTGGAAGCGTGCGGGCGTCCACCCGCATGCGCAGGAGCGTGCAGATGAGCGACCATCCTCGTGGGAGCGTGCAAGCGAGTGAGTGAATGAGTGTCTGTGTGGGGAGTGAGTGCATGTGTGTGGGAGTGAGAGAATGCCTGCGTGCAGCAGTGAAAGTGAGAGTGTGATTGTGTGTTTGCATTACTCCCAATCTCAGGTTTTTCACTTACTCTCACCACCATTCACTAACACATTCACAGTCGGCGAGGGTGAGTGAGTGAGTGAGCATCCCGAGACTGGGGGTGAGCCTGGCACACACACTGGCCCTCTCACACTTTGGTCATTTTTATTACTCTTTTTCTAAAAAACTTATTGCCATGACACTGCTTTATTTTTTGCTCAGCAATTGTCTCTTAATGCCTCAACCTTCTTTTTGAAATTCAGTTGAAAGTTTTGCCAAACCTTTTCTTTCCGAAATTTGCTCATCAGCCCCACGAGGAAGAGAAAAGTG
Source organism: Cetorhinus maximus (assembly GCF_964194155.1). Taxonomy (NCBI): domain Eukaryota; kingdom Metazoa; phylum Chordata; class Chondrichthyes; order Lamniformes; family Cetorhinidae; genus Cetorhinus; species Cetorhinus maximus. The sequence continues at coordinate 58,809,851 of NC_135892.1, forward strand.
GAAATGTAGGCCCACCAAGCGAAAGAGTTGGACAAGCCTGATTTAAATCAGTAGCTGAATATCAGTTTTACAAAATGTCAGGTTTAAAACGTGCCTTTTGTCAAGCCAAGCAAGTCTATTCAAAATCTTACCTTTGCAGCACAATGGTTAGAATATTTTACATAGCACAGCCAAGCCCCCTTATAGGAATATCTGATTAAAGAATAAAATGTTTAAGTGAATGAATCACTAATCACAAATTCCTTTTCTATCTTTTCTAATGACAGCTGCCCATGGTAAATTAATTTAAATGAATAAAATTGTTAAATGAATTGCAAAAATTGTGGATTTATTCATATGACCATTGTACTGCTTCCTTAAAGCTGATGCATTAAGCTCGTTATACTAATCAGTATATTAAGCTCTTTTTTATATGTATTTTGTCCTAAGTGTCAAAACACTTAGTAACCAATTCAATGATTTTTCAAGAGTACTTTTCACCTCATTAGGTGCTAATGTTCAAGGTTTGTGATACTTACTTACCCAAGTTTTAGTGGCACAAAAATTCTTTGGCAACAAACTATGGCAAAAACTATTGTCTCTGTAAATAATGGAAACACCACCTTTAAAGAATGCTCTTTCTCTTGCTGATAAGATTAAAGTAATTGCCATGCTGAATGCTGCAAAAGTTTCAAACATTTGTAGAGAGAAATCAATAAAGTTTCATCATAATCAAAAATGCAGTTTTGCATCATCGCCTTTTAAAGTTACAAGCAAAATTTGTTATGGTGCACTGCAATGTGTGCGCTGTAATAAGCAAATGATGAATACGCTCTCAGACATCTGCACCAACTGTGTAAAACTTGGTACAACAGTTAAAATGAACTTTAAAAAATTGAATGGTTAAGTAAATAGTAGTATCGGTCAAAATCATTATTCATTAAATAGTTTTCCTCTGCAAAACCTACATCCTTTGGAAAAAAAACTGACTCACTCTACCACTTCTATACCAACACACAGCAAAACAAAAAGTGTTCTCCAATTTAGAAGGTGTTCAGTCCTGCTGTTCATCATTATCAATTTGCATAACGGCATGTGCAGAGATTTAAGAAAAAACTAAAATTAATATTTTCCAGCTTTGTTTTACAGTTCAAGCCACCTGGATTGTGGAGAGGCCCATAAATGACTGCAGCAATTTAAGGCAGTGGCTCACCACCATCTTCTCAAGGGTAATTAGGGATGCACAATAAATGCTGGCCTTGCCAGCAATGCCCACATCCAAGAACGAATTTTTAAAAATTGAAAAAAATCTGACCACTCTCACTGGTTATATTTCAAGAATAGTCTCTGAAGATTATTTTAAATTTAAAATAAAACATAAATCACAAATCATAAGTAAATGTAAGCAACTATATTCAGATCAGCAGGTCTGACAGTATCTGCGGAGGGATACAGTTGACGTTTCGAGTCCATATGACACTTCATCAGAATTAAGACATATATCAACTGTATCCCTCTCCACAAATGCTGTCAGACCTGCTGAGTTTTTCGAGGTATTTTTGTGTTTGTTCTAGATTTCCAGCATCCACAGTATTTGCTTTTATATTCAGATCAGATTCATCTCATCAAAGCTTAATTATACGCAAAAAAAATATCTTAAGCTCTCTTATACAGAAGGCCTCCTGGGGTTTGACACTGTTTACACCAACTCATTGCAACTCCCTGTTCAAAGCCTGACATTCAGCAATAACAGTGGTTTCTAAAAAGGCGGTTGGTAATAAATTAGCAGAACAGAATGATCACCACCCCAACAGCAACTTCAACATTTATGAAATGGTAAGATACCAAAAATAACTCATCTTACTTGTGAAGGTGATTGTGAAGAAACAAAAAATTGCTTCAGAACTACTAATATAAATGGATTCATTGTTTTACTATAATTTCACAATGCAGACCATTGCATCAACATTTTGCAAACAACATTCAACACCAAGTATCTTTGGTTAATACTACTTCACTGTATTGCAGGATAGAAGGTTCTGGAAACCTTGACATTTTAAGGATTTCCTTGCAATCACATTCCTCTCTGCATGCACATCCAGCACTGACATCATTACTCCTGGGTCCAATTGTAATATGACTGGCTGCATAAAGCTGGCTTCGTTCAGCATCTTGCAGGTGTCACACATTACATCACTTGACAGACAAATAACACAGCTAACCTGCCTTTAAAAAAATCAGGGCTTATTTCTGGATCTGATTTTGGCTTTTTCAAATTATAACTTAGCAGACTTCAATTTGCTAATTTGATTACACTCTTGCTAATGGAGTTTAACGTTTAAATAATACAGTTGGGTAGCAAGTTTGAAGAAGCAAAATATTCTGATTACTGCTGAAAGGTGCATCAGAGAATATGTTCCAACATGAACCAATAAGTAAAGATACAGCTTTCAACTGGTGAAGTGATTCAAACAATTAAACTCAATCTACATCAGATGTTAATTTTAACGAATTTATTTTATTTGCTGCCCTTTCCCCTTTATGAGCTTCCCTTTGCTGACAGCTGGGCTACAGACCTTTTCGGCTCTCTAATTGGATACAAGGGTGCGTGAGGAGGAACCAGGATAGCTGCTCATCCCAGTTTCCCTTTCTATATGGAAGTCACTGGCTTGCATGTATCACTGTGCTTCAGATTAAGAACTCAGTGTCACAGGTGTGCTTTACACCCCTACATTATAGAAGTCGATATGTTCTTAAAAAATTGTTTTAATGCATATGTTGATTATATTTCTTCACACTTTTTCCACAAAATATTTTGCTTGTTCATAGATTTTGTAACTTTGGGATAATGTTATCTACATACCAATTACATTAAAGTTTTTTTTACCATCTAGAACTCCTAGTAAGAGCAGGTAGTAATTTCCCACTGGTGGATATGTAACAGTTCCTGGGTGGCAGAACAACCAATCAGCATTCACCAATTAACAAGTAATAGTTCATGACTTTTTAATGAATGGGGCATTTCAGTCAATCAGGGTGCTTCATGTGCTACAGAAATGTCTACTGCCCTAAAAACATGTTTTCCCCTACAGTGTGTGCCATATGCAGAACTTTCTATGATACGCATTTCCCAATGCTCAAATCATACCACCCTATTCCTTCATCAGATTCATTGAGTATTTATCTTAACAGCACCATTCACTGACAGACTTTGAGGTGGGGACTGTGTAAAATCTTAATACTATTAGGCTAAAATTCGATTAAGTCCATTAGCAAGCAGCTGTGAATTTTGTACTGCTCGCTTATCTGAATAATTGTGTCATGCAGCCTAGGATGAAGCACGCTACTGACTGCCTGCATGTTCAGCAGGGGACTCAGGTATGTGCGAGGGAAGAAAGATCAACACGTCAGAGGGAGGGCTCCAAGGTTCACTGATGCAGTTAGTCCAGGAGGTCGAAAGGAGGAAGATCATCTTTCTGGAGGGAGGCAGAGGTCCTTCAATGCAAACCCTGCGCAAGGAATGAGAGCACCTGGCTGGAGAGGTGAATTTCAGGTCTCTGACTCGGAGGACCTGATTGTGGTGCCGGAAAAAGTTCAATGATCTCACGCAAGTGGTCAAGGTCAGTTAATGCATATTCCACTGACGTTTCCTATCCACTGCACCACCAACTTTTCACACTGTTCAATGCACCATAGCCATCATTCATGTCTAACATTCAGTTCCACCTCACCCAATTACCAATGCTGCAAGCCTCACACTCATCTCACAGCTTCCATATAACTTCCAGCTATTCATCAAAGACAGGCACATCACCTAAATACATTGCAATGTACTGATCTTTTTCATCGCCCATGCAAGGCAAGGTTGCATGCAACAAGAGGGAGCAGCAGATAACCAGCAGGGACAGGCACACCTGCATCTCCTGAACTCTTTGCATGAGATAATTGGCAATTGAAAAGTGAAGTTCAACACAGATAAATATGAAGCAGTACATTTTGGTAGGAAGAATAGGGAGGTGACTTATTACTTAGAAGCTGCAAGTCTAGGTGGAGTAGAGGAACAAAGGGATCTGGAAGTACAAGTATGTCACGGACAGAATATATGCATTCCCTTTACAAATATACCTATCATAGGCACTATGTAATAGGCATGTGTTTTCCCACCCTCGGGAGTGCATCCCAATCAAATACTTCCAGTAGCAGTTTTTTTTTAAGAGTTTTAAAACAAAGAGGGTCATTTATTTTAACACACTTACCCTGAATTTAACGCGACATCTTACTCACTCGTCTCACAATCACACAAAGATTAGATGCAGATGAAAGTAATATACTGTTACAAATTATTAACTGAGGTTAACTCAGTCTCTGGTTTATGTTCTCCACCTTGCACAAGCCAGGCCTGGTTTTTTAGATGGTTTTGATGCTTTGAAGTTGATGCGAGGATCTTGGAAAGCAAAGGATTCTCAGCAGGATAAGAGGTTTCTTGTAGTCAAATTTCTATGAGGTTAGTTCTCATGTGAACTTGAAGTTGGAACCGATTGGGAGAGTCCTTTTATTTGTGAGGATCTCCCACTTTCAAGGCATTGCTGTTTATTACCTTGGCTGCTTGGATGACTTGCAGCTAGTTCAATGGCTTTTTGGTGGAACTCTCTGCCTGCAAGCAGCTTCTTGTTGATTTAAAAGAACACTGCAAAAATGGTTCCTTATCATGTGACTTCTACAAGTCCAAAGTCCTTTTTCCAAACAAAGGATGGTGTGTATGTTGGTTCCAATCATCCTGCATTGTCATTTGACACTACGAGATTCACCTAGTCTAGTTTGGTTGAGGGAAAGCATCATAATACAATGGAAGGTTGATAGGATCCATTAACATCTGTCTTACACACGTTGAGTTTCAATGTCCTCTCTTGTGCAGCATTAAACAGAGACAGGCCAGCTGGAATTTTATAGTTACTTTGTGTTGATCCATCCTTAAACAAAAACATATGTGAATTCCCCGTATTGCTGTGAATGTCCATAATTAGGTATTTGCTTTAAACATAAGGCTGTCTGAAGGTCAAAATGCCAAAGGTCACATGATTTTCAGTGGCCATTTTAATAGCTTGTGTTTGTCTAGTTTTAAAAGTATGACTGAAAGTTCACAATATATTAGGGCATGACAAATACATCAATCGCTAAAAGTTGCACCACAGGTCAGCAAGGCCATTAAAAAAAAAAGTAAACCAACACTAGGGGTCAGGTTTTGGCTACTGAGGTAGGTAATTTCCCGACTGCTGGATCTGCCTAAGTAAAAAGTACCCCGAATCGCAAAATGTTTGCCCCGGGGGGAGGGGCAGGCTGGGCAGACTTGGAATGAAGACAGGCCTACTTATCCCTGGAATGGGAATGGATGCTAGAAGAGCATGAGGCCAGGCGAGTGCCAAGTGGGCTGGTCAGAAAGCCCGCCTCAGTTCTCTGGGACTTGGTCATAGTTGTTACCCCCTCAACCCTCACCCACCCAACCCCATGGCCCCTTATATCCCCATACCAGCTCCCTAGTCACTCATCCAGTATCCATCATAGGGAGACTTCAGGAGCCTTGTGGAGATGAAGTAAAATAAACTTCTAACATTCTTGCACAGTTTTCACTCCTACACACTTGATAGTGAAAAAAATGAAAGCAAAGCTTTTAAATCTCAAGTGGTTAATTGCTTACAAAAACAAGCAAACTTCTGTTCATACCATTAATTCTTTAATAGCCCCTTTAAGCTGTCAATCAACCTTTGAACTCAAAGTCCCCAGCTGAGATAATGGTACCCTTTGAAACTCAGCCAAGCATTAGTAATGAATAACTCTTAGGGAAATATCAATGAAAAACTCTACTGAAACTGCTCGAACAGATGCTACACCATCTGGTCTGTCAATCAAAGCACTTCAATAGAGTTTTTTTGAAAAACAGTCAATTTTTTTAATTAAAGGGCAGGGTATTTAAAAAACTTCAGACAATGGCAGTTAAACAGATCTTATTCACCTTCAAGTCATGACTTACTTGCTTTTGTACTCTACACATCTATTTACAAAGCCCAGGGTCCCACATGCCTTTATAACCACTTTGTGAACTTGCTGTAAGGGTTTGTTCTGTTTTTCACAAAGAGGTCTGGTGGCTTGTATGGTTGAACATTAAGCATTTATTAACAGCTCATAACTATATAAATCACCAGGGTATAGCCCTAACTAGGTACTAACCCCATCCTGGCTTCTGCTAGACTCTACTGTACTTGGTCCACTATCATGTGACTCTCTACATCACACTGTGGGCAATAGCGTTTCCAAGTCTCGCATTAACCCTTGCTATGCCGAACATCCTTATACAACACCTCCAAAGTCTTTACATAAAAACATTTACAGTGCAATCTTTATTTGCTACCTCTTCTCCCTGCCTCAAGCCTCAGACTTCATAAATTCAGTCTGGGGGCTCGACAATTCTTCCAGATCTTGTTCTGGTTGCATTTGGAGGAATGGTAGGCTAAGTTACTTTGGGCAAGCCTTTCTTGGTTTGGAGTTGAAATTGTGGTATTCTGTGTTTCAAGCACTTTGTTGTCTCCATTTGATTCATTTTTGAACTTCTTGGAGTTCAATTTCTCCTTACCGACAACCTGTCTGCTTTGTTTGGACTCCATGGATTTGTCTCGTTCCTTCTGGAGGGAATGTTCACTCCATTCATTCACAGAGTGGACTCAGGTTTTCTTTTTCTGTGGGGTCTGCAATGATCTTGCTGGAAGTTGGCGTTTCAAAAATTGCACCCAATTTCACATTTGCTTACTCTCTTATTTTCCAACTCTTTTTCAAGCTTATAAATCTTTTCATTCAGCTCAGCAACTACTCTGGTGAATTCTTTTTTCATTCATGGGATGTGGGCTTTGCTGGCTGGGCCAGCATTTATTGTCCATCAATAGTTGCCCTTGAGTAGGTGGTGGTGAGCTGCTTTCTTGAACTGCTGCAGTCCATGTGGTGTAGGTACACTTCCAGTGCTGTTAGGGTGTTCCAGGATTTTGACCCAGTGACAGTGAAGGAACGGAAACATATTTCCAAGTCAGGATGATGAGTGACTTGGAGGGGAACTTCCAGTTGGTGGTATTCCCATCAATGGGCTGACCTTGTCCTTCTAGATGGTAGTGGTCGTGGGTTTGGAAGGTGCTGTCTAAGGAGCCTTGGTGAATTCCTGTAGTGCATCTTGTAGATGGTACACACTGCTGCTACTGTGCGTTGGTGGTGGAGGGAGTGTATGTTTGTGGATGTGGTGCCAATCAAGAAGGCTGCTTTGTCCTGGATGGTGTCAAGCTTCATGAGTGTTGTGGGAGCTGCACTCATCCAGGAAAGTGGGGAGTATTCCATCACACTCCTGACTTGTGCCTTGCAAATGGTGGACAGGCTTTGGGGAGTCATGAGGTGAGTTACATGTCGCAGGATTTCTAGCCTCTGACCTGCTCTTGTAGCCACAGTATTTATATGGCTAGTCCAGTTCAGTTTCTGGTCAATGGTGACCCCCAGGATGTTGATAGTGGGGAATTCAGTGATGGTAATGTCATTGAACATCAGGGGGCGATAACTGGATTCTCTCTTGTTGGAGATGGTCATTGCTTGGCACTTGTGTGGCATGAATGTTACTTGCCACTTGTCAGCCCAAGCCTGGATATTGTCCAGGTGTTGCTGCTTTTGGATATGGACTGCTTCGATGTCTGAGTTGTCACAAATGGTGCTGAACATTGTGCAATCATCAGCCAACAGCCCCACTTCTGACCTTATGATGGAAGTAAGGTCATTCAGTTGTCTTTGTTTCAGAGTTATCTACGCAATCCTTATAAAAGCTGAACAGCTTCATCTGGACATTCAGTTCCTTTCGGAATCTTTCTCCCATGGTCACCTGACCATTCCTTATATGAACATGCGAACTAGGAGCAGGTGTAGGCCACTCAGTCCTTTGAGCCTGCTCCACCATTCAATAATACCATGGCCGATCCAACTGTAACTTCCTACCTATCCCTGGTAACTCTTGTTTATCAAGAATCTATCTATCTCTGCCTTGAAAACAAAGACTTTGCTTCCAGTGCCTTTTGAGGAAGGGAGTTCCAAAGACTGACAATCCCCAGAGAGAAAAACTGTCTTCTCATCTGTCTTAAATGGGTAACCCCCTATTTTTAAACAGTGACCCCTAGTTCTAAATTCTCCCACAAGAGGAAACATCCTCTCCACATCGACCCTGTCAGGGCCCCTCAGGATCTTATATGTTTGAATCAAGTCATCTCTTACTCTTCTAAACTTCAGCAGATACCAGCCTAGCCTGTCTAATCTTTCCTCATAGGATAACCTGCCCATTCCTAATATTAGTTCAGTGAACTTTCTTTGAACTGCTTTTAATACATTTACAGCCTTCCTTAAATAAGGAGACCAATACTGTACACAGTATTCCAGAGGTGGTCCCACCAGTGTCCTGTACAACTTAAACATAACCTCCCTACTTTTGTATTCAATTCCCCTTGCAATAAACGATAACATTCTATTAGCGTTCCTAATTACTTGCTGTACCTGCATACTAGCCTATTGCAATTCATTCACTGGGACACCTAGATCCCTCTGAACCTCAGAGCTCTGCAATTTCTCATCGTTTAGATAACTTGTCTCTTTTATTCATCCTGCCAAAATGGGCAATTTCACATTTACCCACATTATACTCCATTTACCAGATCTTTGCCCGCTCACTGAACATATGTCCCTTTGTAGCCTCCTCATGTCCTCTTCATAACTTACTTTCCTATCTTTATATGATCAGCAAATTTAGCAACCATACCTTCGATCCCTTCATCCAAGTCATTTATATAAATTGTAAAATGTTGAGGGCCCAGCACTGATCCCTACGGCACACTACTAGTCACATCCCGCCAACCAGAAAAAAACCCATTTTTGGCTACCCTGTTTCCTCTTAGCTAGCCAATTTTCAATCCATGCCAACGTTGCTCCCTACGCCATGAGCTTTTATTTTCTGAAATAACCTTTGATGTGGCAAGATTTATTCAAGTCACTCGTTAAATCCTTAATCTATTTCTTATAGCTTTCCTTTTCTGCTTTTAAAAAGCCTGGATTTGCTCTTCCACACCGTGCATCTCAAGTTTCATGAACTTTGACCCAATCTGAAGAACAAAGATTTAATCCACTTTGGTTGTTAATTCTGCATTCAACTAACTATTCAGATTCATCAGCACTTCCTTCTCCTGTTGCAGGCATTTTTCAAGATACTTAATAGAAACTTCTGATACTTGAAGTTCATCAAGTTCTAATTGAAGGTCTATCTTCGTTGAATTTACTTCTACAAGGTTATTATTTAGGTGTTTCAAGTCCTCCTTCAAGAGCTCTACTTCTTGTGAGGGGCACTCCAGTGTTCTCCTCAGGTCTTGTTTTCATTTGGAATTTTTTGTCTGTGAATGTTGGTTCTTTGCTCTGAATAGTTTTCCCTTAGCAGAGCCTAATTCCTCTGTGCTATCCTTCAAGGTCACATTCTGTCATTACATTTCTGCTAATTGTTTTTGAGACTCTTTCTGCTCCTTTATAAGAACATCTACTTTCTCTTGCCATTTTGATTTTCATTTCAGCCATTTCATTTTTCAACAACTCAATTGGTGTCAGTAAGTTTGAGGCATCCAGTGCTTTTCCTTCTAGTTCCTTGAACTTCAGCTCTGCAGTCTCTTTCCTGTACCTCTTGGCTTCCTCCTGGAATACAGAACATTGCTGAGCCTTCTCTGCCAACTGATTCTTCAGTTCTTTCAGAGTGACATGAAATACATTTTGCTTTTCTTCGCTTTCCAGAGGAACAAACTTTGACCTGAGGGATCCCTGTGGTGTATGATGGTCCTTCAAAAGGTTTTCCTTTTATTTGCAAAGCTCAATTGCTTTGTCTTAAATTCTCTTGTAATTCAACAGTGTCTTCTCGTCTTTGTTCTGCTGTTCCTCCGTTCTGCTGTTTAAGGCAATCTTCATTTCTTCATGCTGCTGAAGGGTTATGTACTCCTTTTGCATTTGATCTTGAAGGACAATCAGTGTGCTTTCAACTGTTTCTTTTCTTGATCCACTCTGCACTTCAACGCATCGCTTTGTCATTACGGTTAGTTACAAAGCAGCTTTTTCTGAAGTAGCATTCAACATCTTTTCTTAAACTCATGTTTTTCCCAGGGGCACATATTGATTCTTCAAAGGAGTCCTTCAAGGCAGCAATTTCTCAAAGTACATTTTCTTCCTGCTATTGTGCCTGACTGAACTCCTGGTTGAGTTCTCCCAACTCCCTCTTCGATTTGCCAACCATATAATTTAGTGGTGTTATTTCCTCCTTGTACTTTTCTGGAGATATGTACTGAGTCTGCACACGATTCAGATTTTTGCTTATTGCATTCTTCTCAACATTCAACCTGTTTCTTTCAAAGCCTTTTTTACATTTAGGACAAAACAAATGTGTTCAGATCTTGAACAGTTTGATTCATTGAAGGTTTTAGCTTATCATGCGTTTTCAATGGTGCATACTCTGCTTGAATCCTGTGTTTCAAGTCTTCCAATTCAGCTGTGATACAAACATTTTCCTATCTTATTTCTGCCTTTTCTTCCTCCACCTGCAGCAGACCTTTGCCCTTCATTTTGGTTTCACTATTAACTAGGTGTTTTTCCAGTGAAATCTTAGCTTGTTTCAATTCTGTATTCATGCTACTCGTGGCTTCATTATCCACTCGCAGCTTTGAATGCTCTAGTTTACCTTCAATCAGAGCCAGATGGCTCGGCAGTGCCACCAGTTGTAGTTTGGGTAATGCTAAGCCTTCCAGCTGCCTCATCTTTTCTCTGCACTAAACTCTTCAGCTCATGCACTTCATTGTGCTGGCCTGGTTATGATCATCTTGTGGTTTTCTTGGGCATTGTCTTTTGCCCTTTCACTGCTTTACTGAGGTTGTTCCCTCTTTTTCTTTGCACACTCCACAACTTGAAGATTAAAATGCTTCTCAAAAGCTTTTAATAGCTCATAAAAGCTGGCTGAGGATTCAATGCCTTACATTAGGTGTACTTCATCGGCAATTTCACCAAATAAGTATAAAAATGTGTTAACTTGGATTTCCTCTGATTTCCTACTTAATCCTAATGTATTCCTGTAATCTAAAAAGTTTCTTCTCCATGAGGCCCAATTTTGCATCTGGTTTGGCCTTGCATGAGCTTGAAGAGCTCTGGCAGTTTTGATTTAACATTCATGGCCATTTTCCAATACAGCGGAGTACAGCTTTAAATTTTTTTCTCCCAAGATGGTGCCTCAGTAACCGTCATTTCAATGCTTCTTCCCTCACCCATTAGCCCTTAGCAGGCTCCCACAATGATCATGGGCCCAATTCTTTAAACTAATTAATTCTGCAGGAAATGATAAAATTCAGCAGTTTGGGCCAACAAGCGCGTTTTCTACGTGTAAAAAAAGGCAATTTTAGGCTCTGGCTACCGTTTTAAAAACCTCTTTGCCCATTCATTTGAGCTTGGCCGCCATGTGGTATGGCGCCAAATCCGGATCCAGATGCAGCGTACTTCCAGCTGCGCTGGTTAAACAATCTGAATGCTCTGCCTGATTGGTGCCCTGATTATTTTTAAAAGGTTAGTTCAGTCTTTTAGTGAATTTTGCTCACCCTTTTTGTGATCTGGCTAGGTCCTTTGACTCTGCGTTTGATCAGGTCTGGCAACAGTCCTCCACACACTCTGGTGGAGCCTTTTCAACTGCACGTGGATCTTTCTTCTGCCCTTCAGCCACCACATCTGCAATGGAGCTTCTTTTTAGCAGATCTCCAATTGCTTCTTCAGTTCAGATGCAGTTCAGTCAGATCAGGCCTTCGGTTTCTTTAACTTTTCACGCCTTGAGATTCTGGGGTCATACTCTAGCTTCTTCAGCTCTGGGTTCGTGCATTAGCTGCCACCATGTTGTAAGGGTTTGTTCTGTGTCTCACAGAGAGACTTGGAGGTTTGTGTGGTTGAACATTAAGTGTTTATTAACAACTCATACCTATATACATATCTAGGGTATAGCTCTAACTAGGTACTATTCTCCATGCTGGCTTCTGTTAGATTCCACTGTACTCAGTCCACTATCATGTGACTCTACATCATACTGTGAGCAGTACTGTTTCCCCAGTCCCATATTAACCCTTGCTATACCAAACATCCTTATACAACACCTGCCTTCAATGATTTCTGCAGCTCTTTCTGTTCCTGCACTTTTAGAAATTACCCTTTAGTTTATATTGCCTCTCCTTGTTCTTCCTACCAAAATGTATCACTTCACATTTCTCTGGATTAAATTTTATCTGGCATGTGTCCACCCACTGTCTCCCTTTTGAAGTCTATCATTACAGTTCACAATATTTTCAAGCTTTGTGCCATCTGCAAATTTTGAAATTGTGCACAGTAATACCCAAATTAAGTCATTAATTATGTCAAGAAAAGCAGTGGTCCTAGTACTGACCACTATCAGTAATCTAGGTTATACATTAAAGTCTCTGGAGTGGGCCTTGAACACATAACCCTCTGACTCAGAGATGAAGCAGCCATTGCTGAGCCAGGGCTAACACCTAGAATTGCAACGGTCAATAATTGCTGACAGGAATTTAAATTTATACAATTTTTTTAGACTTTGCCATTCCCCTGCCAAAGGTATTAACTGATATTTCACTGAACCACACAGAGCAGAAACGTCCAATGTTTGATCCCTGAGAATATTCTATTCAGCAATATAAAACAGGTTAAAGCAGTTTAGAGATAGGATAAACAGTTATGATGTGGCACATAAAGCCTAATTCTGTTGCAAAATTACATTTAGGGACAGTTCTGTTTTAACAATCTTATCACTACTAGACATACAGTGCTGAACTTTTGGAAGTACTGTTCCATAGTTTAAGGTCAACCCATAAGGAGTTAGTAATTTACTTTAGCAGATATTTTATTCTGTCATTTAAATGCAAATATCCATGAACTGATGCAAGTATGCCAAGTAAACATACAAGAGGGTCAACAAACAATTACATTATTTTAATTTAAAATGTGAACAAATCAGCTTCCTGCTACATCTATAATATCCTCACAAGCATTACATTCTATTCTAACGGCAGAAAGTTGGAAGCAAGAAATTTCAGAAAACTGCATGAAGGAATAATGAGTATTAAATTAGAAATAATTTAAAGTCTGTTCCAAGGCAGCAACAAAATCTGAGATTTAGATGACACTGCAAACTACTTGAATATATTCCAGAATGCATTCTATTTACAATCTATTGAAACACAGTCCTTGTTTACCCCCTTAAGCAGGGTTTCCCTAACTGAGTCGCAAGATGAGGTTTTGGGGTCGCAAGCTCTGAGGCAGCAATCGCTGCCTTGAGTTTGAGTTGATTTCAGACAACTGTAAGGTTCCTTTAAATGCTTGTTTTCTTTTGTTGGTGGGCATGACCTAATGGACAGCTCTCCGAGGTTCGATTGCTGCTGCAAAAAGGCTGCGAATAGGTAGGTGCGTTTTTTTTTGAGAAACCCTGCCTTTTCAACAACTCCTTCCTCCACTCCTCCCAATCAAGAACTAAAGCTTCCCACCCCCATCACTCAACCATGGATGCCTCCCCGACTCCCCCACTCAACAACTCCTGTACCCACCCAAATGTTCAATCTAGGGTCATATGAAGTTTGAGGCATTAAAAGGGAAGAACTTTGGGAAGCACTATCTTAAGGCTAATTCATACACAATCACACTGGTATTTCAAGCAGGCATTAGGCTGCCATTTAAGGACTACATGATTAAGGAAGAACAAAACAAATAGGAGGAGTGGACCATATGGCCCATTGAGCCGGCTCCGCCATTCATACGATCATGGCCAATCTTGGGCTTTGGCTCCATTTTCCCACCCGCTCTCCATATCCCTCAATTCCCCGAGACTCCAAAATCCTGCCTATCCCAGCCTTAAAAGCATTCAATGATGGAGTATCCATAACCCTCTGCAACAGAGAATTCCAAAAATTCATAGCCCTTTGAGTGAAGTAATTTCTCCTCATCTCAATCCTAAATGATTGGCCCCTTATCCTGAGACTGTGACCCCATTTTTTAGAATCCCCAACCAACGGAAACAATCTCCCAGCATCTACCCTCCCAAGCGCCCTCAGAATTATGTAGGTTTCAATTAGATCGCCTATCATTGTTCTAAACTCCAGAGAATCTAGGCCCAATTTACTTAGCCTTACATCATAGGACAACCCCCTCATCCCAGGGACCAATCTTGTGAACCTTTGCTGTACAGCCTCCAATGCAAGTATACCTTTTCCTAAAGGTGGAGGCCAAAGTTGCACACAGTATTCCAGATATGATCTCACCAAAACCCTGCACAACTGTAACAAAACTTCTTTATTCTTGTACTCCAATCCTCTTGCAATAAAGGCCAACATGCTATTCGCTTTCCTAATTGCTTGCTGCACCCGCATGCTAACTTTGTGTTCCTTGTTCAAAGAGACTTTGGTATGCTTGTACATCAACACTTACAAGTTTCACACCTTATAAAAAATATTCTGCTTTTCTATTCTTACGACCAAAGTGAATAACTTCACACTTCCCTACATTATACTCCATCTGCCATCTTGTTATCCACTCACTTAATGTCTACATCTCTTTACAGCCTCTCAGTGTCCCCTCCCCACAACTTACCTTCCCACCTAGCTTGGCATCACCAGCAAACTTTGATACCTTACTCTCTCTCTTCATCTAGTCATTAATATAGATAATAAATAGCTGAGGCCCCAGTGCTGGTCCTTGTGGCACTCCACAACTCACTGTTTGCCAACTTGGAAAAAGCCCCTTTTTTGCTCACACTCTGCTTTCAATCCATTAGCTAATCCTCTACCCATGTTAAAATACTAACCCTAACTTCATGAGCTCTTATCTTGCCTATCAACCTTTTGTGTGGCACCTTACCAAATGCCTTTTGGAAATCCAGGTACGCTACATCTACTGGTTCCCCTTTAGTAATATCGTGTTGAATTGCTCTGATCATACTATGCTTTTCTAAGTGCATTGTTGAGATTTAATAATAAATTCCATCATTTTCACAATGATTGATGTTAGGCTAATTAGCCCACAGTTTGCTGTTTTCTCTTTCTCTCCTTTCTTGAAAAGTGTAACATTTGCCAACTTTCAATCTAATAAGACCGTTCCTGAATGCAAGGAATTTTGTAAAGAAGTGACATTGGAACTTGCTCAATGATGATACAAAAAGGATGTTAAAGCTTTTAAAATTGACAATGCCTTAATGGTGCAAAATGGCCACAAACTACATAATTTGTTCATTTGTTCAAAAAGACAGACCTAATCACATGACTAGAAACAAAGGGCAGAATTTTATGGCCTCTCCCACCGACGGGATTTTCTGGTCCTGTGGAAGTCAATGGACTTTTGAACGGCTCACCACATTTTACGGCCCTGCCACCGCCAGGACGGGAATGTAAAATTCCGCCCAAAAGGTCGATAGTTGGCAATAACAGAAACCAAAAGATTAAATTTAGCCTTTGGGCTTTGATACAAGAATAACATGCAATAAAACATACAGTGACTCTCGAGGATCAGTGCCATGTTCTCCAGTTTCAGATTCCCTCCTCTAGATCCCTTCCTGTAGGTTGCTTTTTCATAGGGCTGAAGATGATGATTATAGTGCAAATACACATCCAACTGTAACAATAATTCTATTCTATAGATTCTGGAATGGTCCCTGTAGATTGAAAGGTAGCAAATGTCACCCCACTATTTAAGAAGGGAGGGAGAGAGAAAACAGAGAACTACAGACCTATTAGCCTTGAATCAGTAGTATGGAAAATACTAGAATCTGTTTGTTATGACACAGCAGTTGGTAAAGGCTGAGTTGTTTAAATCTCAGAGGGAAACTTGAACAATTGTCATAACCTACATTTTCAATTGGTATGTTTTAGATGCAGTTCTGAATTCAGGAATAAAACCACCAAGCCTCAAGAGGTTTTTTATATAAAACTAAATTAAACATATATTAATTTAACAACAAATTTAAACACATGCTCATGTCTACAAATTACTACCATAATAACTTTTAAACAAATCCCCAAATTAATCACTCCCAGGTAAATATTCACCAAAATAACCCATAGACTTGAAACAGACACCAGACAAAGCACATTTGATCTTGCAAATTCAAAATGAGGTTCCTTTCAATTTGTTTCCTTTGCAGACACAGTCCTAGGCTTTCAGGCTGGTTAGACTTTAAATGCCTCTGACCCACACACACAAACTCCTTTCAGTTTATACCAAACTTCCCCTTTGAATGTAAATTTTCCATTGTATTACTAGGTTTTTACATTTTACCTCTCCTAACAATAATCCTTTCATTCCACCAATTTTATTAGGAATATAAACACATTGCTTGTTGTCTCTCTTCTCTAAAGTTGCAATTTTAAAAAAACTGTCATAATGGATAGTTCCCAACTTCAGCAATGCTGCTAACTGAAGTATTGTATTCAAATTTGTCATTCAATTCCAGGCTAAAATTAATAAGAGTTTTTCATAGTTAAGATAGTAAAATATTCTCTTTCATGGGTGCTTTTCCAACGTTTTCATTGCCATGAACCGAAGTAAAAGCCAAAGAACACAAATAATTTTTTTGGTACAATTACATCACTGTTAATTTGAAATGTATTAGGAACAGTTTTTAAAAAAAATTAAACTGTACTAAAGCCCTTTATCATTTTGCTGCACATTATAAAAAGACAGGATGAAGGACTAAATCAGCAACTTTCTTTTGGCAGAATATTGCAATCATCATATTAGGCCAAGTCAGCCTAAGGGAGGTCAGGATAACTGTCAAAACTCAAGTGACATGCAAATAAAGGGATGACATTATGTGTTTGCCTTAGATTTTTTTTTCTAAAGCACAGGACAGGTCTCTGAAAGCAAACATTCTCCCCAGCTTACAGTTCAGGTGCTAAACGGAGTAAAATTCTAAGTATTGCCTTTGCAGAGTTTGTGTGATCCAGATCTAACAAGCGCTTTAATTGCACTAAATTGGCATACTAGAATTTGTGCAGACATGTACTCCACTTTCAACCATATCATTAAGATTTTAATCAAAAACTTAACAGAACATTTAGAAGCTAAAGTAGAATGGGCCTCAAAGGGAAAACCCCAGGGCAAGACTGCAAGAGTTCTTCAAGGAGGGATCCTCATCCTAGCTATCTTAAGCTGCTTCATCTGTCATATGGACAGGAGCAAGCCTATTTGCTGTTGATTCTACGGTGTCAGTTCCTTTCACAACTCCTCCGATAACGAAGCCCACACTGGCTTGAAGCAGAATATGGATAACATCAGGTTTGGGCTAATAAACAGCAAGTAACATAGTTACATTCATGCCACACAAGTGCCAGCTAAATGGCCATCTTCAACAAGAAAAGGTAAAGCCATCTCCCTGGGCTTTCAAAAGCCCCATCTTCCCCAAGTGCCCCCAACAATATCATCTTCAGGGTCACCATTAATCAAGAATTTAGCTGGATCAGCCCACCATTGTTACAAGAACATGGCAGGTACTGTGTACTTTGCAAGAACATGGCTCACCTCCTGTACCTCAAAGCCAGGATTAAGTAAGGCATATGAGACCAGGTACTCACAACTTGCCTGGATGGTTACAGCCACAATATTCAAGAAGCTCAACATCATCCAGGACAGAGGAAGTTGCTTGATCAGTGCCCAGTTCCTCAGTTTGATATGTACTTCATTACTGGCGCACAGTGGCTACAATATGTACTGCAGCAACTCACCATGGTTACTTCAATGACATTCCTTCTGCCTGTGACCAACACCACCAAAAAGGGCAAGATTTGCAATCATCGCCAAATTACCTTCCAAGTCACATATCAACCCGAATTGCTCATATGCCATTATTTCTGCTGGGAAAAAAATTATGAAATTTTTTGCAGCAGCTTCATCATTCAGACTGCAGTGGTTCAAGAGGGCAGGCAATCACCATCTTGCCTGTGTGACTAGAGGAGCACTAAGTGAGGCGTTCCCATTATTCCACACTCCAAAAATACATTATTTAAAGTATTAATTTATAAAAACAAAATTAAAACCTTACAAGCCAGCAATATTAAAACTACACAATGATTGAATGCAGAAGTTGTAAAGTCATAGCGATGAAGTTTCGTGGCCCCCGAAGACAGGGGCCGGGGGCGCAAAATACTGGCACCAGGCAGCGTGTTGATTTCAAGATGCCCATCCTGGAGCTGGCAATAATGAGCAGCATGGATATTGGGGTGTGGGGAGAGTGGGGGGTAGGGCAGGACGGGGATCCAGCTCTCCCTCCAATTGAAGCTAATTGAACTAGTTAAAAAGCTCATTTGGAGCACATTGAAGGGGAAGGCGGAATATTTAAAGGGGTGGGACGGTTGGTACATAATGGGGAGCCAGTTGCCTCAATTCATCACCCTGGCCCCATAAGAGGATCCGCAGGGCAAATGGTGACACATAAAAGTGTACCCTTGGTGCAGCAAAAGTGGCAAAGAGAGTGGGCACTCAGTTTTAAGTGGGGTCAGCAAATCCCTGCCCGACCCCCTTGTCCTGCATTACAGGAGCAGAGGAGCAGGGGCCAAAACTGCTGGGAAACAACTGGCCACCTGCTCAAAAGGAAGGCTCCAGCTGGCAATAGGGGCATGACTGTCAGATTTTACACCCTGTGGTGATAGGGGCGACACCCTTTGCAGGAAGTGGAGAACCACAGGCATCAAGAGGGTATGGGAGAGGAAAGAAGGGCAGGAAAGCAAAAAAGAGGCCAAACTCTCGCCACAGGGTTAACCCCAAAGATGAAGCTACCTAGAGATGACCGAAAACCAGTGCTACAGAAATCTATGATCTGTGCCCCTGCATCTGAAGACCTTACACCTGTCAGCACTGGTCACCATTCGCTGTCAATGGCTGTCAAAGTCACTAAGGCCTTGAACTTCTTTGCTTCTGGCTCTTTCCAAGGATCAGCTATGGACCTTAATGTCATCTCAAAAACTGCTGCACACCACTGCATCTCACTGCTCACTGACGCTTTCTTTGCTAGAGCTGCACAATATATAATTTGAGGACCGGTATGTCCTTGAAGGGATAGCAGGCAGGGGATTTTGCCTCCATTGTTGTATTCCCCCAGGTGCAGCATATCATCATTTGGCTAACAAAGGTACCCAGGGACCAGCCAGTGGGAACCATCAACTCCCTCAAAGTCTGTGACCACACAAGAGCTTCCTCCATGTGAGCAGTCGCTTTTCTGGCAGTTGCCATCACTCTTTTCTTCCTCTACCTGTACATGCATCACCTGCTCATCAGGACAACCTGAGTAAGCCATCTGGCTTCTGAAGATATGATTCCTGTGCTTGGTCAGGCCAAGTGTTGCCCTCCAATGCCCTCCTGCAAGGGCTTCAATCATTGTGGTGGACTGCTGCGCTCTCCATAATGTGGTTTTTCAGAGGAGTGTTGACCTTGAGGACAGTAAGGCCACGGAAGGAGAGAGCTAAGGGGAGCAGCATGAGATAAGAGAGAAGGGGGAACTGGAGGCAGAGGGAGATGACACTGAACAGAAAGGTGCCTCTGCTGCACAATGAAGTGGTCTCCTCTTGTCACCCTCCCACGTGACCTCTAGCATTAGATCCAGGTTGGCAAGGAAACGATGGTCTGCCCTGCCCCAGGTGCCAGGCCTCCATCTCCCCTGTCAAATCTTACTTCCTTCCGGTAAAGTGAAAGGCTTTGGCACAAACTGCGGATCCCTCTCAGGACAACCAGCAGCCTCAGTGAGGTTGCCATGGGACGTGTAAACAAGTCCCACACTTCATCTGACCTACCTTTGTTCCTGCCCCCACTGGCTCTCAGTAGAATGGAAACCCTTCAACATATCAATTAAGGGCTCCCCCCAACCTCATGAAAATTTGAACTTTAATCAGTTTCCTACCAGAGGGGTGTTTCTGACCCCAAAACAGACATGCCTCCTGACGAAAATTCAGCCTGTACAGTCATTACAGCACAGAGGTTATTCAGCCCATCAAACCCCATGCTGGCTCTCTAGAGAGAGTAAGCCAATAGTCCCATCCCCCGCAGCTCTTAAGTTTATTTCCCTCAAGTATCCATCCAATTTCCTTTTGAAATATTTCATCGGACGGAATTTTACAGCCCCGTCACATGGGGTGCGGGCCGTAAAATGCAGCAAGCCATTCAAAGTCCACTGACTTCAGCAGGACCGGAAGTTCCCGCCAGCGGAGGGGAGAGAGGGCATTATCTCCGCTTCTATCGCCCTTTGAGGCATCAAGTTCCAGGTCATTACCACTTGCTGCATGAAGAAGCTCCTCCTCACGTTCCTCCTGTATCCCTTGCCTAAAAGCTTAAATCTGTGTCCCCCTAGTCCTTGTACCATCAGTTAGTGGGAATAACTTTTCTTCGTCTACCTTATCTAAACCGGTCATAATCTTGCACATCTCTATCAAATCTCCCCCCAATCTCCTTTGCTCCAAGGAGAACAATCCCAACTTCTCCAACCTAACCTTGTAGCTAATATCCCTCATCACTGGAACCATTCTGGTAAATCTCCTCTGCACCATCTCAAGGACCCTCACATTTTTCCCGAGCGACCAGAGCTGGTCGTAATAATCTACTTGTGGCCTAACTAGAGCTTTATAAAGATTCAGCATAAGGTCCCCGCTTTTGCACTCAAAACTTATTTTTATGAAGCCCAAGATCCCATATGCTTGTCAATCACTCTTTCCGCATGTCCTGCCATCTTCAAAGATCTATACACATGAACTTCCAAGATTCCTCTGTCCCTCTACACTTTTTACAATGGTGCCATTTCAGCTATATTGCCTCTCCCTAACCCTGCTGTCAAAATTCATTACCTCACACTTCTCCGCATTCAATGCCTTCTGCCACTTTTCTGCCCATTCTGCTAGTCGATGCTCTGTTGCGGTCAGTTTGTATCATCCTCACTGTCTGTCACACCTCCAAGTTTGGTATCATTAGCAAATTTTGAAATTTTATTCTGTATTCCAAGATTCAAGTTATTTTATATACATCAAAAATAGTACTCATCTTGGCACTGAACTTTGAGGAACACGGCGGTCTATAATTCTTCAGCCTGAAAAACAATCAGTGCCTGCAAGGAGTTAACTTACCCTTAGTGATAGTTTTTTGCACTATTTAAGAAATTTTTTTGATAAAAAAGCAAGGTAAAGTCATTTCTTTACACAATTTCTTAAAGTACTGCAAATGAGGTTTTCTTGTTCTCTATTTCTCCAGCATGATCCTTCAGAAAACAAATACTTCTTCCATTCCACATTTTAGAACTCTCAAAGATGTACTGTGCAGGTACAGTTAAATAAATCATTTGTAGCCTAAAATTTGGGGTTAGGATTTACAATGAATTTAAATGATTTGGTCACGAAGGATGTAATTATAGCTAAGGGTGGATATATCCCTCCAACTTTTACAAATTAAGTTTAATATATTTTAACAAGTCAACACTACAGTAGCTTAGTGTTAATGTTACTGGACTAGTAATCTAGAGGCCTCAACCAATAATCCAGTGATCCGGAGTTCAAATCAGTTTGAAAATTTGAATTCAATTTAAAAAACTGGAAATAAAAAGCTGGTATCAGTAAAAGTGTCCATGAAGTGATCAAATTGTCATAATGGTAATAGCTAATGTGCTTTAGGGAGGGAAATAAACCAACCATTCTTAACTGGTCTGTCTTACATGGGGCCCTCACCCCACACCAATGTGGCTGAATCTTAACTGCTCCATGAAGTGGCTAGCAAGCTTACTATACTCATGCAGGGCAACCAGCGATAGGCATTACTTGCCAGCCTTGCTAATGATGCCCACAACATTTGACACTGAATTTAAAAAATGACATACACATATCAAAATTGAGCAAACCGCTGGATAAACTGCTTCTTACAATAAAGGAACAAACTTAAACATTGATCAAAGAACCACCTCATTCTTATTCCAGTCAGGTTGGTTTCTGGTTGCTGTTTTAAATTTAAAGAGCCGTGACAAATTATAAATCTTCGCATTTCAGTAGTTTCCTACATCTTGATATCCAGAAAGGTGATAAGAGTTTTGAGACAGCCTTGGTGCAGCCTTGGCAAATGGAGTGCAGCTGAGCGAACTGAGTGAAGACTTAAGAGTTTGGTGAGAGGGGAGTTTCCTTTTTCTATCTTTCTCACCCCATAGAAACTGGTTCTTGCTCTACTACAGGGAAAGGAGCTAGCTGTTTGGTGAGTATCTGGTAAGTGGCTAAGTTCTATCCCTAAGGTTTAAAATAGTAAGCAAATTGGTGGTAAAGTTAATAAAATAGATAAGAAAGCAACATGAATAAGTGTTTAATATAATTAAGTAATTATTTAAAACACATTAAAGGTGGCAGCACAGGTGATGTGTCAAGGCTGCTGCATGTGGGAGCTCCTGGATAACATTGTGATCCAGGGCAAACACACCTGCGGTAAGTATTTGTGGCTTGAGGAACTTCGGCTCAGAATCATTGAGCTGGAGGCTGAGCTGCAGACTCTGCGACACATCAGGGAAGGGAAAAGTTACCTGGATGCTTTATACCAGGAGGCAGTCGCACCACTTAGGATAGGGTCTTCTGATTTGGTCAGTGGTCAGGGACAGGAAGGTATGACTGCGAGTGAGGCAGGTAAGGGGTCCCAGAGAGCAGGGGTGCGAGCCTTTGCAATTGTCCAATAGGTTTGAGGTTCTCTCAGCTTGTTTGGATGAGGGCTGGGGCTGCAGGGTGAATGGGCAAATTGACCATGGCACCATTATACAGGAAGCCATCCAAATGGTGGCAGCCAAAAGGAATATACTGGTATGAAGGGGTAGTATAGTGAGGAGAACTGGCACTGTTCTCTGTAGCAAAGAGTAGGAGTCCAGCGGGCTTTTTTGCCTACCTGGTGCGAGGGTTCGGGGCATCTGCTCAGGGCTGGAGAGGGTCCAGCGGTCGTGGTCCAAGTAGGTACTAACGACATAGGCAGGATGAGGAAGGAGGCTCTGTGGAGTCAGTATAACGAGCTAGGCACCAAATTAAGAAGAACCTCAAAGGTAATAATTTCTGGATTATTACCTGAGCCACGTGCAAACTGGCATAAAACAAATAAGATTAGAGAAATAAATGCGTGGCTCAAAGACTGGTGTGGGAGAAGTAGGTTCCAGTTCGTGGGGCACTGGCACCAGTATTGGGGAAAGTGGAATCCGTACCATTGGGACTGTCTACATCTGAACCGTGCTGGGGCTGGTGTCCTCGTGAGCCGCATAACTAGGAAAGTAGAGAGGATTTTAAACTGAATAGTGGAAGCAAGGGATCAAATCTGGGAAGATGTGGTAAACCAAAGAGTAGAGACAGGGCAGGAGAGAACGTATTAATATGGGAATTGATAAACAGAATGTGACAGGAAGGGACAGAGTACAATTCTAAGAGTAAATCAGTAGATAAGGCTAGATGCTACAAAAATAATAAAAGGGCAAAACCAAAGGGCTCTATATCTAAACACACGTAGCATTTGAAACAAAACAGATGAACTAATAGTGTAAATAGAAATAAATAAGTACAATCCAATAGCCATTACAGAGACAAGGCTACAGGATGACATAGATTGGGACCTGAATATTGAAGGGTAATTAACAAGGACAGGAAGTTAGGAAAAGAAGGAGGGATGGCTCTGTTAATTAATGATGGTATTAGCATATTAGAAAGGAATGACCTAAGTTCAGGAAACCAGGGTGTAGAAGCTGTTTGGGTTGAGATGAGGAATGATAAAGGCAAGAAGTCACTTGTGGGAGTGGTGTACAGGCCTCCTAACTGTAACTACACGGTAGGACAGAATATAAAAGAAGAGATAATGTGAGCTTGCCAGAAAGGCACAGCAATAATCATGGGGGATTTTAATCTGCATATAGACTGGGTAAACCAGATGGGCAAAGGTAGCATAGGTGAGGAGTTCATAGAATGTTTTCGGGATAGTTTCTTAGAACCGCACATCCTGGAGCTAACCAGAGAGCAGGCAATACTAGGTCTGAAATTGAGCAAAGAGATAGGATTAATTAATAACCTCAGTGAAGGCACTCATAGGTAGCAGCGATCATAATATGATTGAATTTTACATTAATTTTGAAGGAGAAACAAGTGCGTCCAAAACTAGTATTTTAAACTTAAATAAGGGCAATTATGAGGGCATAAAAGCGGAGCTAGCTTAAGTGAACTGACAAATGAGGTTAAGGGATAGGT
The DNA here is from genome assembly GCF_964194155.1 of Cetorhinus maximus. NCBI lineage: Eukaryota > Metazoa > Chordata > Chondrichthyes > Lamniformes > Cetorhinidae > Cetorhinus > Cetorhinus maximus. The sequence continues at coordinate 58,834,171 of NC_135892.1, forward strand.
CAATAGAAATTCAATGGCAGACATTTAAAGGGGTATTTCAGAATACACAGAATAGATACATTCCAATGAGAAAGAAAAATTCCAAGAGGAGGGCCCACCACCCATGTTTAACTAAAAAAAAAAGTTGAAGACAGTATCAAGCTTAAACCAAAAGATATAATTAGGAAAAGACAGGTGGCAGGTCAGAAGGTTGGAAAGAATATAAAGACAACCAAAGAATGACAAAAAGGTTAATAAGGAGGGAAAAAATAGCGTATGAGAGAAAGCTAGCTACTATTATAAAGACAGATAGTAAGAGTTTCTATAGATATTTAAATAAGAAAAGAGTTAACAAAGTGAGCGTTGGCCCTTTAAAGTGCGCATCTGGGGAATTGCTAATGGAAAATAGGGAGATGACGGATGAATTAAACAGGTATTTTGCTTCAGTCTTCACTATAGAGGACACAAGTAACATTCAGGAAATAGCTGAAAATCAGAAAATGGAAGGGAGGGAGGAACTCAGGAAAATTACAATCACAAGGGAAGTGGTAGTGAGCAAATTGTTGGGGATGTGGGCTGATAAATCCCCAGCTCCAGATGGGCTACACCCTAAGGTTCTGAAAGAAGCTGCTAATGAGATAGTTGATGCACTGGTTTAATTTTCCAAAATTCCCTAGATTCGAGGAAGGTTCCATTAGATTGGGAACTAGCAATTATAACTCCTTTATTCAAAAAGGGAGGAAGACAGAAAGCAGGGAACTATAGGCCGGTTAGCCTAACATCTATCATAGGGAAAATGTTAGAAACCATTATTAAAGATGTTATAAAAAAAAAATTCAAGGCAATCAGGCAGAGTCAACAGTACTTTGTAAAAAGGAAATCATGTTTAACCAATTTATTGGAGTTCTTTGAAGGAATCACATGTGCTGTGGAGAAAGTGGAACTGGCGATGTACTGTACTTAGATTTCCAGAAGGCATTTAAAAGGTGCCACATCAAAACGTTATTGCAGAAAATAAAAGCTCATGGTGTAGGGAGTAACATATTAGCATGAATAGAAGATTGGCTAGCTAACAAGAAGCAGAGAGTTGGCATAAATGGGTCTTTGTCTGATTGGCAGGATGTAACGAGTGGTGTGCCAGAGAGATCAGTGATGAGGCCTCAACTTTTTACAATTTATATATATGACTTGGATGAAGGGACCTAAGGTATGGTTGCTAAATTTGCTGATGACACAAAGATAGGTAGAAAAGTAAATTGTGAAGAGGACATTAGGAGGATACAAAGTGACAAGGATAGGTTAAGTGAGTGGTCAAAGGTCTGACAAATGGAGCATAACGTGGGCAAATGTGAAATCCTTCATTTTTGCAGGAAGAATAAAAAAGCTGATTATCTAAATGGTGAGAGATTGCAGAGCTCAGATTCAGAGGGATCTGGGTGTCCTAGTGCATGAATCACAAAAGGTTAGTATGCAGGTACAGCAAGTAATTAGGAAAGCTAATAGAATGCTATCATTTATTGTGAGGAGAATTGATTACAAAAGTAGGGAGGTTATGCTTCAGTTGTACAGGGCATTTGTGAGACAGCATCTGGAGTATTGTGTACAGCACTGGTCTCCTTATTTAAAGAAAGATGTAAATGCATTAGAAGCAGTTCAGAGAAGGTTTACTAGACTAATACTAACAGGTGGGTTGTCTTATGAGGAAAGGCTGGACAGGTTAGGTTTGTATCCAATGGAATTCAGAAGAGTAAGAGGCGACTTAATTGAAGCCTTTAAGATCCTGAGGGGTCTTGACAAGGTGGGTGTGGAGAGGATGTTTCCTTGTGGGGGAATCCAGAATGAGGGGTCACTGTTTAAAAATAAGCGGTCGCTCATTTAAGACAGAGATGATGAGAAATTTTTTTCTCTGAGGGCTGAGTCTCTTTGGAACTCGCTTCCTCAAAAGGCGGTGAATGCAAAGTCTTTGAATATTTTTAAGGCAGAGCTAGATAGATTTTTGATTAACAAGGGGGTGACAGGTGATCGGGGGAAGGCAAGAATGTGGGGTTAAGATTACATTCAGATCAGCCATGATCTTGTTGAATGGCAGAGCAGGCTCGAGGGGGCGAGTGGTCTACTCATGCTCCTAATTCGTATGTTCGTATGAAAAAGGAATCACTGCTTTTTAACTGATTTATAATCATACCCTTTGTCTGGACAATCTAAATCAATTGTGAAACAGGCCAAACTGACATTGGCTTTCAAACTTTAAAAATAACTTCATGTTAGCCAGAATTTAGGCTGGCAAAGGTCCAGAGGTTCATTAAAACACAGTTAGCTTCTAATAAGAAATGAATTGGAGGATATAATCCTAGAATCAATATAATAAATTTCAAATATTTTATCATTGCAGTAAAGTCGCTCGGATTTTGGTTGTTACTTTTAAGGTTTCAGCTTTCCTTTGTGAGCATATATTCTACCAATTACTGAAATGAACATTCAAGGCTAAGGTTCATTTAGCATAATATTAGCAGAAAGTGTTACGGTAAAGGGCAAATTTCTAATAATTTCTAGTCAATACCTTTACAAAATGCTGGGTTTTGTGGGCGGATGCAGGTGAGAGGGATTAGTAATCCACTTGTCAGTATTATTAACATGTGAAGATGAATATAAAGATGAGGTAAAGTTTGACTTGGTGTAAGAGTACAGTCACTGATGAATGGTTCACACAGGTTTAACATGACAGCAACATTTCAATATCACTATTTTGACAACAATAGTAAAAAAAAATCATGGGGAGTCAAGTGGATCCAATGAATTATAGCCAAGCAATTCCCAAATCCTAGTAAGGTGGAGTTACTCACATTCATTCAAGGCCTCAGTTTAAGCAGTTTGAAAAGAATCAATCTGTATCACCACATATAATCATGGGAATAAAAAAGTTAACCTTGTGGCACTAACACATGGGAATGTATAATGCACAGAAATGTTTCATGCACAAATAGGAAGGATTGATAAACAAGTGTTCAAACACTGCCTTGAGTGCTTTGAACCTATTTTGTATTGTGTTTCGGATGCACACTTTGATCAGACATTTAGTGAATGGATACATGGAACACCAAGCATGGCAATCACTGCATGGCTAATGCAATGCTGTTCGGTCTCCAAGATGTAGGAATCCCAAATAGTTGAACTTTGCCCAAGAGCAGGCACTCACCCTGCTGAACAGAGACTTGAAAGGGAAGGCATGATATGGAAATATGGAGAGAGAAGAATAAATGTAATTTTTTGACAATTTAACAAAAATCACATGCCTTTGCCCTGCCTTCTGGTAGCAATGTGGCTATTTCTAGAGGGGTAAAACTGCCTTTCTAAATGTTGGACTAGGACTCATCCTGTAAGAAACTTCACCATCATCATCTTGTTCTGGACTCCAACTGCGGCATGATCACCAGCAATGTGCATCACATTTGTTAGTATACATTCTAAAATCGAAGTAAAATATAAAGGCTTCACTGGGGTGATATGTTTGAATAAAGTAAAACTTAGCTTCTATTGTGATATTTTCACTTACCACTAATAGCAATTAAAGCACTGATTTGTAGGTATTGCTGTATTTATATTCAAGCAGGAACTATGACTTGTTGCCACTAGGATGGGTTCTAAAGAGCAATGAATGCAAAATGCATTTTAGCCAGTTTTGTAATTAAACAGATGCCAGAAATATACTGCAGAAATAAATCCTGAACATTACCTTATTAAACGTACATTGAAAAGGAGTTATCCACATTATTCCTACATTTTGACTTCAAGAGTGCAGATCATTACCCAAAGTACCAGGCGGCAAGCTCAGGCTGAATACCAGAAATTAGCCTCACCAAATATTGCAACCATTCATTTCAGGTTACTTTTCCAAATGAAAAATTAGATGCTCAACTATAATAAACCCAGAATGCTCATTTTGTTATAACAGATCTACCAATCTCTACCAGAAAACATTCTAAATTACTGAACGTGGACATCAAACAGGATGCCATTTCAATTATTTAAGCCACTATAAACACGTCACTGCCAACTAATTGGTTTTTAGATAGTTAAGAAAAAGCAATAAGGATTGCCACCACCTTGACTGCATTTTAAAATTGGAATAACTCAAGGACTGAACAAAGAATGGAAAATTGGGTCTGTTTCTCAAAGTGGTGCAACATACCAATGTTAAACTTGGCATGCAGATGCATGGTGATAAAGTGTATCTGTCACTTTTGGAATCTGGCAGAAGTCCCCTGCTGGTGTATGAAAGGACTAATGACAAAGAAATGGCCGTTTTCACTTCTCCTAAGCAACATTTCCTCTAATATTTCTTCGTTATGCACTGCTGTTTGTTGTAGTCAGCACTTTAAGATTGCTGCACAACTGCGCTTGCAGACATATTAAAAAAAACATTGGTTGTGCAAGGCCTGTTTGTTTCACTGATTGGTATGTTGCAGACTGCTGCTCAGCTTAGAGGGAAACATTACTACGGAGTGCACCATGTGGGTGTGTTGTTGGCTGCAGATCTGGTTATAGGAGCTAGCATTAGCCAGAAATTTCAAACCAGGTAGGTGGCTCATCATCAGCACCCTTCATGCTTTGAGCAGTATCACATTCTGAAAGTATGCTTACTATACCCTTGAACCTCCAAGAACAATGGCTCTTATGGAGGAGGCGGTGACGTAGTGGTATTGCCGCTGGACTAGTAATCCAGAGGCCCAGGTTAATGCTCTGGGGACTCAGGTTTGAATCCCACCATGGCAGATCATGGAATTTGAATTCAATAAAAATCTGGAATTAAAAGTCTAACGATGACCATGAAAATCCATTGTTGGTGGTCGTGAATTTGGTTCACTAATGTCCTTTAGGGGAGGAAATCTGCCATCCTTACCTGGTCTGGCCTACATGTGACTCCAGACCCACAGCAATGTAGTTGACTCTTAAAAGTGCCCTCTGAACAAGAGGCAATTAGGGATGGGCAATAAATGCTAGCCATCGACACCCACATCCCATGAGCGAATAAAAAAAAAATTACTCAGGGACATGAAGTGAGCCGAAGGTGTGATGGGATTATTGTAGTGTAAGGGTATCTGATATAACAAGGATTAATGTGGGACTGGGAAACAGTATCGCCCACGCAGTGTGATGTAAAGAGACACATAACCTGAGACTAGAGTCAATTGTGGACTAGACAGAGAACTGTGTAGAAGCAAGCATGGAGTTAGCTCATAGTTTGGGCTATACCTTGTATTTATGTACATTGCAATCTGTTATCAATAAACACTTAATGTTCAAGGCTCAGAACCTCTGAGACCTACTGAACAAACAACATACAACATGGTGGCAGCTAATGGCAAAACCCAGAATCTCAAGAGATGCTGGAGCAAAAATTCAAATGGTGGAAAACTAAAGGAACAGCATTCTGACTTGATTAAAAGCACGAGAAATGATGACACAGAAGGAGATTGCCTGAAAAAAAAAACCACCTTTGTAGAATTTGAAGTAGAAAGGCAGAGAAAAAAAAACTGTGTAGCTGAAAGCTCCACAGGATCTCGTGGAGGTCCGCTGTGAATACCCACAGAGTCAAAGGAGGTGGGTGAGTCAAAGCAGGGGTGAGTGAAAAATTCAGGCCTAAGCCAGGACTAGTTTAAAAAGTTTAAATGCTGTAAAAAAGAGTCAGAGCAGCCCATTTCCAAAATCACTGGGATCAGAATCGGCGACATACAATGAGCTTGGCTGCCATATTGTAAGAAAGAAAAAAAGCAGTAAATTTAGAAACCTCAGCCAAAAATCATTTGTAAAATGCCCAAAAAATCCTCAGGTATCACAGGGAAGCCCCAAATCATTGACTTAACAAATCGCTGTATAAAACTAAATCCCAAAGGGGTCAGGTCCACCATCATCATCGGAGTCTGCCAAAACGCAACAAGCACGGAAAGACTCTGGAAAAAACGGTCACTGCAGCACCACCTTTAAAACTTGCGCAGCATTTAAAGCTGTACTCACCTGAACTTTAAAGCAGACAGAGACAACAAATCAACATTACCAGGCCTATTTTGACTGCTCCAAGGGCCAGACCAAACACAAAACTGGGGACTTTGGCAGAAAAGCTTCTTAAGATACACAATAGCCTCAGGATTAGACAAAAAGGCAGACGCTGAACAAGTGAATACACTACTTTATTCAGTAAGTCCGACAGCTGATGATATTATTGCAAGGCAAGGAATGAATGAATCCCCAGATAAATCTGATGATGTTCCAAAATCATTCGATACATATTTTAATCTAAGAAACAACAAAATTTTAAGAGTGTGTGAAATTCAACATCCATGTCCAAGAGCCTGGAGAACCAATTGACTCTTCTATAAACAAATTATACAGTTTAGCTAAAGGCTGTGACTACAGTGGCCTTAAGTCAGAACTCATGAGACAAAATTGTTGTTGGAATGGTCGACGATGCCCTTTCAAACTTATTACAGGCCAAGGAAGGTCTCCCTCCAAAAAAGATCATCCAAATATTCAGAGAGTTTGAAATTTGTCAACAGCACTGATCCCTTTTACATGGTGAAAGCAAACTATGGTACACAGCAACCCCAACTGACCAGCTAGTAAAGCAACAAAGGGCCAGGCCAAGGAAAGCAATACCCAAACAGACCACAAGAGGGTGGGTGACCATGTCAGTGTTGTGGAGCCAAACAACCTCACAGGCCAGAGCAATGTCCAGAATCCCAGTACAGTGTTTCAACAGCAACTGCTTGATACATTTCGGAAAGCTATGCAGCGCTAAGACATCCAGACAGGCAGAGGATCCTAAGACAATCCATGAGATTGAGGAAGAGACCCAACTTAGTTTTTTGGGTGGGGTCAAGAATCCTGGATTCTCTGTGGAATGCAGACATCTCAGTAAAAGGTCACCTCATCAACTTCAAATTGGTCACAGGAGCCAGTGTTGCGGTCTTCTTGGATAAGAACCGTGGTTGAGGCACCTCTGGCTATGAACAACAGACACACCACTCTACTGGCCTGAAGGAATCTGCCTTCTGGTCACTGGCATGATCCGAGAACCACTAAGAAATGGCAACAAGTAGATGTCCAAAGTTATGTATGTCACCCAAAACCAATTTTTTTCTCTTGAGCAGAAATGCCTGTATTGTCCTTAAACTGCTTAAAATGGCAGAAGACATCAACACACCTTCTGTCGTCAACTACATGGGACTGCAAGTTCCGAAAGTCCCACCATTAAAGAGACTCTCGGCTGGGAATTCAACTCTAAATTGTCTTCACTCTTCGCAGGGCTGGTTTGTCCAATTTTTTTTGCAGGCAGCAGAAGCTCCTCTTTGGTCAGACCAGCCAATCCTTCAGGTAATTACACTGTACCTCGAGTAAGAGACACCCAGGAAAATGTGCAGCAACAAAGACTGAGGCTGCAACGGTTGCTGTCACGCTATCTACAAACACCACAGCACAGATACAACAACTCAATGCACAAAGCTGCAAGATGATGCTGGAGGATGGAACTAGAGACTATCAACTCACCAGAGCACACCTCAGTGAGGCATGGAGACACACAGTAAAAACACATGCGATAAAAGCAAAACTGCAAGGTCAGCCTACTGATGAGGAACATCCAAACAACAGGGAGAGATACCTTCAGCTCCCACAAAGATCATGGCGGAACACACAGAAAAAGAAAAACCGGGTTTGTAGCACAAATGAAGGGAGTGCACAATCTCTCCAGAAAGAACTGGACAAGCAGGTGGCCCCCAAGTAGAGCAGATGGGGTGTTGACAAAGTTCAACTCCAAGGAGTGGAAAAAGACAACTATCAAAAGACGACAACCAAGTGCCAGAAACAGAGGCTACAACTCAAACTCCAAATCAACAAAGATTGCCAAAAACCCAGAGAGCCTACCACTCATCCGAATGTGACCAGGACAAGATCTGGAAGAATTGTCAAGCCTCCAGACAGTCTGAACTTATGAAGTCAGGGACTTGAGTGGGGGCGGAGAAGGGGTAGCACAACTGTATTGTAAATGTGTTTGGTAAAGACTTGGTGGAGGTGTAATATAAGGGTATCTGGCATAGCAAAGGCTAATGTGAGACTGGGAAACTTTACATCACACTGTGGGTGGTACTGAGACACATGACCTGAGATTAGAGTCAGTTGTGGACTGAACAGAGACCTGTGTAGGAGCAAGTATGGAGTTACCTTATAGCTTGGGCCATACCCCATATATATGCACATAGTTGTGTGTTATCAATCAACACTTAATGTTCAGCCAGACAAGACAGAACCTCTTCATGAGACTGACTGAACTTACAATTACTGCTGGGGAAGCATCAGGCAAGAGGGTGGTGGGGGAAACATAGAAAATAGGAGTAGGCCATTCAGCCCTTCGAGCCTGCTCCACCATTCATTATGATCATGGCTGATCATCCAACTCAATAGCCTGCTCCCGCTTTCTCCCCATATCCTTTGATCCCTTTTGCCCCAAGAGCTATATCCAACTCCTTCTTGAAAACATACAATGTTCTGGCCTCAACTACTTTCTGTGGTAGCGAATGCCACAGACTCACCACTCTCTGGGTGAAGAAATTTCTCCTCATCTCAGTCCTAAATGGTCTACCCCATATCCTCAGACTGTGACCCCTGGTTCTGGACTCCCCCACCATCGGGAACATCCTTCCTGCAACTACCCTGTCTAGTCATGTTAGAATTTTATAGGTTTCTACGAGATCCCCCCTCATTCTTCTGAACTCCAGTGAATATAATCCTAACCGACTCAATCTCTCCTCATATGTCAGTCCCGCCATCCCAGGAATCAGTCGGGTAAACGTTCGCTGCACTCCCTCTATAGCAAGAACATCCTTCCTCAGATAAGGAGACCAAAACTGCACACAATATTCCAGGTGTGGTCTCACCAAAGTCCTGTATAATTGCAGCAAGACATCCCTGCTCCTGTACTCGAATCCTCTCGCTATGAAGGCCAACATACCATTTGCCTTCTCTATCGCCTGCTGCACCTGCATTCTTACCTTCAGCGACTGGTGTACGAGGACACCCAGGTCTCGTTGCACATTCCCCTCTCTCAATTTATAGCCATTCAGATAATAATCTGCCTTCCTGTTTTTGCTACCAAAGTAGATAACCTCACATTTATCCACATTATACTGCATCTGCCATGCATTTGCCCACTCACTCAGATTGCCCAAATCACACTGAAGCATCTCTGCATCCTCCTCATAGCTCACCCTCCCACCCAGCTTTGTGTCATCTGCAAATTTGGAGATATTACATTTAGTTCCCTCATCTAAATCATTAATATATATTGTGAATAGCTGGGGTCCCAGCACTGATCCCTGCTGTACACCACTGGTCACTGCCTGCCATTCGGAAAAAAACCCGTTTATTCCTACTCTTTGTTTCCTGTCTGCCAACCAGTTTTTTATCCATCTCAATACACTACCCCCAATCCCATGCACTTTAATTTTACACGCTAATCTCTTATGTGGGACTTTGTCGAAAGCCTTCTGAAAGTCCAAATAAACCACATCCACTGGCTCCCCCTCATCAACTCTACTAGTTACATCCTCGAAAAATTCCAGTAGAATTTTGGGAGGATTGTGTGATCATGGCAGCCCAACTGCCTGCAGATTAGCTTGCTGTGCTTGCGGGAAACACTGCTCTTTCTGTCCCACAAGCAATGCATTAAAGGCATTTACCTCAAGGGTGCAGCCCTTCTCGCCTCGTTTAATCTGAAAGGAATTAAATTCCAGTTAAAATGAAGCTACCTAGTTTCCTCAAAAAGTTACAAAGACTGACCTACCTCCTGAGAGTAAATTAATCATTCCCACCCCGTGGCCTGCCTCTGTTAAAACCAGAAGTGGGTGGTTTGGGGGTCAAGCTTTGAGATATTGATTTTAAAATTGACCCCCTCCCCACCAATGTCTTGTTTTCCTGTTCTTCCTCTAAAGTATCTAGCAAAGAGAGGTTTAATGCTACACCCAAGTGGCTCCTCTTTGATTAGACCTACAAAATATCTCCTGCTCCATTCACCCCTTGATCTCTGCCAGCAACCTCTCGGTGTTTTTATGATGTTATGTGCAAACTAAGTAAATCTGAATCACAGGGTGTTGCTTAAGAAATATTTGAACAAATAAACTTAATACTTGGTCAATGCGTTAACTATGAACTGTGCACTAGACATGTTTACTTGTAGGAGCAAGTTGAAGAGCATAGGTAGAAGTTTGCATCAGTTCCATTCAAGTAAACTCCAAACTGCTATACCTCAAAGCTAATAGTCAATGCCATATATACATTCATTGTAAAACTAAGAAAAATTCACTCCATTCTGGTCAAGCATTCAAAATTTCTGAAATCAAACAAGTTACACTTCAGTTGGAATGATAGACTTCAGGCTGCTACAGTTAAAATTGCAGTCCCATTAATCATCTTGTAAATACAAGTTCAGGGAAGCATGTGCAAAGGAATGACAGTAATTTTAAGTGAGCTTCTAAATGCATTCTCAATTTAGAAGAAGCCTTCCCCATTCCCAAGCACTCCGACCAAAAGAAGTTCTACTATGTTACTTAGTGTAACAAAACAAAATAATATATTCCGGTGGGAGAATGAGCTTACTATCATCTACAACACAAATAGCTGTTGCTATGGAAATTCACTGAAATATAAGCACTTTGTTGCAGAATAAAGCATTTTCCAGCAGTGATAAATAAAATTGTTCTCCTGTGTCAGCTGTGGCTCAGTTGGTAGCACACTTCCCTTTAAATCACAAGGTTCTGGGTTCAAGTCCCACTCTACGGTTTGAGCTCAAAAATCAAGGCTGACACCCTAGTGCTGCACTGAGAGAGAGGTGCCATCTTTTGGATGAGAAGTTAACTGAGGCCCCAACTGCCTGCTTGGGTGGATATAAAATATCCCTCGACACCATTTTGAAGAGAAACATGGGAGTTAACCCCAGTGTCCTGGCCAATATTTATCCCTCAATCAACATTACAAAAAAAAATCATCTGGTCATTTTCACATTTCTGTTTGTGGGAGTTTGCTGAGCAGAAATTAGCTGCCACGATTCCTGCATTGCAACAACGACTACACTTCAAAAAGTATTTCATTGGCTGTAAAGCATTTTGAGACATCGGGTGGTTATGAAAAGCACAAGATAAATGCAAGATTTTTAAAAATCTAAAGCATTCAATAGAGTGAAACATCCTATACTGCCCTATAAGGCAGTCCTATGAGCCTGAACATTCAACTTTTCTGTTCTGAGCCATTTAAGATAAAACTACTGAATTCAGAATCAAGTTAAGGTCTATGCTGTGTCCACATCAATAAGAACCCCAAAATATATAATTTTTTCTTTCCCCCATCACCACCCCCACAGTAAATGTTTAATGTAGATGCATGTTCGTTTGAAAGGGTTTACTGCATTCACAGAAACAGACAATGTTTGATCTGAGAAAAATCATCTGACAGAAGTGAACACAAAAGCAATGTATAAAATTAAACTGACAAACTTAAATTAGCAAAACTCATTTTAGTAAATACATATATTCAAAATTAAATTGGTTTCACAAAGAGGCATTGGACATATTTAGCACCATTAAGAAACAAATTATTTACCAAATGCATTTCAATGATTTGAGGATTACAAATGCAGTTTTGAATTATAGATATTCTACACAATGAGACAGAGAACTCAAATTCCTAGTATACACTTGATCCTTTATCATGTACTTAGAATCCACTTCTAGTAATGTATATGCCAAAAATGTCACCCTAGCCTACTGTATTGTTATATCAGATTGAGATTAGTAGCGATTACATGATAATACAATCTGTGCACAATTCACAAGTTTTATTGCAAATATGATTCACTTTCAGTGATGCCTTATTTTGTGATGGTGTAAAACTAGGGTTTACTTTGAACTGGTCAAAACTTTTCAATTTTCTGGTGAATTAATAAAATTAGTCAATATAAAAGATCTATGACATTGGGAAATATACAGAATTTATGATAAATTACAACCAAAGCAGGCACTCATGTCCCTCTTGAAAATAATTTTATATAATGCCAGTTACTATGAATAAACACCCCACCCATAAAACGCTGCATAGAAAAATACTAATATTAAGACCTGGAAGTTTAAAATAAATGGATCAACACCTCTACTAAAATAGTGGGCAAAGGATTCTTGTATGAATTTATTACATATTAGTTACCCATTAATCAGAGTATAATTTTTCAGGTTTAAGTGCTTTCAAACTTCTATAAAATAGAGCAAACCATCCCAGCAGAAATTTCTGATTTAAGTTTGAGACCAGTGTCCATCTTGGTAAATACAGTTTCCACCGCAAATGTGAAAAAATAGTAACACTGGATGTAACAGTCTGAAGCCTGCAGCCTGAAAATCCGGTCCTTCTGCTAATAAAGGGGGATTGCAACCACAATTACAGGAAAATATTCTAGAATATCTCCCCATCCATAATGTATCTGAGTTGCAGAGAATTCTGCCACCTTGTCATGAAAATCATGATCGCCTCTCTCAATCCCTCTACTGCCTCAGTGTTATCAATCTGCCTGTCTAACATGCAATCCTGAATGAGCTGAAATCTTCTCCACTAAACATTGAGAAGATTGAAACCACTGTTCTTTGGTCCCCACCACAAAATCTGTTCCCTGGCCAACATATCAATTCACCTTCCTGGCCACTGTCTCAGGCTGAACCAACTTTGACATATGACTTGAGCTTCAGACTCCAGATTTCCTCTCCATCATAAAGGTTGACTATTTCCACCTCAGTAATAATCACCCGTCTCTTACCCTGCCTCAATCATCTGTCACTGAAACCTTCATTCATGCTTTTATCGCCTCCAAACTGGATAAGTTTAATGCTCCATAAACTTAGGGCCAGATCTTCCAATGCCAACAGTGGCGAATGTTGAGAGATTCACCACTGTTGGGCTTTAGAACCCATCGGAGGTCCTGATCCATGCACATGCACTCTAATTGCCGGGGAAGTTTAAACTTCTGATGGGCTGATTTGTGCTGCCCAGGGCCCTCCACGAATGTCTCTTACACCGAGTTCTGAGTTGGAGACTTGACTACGTGCACATGGCTTACCCAAATACTTAACCTAGAATTGTTACACTGTTTAATCTCTTGTGTACTCAACCCATTAGCCCCCACCACACGTAGCCCCCACAAACCCGAACCAGACCCGATTCCAACCCCCAACCTGACCTGACTACCCCACCCAACCACTGAAAACCTTTGAGATCTTTAAATGTTTAACAATATCAGCTGCTGCATTCAGATAATAAGGGGCATGTCCTCTGTGCTGCTCCTCTTCGCTGGTGCTCTCCATGGATGGCTGCTCAGAAGCTTCGCTAATGTAGCCAGGACAGGAAGTCTTAGCTGGAAGGGCATAAAAAGGCAAGAATACAGCAATCTTCACAGTCAGCGGTGGTCCCTCCAGCATCGCTGCTGACCGAAGGTCTGGGTCTTAAACTTGTCCAGAACTCTTATGCCCACATAGGAACAGGAGGAGATATCAAGTCCGAGCCTGTTCCACCATTCAATAAAATTGTGGCTAATCTGGGATTTAATTCCCTATCCCTAAAAACCTTTGGGTAATAAAAATCTATCAATCTCAGAATTAAAATGAACAACTGATCCAGCATTATTTGCTATTTGCGGAAGAGAATTCCAAATTTTATCCTAAACACACCTTCTGTGGACCGGTGAGGTCGCAGGTAATTAGTTTCTATTGCATATGCACAAAGCTGCAAGATTTTAACCAGGTAGTTAACTGCCCTTTTTACTGCATCACTGATCATAATCTCATATGAAAAATTTAACAATTGATCTAGCACTGATATTGATCTAGCATCAATTGCTGTTTGTAGGAGAGAGTTCCAAACTTTTACCGCCCATTCGATAAGATCACGCTGTCTGATTGTGGCCTCAACTCTACTTTGCTGTCTACCCACTATAACCTCCGATTCCTTGTTAGTCAAGAATCTATCTACCTCTGCCTTAAAAATATTCAATGATCCTGCCTCCACCACTCTGGGGAAGAGAGTTCACAGAGTCATGACCTTCTAAGACAAAAATTTCTCATCTACATCTTAAATGTGCAACCCCTTATTTTTATATTAGTTCTAGTCTCTCTAACAAGAGGAAACATCCTTTCAGTATCCACCCTGTCAAGCCGCCTCAGAATCTTACACGTTTCATTAAGATCACCTCTCATTCTTCTAAACTCCAATGGATATACAGGCCCAATCTTTCCTCATAGATAACCCCCTCATCTGAGGAATCAGTCAAGTGAACCTTCTCTGAACTGCTTCAAATGGAATTCTGTCCTTTCTTAAATAAGGAAACCAAAATTATACACAGTACTCTAGATTGTGGTCCACCAACACCCTGTACAACTGTAGCAAAACATCCCTACTTTTATATTCCATTCCTCTTGCAATAAACAACAACATTTCATTTGCTAAGATAAAAGCAAAATACTGCGGATGCTGGAAATCGTAAATAAAGACAAAAAATGCTGGAAAAACTCAGCAGGCCTGGCAGCATCTATGGAGAGAGAAACAGAATGAACGGCTCTGAAGAGTCATACAGACTCAAAACGTTAACTCCATTTCTCTCTCCACAGATGCTGCCAGACCTGCTGAGTTTTTCCAGCACTTTTGTCTTTATTTCTACACTTCATTTGCTTTCAATTGCTGTACCTGCATACTAATTTTTTTGTGATTCATGTACCAGCGCACCCAGATCCCTCTGTACCTCAGAATTATGCAACCTCTCTCCACTCTCATGCACTCCCTTAATCCGAACTCTGTGGCTGTGGCTTAATCTGTCTAAGCCCCGAGCTCTGGAATTTCCTGTCTAAGCTTCTCTACTTCAATCTTCCCCTTCAATATGTTCCTTAAATCCAACCTCTTTGATCAAGCTTTGACAGTGTGCTAAATTTGATTACACAATCAATTTTATACTGTTCTATTAGCTTTAATTGTCAACTTAGTTCAGTTGGCAGTATTCTCACTTGATCAGAAGATTGTAGGTTCAAACCCAAACTTAGAGTTTGAGTACATAATCTAGAGCCATGGAGATAGCTTCCTGAAGTATAAAAGGAATGCTGCAGACTTTCAGATACAACGTTAGATTGAGGTTCCCACCAAATGAAAGAGTAGAATTCTCTTTGTTTCCAGGCCAGTATTTTCCCTCAACTAACACCTTCCAAAACAGATTATCTTGTCATAACTTCATTAATATTTGTAGGATCTTGCTCACAAAATAGTCTGAGCTCTAAAATCAATGTGGATCAAATCAGCCACTGGAATACATAATCTGAGTACAATATGCACAACATGCCAGTTTCTCCCAGTAGAACGCCCCCCAAAATGGCTATTAAACAAAATCAAGATTATTTTTCTTTGAAAGACAGTACAACATAAAGGATTGACTTATTAGCAGCATGACACCAAAATTCAAATAGTTCCATTTTGCATATGAAAACCTAGCTTTCTAAATTGTGTTTAAACCTAGTAGCGCTGCTCACTACCTACAAGAAAAATAAAATGCCAGACTTGATGGGCCGAATGGCCTAATTTCTGCTCCTATGTTTTATGGTCTTAATGAATAATATCACCCTATTGGGTTGGCATATTTTTACTCATCCAGTAACGTTTTCAGTCCACGGGTAGATTTGAATTTCTTTCCGTTCCTAATCAATGTTAATCAAACAAAGTTTGCAATGCTGCCCAGCAGGGAAGGACAAAATGGAAGTCACATTTCAATAGTCCATGACACAGGGACATAAGCAGCAACTTAACTGCTAGGTGCTGTCAGGCAACTGAAGAGAAAGGCGATCATTATAAGAGGGAGGTTGGGAAATTTATCCAAAAAATAACCTAGACAGAAAAAGAAAGTCAAGAAGAAAAAAAACACCACTGTTTTATGGAACACAAAAGCGTGTTTACACTACTAGTTCATTATCCATGCGAAGCAATTCCTGTTTCACGCCATAATTGTTAGGGCTTGACAAAATTGGACTGTTAATCAAATTAATGCTTTAGTTTACAACATGCTAGTTATCTTGACAGGTTTTATGGAGGAAAACTGGTATGTTGTGGATCTCCTGAATTTATACCTGCCTGAACTTAAATTAACTGCTTGTAAAGAGAGGGAATTCTCCAGTCTAGTTTTGAATAGTTACATTTTTATATGTTGCAAGAATGCTACATGTTTGTGTAATCACATTTGTGCAAAACTCTCTTGGCTAAACGATTACAAAAGGTACTAACTAGCAAGCAACAAAAGCTCAAACACGGACTACAGCTCTGGTCTCAGATGCTGTGTAAATGCTCTCTTTATCACCATCAATGGTAAGGTGAAGGAATTCAGCGAAGTGCAGGAGAAGGTTAAGCACAGGAAAGTAAATATTAAAAAACATCTGGCCATTGTGGGATCAGATTCTGGTAAGACTTAAAATAGTTTAGATCACATTTTATTTCTGCATGAAAAGTTCACATTTTACTTGTGTATCAACTTGCAAGCAAATTTTAGGCATGCACTTGCACCCCTGGTCTCATGTATTTGCAGTAAACAATTTCGCTGTACTAACAACGTTTTAGAATTAGGCACATGAAGCCCGCAATGACATCCTGCACTGAAGAAAAAGTGAAAATGGCAATCCAGAAATATTTTTAAAGGCACTGGGAATTTCTCGATTTCAATAAGAGCAAAAACGTGTTATTTGTGGAACTGAAAGGTCCATCAGAATTCTCATCTGATTTCTAAGATCATCTCAACTTGGGTTTCGTCAGTCAATTAAATGGTTTTTTGCCTGGAAGAACAATTTATGATCTTGGTATGGCACACTATGCAAAAGTTAGAAAAATGTTCCAATTCTGCCACTGCATTTCTGGCCCTTTAAGAAGCACAAGTGCTCAAAACTTTACAGAATGGAATTTATTTAGCAGAAGGCCTGCATTTAAATGCTAAATAACTACACCAAATTATATCAGTAGAGTCCCAGCCATACTGCTTCTGTAGATCATCGCTCCAATAACAGCTCTCCAAATCATGGCTTTTAAAACTTGGTTCCATGCGGAGATCAAAGGGCCTAAAGTCAGATTTGTAGTCAATCATCGGGTTTTGTTTCTGTTGTCTTTAGGTTTCTGTATATACTAATCAAAAAAAACAAATATTTTCTGCAAATACAGCACTCTTAGCCGACGTTGGTTTTGGAAGTGTATCAATGCTTACAAGAGATCCCCCGCAAAAGTTTGAAATCTACTCATTTACACAATGTATATTTATGTACATTTCACATTCAACTTCAGAAACCATTTAAATTAATTGTTTATCCTGCCCTATAAAACAAACGTAGGACCCTTCACTTTTCTGCAAACTGCAATAACAGTTCTGGTTTCACCAGCGCACAGCAGTTATTTTGATCAGTTAGTCCTATAGCAAAGTGCTTGTGGTAATCAGTTAGATTCAAGAATTATTCTCAAAATCAGAACAGGGGCACTGTGAATTCTCACAAAGGTGAAATCAAAATGTGTGAAACATTTCACAAGACCACTAACTAGTTTACTGTAGGTTACAGAGAGTTGAAACTATCAACAGCTGCAAATTACTTCATTCCTTGTGCAAAAGCTTAATCAAGTACATGAAGTATTCAAGGCATTCTGTTTGGGGTGCAGATTTGGCAGCTGTCATCTGCCACTACATAGAAAGCCAAAGATAACAAAATACGAAATGTTCATCCATCACTCATGGAACACATTCCCATTAACAATCCTAATCTAGCCCGTGTACATACCTACGATCTAATATATAGCTAGAATGTGAAGTACCAAAAATCAGAAATATGTGGTTATTACATGCAGATTTCTATACAGGAACAATTGCAATAGGCTTTCCAATGTTGACTGTGCAGTTTAGCACACCACCAGAAATTGCAAAGTTGGATGCTTTACAAAGTGTCTAAGCTGTAACTCCAGAAGGTAAAATGTACAATTCCAATAACTATTTGCCACAAATATGAAAACAATCTAAAGGATAGCCAAAAAATGTTTTTGACATGTGAATAGGAAAAATACACAAATTGCTGCAGTATATTGGAAATATCAACTAAGCTTTGTTACCATGCACTTCAGGTAGGAGCATTTACTCCAAAATGACTCAGGCACAAATATCCTGACATTGCTAAATAAGAGCATAGTACAAAACAGGTACTCCAAGCAAAATTGATACAGTGCTTTTGTCAGGAGTAATTTGTGAACAGTGCTCATTTTCTAGTTCAAGATGACATATTGCAGTGGCCAAAATTGGTGTAGTTGCTATTCACTGTCAATAAAACAAACATTTAGCTTTTTGTTGTATCAAATAAGATTGAATTTTGCAACAGGAAGTTAAACTTCTAAGTGATTCAGAAAAAATTGCGACTACAGAAAACAGCCCACATCCACTTTAAGAATATGATTAAGGAAGATTAAGAATATAATTTTTATCTGCTACAATTTCAAGGCAATTATAAGATAAACGGTGTGATACAGCATTGCGACTGCAAGGAGAAATATCTCAAACACCGCATGCATAGTATATCAATTCCCCAAATCTATACTTTTAACTATTCAGATTAACAAATTTTCCTAATGCCAAATGCCTATTAAATGCATCAATAACTATAATACTTGTACTATATCCCCACATTTGTAGTGTTATAATAGCACAACTTGGGGCAAAATAGAGATATTCTCCTACTATCGCCTCAGCCCCACCATGTTCTCTCGACCTCCCATCAAATCTCATCTCTACCAGCAAAATAAAAATGCCCTGGCAATTGCAATAATGTCATTTCAGCATAAATTTAACTTGATTTGGAAGTTACCATACCAACATAGCTTTAAATTGTGATTCAGTGCAGTTTTAAGGTGCAAAGATATGTTCAGGTTTGCCATTGGGCATTTTATAGAATACCTCCATTTGCAATTTAAATTCCTTAAGAATTGCAATTCAATTTCTCAAATTTAAAATTAAAACTTAAAATTTTATAATTACTATAAATAACCAAATGCAGCAGATTTACAGCAGTAGAGTTCAGCAGCCTACTATACAAAATGAAGCAGTGCAGAGTTTTTATTTCAATAGCGCAGTTCACAGAATCACAATGCAGAAGAGAACCTTTGGCCCATCGAGTCTGCACCGACACGTGAGAAACACCTGACCTACCTACCTAATCCCATTTACCAGCACTTGGCCCATAGCCTTGAATGTTATGATGTACCAAGTGCTCATCCAGGTACTTTTTAAAGGATGAGGCAACCCGCCTCCACCACCCTCCCAGGCAGTGCATTCCAGACTGTCACCACGCTCTGGGTAAAAAAGTTTTTCCTCACATCACCCCCTAAACCTCCTGGCCCTCACCTTGAACTTATGTGACTGACCCTTCAACCAAGGGGAACAGCTGCTCTCTATCCACCCTGTCCATGCCCCTCATAATCTTGTACACCTCGATCAGGTCACCCCTCAGTCTTCCCTGCTCCGACAAAAACAACCCAAGTCTATCCAACCTCTCTTCATAATTTAAATGTTTCATCCCAGGCAACATCCTGGTGAATCTCCTCTGCAACCCCTCCAGTGCAATCACATCCTTCCTATAATGTGGCGACCAGAACTGCACACAGTACTCCAGCTGTGGCCTCACTAAGGTTCTATACAACTCTAACATGACCTCCCCACTTTTGTAATCTATGCCTCAATTGAGAAAGGCAAGTGTCCCATATGCCTTTTTCACCACCCCACTAACATGCCCATCCGCCTTCAGAGATCTATGGACACACAAGCTAAGGTCCCTTTGTTCCTCAGAACTTCCTAGTGTCATGCCGTTCATTGAATACTTCCTTGTCAAATCACTCCTTCCAAAATGTATCACCTCACACTTTTCAGGGTTAAATTCCATCTGCCACTTATCTGCCCATTTGACCATCCCGTCTATATCTTCCTGTGGCCCAAAACACTCAGCCTCACTGTTAACCACCTGGCCAATCTCTGTGTCATCCGCAAACTTACTAATCCTACCCCCCACATAGTCATCAATGTCGTTTATATAAATGACAAATAATAGGATCCCTGTGGTATGCCACTGGACACTGGCTTCCAGTCACTAAGGCATCCTCCTGTCATCACCCTCTGCCTCCTACAACTAAGCCAATTTTGAATCCACCTTATCAAATTACCCTGTATCCCATGTGCATTTGCCTTCTTTATAAGTCTTCCATGTGGGACCTTGTCAAAGGCATTGCTGAAATCCATATAAACTACATCAACTACACTACCCTCATCTACACACCTGGTCACCTCCTCAAAAAATTCAATCAAATTTGTTAGGCATGACCTCCCTCTGATAAAGCCATGCTGACTATCCCTGATCAAACCTTGCCTCTCCAAGTGGAGATAGATACTCTCCTGCAGAACTTTCTCTAATAGTATCCCTACCCCTACCACTGACGTGAGACTCATTGGCCTGTAGTTCCATGCCTTATCTCTACAACTCTTCTTAAATAGCGAAACCACATTAGCTGTTCTCCAGTCCTGTGGCACCTACCCCGTGGCCAGAGAGGAATTAAAACTTTGGGTCAGAGCCCCTACGATCTCCTACCCTGCCTCCCTCAGCAGTCTGGACACAAATCATCTGGACCTGAAGATATGTCCACTTATAAGCCTGCCAACACCTCCAATACCTTGTCACTCACTATATCAATTTGCTCAAAAACCTCGCAGTCTCTCTCCCCGATTTCAATACCTTCATCCTCATTCTCTTGGGTGAAGACGGATGTGAAGTATTCATTCAACACTCTATCGATGTCCCCTGGCTCCACCCATAGATTGCCGCCTTGGTCCCTTATGGGCCCTACTCTTTCCCTGGTTATCCTCTTCCCATTGACATACTTCTAGAATATCTTGGGATTTTCCCTACTTTTACCAGCCCTATCCCCTTCTTTGCTCTCCTAATTGCTTTCTTAAGCTCCACCCTGCACTTTCTGTGCTCCACTAATGCCTCTCTTTTCCTTCTCATCATAACCTGAATATCTCTGGTTATCCATGGTTCTCTGGGCTTGTTACCCCTTCCTTTCACCCTCGAGGGAACATGTTGCGCCTGTACCCTCCCCATTTCCTTTTTGAACACCCCACTGCTCCTCTGTAGATTTCCCCTCAAATAACTGTTCCCAGTCTACCTTGGCCAGATCCTGCCTTATTTTACTAAAATCCACTCTCCCCCCAATCCAAAACATTTTTTTGCAACTTGTCAATTTCTTTGTTCATAACAAACTTAAACTGTACCATGTTGTGGTTGCTATCGCTAAAATGATCGCCTACCACCACCTCAGCCACTTGTCTGGCTTCATTCCCCAGAATTTCGTTCAGCACTACGCCGTCCCTTGTTGGACCCTCTACATATTGACCTAAAAAGTTCTCTCGTACACATTTTAAGAAATCCACTCCATCAAAGCCCTTAACACAATGTCTATCCCAATTAATGTTGGGAAAGTTGAAATCACCTAATATAATGACCCTATTGTTATTGTTTTTACACACCTCCACAAAGTGTGCACATATTTGCTCCTCAATTTCCTGCTGACTATCAGGGGGTCTATAATAAAGACCTAACAATGTGGCTGCCCTTTTTTTATTCCTACGCTCTACCCACAAAGCTTCATTTGATGCCCACTCCAAGATATCATCTCTCCTTACTGCAGTAACTGACTCCTTGACTAATAATGCAATGTCTCCTCCTCTTTTACCCCCTCCCCGTCTCGCCTGAAGATTCTATATCCCGGAATGTTGAGCTGCCAATCCTGCCCTTCCCTCAACTATGTCTCAGTGATGGCTACTATATCACAATTCCACGTGTCAATCCTCACCCTTAACTCATCGGTTTTACCTGTAATACTCCTGGCATTAAAGTAGAGGCCATCCAGCCTTGCCTTACTCACTTGAAGCTTAATGCAGCTGTACTCCCTCTGACTTGATTGTTTTACTGTATTATGATGTGTCCCTATTTGCTAACATTCTATGTCCCCTCCCCCTGCCAAATTAGTTTAAACTCCTCCCAACAGCACTAGCAAACCCGCCCGCAAGGATGTTAATCCCACTCTGGTTCAGATGTGGACCATCCCGCTTGTACAGGTCCCACCTTCCCCAGAAACGGTCCCAGTGATCCAGGAATCTAAAACCCTCCCTCCAGCACCAACTCTTAAGCCACGTATTCATCTGCGCTATTCTCCTATTTCTGAGCTCACTAACACGTGGCACCAGGAGTAATCCAGAGATTACAACCCGGGAGATCTTGCTTTATAGTCTACTGCCTAACCCCCTGAATTCTTTATGCAAGACCTCATCCCTCTTTCCACCTATGTCATTGGTACCAACATGTACCATGACCTCTGCCTTATCACCCTCCCCCTTCAGGGTGCCCTGCAGCCGCTTGGTGACATCCCGGACCCTGGCACCAGGGAGGCAACATACCATCCTAAGTCATGTTGACGGCCACAGTAGCGCCTATCTGTTCCCCTGACTATAGAATCCCCTATTACTATTGCTCTTCCTCCCTTCCTCCCCTCGTGTACAGACAGGCTGCTTGTGGTACCAGAAGCTTGGCTCTGTCCGCACTCCCTGGAGGAACCAGTGTCCTCATCAGCCTCCAAAATGGAATACCGATTTGCGAGCAGGACCCCAGGGGACTCCTGAACTACCTGCCTGTTTCTCTTGGACTGCCTGGTGGTCACCCATTCCCTTCCTTCAAGTCCCTTCATCTTCGGTGTGACCACCTCTCTAAACGTGCTATCCACGATGCTCTCAGACTCGCGGATGCTCCACAGTGTCCCCAGCCGCCGTTCCAGCTCTGAAACCCGAGCTTCCAGGAGCTGCAGCTGGACACACTTCCTGCACACATGCTGGTCCCGGACACTGGAAATGTCCCCGGCTTCCCACATGGAGCACGAGGTTGACAGTTAATTTGAGGATGACTTTTAATTTGTAGCTACATTCAGTCTTGGTAATGAAAATCTATACTAGCCCTGCAGCTCAATGTTGAATCAAAGTATAAATGAGGCTGAGATGTGTCTTGCTCATTGCCATCTTGAAAATTTTTGTTGTAGCTTATACAAGGAATAGAGAAGGGAGCATTGATACAATGTTCACTGCCATCTCCATTCAAAATATTTATCAAATAATGATCGGAGATCCCAAGAAAAATCTTCCAGCTGACTACCAGGGTTGGCTTCAAAATCTCTTTTTGTCATCGCACTATTAATAAAGCAAAGGCAGGCAGAAAAAAATTAAAACTTAAATGAAACTGACCTGTGTCTAGGATTAGCCAATACAAATGATAACAGGAAGCTTACGTGAAGGAAAACTATATATTCACATTAAGCAGCCACTGGCATTGAAATTAACTATGCAGAGGATCCATTGAACACAAAATCTTGGAAGTACTGTAATATTTGTAATTCTAATAGCGAACTGACTTTTCTTTTTTGGTACTTGAAGTTAAGTTTTCTTGCAATTGGATTTAACATCCAGCAAATTTGTGGGTTGAAGTTACATCATAGCAACATGCAACACCATAACAGTATACTGAACAATGTGGCAATTTCTGCATCATGTTCTCTATGGAGTTTGGTATTAATGCCATCTTCCTGGCTTTGGTTGTTAGTAATAGGTGAAGTATATCTACCTAATAGCAAGTTTATCAGACATGGGATACCTGGTAACTAAGTAGCTATAAACAGAATTATTTACTAGGGCACGTTGCACCCAGAACGTGGGCTGATGTGCCTTTGTTCTCAAGTGAGAAGACATCTAGAGAACGCTGCCAGCCCTTGGTAAGGAATGCTTTCTAGATTTGAAGTTATCAGTACCATAATGCATGTCAAAAGAAGTTTCTAGTGAGCTGTTTGAATGCTCGAAAACATTGAATAAGAGAAAATGTAACTTGAACTATTCTACTGGTACTTCACCTTTTGTTACATGTTTTTTGCTGAATCACTTGCAAAACAATCCTTGAGATTCTGCACTGACCATACTACAATGGGCAGCAAATATAAGTCATGCACTTACTGCAAGATCTTGTTGACTTAAAAAAATCCTGACATAACAAAAGAAAATACTAAAAGTAAACTGAAAAAGACTTTAATCAAAATTGCTTCTTACTCTTGGTTATCCTTGCAAAAACAAAAGCAACATAAATTTACAAGTTTCCAACAACTGGAGAAAAATAATTGCAGAGGGATCATCCTGGAAACCATGTGTTCAGTAAAACGTTTCCTGTGTATTTTGGACGAAGCAGATACCCATGAGATATAGAGAGTAAATTATGCCTTCTTTCACAGAAATACATAAAAGTTACTATATGGAAATAGGCCATCATGTTCTATTAACCCGTGTCATAAACTAACCTATTTTGACTCCTGGTCCAATGCTTCGATTTTAAAATTCCCATCCTCATACTGGGGTCCTTCCATGACCTTACTCCTCCCTATCTGCATAACTTTCTCCAGTCTGAGAACCCGCCAAGAACTCTGCATTCCCTTTTAGTTTTAATTTTATTTATTCATTCACAGGATGTGGGCTTCGCTGGCTGGGCCAGCATTTATTGCCCATCCCGAGTTGCCCTTGAGGTGGTGGTGGTGAGCTGCCTTCTTGAACCGCTGCAATCCATGTGGTGTAGGTACACCCATTGTGCTGTTAGGAAGGGAGTTCCAGGATTTTGACCCAGCAGCAGTAAAGGAACGGCGATATATTTCCAAGTCAGGATGGTGAGTGGCTTGGAGGGGAACTTCCAGGCAGAGGTGTTCCTATCTATCCGCTGCCCTTGTCCTTCTAGGTGGTATTGGTCGGGGTTTGGAAGGTGCTGTCTAATGAGCGTTGGTGAATTCCTGCGGTGCATCTTGTAGATGGTCCACACTGCTGCTACTGTGCATCGGTGGTGTGGATGTGGTGCCAACCAATCGGACTGCTTTGTCCTGGATAGTGTCCAGCTTCTTCAGTGTTGCAGGAGCTGCACTCATCCAGGTAAGTGGGGAGTATTCCATCACATTCCTGACTTGTACCTTGTAGATGGTGGGCAGACTTTGGGGAGTCAAGAGGTGAGTTACTCGTCGCACGATTCCTAGCCTCTGACCTGCTCTTGTAGCCACAGTATTTATATGGCTAGTCCAGTTCAGGTTCTGGTCAATGGTAACCCCCAGGATGTTGATAGTGGGGGATTCAGTGATGGTAATGCCATTGAACATCAAGGGGCAATGGTTGGATTCTCTCCTCTTGGAGATGGTCATTGCCTGACACTTGTGTGGCGCGAATGTTACTTGCCACTTGTCAGACCAAGCCTGGATATTGTCCAGGCCTTGCTGCATTTGGATATGGGCTGCTTCAGTATCTGAGAAGTCACGAATGGTGAACATTTTGCTGCTGATTGCACACATCCCCACTTCTGACCTTATGATGGAAGGAAGGTCATTGATGAAGCAGCTGAAGATAGTTGGGCCGAGGACACCACCCTGAGAAACTCCTGCAGTGATGTCTTGGAGCTGAGATGACTGACCTCCAACAACCACAACCATCTTCCTTTGTGCTAGGTATGACTCCAACCAGCGGAGAGCTTTTCCCCTGATTCCCATTGACTCCAGTTTTGCTAGGGCTCCTTGATGCCACACTCAGTTAAATGCTGCCTTGATATCAAGGGCAGTCACTCCTACCTCACTTAATGAGTTCAGCTCTTTTGTCCATATTTGAACTAAGGCTATAATGAGGTCAGGAGCTAAGTGGCCCTGGCGGAACCCAAACTGGGCATCAGTGAGCAGGTTATTGCTAAACAAGTGCGGCTTGATAGCACTGTTGATGACTCTTTCCATCACTTTACTGATGATCGAGAGTAGACTGGTGGGGCAGTAATTGGCCGGCTTGGATTTGTCCTGCTTTTTGTATACAGGACATACCTGGGCAATTTTCCACATAGCCGGGTAGATGCCAGTGTTGTAGCTGTACTGGAACAGCTTGGCTAGGGGCGCAGCAAGTTCTGGAGCACAAGTCATCAGTACTATTGCCAGAATGTTGTCAGGGCCCATAGCCTTTGCAGTATCCAGTGCCTTCAGCCGTTTCTTGATATCACACGGAGTGAATCGAATTGGCTGTAGAGTGGCATCAGTGATGCTGGGGACCTGCAGAGGAGGCCGAGATGGATCATCCACTCAGCACTTCTGGCTGAAGATTGTTGCGAATGATTCAGCCTTATCTTTTGCACTGCTGTGCTGGGCTCCTCCATCATTGAGGATGGAGATATTTGTGGAGCCTCCTCCTCCAATGAGTTGTTTAATTGTCCACCACTATTCATGGCTAGATGCGGCAGGGCTGCAGAGCTTAGATCTGATTCACTGGTTGTGGGATCGCTTAGCTCTGTCTATCACTTGCTACTTATGCTGTTTGGCACGCAAGTAGTCCTGTTTTATAGCTTCAACACGTTCACCTCATTTTTTTTAGGTATGCCTGGAGCTGCTCCTGGCATGCCTTTCTGGACTCTTCATTGAACCAGGGTTGATCCCCTGGATTGATGGTAATGATAGATTGGGGGATATGCTTGGCCATGAGGTTACAGATTGCGTTCGATTACAATTCTGCTGCTGCTAATGGCCCACAGCACCTCATGGATGCCCAGTCTTCAGTTGCTAGATCTGTTCGAAATCTATCCCATTTAGCATGGTGGTAGTGCCACACAACACGATGGAGGGTATTCTCGATGTGAAGGCAGGACTTCATCTCCACAATGACTGTGCAGTGGTCACTCCTATCGACAGTGTCATAGACAGATGCATCTGCGGCAGGCAGGTTGGTGAGGATGAGGTCAAGTATGTTTTTCCCTCTTGTTGGTTCCCTCACCACCTGCTGCAGACCCAGTCTAGCAGCTATGTCATTCAGACTTGGCCAGCTTGGTCAGTAGTAGTACTACCGAGCCACTCTTGGTGATGGATATTGAAGTCCCCCACCCAGAGAACATTCTGCACCCTTGCCACCCTCAGTGCTTCCTCCAATTGATGTTCAGCATGGAGGAGCACTGATTCATCAGTTGAGGGAGGGTGATACGTGGTAATCAGCAGGAGGTTTCCTTGCCCATGTTTGACCAGATGCCATGAGACTTCATTGGGTCTGGAGTCGATGTTGAGGACTCCCAGGTCAACTCCCTCCCGACTGTATGCCACTGTGCCGCCACATCTGTTGGGTCTGTCCTGCCGGTGGGACAGGACATACCCAGGGATGGTGATGGTGGAGTCTGGGACATTATCTGTAAGGTACGATTCAGTGAGGATGACTGTCAGGCCATTGCTTGACTAGTCTGTGAGACAGCTCTCCCAATTTTGGCACAGATGTTAGAAGGAAGGACTTTGCACGGTCGACAGGTGCCTAGGTCGATGCCGGGTGGTCCGTCCGGTTTCATTCCTTTTTTGAGTCTTTGTAGCGGTTTGTTACAATTCAGTGGCTTGCTAGAGTTGACATTTAGAGTCAACCACGTTGCTGTGGGCCTGGAGTCACATGTAGGCCAGACCAGAGGGCGACAGATTTCCTTCCCTAAAGGACATTAGTGAACCAGATGGGTTTTTACAACAATTGACAATTGGGCTTTTAATTCCAGATTTTTAAAATTTAATTAAAATTCCACCATCTGCCGTGGTGGGATTCAAACCCAGGTCCCCAGAGCATTACCCTGGGTCTCTAGATTACTAGTCCAGCGACAATACCACTACCCTGTCGAGCCTCCCCATCACCTTCAGTCTTCAGCTTTTAGTCACCCATGTCCATCTTTGGCTACGTCTTGTCCATTTACATTCCGATGAAGCATCCTGGGAAGCTTTCTGACGTTTAAAGGCACCATATAAAAGTGCAAGTTATTTGTTATTCTCCACGAGTGAATACAGGAAAATCTGTTATCTGGCATGCTATGGGAATAGGAGATGCCGGTTAATCAATTATGCTGGTTAACTGAGATACAAGGTGAGTTCTACATTTTCATCCAATGAGAAAGCTCCAAGATGATCACGCATGTACTGAAGTCTCACAAGAGGTGCATGAGAAGAGCATGCGAATCAAGTGAGCAGCGCCGAGGGGAGATGGTGCTGCAGAGCAGTGGAAGGCTGATACCCGAGTGAGAACAGGCCACCGAATAGGCTGCCTGTTTGACATCTCCAACCAAAAACGTTACCCAACAGACCCGACCCCAGAATTCCACTTAGAGATTTCCGGTTGGTAGAACTGATGTTTTAATCACATTTGCCCACAATATTCTCATATCCTTTTAACCCCTTCTGCTTCATCCAGTTATGCAACCTAATCTTGGATGTTGACAGTTTCTGCCTCAACCACTAACCTTGGAAGTGAACTCCACAATCCCTCAATGCTGTCTAAAAAAATTATCATATCTACTTCTTCAAATCTGATACATCGAATCTTACACTTTCTTAAAGGATCCCTAACTGACAGAACTATTAGCAAAACTGCTCTCATGGAGTAATTACATGACACTTTTGAGGGAAGCAATACTCCTAAATTTGCACTAAGTTTTTACTTTCCTTTGTTACTGTACCATTTTTTTCCCCACTGTTCTTCTGAAATCGCTGACTCGGTTAAAATTAAAGAAGAGTTGCACAAAGTAGTTATTCTTCACACACACATCCGGACAGTGAACTTGAGCAGGATAATTAAACTAATTTGGCAGGGGGAAGGGACACAGAATGTTAGCAGAATAGGGACACATCATAATACAGTAAAACAATCAAGTCAGAGGGAGTACAGCTGCATTATGTTTCAAGGGAGTAAGGCAAGGCTGGATGGCCTCTACTTTAATACCAGGAGCATTACAGGTAAAACGGATGAGTTAAAGGTGAGGATTGACACATGGAATTGTGATATAGTAGTCATCACTGAGACATAGTTGAGGGAAGGGCAGGATTGGCAGCTCAACATTCCGGGATATAGAATCTTCAGGCGAGACAGGGGAGGGGGTAAAAGAGGAGGAGACATTGCATTATTAGTTAAGGAGTCAGTTACTGCAGTGAGGAGAGATGCTATCTTGGAGGGGGCATCAAATGAAGCTTTGTGGGTAGAGCGTAGGAATAAAAAAGGAGCAGCCACATTGTTAGGTCTTTATTATAGACTCCCAGATAGTCAGCAGGAAATTGAGGAGCAAATATGTGCAAATTTGTGAAGGTGTGTAAAAACAATAATAATAGGGTCATTATATTAGGTGATTTCAACTTTCCCAACATTAATTGGGATAGACATTGTGTTAAGGGCTTTGATGGAGTGGATTTCTTAAAATGTGTACAGGAGAACTTTTTAGGTCAATATGTAGAGGGTCCAACAAGAGACGACGCAGTGCTGGACCTAATTCTGGGAAATGAAGCCAGACAGGTGGGTAAGGTGGTGGTGGGGGAGCATTTCAGTGATAGCGACCACAACTTGGTACAGTTTAAGTTTGTTATGAACAAAGAAATTGACAAGTTGCAAAAAAATGTTTTGGATTGGGGGGAGAGTGGATTTTAGTAAAATAAGGCAGGATCTGGCCAAGGTAGACTGGGAACAGTTACTTGTGGGGAAATCTACAGAGGAGCAGTGGGGTGTTCAAAAAGGAAATGGGGAGGGTACAGGCGCAACATGTTCCCTTTAGGGTGATAGGAAGGAGTAACAAGCCCAGAGAACCATGGATGACCAGAGATATTCAGGTTACGATGAGAGGGAAAAGAGAGGCGTTTAGCAGGTACAAGGGAAGCAAATCAAAAGAGGCATTAGTGGAGTACAGAAAGTGCAGGGTGGAGCTTCAGAAAGCAATTAGGAGAGCAAAGAGAGGATATAAGAAAGCTCTGGCTGGTAAAAGTAGGGAAAATCCCAAGATATTCTATAAGCATAACAATGGGAAGAGGATAACCAGGGAAAGAGTAGGGCCCATAAGGGACCAAGGCGGCAATCTATGGGTGGAGCCAGAGGACATCGATAGAGTGTTGAATTAATACTTCACATCCGTCTTCACCCAAGAGAATGAGGATGAAGGTATTGAAATCGGGGAGAGAGACTGCAAGGTTCTTGAGCAAATTGATATAGTGAGTGACAAGGTATTGGAGGTGTTGGCAGGCTTAAAAGTGGACATATCTTCAGGTCCAGATGATTTGTGTCCAGACTGCTGAGGGAGGCAAGGGAGGAGATCACAGGGGCTCTGACCCAAATTTTTAATTCCTCTCTGGCCACGGGGGAGGGGCCAGAGGACTGGAGGACAGCTAATGTGGTTCCGCTATTTAAGAAGGGTTGTAGAGTTAAGCCAGGGAACTACAGGCCAGTGAGTCTCACGTCAGTGGTAGGGAAACTATTAAGAGAAAGTTCTGCAGGAGAGTATCTATCTCCACTTGGAGAGGCAAGGTTTGATCAGGACAAAAACAGAATTACCTGGAAAAACTCAGGAGGTCTGGCAGCATCGGTGGAGAAGAAAAGAGTCGACGTTTCGAGTCCTCACGACCCTTCAACAGAACTGAGTATAGTTAGGAGAGGGGTGAAATATAAGCTGGTTTAAGGTGGGGGGGGGAGAGAGAGGGAGAGAAGTTGAGGGGGTGGGGGGGTGGTTGTAGGAACAAGCAAGCAGTGACAGGAGCAGATAATCAAAAGATGTCACAGACAAAAGGATCAAAGAGGTGTTGAAGGTGGTGATATCATCTAAGAAAATGTGCTAATTAAGAATGGATGGCAGGACACTCAAGGTACAGCTCTAGTGGGGTCGGGTGGAAAGACTGACAAGGTATTAGTTGTAGATTTTAAAATAATGGAAATAGGTGGGAAAAGAAAAATCTATATAAATTATTGAAAAAAACAAAAGGGAGGGGGAAGAAACGGGGTGGGGATGGGGGGAGGGAGTTTAAGATCTAAAGTTGTTGAATTCAATATTCAGCCCGGAAGGCTGTAAAGTGCCTAGTCGGAAGATGAAGTGCTGTTCCTCCAGTTTGCGTTGGGCTTCACTGGAACAATGCAGCAAGCCAAGGACAGACATGTGGGCAAGAGAGCAGGGCGGAGTGTTAAAATGGCAAGCGACAGGGAGGTTTGGGTCTTTCTTGCGGACAGACCGCAGGTGTTCTGCAAAGCGGTCACCCAGTTTGCGTTTGGTCTCTCCAATGTAGAGGAGACCGCATTGGGAGCAACGAATGCAGTAGACTAAGTTAGGGGAAATGCAAGTGAAATGCTGCTTCACTTGAAAGGAGTGTTTGGGCCCTTGGACGGTGAGGAGAGAGGAAGTGAAGGGGCAGGTGTTGCATCTTCTGCGTGGGCATGGGGAGGTGCCATAGGTGGGGGTTGAGGAGTAGTGGGTGATGGAGGAGTGGACCAGAGTGTCCCGGAGGGAACGATCCCTATGGAATGCCGCCAGGGGGGGTGAAGGGAAGATGTGTTTGGTGGTGGCATCATGCTGGAGTTGGCGGAAATGGCGGAGGATGATCCTTTGAATGCGGAGGCTGGTGGGGTGATAAGTGAGGACAAGGGGGACCCTATCATGTTTCTGGGAGGGAGGAGAAGGCATGAGGGCGGATGCGCGGGAGATGGGCCGGACATGGTTGAGGGCCCTGTAAATGACCGTGGGTGGAAAACCTCAGTTAAGGAAGGAGGAGGACATGTCAGAGGAACTGTTTTTGAAGGGAGCGTCATCAGAACAGATGCAACGGAGGCGAAGGAACTGAGAGAATGGGATGGAGTCCTTACGGGAAGCGGGGTGTGGGGAGCTGTAGTCGAGGTAGCTGTGGGAGTCGGTAGGGTTGTAATGGATATTGGTGGACAGTCTATCACCAGAAATTGAGACAGAGAGGTCAAGGAAGGGAAGGGAAGTGTCAGAGATGGACCATGTGAAAATGATGGAGGGGTGGAGATTGGAAGCAAAATTAATAAATTTTTCCAGGTCCCGACGAGTGCATGAAGCCGCACCGAAGTAATCATCGATGTACCGGAGAAAGAGTTGTGGGAGGGGGCCGGAGTAGGACTGGAACAAGGAATGTTCCACATACCCCATAAAGAGACAGGCATAGCTGAGGCCCATGCGGGTACCCATAGCCACACCTTTTATTTGGAGGAAGTGAGAGGAGTTAAAGGAGAAATTGTTCAGTGTGAGAACAAGTTCAGCCAGACGGAGGAGAGTAGTGGTGGATGGGGATTGTTCGGGCCTCTGTTCAAGGAAGAAGCTAAGGGCCCTCAGACCATCCTGGTGGGGGATGGAGGTGTAGCGGGATTGGACGTCCATGGTGAAGAGGAAGCGGTTGGGGCCAGGGAACTGGAAATTGTTGATGTGACGTAAGGCGTCAGAGGAATCACAGATGTAGGTGGGAAGGGACTGGACAAGGGGAGAGAGAAGGGAGTCAAGATAACGAGAAATGAGTTCCGTGGGGCAGGAGCAGGCTGACACGATCGGTCTGCCGGGACAGTTCTGTTTGTGGATTTTGGGTAGGAGGGGGACGTCCGAGGTTGGGCGACTATCAGGTTGGAAGCTGTGGGAGGAAGATCTCCAGAGGAGATGAGGTCAGTGACAGTCCTGGAAACAATGGCTTGATGTTCAGTAGTGGGGTCATGGTCCAGGGATAGGTAGGAGGAAGTGTCTGCGAGTTGACGCTCAGCCTCCGCGAGGTAGAGGTCAGTGCACCAGACAACAACAGCACCACCCTTGTCAGCGGGTTTGATGACAATGTTGGGGTTGGACCTGAGAGAACGGAGTGCAGCAAGTTCAGAGAGAGACAGATTAGAATGGGTGAGAGGAGCAGGGAAATTGAGACGGCTAATGTCACGCCGACAGGTTTGATCAGGGATAGTCAGCATGGCTTTATCAGATGGAGGTCATGCCTAACAAATTTGATTGAATTTTTTGAGGAGGTGACCAGGTGTGTAGATGAGGGTAGTGTAGTTGATGTAGTTTATATGGATTTCAGCAAAGCCTTTGACAAGGTCCCACATGGAAGACTTATAAAGAAGGCAAATGCATATGAGATACAGGGTAATTTGATAAGGTGGATTCAAAATTGGCTTAGTTGTAGGAGGCAGAGGGTGATGACAGGAGGATGCCTTAGTGACTGGAAGCCAGTGTCCAATGGCATACCACAGGGATCTGTGCTCGGTCCCCTATTATTTGTCATTTATATAAACGACATAGATGACTATGTGGGGGGTAGGATTAGTAAGCTTGCTGATGACACAAAGATTGGCCGGGTGGTTAACAATGAGCTTGAGTGTCTTGGGCCACAGGAAGATATAGAGGGGATGGTCAAATGGGCAGATAAGTGGCAGATGGAATTTAACTCTGAAAAGTGAGGTGATACACTTTGGAAGGAGTGATTTGACAAGGAAGTATTCAATGAACAGCATGACACTAGGAAGTTCTGAGGAACAAAAAGGACCTTGGCGTGTGTGCCCATAGATCTCTGAAGGCGGAAGGGCATGTTAGTGGGGTGGTGAAAAAGGCATATGGGACATTTGCCTTGCTCAATCGAGGCATAGATTACAGAAGTAGGTAGGTCATGTTGGAGCTGTATAGAACCTTAGTGAGGCAACAGCAGGAGTACTGTGTGCAGTTCTGGTCGCCACATTATAGGAAGGATGTGATTGCGCTGCAGGGGGTGCAGAGGAGATTCACCAGGATGTTGCCTGGGATGAAACATTTAAGTTATGAAGAGAGGTTGGATAGACTTGGGTTGCTTGGGGACATATGCTCAAGGTGAGGGGCAGGAGGTTTAGGGGGGGATGTGAGGAAAAATTTTTTTACCCAGAGGGTGGTGACGGTCTGGAATGCACTGCCTGGGTGGGAGGTAGAGGCGGGTTGCCTCACATCCTTTGAAAAGTACCTGGATGAGCACTTGGCATGTCATAACATTCAAGGCTATGGGCCAAGTGCTGGTAAATGGGGTCAGGTAGGTAGGTCAGGTGTTTCTCATGTGTCGGTGCATACTTGATGGGCCGAAGGGCCTCTTCTGCACTGTGAGATTCTGTGATAATTATCTGTGGAGACATCACAGCTGAACCAAAATCAGTCCTCAACCAAAAAACCTCTCATATTTTCCAGCCAGAATTGAGGTCAACGTCTTCATTATCTAACTGTCGGCAATTGTCAGCTACCAAAAATGGGTCTGAATTTGCAACATTATTGTACATTAGCAATGGTGCATCTATGGTATATGCCATTTTCTAGAGCAGAAATTCGATTAAATAATGGTATGAGTGACTTATGTTATTACGTACACTTCGCCTTAATTTGTTGGGACTTTTGCGTTGCCCAACAGATTCCCTCACTGAAAAAGCTGAATCAGTTCTGCCCCATGAAAGTCAATGGTGAGACTGACTTTTCTTAATTATGTAACTGTGATTACCACAGCTGGAACCCTCCTTCATACATACCAGCTTATATATTTATAATATGGTTTCAGTAAAAGCTCCAATTAAATTGAACTTAATCTAGACATTTTCTCTGTACATACTGTAACTAATGCCCATATTAACTGATCAAAATGTTATTAAATGACCCAAAATCTTGGAAGTGTCATGAAACTAGTTATTCCAACGGTGAACTTTTCTTTTTTTGGCACTGGCAGGGAAGGTCTGCTGCTTTGTTCGTTGTTGTGTCCTGGTATGTTGGATGCATACCAGACATTGGTTGCATAGCTCCTCCTCCAATTATGTTCACTGAAGGATATTCTAATTATTTTTCCAGCAAATTGTTGTGTGAATTTGCTACAGTCGGATCAGGGAACACAACTCATGGTGTTGGTTGCCAATATTGTCATTGCAATGTGTTAGCAGCGATCAGCTAACTTATCAGAGACCAAACCAAGGAACTTATAGTTGTTAACCAGATGACTTCATTGACTAAATAATTGAGAGACTTTATCAAATATATTAACAGCAAAAGATTAATTATTGTATCTGTCACTCAGCTGTTCCTGTATCAATAGAAGTAACTTCAACAAAGACCTAACTCTCACCTTTTCTCGCAAATTTAAAAATAAATGCAAAAAGATCATATTAAATCCTTTTGTATACCCACGAATATATAAGTATCAAATTTCACTGGCAACTATATTAGTTATGATGAGATATTATTGTGCTACAATATTTGTAACTTCTCTCTTTTCCTCAAAGCATAGGATGATGTATCACAAGAGGCAGCCATCAGGCATATGGTACAGATGCTTTGCTGGAGTTATCTAAATACTGCCACTTCCCTCAAAGCTTTATACGTATTTCCCCCTTCAAGTATTCATCCAATTCCCTACTATCAAACTTGCATCCATCACTCATTCAGGCAGTTAATCACAGATCATAACTCGTTGTGTAAACTGTTTCCTCGTGTCCCTTCTGCTAATGGAGACAGTTACTCTTTATTTACTCTATCAAAGCCCTTCATTATTATGAACACTTCTATCAAATCTCCTCTACTTCTCTGATCAAAAGAGAACAACCCCATCTTCGCCAATCTCTCCATAAAACTGAAGACCCTTGTCCATGGTATTATTTTAGTAAATGTTTTCAGCACCCTCTTAAAGTGTGATGCCCCAGAATTGAACACATTTTCCAACTGAGGCCTAACCAATCTAATAGAAAGGTTTAGTATAACTTCCTCACTTTGGTACATACCTTTAGTATTGAAGCCATGCTTTTTTTAAAAAAAAACCTTCTCAACTTGTCCTGCCATCTTAAAGATTTGTGTACACATACCCAGGTGTCCCTTTGCCTGCATTTGAATAACATTTTTTTGTATTCATCAAAAGCATGATTAGCTTAATTGTTAGAACAAGCAAACAAGAGCAACATAGAAATACAAGGTCATCTGTCAATTAAGTTAATCCTCTGCAGTTATCATTTTGCTTAAAAAAAACACCCTGCCCTTTTCCCAAAATAAGGACAGATTTAGTCCATTTAGTACCTGCCACAGTAAATGGCTCATTTCCAGTTAATAGCAAGTGCAATGCAGAACATTTCACAGAAATACAAATGCACTTTTCCCTGGGAACTGAAATCCATTTCATACTATTGCTAAACACTGCTGCTAAACACTGCTGCATCCCGCAGATCTAAATGGCTCCTAGCCTAACCTCACATTCTGTTTTTCAATGAATACTTCTCTTTAAACAACAGCTGCTTTATCTTCAGAATGACTGCATAGACATTCTTGAGCTCTACTGTAGTGTTAGATTGGCAACGCCTTTCGGGTCATGTTGGGTTTATAGCTGTTTAGCAGAGTTCTACCCAAAAACGAATTTGTAACCTTGGCAAGTTTCTGCAACAAATCTAAGAGCTACAAAAAATATTTTAGGCCACTTTGCACAGCTGCAAGAAATCTCAATTCTGCAGCACCCTCACCTGTCATTCAATCTTCCCATTTACAGATTTGTGCCCTATGATCTAGCAATTTACACTCGTAGTCATTTGGCAATACAGAACTTGAGTATTGCTGAAAAAAGAGACATGCTGTCTAAGCTTTTCTTCTTGCACTCATCAGGACAGATCACAAGATTACCAACAGTAAAACAAACAACAATTTATGCTATGAGAAGAGAGTGCTGATTGTTTGGCAAGTGAACTCTGATTGGAGAGGCATTGCCATGGAGAATGCAGCAGGGAACAGTTAACACCCAAGCTTTTGTTCAAACCCAAACCAGGCAGATCAACTCTGTTTGGACAAGGCCTTGCCATGGAGAATAAACCAGGGAACGGTTGTCCCCCAAGCTTTTGTTTTTTTTACAAAAGACGCACTGTGCGGACATGCTCAATTGGCAACAAGATTAAGTACAGGTATGACAGGGTGAACAGCCTTAGATGGTGTGACATGGCATGAGACGACCCTTAACACTCTGGTCAGACCACAACAAAGCTGCAGCGCCAGAGTGTTGACATCACAGCATGGTGACTGCACAGAAAGGCTTTGAAGACTCACGCTGGGACAGTACTCAAGTAAAGAGCTGGTAAGCAGATGGGTCCCTTGTGGTGAGATTGCAGCGCATAGCCCGTCAGTTCAATGAGTGGGACAGCGTGTCGAGAGGACCAGCACCAGGTTAGCTCAGCCGGAAGTGACCAGGATGTGAGCTGGATCGATAGTGAGCGAGGGAGGCCAAGCAAAAAACCATCATAAATAACAGGCCAGAGAAGGTTACGATTGTAACCGGTGGCTTCGAGAGTTGCTGAATAATAGATTGAATAAAACAAAAGAGAAAGGTCAAAGGGATATTGTCAAAATGTCCATAAAATTCCCCAGTTTGAATTGGGATGCAGCTGACCTGCTATCTGAACTCAAAATGTTTAAACAACGTACAGAACTATGGTTTCTTGATTCAGGTGTGTCTGAATCAGACAAGCAAGCCATAAAAACGTGCCTAACAAATGGGAACTGAGGTCTATATAAGCTGAACACATCAGGGTTAACAGAAGGAGAGCTAAAGGATCCTCAAAGGAAACTGGCTACTTTGGAAGGCCAGTTCAGAATCAGGTTAAACTTCCATGCCCATTGACTAGAGTTCATGTCATTTCGCCAACAGCCAACTGAATCTGTAGACCACTTGGTCAGCAGATGCAGAAAAAAGGGTACGTACTGTGATTTTTCAGACGCAGAACTGGCAGACAGAATTGTCGAGTTGCTGATCATATCCACTCCCATGGAGACATTCCAGAAAGCTACATAAGACAAGCCCAAAACGTAGCAAAGGCCTACTCAAGGATGAACGTAAGTATGAAGTGATCCTCACAGGTTGATGAAGCTTACAGGTTCTAAGCACAACCCCCAATTGTTGGCGCACGTACTAAAACACCCAAACCGAGCAAGACATGTAGAAGGTGTGGCTTTCTGCATGCACCAAGGAAATGCCCAGCTTTCCAGCAATTCTGCAAGGAATGTGGCAGAAAGGGCCACTGGCAGTGGCAGTGCAGTAGGGCAAAGGCTGATGCAGCTACAAAGAGCCATGCACTTATCCAAACAGACCGTACCTAACAGGTACCTTCAGACAAGACAAGGGTACCTTCATCCAGTATCCCATCAGAAACATAAACATGAGGTGACTGACAAACAAAAAAATGATGCGCACAACGAAACGAAGAGTGATGAACACGTTTCAGACTGTCAATTTCATGGAAAACTGAAATACTGAAATCCGAAGCATTTGCTAAGATTCAAATTATCTGCCCCAAAAAAACTGGTAACTATTTGTTATCGACAAAGATTAACACAGGGGAAAATGCCCGCATACTACCCCTGAAAATTCTAAAAGGCATGTATCCACAGACATGGAAGGCCATGGCAAAACCTACTACTGTGCAACTTTCGACATAACACGGTTCATTTATGCTATGTGCAGGATCCATGACTCTGGAGTGCAAGTACCATTAATCTTCCTGCATGTCACCGATGTTCTACATCGTGGAGTAGGTCCAGCAATTGTAGGTCAACTGGCATGCTTTGACCTCACACTAGTGACAATCCATGGAATCAGTCAGACTTTACACAGCAGATCAATCTCAGAAGTTACTCCCATCACCTCAGTTCATGACCTAACATCGAAGTATCCAGAAAGTTAACAAAATTGGCAATTTCAAGGGAGCTGCAACATTATACTTGCAGGGGAATCCAAGTCCATCAATTGATCTTGTACATTTTGTGCAACGCAAATGACAACATCTACAAGAAGAAATGGTGAAAGATTCCACATTACAGAAACTGCGGAAAACCATCAAAGTATGGCCTGATTCAATCGAGCACGTCTACAAATACACGAGACCATTTTGGCCTTACTAGGATGAGCGAGGAATCACCCGGGGAGTCATTTTTAAAGGCAGGCAAGTCATCATACTGGAATCTTTGCAACCTGATATTCTTCAACAACTTCATCACTCACACATGGGCACAGATCGGACAAGACGGCTTGCAAGACAGTCTATTGGCTGGGTATGAACAATGACATTGAACTTGTTGTCAAGAAGTGCGAGGCATGTCAAGCACATAAGCCAAGTCAGCGCAAAGAACCACTGATTCCACATGACTTTCCTATGCATCCTTGATCCAAAATCGCATCCAACCTCTTTCATATCCATAGCACTAGTGACAATCCACTAGGAGTCCACGTCCAAATGCAGCAAAGCCTGGACAACGTCCAGGCTTGGGCTGACAATTGGCAAGTTACATTTGTGCCACATAAAAGTGCCAGGCAATGACCATCTCCAACAAGAGAGAATCTAATCATCACCCTTTGACATTCAATGGCATTACCAGCCCTGAATCTCCCACCAACAACAGCCTGGGGGTTACCATTGACCAGAAACTGAAATGGACTGGCCATATAAATACTGTGGCTACAAGAGCAGGTCAGTGGCTAGGAATCCTGCGGCGAGTAACTCATCTTCTGACTCCCCAAAGCCTGTCCACCATCTACACGACACAAGTCAGGAGTGTGAAGAATACTCTCCACTTGCCTGGCTGAGTGCAGCTCCAACAACACTCAAGAAGCTCAACACCAACTAGGACTAAGCAGCCCGCTTGATTGGCACCACATCCACTAACATTCACTCCCTCCACCACTGATGCCCAGTAGCAGCAGTCAGCAGTGTGTGCCACCTTAAGGATGCACTGCAGGAACTCACCAACGCTCCTTAGACAACGCCTTCCAAACCCACAACTACTACCATCTACAAGGACAAGGGCAGCAGACACATGGGAACATCACCAGCTGCAAGTTCCCTTCCAAGTCACGTACCAACCTGACTTGGCAGGATATTGCTGTTCCTTCACTGTCACTGGGTCAAAATCCTGGAACTCCCTCCCTAACAGCACTGTGGGCATTCCTACACCACATGGACTGCAGTAGTTCAGGAAGGCAGCTCACCACCACCTTCTCGAGGGTAAATAGGAATGGGCAATAAATGCTGGCCTAGCCAACAATGCCCACATACTGTAACGAATACAAAAACTGACTTCATCAACATCATTGACTACTTTACCACATACCCCATTATTTGGCAATTGCACAATACATCAAGTACACCTGTCACGCACGCTAAATGATATTTTCAGTTTATCTGGTGTGCCTAGGGATCATCACAGATGATGGTCCACAACGTATTGGTAAGCCAATTCAGGATGTGTATAGGAATGTCGATTACACTACTACTTCTCCTCATTACCCTAGATCTAACAGCTTAGCTGAACGAATAATTCACACGGCAAAATCCCCAAGTCTCAAATGTAGACAGACCAAGCAAGATCTACACATTGCAATGTTACATCTGAGAACAACACTTTTAAGTGCAATAATTCTAACACCAGCGAAGCTCATGTTCAGCAGACCATTGCATACCAATTCATCTACTCTTACCCATTCCGCTCTCCCAGAAACTAGACAGCAACTTTTAAAACTGCAAGAGAAGATGACCAACGTGCATGATAAAAATGTGGGTACAGAATTGGCAAGTTTAGAGTTGGGACAACAAGTTCACATCCAGGATCCAAGGTCCTATGAAGTTGTTGCACAAAAAAGTGCAACAATGAGGTGCAACCGAGGACAAATCAGATCCACTCCAGCTCCTCAACCATCTACTGCAGTCCTACTACATCTAGGACAAGATCCCAAATGCAACCAGGAACAACATCCAAGAATAACAATCCCTCAGATCACTGTGAGCAATTAAAGAAACCTCCAAACAAGGTTACCATTACAAGATTTAGACCGACCAGAAGATTACCTCTACACTTTAGGAATTCGTAAATTCATCAGATCTATACACTCATGCAATGGTAACTAAATAGGAACATGTATTGTAAATAGTTGTACTTCTTTGAAAGCACAGAAAGCATCTTTAAAAAGGGGGATGATGTAATATGCCTTTAAGGGATAGGAGCATGCCATCACTAGATGAGAAGTATGTCATGTGATCCAGCCTCAGTTTCACTTCAGCCTGGAGCAGAACACAGTCCTGCTGTTGATGTCTTCAAGCTTTCTATCCATGTATATATGTTCTCCTGTGCCTGCTCTGAATAAATGAACCCACATGTTTACACAATCCCTTATGAGCAACTGGTGCCTTTATATCATTCTAAAAACAAGACAATCAGCACTCTATTCTCATTCAGTATAAATTGTTGTTCACTTTACTATTGGTATTCTTATGATCTTATGAGTGCAAGATGAAAGGCTTGAACAGCATTTCTTTTTTTTCGGCAATTTACATTAAATTAATTTTTTTTGGTGGAGCAACTGATTGGTGTAATAGATTAGATGCTTTTACCTTTGGAATCGAGATTCCAATCCATTCCAGGCTGGGGAGATTAGCACTAAATTGGCAATTCTACTTGAGGTGCCAGGAGGTGGATTGAGCAACATGTAAAAATATCACATGGTGCTGTGGAGGCGCTTTTCTGAAGAGAGAATGGAGGCAAACTGCTAAGGTAACGTACAGGAACAGTTAATCTATATCTAACCCGCGAGTGTTTAGTGCTGACATTGGGTGTCTGAAACCAAAAGTCTTCTATTCATCAACATGAATAACTTTAGCCTTCATAAGCACAAAATTCTGCAAAGACAAATTTAGCAAGGCCAGCTTAATATCAATTCTGTATTTCCATTTATTGCAAATGATATTAACACTTCTGGAACTAGCTTACATATTTCAAAACCTGTTAAAATATGATCATCTATTAAGATTTTGTTTCAGAGAACAAGATATTTACTATTCACTATTCATGTTTAACTATTTAATCAAGCACTGTAAAGAATTTGAATTATACAATCCTCCATAAAACTAATGATTTCAGCAGAGAAATACACATTAAAACATGCCAAACAAACCAAAATTATTTTCTACATATAAAAAAATGTATGCCTTTCACAAAAATGTAAACCATTAAGACAGCCAAAATTTCTGAAACATTTTATTTACAAGCCTAATGGATAGTAATTGAATCTTGCTACATCAGGGCTGAATTTTTGTCTGGGTTTAGAGGAATGTTTCAGTGTGTGAATGGCCACACTTTTTTTTTGGAGGAACTCAGATTTTCCTCCGCAATCCCAACCCCACGCCATTTTCCGCTGGCCTTTTTGTGGGTTGGGAATGCCTAGTGTGCAAAATTTCCTTCCACACAACATTTTGGTCTGGTGGTGTGGGGATCTGGAAACCTATTAAATGCATGCCAGGTTTGAGAGTTCATGAAGAAAATGGAAATACTGCTGAGAAGTCTGGAGCATTCTGAAAGTTAAGTGTAAAGTGTTTTCATACACACTTTCAACTGTCGCTATTAGATGCTGTATTGTAACGTAGATGCGTTTTTAATGCAGTGATTCATCATCGGGATCTGTCCTGAAAAGGTAAGTTGAACCTTACATGAACCAGCCTTGTGTATTTGTTCACATGCATTACCGTGGTTCCCAATGGAGAAAACACCATAATGTAGTGGAAAAATATTACAAAATGTCCATTCAACACTCTTCTAGTGTGCGATTTAAATGGCTCTGGCTTATGTAAAAAAAAATGGTTTTGACACTTGGAAAAAAAATCCTAACCAACTGCTCCCTCACTTCCCAGTAAGTAGTCTATTGCTTGGACAGATGTGGCCATTATGAATACTTGGCTGATCTTCAAGTGCTAATGGGTTTCATCATAGTAGGTGTTCCATTCATCTAAGAATGAATAACAGTTTCAAGAAGTTGTAATAACAGACTGTTGCTTGATGTGGTTTCTGGTTTGTTGACACAAGCTGACAGGATTACAAGTATTACCTTTTTTCCGCTTGGCAGAATGCATTTTATCTCTCAGTGATATGGAGACTTTCATTAAATGGTGAGAGGTCCATTCCTTCACCACACCCCAACCCCGCCCAAGGAATGTAAAATATTTTCCATTGATATTGCATAAAATCTGCAACCTGTACATAGTGTATACAGGGTGGGATGACTATGGAGGATACATGGGGGCATAGAGGTAGCATGGGTAATGCATGGGGCAGAGGTGGCATCAATGATCTGAGGGGGCATGGAGGAAACATGGGGGCATGGCTGTGGCATGGGCAATCTGAGGCATGTGCTGGCATGGGGGCTGGATAGGGGAGTGAGGGATGAAGTTTAGGGGGCTGGGATGCTGTCTTAGAGAACCGAGGTAGGTCTTCTAACTGGCCCATCTCTGCACCTGGGCGCCTCCTGCACTGGTTCGTGGCTTGCAAACTGCACTGCAACGCTGACCCTGTTGTGAAAAGACAAAAAGGCATGGGTCGGGCATGCAGTTTGAGAGTGGTGAAAGAGCGTAGGTCGGGTTTTTCTGAGCCTAGAGGGAAATTCTGCCCCAAGAATTGAAAATAATCAAGGTTATTATTTTGTGGCCAGCATACATTAATATTAGGACAGGGAAGTTTCTTAGGGCTGGATTTTCCAGCCCCACTTGCCGCCAGGATCATCTGGTTCCGCCGAAAGTCAATGGACTTCTGGCTGGGCCGCCGGATCTCCCACGGCAAGTCTCACCACAACAGGCCAGAAAATCCCAGTCTAAGTTGCTAATTCTAAGTACTATATTCAAGAAAAGTACGGTTTATGGTTATCTAGATTGTTCCCTTTCCTCTTTCTTCCTCCTAATCGCCTGAGTTCATACCAAATATAACATATTTTAGTTTCTATTTGTGCTTTTTCTGCAACAAGCAAGATCACAGAAACAAAGAAATTTCAGCGCAGGAGATGAATGTCCAGCCACTTAGTCTGTGGCAGTGCTGGCAGAGCTATCTACCCTAATCACATTTCCTTGTTCATTCTCCAAATCTGACTCCAAAACCTACATGACTTTACATATATCAGAGAGGATGATGATTTTTTGAAATACTTTGTTTTGAAAAAGTTAGCTTTCAAAAAAATTATACATTATGTCCACTTATTTTTGTTGGCAGCGCAGTGCATGCATAAAATTTACATCACAGCACTCTGAGATACATGAGATGCTTAATTTGAAGTTTACTGTTAAATCCTGTAGTATAAGAAATCCTACATAAAAGTCCAAAACCAAAGAATGGTAGCAGGCTTCCCAAACTTTTCCAGTGATTATCCAAGTTTATTCACCTATAAAAGGACAGTGCTTCTGCATCTTTTTTTTAGGATAACAATTAAGTACAGTGAAGAATGCCTTTTGTGCAAGAAAGGTTGTACCAGGGCAAAAGGACTAAATAGCTTTTTTTATTGACAGCACCTATAAAATATTAACTTTACTTAAGAGGCTGTATTGTTCAAAAGGATTTGTGATTTGAATG
Organism: Cetorhinus maximus; assembly: GCF_964194155.1. Taxonomy (NCBI): domain Eukaryota; kingdom Metazoa; phylum Chordata; class Chondrichthyes; order Lamniformes; family Cetorhinidae; genus Cetorhinus; species Cetorhinus maximus. The sequence goes on from NC_135892.1 coordinate 58,878,513, forward strand.
TAGAAAGCTTCTATTTAAAAAACTAAAGACATCTTAAGTTTAAAACACTCTAGAAATTCTGAACAGAAAGATGCACATTGCCTAGTACTTCTATACACTGTATCTGAAATTGCCTCTATTTTCAAGGGTATATTAAAGCTCATTAAATAATTGCTTATCACTGTTTGAATTCTGCTGTGTTACTAAATGAAAACTGGTTTGAGCTGGGTGAAACAAGAACAAGCTTGTAAACTGCTCACCTTGGGCTTGACCTCTTTGGTGGTGTCCACTACGGTATCAGCCATTCTGAGTGAGTTTAGGGTCTATATAAATAAATTGTATATAAAAAAAAAAGAACAAGCTTGTTCCAAAACCTTTGCTTCCATACAAGCTGGATACAGAATTCCCAGGAGTGCATAATGCTATTAGTTTATGCAGTCTCAATACTCCCATATCCCTGGTATGTACAATAGCCACAAGTAACCATTCACATTATGGTAAATACTGAGCTTTTAGCTGCATTCCAGTTAGTGAACACATTATATAAACAAGGAAGCAACATGTAATTAACTATGGTAAGCGCTCAACACAAATACAAATTTCAATTGGCAGGAACATTTAAATAAAACCATCATAGTGCCAGATCACATGCAATTGTTCCTAAAGATTGTGTTACAGGTTCAAAAATTGCTGAATGTGATAATGTGTGAAAATAATTTAGTAAAACTTAGGAAATTTATCTCTTTTCCTTCACAGTGAACTCAGCAACGGTTCACAAATTTATCTGTCCTATTTCCCTTCCTGATGTTTCTAGGTATCAAGTTTACAGGGTGACCTATTCCAGGGCTTCTACCAGATGAGTTAGTGCAATCCAGGTAAGTGGTGCTTCTAAATTCACACCTGAAAAGGAGTTGGCCTCTATTGATGCTTTTTCAATATTGGGCAGATACTTATCACATGGAAATAACATATCCCAGAAGACAATGGCTCACTTTACACACCAACAACTCCGGCCAACAATCTGACTGGAAACCAACTTAAGTTCAGCAACTTTTTAAAAACAAAAAAAAACCTCTTAAATTCTACTTCTTGCAATAAAACTGCTGACGGAGCTATTCAATTTATGTAGTCAGACACTCAATCTTGGGCACTGGAGCCACCATACAACATTATTCATCTAGTCTTGGGAGAGAAGCACATCACCTCAAATATTCATGAGATGAAGTCTTGTGTAAGGGGAGCTCAGGAATTATTTGAAATTGAGTCTGTTCTTCATTTTAAACTTGTGAAGATTATACATTAATTGTTAATTGCCTGTATTTTTAGGCAGTTAACAGAACTTTCTTTACACAGGGGGTTGTTAGACCATGGAGCACTTTGTCACAGGCAACAGTTGAAGGAAAGACTGTTGCAGCTTTTCTAGAAAAACTTGATAAATATTTGAAGCAGAGGAAGATATACGAGTACAAGAAAGGTAACGGCAGTGGGGTTCAAGTAGTGGATTGCCCCAGTAGAGTGCTTCTTACCAAGTTTCATCTATATCAAGAAGTATAACTGAATGCTGTCTCCTCCTGTGATTAAAGAAAAGGGAAATGAGTAATTTAGTTTCAGGCAAATACACTCAAAGGTAAACAATGAGTTACACTTACAGGCATCCTTTCCTGCTGATTAGCTATTTTTCAATTATTCCACTATCCTTTCACTGATGGGAAGAAAATTTAGCAGTATGTATGGCTTTACTAATTAGGTAGATATACCACGGCCGGAAAAAAAAATCAGAATTAATGCAAGAGAGTTAGTATTACTAAAACGGATAAAGTTAAAGGCAAACTAGCACTGAGTTAACCAGTTGTCTAGGGTTGGAATGACAGAAATTCCAAATGTTCACTATAATCTTGGTGATAACCACTTCCCTTTGACAAAAAAAGATAAAAAGTAAAAGAATGTTAATTAATTGTCACAATGTACATCTTGCACTTTTTAAAAATTCTTTCATGAGATGTGGGAGTTGCTGGCTAGGCCAGCATTTTTATTGCCCATCCCAAATTGCCCTTGAGAAGGCGAGCTGCCTTCTTGAACTGCTGCAATCCATGTCATGTAGGTACACCCACAATGCTGTTAGGGTAGGGTTTCCAGGATTTTGACAAAGTAGTGAAGGAACAGTGATGTAGTTCCAAGTCAAAATGGTGTGTGGCTTTAAGGGGAACTTGCAGGTGGTGGTGTTCCCATACATCTCCTGCCCTCGTCATCCTAGTTGGTAGAGATTGGGGGATTATAAGATGCTGTTGAAGGAGCTTTGGTGAGTTGTTGCAGTGCATCTTGTAGATGGTCCACACTGCTACCACTGTGTGTCAGTGGTGGAGGGAATGGGCGTTGTAGGTGGTGGATGGGATGCCAGTGAAGTGGGCTGCTTTGTCCTGGATGGTGTCGAGCTTTTTACTGTTATTGGAGCTGCACTCATCCAAGTATGTGGAGAGTATTTCATCACATTCCTGACGTGTGCCTTGTTTAGTGGTCAACAGGCACTGGGAGAGTCAGGCAAGTTACTCACCACCGAATTCCCAACCTCTGACCTGCTCTTTTAGTCATAGTATGTATATGGCTAGTCCAGTTTAGTTTCTGATCAATGGTAACCCCCAGGATGTTGATAGTGGGGGATTCAGTGATGGTAATGCATTGAATGTCATGGGTTGGATTCTCTCTTATTGGAGATGGTCACTGCCTGGCACTAGTGTGGCACAAATATTATTTGCCACTTAGCAGCCCAAGCTTGAATGCTGTCCAGGTCTTGCTGCATATGGACACGCACTACTTCAATATCTGAGGAGACGAGAATGGCTTTGAACACTGTGCAATCATCAGCAAACATTCCCACTTCTGACCTTACGATGGAGGGAAGTCATTGGTGAAGCAGCTGAAGATGACTGGGCCTATGACACTACCCTGAGGAACTCCTGCAGTGATATCCGGAGACTGAGATGATTGACTTTCAACAACCACAACCATCTTCCTTTGTGCTAGGTATGGCTCCAACCAGTGGAGAGCTGTCACCCTGATTCCCGTTGACTCCAATTTTGCTAGAGCTCCTTGATGCCACACTTGGTCAAATGCTGCCTTGATATCAAGGGCAGTCACTCTCACCTCGCCTCTGGAGTTCAGCTATTTTGCCCATATTTGGGTTGAGGCTGTAATGAGGTCAGGAGCCGAGTGGCCTTAGCAGAACCCAAACTTAGCATGAGTGAGCAGTATATTGCTGGGCAACTGCCACTTGATAGCATTGTAGACGACCCCTTCCATCACTTTTCTGATCACAGAGAGTAGATTGATGGGGTGGTGATTGGCCGGATTGGATTTGTCCTGCTTTTTGTGGACAGGACATACCTGGGCAGTTTTCCATATTGCCAGGTAGATGCCAATGTTGTAGCTGTACTGGAACAGTTTAGCTAGGGGCGCAGCTAGTTCTGGAGCACAAGCCTCCAGTACTATTGCTGGAATGTTGTCAGCACCCATAGCTTTTGCAGTATCCAGTGCCTTCAGTCATTTCTTGTTATCACATGGAGTGAATCAAACTGGCTGAAGACCAGCATCCTGATGCTGGGGACCTTCCTGAATTGGGCTTGCATTATAAAATCCTTCTCACGTTTCTAATAAAAGGGGCTGAAATATTTCAGAATCATACAGCAGGGAAGGAAACCATTCAGCCCATCATGCATGTGCCAGCTCTTTGAAAGATGCATCTAAGTCGTGCCATCCTGTTTCTTCCCCATTGCCATTCAACTGTTTCCTTTTCAGGAAGTCTTTGCTTCCACCTATATATTTACTACAAAAAAATAGCAAGAATGCAACTTTAATGGGAGTATTCATTTTTAAATATTTAAATGGTCACTCACGTAGCTGAAGATGGCATATACATATTGTTTCGTACATGTCTATTAATTGAGGGGCCGGGGGGGAGCATCTCATTTTTGAACTCTTCTGGACATCCCCACCTGACCTTGAATCATGGTTGTTCAAGCTAAATTCTGTTAATACTTCACATAGCCTTTCTTCTTTCCATGAATAGTTACTAACTAATTACCATATTACTTTGCAGCCACAGATATGTAACAGCAGTCTATGCCTATAAATGAATTCCTCAGGAAAAAGGACAGATGTAAATGTCTAAATTGTCTAACATCTCATACTCAATCTAAAAAGTACTTATAACACAGTTGCTCAGGCTAACTTGCAAGTTTCTGTGGGGGACAGTTCAGCCCTATTATTGAAAAGTAACCTAAATCTACTTTAAGTCAATACAGATGAAATTTGTGAAAATATCTTGCCTTGTCAAACAGATTAGTCATACCTAGTTGATGCTCTTACAGGGAAATATAGATAATTAGAAAATAAATTATGTTAAATATATTCAATTATTGTGTTATCATTAGCTTGTAATCTGCTGCAGCCTTAATTGATTGCTCTGAAGATTGCAAAACAATCAACTTTCCCCCACTTGTTATGAAGTCAGTACACCAAAAGTAGTAAGTTTTTTCAGGAATAAAGAGACACTAATGCTAATATGAATTAACATGAGGCAGTAATAATATGAGGGAATTTTCCATTGTACAAAAAAAAATAGAAGTTTGTATATCTTGCACAAAAGTATAAGGTTATAGACAAATAGGTAAAGGATGTGGTCCAGAATTTCATGAAATAGTGTAAGTGCCAAAATTTATATTTATCTTCCTTTTGGCAAGTTGCACCAAAATTTCTTGAGAACCTTATCAGCATATACAGGAATGTAAAATCTTGCCTAAATCAAGCATTAACAATTAGGGCCCGAGAAAAACACCAACTTTATGCCATATTCTTTAAGTTCCTCTTTATGCTTGAAGAATAAAAGTTTGAAGCCATTAAGTCATTATTTATGTAATACAAGAGTCTGGCACATATGGGGTTAACGTGGGACTGAGTACAGTATTGCCCACATAGTGATGCAAGAGAACACATGACCTGCACTTAGGGGTCAGCGTAGTGTTGGACAGATCCGTGTGTACGTGCATGGAGACAGCTCCTAGCTTGAACCTTTTACTGTATGTATGTACATAGTTAGCCTGCTTGAGGCTACAAAGACTTCATTCGGACCTAACGTATTGTATCCAACACCCTACAACATGGCGGCTGCAAATGGAAAAACCCAAAACCTTGCAAAAATACAGATAAAAACTGAAATCCTGCAAGGCTAAAGAAAAATTCGAAGCAGTCTGACCTGAAGAAAAGTTCAAGAAGCAGGTGCGCAGAAGAAAATTGCTAGGGAAAAGCTCCAAAGAAAGGCTTGGAAGCTGAAGACAGAAATTTAAAATTCCTCGCCACAGCAGAAGATTTTGTGGAAGTCTGGCTTCAGTTCCCAGGGTGCAGTCAGCAGACCTAGCAGAGGTGAGCTAAAACTTTTAAATTCCAGGATATGGCAAGTCCTGAGAAACTTTTAAATAGTTTGGCGGTCAGAAACTGCCATTTAAAAACTCCACCAGAAAAACCAGATTCCTGAGCCGGCGCCAGAACACTCAGTTCACTCTGGAAAGGAAATTAATTAATTAATTCAGGAGAATCACAACTATGGAAGCAGCTCAGCTTTAAAGACCAGAAAAGGCCAGGAGTCAATGGTTTCACAACCCTAAAGCGTAGTGCTGAAAAGAAGGAGTCTGCAGCCAATCGATCCAAGCAGTTGTTTAAATTTTTTTTCAGGACTGAGTGCAAGCATCGTTATAGCGGGACTCCGCCAGGGCTGGTAGGCGCGGGTGAATCCCTTGTCTTCAAGTGAACGGTGGCGACAGCTGGAATTTCAACAACTTCTTAAAGCTGAACCTACACTTTTCAACTATGGATCAGAAATCTTATCCAAGGCCCATATCAATTGCATAATTGCGGACTTGAGAAAATGATTCCTTAGATATACGATTGCTTCAGGTCTAGGTAAAAAGACAGAAGCTGAACAAGTTAACACACAACAAAAACAAAAATACCAATTAAAACAGTGCACATTAAGCTAATTTGTCCTATTAAACTGTAACAAAGGAAAAATAGAAGAGAGGTGAAATATAAGCTGGTTTAAGGGGGGGGGGTGGGACAAGTAGAGCTGGATAGAGGACCAGTGATAGGTAGAGGCAAAGAAGAGATTGCCAAAGATGTCATAGACAAAAGGACAAAGAGGTGTTGACGGTGGTGACATTAGCTAAGTTATGTGCTATTAGGTGATATTAAGGGTAGAAAGCAGGACGAGCAAGGTACAGATAGCCCTAGTAGGGGTGGGGTGGGGGGAAGGGATCGAAATAGGCTAAAAGGTGGAGATAAAACAATGGATGGAAATACATTTAAAAATAATGGAAATAGGTGGAAAAAGAAAAATCTATATAAATTATTGGAAAAAGGGAGATCGGAAAGGGGGTGGGGATGGAGGAGAGAGTTCATGATCTAAAGTTGTTGAACTCAATATTAAGTCCGGAAGGCTGTAAAGTGCCTAGTCAGAAGATGAGGTGCTGTTCCTCCAGTTTGCGTTGAGCTTCACTGGAACATTGCAGCAGGCCAAGGACGGACATGTGGGCACGAGAGCAGGGTGGATTGTTGAAATGGCAAGCGACAGGGAGGTCTGGGTCATGCTTGCGGACAGACCGAAGGTGTTCCGCAAAGCAGTCACCCAGTCTGCGTTTGGTCTCCCCAATGTAGAGGGAACTGCATTGGGAGCAGCGAATGCAGTAGACTAAATTGAGGGAAGTGCAAGTGAAATGCTGCTTCACTTGAAAGGAGTGTTTGGGCCCACACCATTCGGTAGGCCCGATAGTGGACAAAATTATTGCTAGAAAAGGAAACAAAGAATCATTGGCTAAATTTGAAGAAATACTAAAATCATTCAATGTTTATTTTAACCTAAGAAGCAACAAAATCCTCAAAAGGGCTAAATTTAATAAGCAAGTCCAGCATCCGTTGAATCATTCATTAATGATCTACGCAGGATGGCTGAAGACTACAAATATAAAGACCTAAAATCTGAATTTATCAGGGATAGAATAGTTGTAGGAGTAGCACACAACATGCACTCAGACATGTTGAAAGCAAAGGAAGATCTAACCCTCGAGAAAGTTATCCAGATTGTTGAACTCTGTGTGCAGCATAGGTCCATTTTAAGAGAAAGTAAACCATACTACAAAGGAAACCCCACAGTCCAGTTAGTTAAATAGCACAGAAACAGGGGCACTCCAGGCCAAGGGAAGCAATATCCTAACTGACCTGTAGAGCGACCATGCCAGCGCCATGAAGCAAAGCATCCCCTCAGCCAAGATCAGTGTCCTGCAATTTCAGCCCCATGCTTTCAATGTAACAGAACTGAACACTTTGGCAAACTGTGCAAGACCAAAACAGCTAAGCTCACAGAAGACCCAAAGATGATTGATGAGACAGACTGCACACCAAAAGGACACAGCCATGCTTCTTGGGTGAGGTCAAGATCCTGCATTTTTGTATTGGATCGCAGGCATTTCAGTTAACGGCCATCTCACAAACTTTAAATTGGACATGGGAGCCAGTGTTATGGTCCTATCAGACAAAGAACCATGACTAAGACACTTCTGGCTTTGAACAACAGACACACCACTCTATGGGGCTGCAGGAATCCAACTTCCGGTCATAAGTATGATTCTGGAACACTAAGGTGTAGCAGCAAACAAATATTTGAGCTAATGTATGTCAGCTGTAAACAGTCTTTTTCTCTCTTAAGGGGGGTTGCCCGTGTAGCCCTGAATCTCCTCAAAATGGCATAAGGTATCAAGACAACTGCTGTCGTAAATTATATAGAACTGCAAGCTCCTGAGAGCTCAAACAAGAGAATCCTGACTGGGACTTAACCTTTGAACTGTCTTCTCTTTGCTGACCAGGTTTGTCTAAATTTCGTTACAGGTGACCGAAAGCCTCATTGGTCAGGCCAGCCAACCACCCAGATGGTTACCATGACATCTTCAGTGGAGAATAAACAAGAGAGCAGCCAGCAACCAGAAAAGCCTCAACCACACCACACAGCCAAACACAAAGATGAGCTTAGTAAAAAAAAAGACACATCCTCATAACAAGATAGGCCATCTTCCATCACAGAGGACATGGCAATGACCCACACGATGAAAGGAGAAAAAAAAGTATGGGGATGAGCACAGCATTCATCGACCCCAGAAAAAACAGGATAAATCAACAACTACCTATTATTACAACTGCCGAATCAACAAAGAGCAGCTTGATACCGAGGAATGGAAAAGAGGAAGAAGAAATACCCAGATGCCAGAACAACCTCCAAATCAACAGAGTTTACCTGCAACTAGAGCCTACCACTCCTCTGACAGTAGTGTGAATGAGAAATGGAAAAGTTATAAGGCCTCCAGGCCACCTGAACCTATGAACCCAGAGATTTGAAGGGAGGAGATGGTTTAGTAATAACAATGTAACTACTTGGGGTAAACTAGAATAACTTGAAATGCACTGGATAAAGACTTGGAGGGAGGTGTAGTATAAGGGTCTGGCATATATACGGTTAACATGGGACTGAGTATAGTACCACCCACAGAGTGACATCAAAACACATGGCCCACACCTGGGGGTCAGTTTAGTGCTGGACAGAGCCATGTGTACAAGAAAGCATGGAGATAGCTCCTAGCTTGAACCTTTACCGTTTATATGTACATAGTTCTTGTAGTTAATAAATATATACAGTTAACCTACTTAAAACTAAGACGACTTCATTAAGACCTACCTAACGATAGCCAACACCCTACAACAGACAACACCCTACACCTTCCGTCACATTGCTAATGGTAGAGTAGGTTGATTAGACAGCAATTGGCCAAATTGGATTCATCCTGCTTTCTCAGGACAGGACATACATGGGCAATTTTCCATTTTGTCAGGTAGATGCCAATGTTGTCGCTGTACTGGAGCAGCTTGGCTGGAGGTGTGAATTGTTCTGGAGCACAAGTTTTCAGGACTACAGCTGGGATGTTGTCAGGGCCAACAGCCTTTGCTGCATCCTGTTCGCTCAGCCATTTCTTGATAGCACATGGAATTAAATTAACTGAGGACTGGTTTCAGTGATTATGGCGAGCTTAGGAGGACGTCAAGATGGATCACCCACTAGGCACTTCTGGCTACAAATGTTTCAGCTCTAAAGAAGTCATATGAACTTGAAACATTAACTCTGTTTTTCTCTCTCTGCCAGACCTGCTGAGTTTTTTCAGCATTTTCTGTTTTAATTTCAGATTTCCAGCATCCGCAGTATTTTGCTTTTATGCAAATGTTTCAGCCTTATCTTTTGCATTGATGTGCTCAGCCCCACCACCATCAAGATGGAAAGTTTGTGTGCCTCCTCTGTCCATTAGTTGTTTAATTGTCTACCACCATTCATGACTGGATGTGATAAGACTGCCAAGTTTTGATCTGATCCTTTGGTTGTGCAAATACTAAGGTCTGTCTATAGCATACTGTTTTGGCTATTTAGCATGCATATAGTTGCTTAGCCAGGTTGACATCTCATTGTAAGCTTCATGTTGCTTCTGGCATGCTTTTCTATACTTTGAACCAGGGTTGGTGGCCACACACACAAAATGGAGGGTGCCCTCTAGGTAGACTGGGTAAGCACGAGGTCAATTTTCTTCCCCTCACTTGGAGTTGCTTTGCTTACCACTTGCCACAGACACAATCTTGCAGTTTTGTCCTGCACCTGTAAGTTTCTGGTAAATGGTGACCTAGAATGTGTTCAGGGATTTGGCACAATAATACTACGAAGCCGCTTTTGGGAATGGACATTAAAGTTCTCTAACTAGGCTACTTTCTGTGCCTTTGCTACCCTCAGCACTTCTTCCAAGTAGTGCTAAACATGAAGAATCACTGATCCATCAGTTGAGGCAGGACAGTAGGTGATAATCAGCAGGGGGGTTTCCTTGCCCATGTTTTACCTGATGGCATGAAACTTCATGGGGTCTGGAGTCAACGTCGACGACTCCGACTGTCTAGCATTATGCTGCCTCCTCTGGTGGATCCATCTTGGAAACAGAACATATCCAGAGATTGTGATGGAGGAGTCTGTGACTTTGGCGGTAAGGTATGATTCTGAGTATGACTATGTTAGGCTGTGGGTTGACAAGTTAATGGGACAACTCTTCTAATTTTGGTACAAGTACCCAGATGTCAGGTGACTTTGCAGGGTTGACTGGACTGGGTGTGCCTTTATCATGTCCAGTTCCCTTGTTGATGTCAGATGGTCCATCTGCTTTTATTCTTACTGTTTCTCATAGCAGCTTGATACAACTGAGTGGCTTTCTAGGCCATTTCAGAAAGCAGTTAAGAGTCAACCACATTGGGCCAGATCGAATCAGATTTTCTTCCCAAAAGGGGATTAGTGAACTAGATGGGTTTTTAAACAAAATCTGGTTGTTTCACAGTCACCATTATTGTTGCTAGATTACTTAATTAACTGAATTTACATTTCCCAGCTGCTTTAGTGGGATTTGAACTCAGGGTCATTAGTCGAGGCCTCTGGCTTACTAGTCCAGTAACATCATCACCTGTACCTGATCAGAAAAGTTAGATGACAATAAAGGGACTTTAAAGGAGTAAACATTACTCAGTGGAATTTTATTGCAGAATCAAAGCAAATTAGAGGGTTTCCTGCGGGAGTGCTGATAGGTTATCTTGTTTAGCAGCAAATTTGGTCTGTGCCTTTTAAGACCATTGCTTTATATAAACAAATCTAGGCTGCCCATATCTACTTATAAACTACTGATGTTAATCAGCAGATAATTGCTAATGCTGGTAAACTTCACACGTCAAGAGAGTGAAAATTTCCAAGGACAGTGTTGCAACTGTAACGTGACAGACATGTTGGGTGCTGGACATATATATCTATATACTTAAATCGGTGCACACACACACACACACACACACATATTGCTTCTTTGATGATATGTTGTCATTTTTTATGCTAACATTTAATATCAATGCTGCTTATTTAATTATAGTTTAAAATAAATATGTTGTTGCATGATCTTCCCACTAGGTTGTGATGTCAAGCAAGTTTGAGCCTCTCCTATCTGAGGATGGACTGGCTCCCTAAAGAGTACGAGTCCCACTGAAAAAAGGGGTGGGGGGAAGGACACCAATAATGTAGACTATAGAACCATTGATGGAGGCATGAGGGAAATCTCTTTATTTCAGTTTGTCTTGTTCGTCTACTCTGTTCAGATGTAATTTTAAACGTTTTACCTTTTCTATATATTTTACCTATATGTCTGGAAGATATTGCAATAGACACAAATGATTGTGGACAACAGATTGTGAGGGCACATCAATGGACAGATAGTGATTCATGCAGCAAAGACACAGCACTGAAGTCAGAAACCTGAGTGCAAAAAAAGCTACATATTTGAGGGTACAGAGATGGAGAGCGAGAGACAGACAGACAAACAGAGCATGCAAGCAGAAAAATTAGTAGGGCATAGAGATTGATGATGACAAATAATTGTTTCACATGTTGATGAAAAAAATCATCCAAGGAAAGCTTTGAGAGAAATAGGTGGATACACAAAGATAAAGCGCAATAAAAGAGTGGACACTGAGATTAGCTAGGCAGACATCACAGTGACAGAGAGACATAAAACCTCCAAAGGATGAAAGAGGAATTGTACACAAGAGATTGTGCGTGTGCATGAGACAGACAGACACAGAATATGGAGATAATCATCCAAAAAGGGCACCCTCTCAGAAAAACACAAACGTGCTACGACAGAGAGGCTAAGACAGGCCAACATGACAGAATGAAATAGACAAGAGATCAAGGGAACAGAGAACTGACTGAGCAACAACCTGGGAGATCTACTAAACTGTCTACCTCCCATGACATTGCTCACAATTAGTTAGAAAAACGCTATTCTTTTTATCAATGTTTAATCTAATAGGCTGAAGGAAGTTACAACAGCACTTTCACAGCAAGAACAGTTGTTCTTGTAATTTTCTTTAAAAGAGGTAACAACGTCATCTTATACAGAAAAGAGCAGAAAGTGGTATCCACTTATTTCAATGGGCTGGAATTATTTAAGTGTTTCTAACTCAAGGATTATACATGGGTAGACAGATATATTTTTATCATTTTTTTTGCATATAGCACAGACTTCCTGTAAATGTTACACTTCACAGAATCTCAGAATGTTACAGCACAAAAGGAGGCCATTCGGCCCATCATGCTTGCACCAGCTCTCCGAATGAGCATTATGAGTTAGTGCCATTCTCCTGCCTTTTCCCTGTACCCTTGCACATTGTTTCTATTCAAATAATCTTCTAATGACCCCTTGAATGCCTCGATTAAACTTTCCTCCACCACAGTTCCAGGCAGTGCATTCCAGACTCGAGCCACTTGCTGTGTGAAAAAGTTCTCACATCACATTTGCTTCTTTTGCACTTAATTTATGTATAATTTTCCACATCATGTTTTGTTGATTGGTTTAAAGTAAAGCAGCAGCAAATAATAAGTAGGAAAAATATGAATCCAAAGTAAGGTAAGTAGCAAGAAAATTGCTAGTGAGAATGTGAGAAATCTCCAGTCCTGAATGACCAGTCAGGATAACTTACCAATAAAATAATTGAGCAAGTCAACCAATCAAAACACTCAATGTTAATTGGAAACATTTTAATCAGTAACTGAAATTTATGTCAAAAATTAGGGTATATCATAAAACATTAATTTACATGTTACAACATCTTAAAATTTTAAAGTTGCTCTTTTCACCTTTCAGTGATGTTTTTCTTTGAAAGCCTCACCATCTCTCAAAAGCTAAGACTAAGATTTGATATTTTTGCGCTAAATTAGAAATGTCAGCTCAAGCCAGATCCTGCAATCAGAGTGCATACATTGGATCAGTAGTATTCTATCAGATCAATTGGAATAATGTTCCTTTTTCAGCCTCTAACACTATATGTTTAGTTGCATTTTGAAATAGTTTCAAGAAAAGCTGGAGGCCAAATTTTAAAAGCTCTAATTCAGATAAAATTCATTTTTACTGTATTTTTTAGAAATAGGGTTAAAATTATCCATTAGGAATAGGAGAGGACACTACTTCAAATATGACAAATAATGTTGATTATATACTTTGTTTAAACCTTAAGCATAAACAAAAACTATTATAATGGAAAAGAAAAATCATGGCTCAGTATAATACGATTTCAGTTAGTGTGCTTTTGAAATGATTTGAACACAAATTAGATGGTGACTTTGAGCAGGTTTTCAGATGCAAAATAAAAGCTCTTAACTTTATTACATCAGAAAACAGGTTAAGCAGTGACAAAAAGGAAGAAACTAATCGCAGCTCACATTAGATTTGGTCATATACCTGCTGTGAGTAAGTGAAAAACTAATTATTTAATGTTAACTGAAAGATCGGAAGCTATGCAATGTCTTTCTTTTGTATACTACATTAACATGAGCAACATAAATCATTTAATTGTTAGGGCTTTATTCTTAAAAATAGTTATAAAGTAAATAGTGTTTTTGGAGTAAGTTTGGGAATGCTTACCATTGATAGGAAGACTGACGATGTACGTAGAATATTTGTCACAAGTCCCACCTGCTCCTACCCCTTCTGCGAGATATGGGATTTTCGGTTCAAAATAAATAAAGTATGTTATATTATATCAAGTAATGTTTCTATTAACTGCTCCAGAGAAGTGGAAACAGAGGGCAGCACCTTCTATACTTGTGTAACTGTAATATCTTATGCAGAAAAACAATATTTTTTCAGGAATCAGTTACAAAACCATTTAATCAATGTTTTTAAAGAGCTATTACAGTTTATAAATCAGCAGTGCCAGGCCCAAGATTTCACACCAATGCTGTTAAGGCCTTTGTCCTTCTCCCCTTCCATTTCTGACAGACCCCAGGAATCCCCACTGAACAAAGCCCCAGCTGTGCTAAATCCCAAGCTTCTACTCCACAGTGTTGCCAAACTGCAGCAACTCCACCCCAAGGCTGCCAAGCCTCAAACTATTACCACAGTGCTGTTAAACTCTATTGCCACTCCCCCATTCCCCACACACCAGTTCTGCTGAACATTAGGTACAACCTCCATCATCATGCATACCATCTGTACGTTTGTCCTCTGCTTTTAAAATATATTCAGAGGTAAAGGAATATATTTAAAAAGTCACTTATTTATGAATACAAGTAAAAACAAGACCACTGAGTTACAATTTTCAGAGAGATAAACAATCACAGAATTCAATCCCCAAAATACTCAAAAAGCCAGAAATCTTACAACAAAAACAGACTTATTCAACTACAGTGAACCACTGGCCTTCAATTCATTGTGCACTACATGACATAAGCCCCTTATTGTTATAAAATACCAAATGTTCCAACTCATCATGAACAACGTCAAGGGACATCTGCTGAAATAATACATAGCTTTCTTTCTCTCTCTACACCCACAGACGTAGATATAAACTCTCTTCTAACCCCCAATTTATCTCCTGTGGCATTTCTCATGATTAATCCAAGATTATGGCGGCATGAGTGAACAAAAGATGATGACAGGAATGATACAAGATACAAGAATCAATGAAGTATCTATTTATAACATATAAAATGTCTTATTTCTAGCTGGCATTTCCTGATCATCAAATTTTCTTCCTATGTTATAATTCTGTCGCAGCTAGATATTGCTTTTAACTGTTAAGCAAGTATGAGCATTACACTTGGTCTTTCAGTTTTCTCAACATTAGATGGCATTGCTGCACTTCCAGCCACCTGCACCCAGTTAAGTTTTTTATTTCAATGTAATTAAACATTGATTATTTTCCAACAGTTTAGCTTTATTTGAAATTTATTTAAATTTACAGATATTGTAACTTTAAATATTACTAATTACATTTCGGTGAATGCCAAAGCCACTTGCACAAGCCTGCCCATTCCACCACCCACCCCCCTCATTGTGGTGCTCAGGGGTCAAGTTACACTACATTCCCCTTGCCTCCACCACAAGACTCAGACACTACGCCTTGTAACTGTAAGTGATACCCTCACTTGGCCTCTTTCCCCATTTCTTTTCAAGTGCCCTGTTAATCAGCTATGAATTCTCTGGCTTCCCAACACTAAACTGGAAAACCAGCAATGTGTGCGCGTGCATGCACATGCATTTTTAATGCATTTACAGTCTTATTTGTTTTACTTATACTTGATCTAGTGCTGTAAAATATGTTTTGCCATCAGTCTAGTACAGACATGGGGAAAATGAGTGAATTAGGAAGAGAGAGAGGGAAATAAGGATAGTAAATAGGGAATGACGAGAGAAATGAGGATGAGAGGGTAGTGCAAGAGGCATAGATGAAGCAGTGAGATCAGGAGATGGAAACAGAAAGGATTAAGGAATGTGATGAGGCTGGAGGAGAGGCAAACAGGAAGTACCAGAGAATTGCGGGAGGACACTATAGGCAACAGAGTATGCTAGGATGTATAGGGTGAGGTAGTGGTTAGAAAGGGCGGCATGTGAAATCAGTGAGGGGTAGTGAAAAGCATATACGGTGATATCAGCACGTTAGTGAGAAAATATTGGAGTACAATATCAGTGAGGGGTTGGTGGGTAGGAGTAAGGTGGAAGCACTGAGCAGATCCCTCTCCTCCCACCACTTATCATCAGCATACTGCCTTGTCTCCAGATTGGTCACCACCCCTACATGGACCCATTCCCACTTGTGACCTTCAAGCACTTGGCCCTGCCTGGATAACTCCCATGGCCAGTATCTCACACCCACAATTAGAAAATACCCTCTTGGATTGCCACTGGTTCCCTTACCCACCCAAATGGAGTTATGTACCTACCATTGGTAGAATATGATCTACAGTCCTCAGTATCGTTCCACCTTCTGCATATCATCAATAGGGAATGATATGGAGAAGCAAAACAGCACAGACGTAGAGGAACACAAAGGAGAGGGAGGGAGGGAGACAGAGAGAAAGAAGCAACAAAGATTAATGAAACAGTTGAGAGAACATTTGCTTCAATTTGTGAGCAAAACAACTGGCGATTTCCTGATAATATACTACAAGTTTTGGCACAGCGCACATAATTGTTCATTTCATATTCCCATGTCAACAACTTTCCCATGTCTATGTCGTTTATACATAGCTATTTGAATACCACAGAATTCAGACTAATTAGCTGATTGCTTCCTTAATCCCCTGTGCTGAATGTGATGGCCAATGCTCCCACTCAGACCTTTCCAATGCCCTTGCTCACTCACAAATCATGCATCTAGCTTCTCTCCCAATGCTCATCAGGCCATCTCCCCATCAGAGCCTGTACTTTCACCATTTTTCCACCAATAAACTGGTAAACTAACAATTTTTTAATACACAAACTATAGTCTACACATAGTTTTATAAATGGATGAACTCTCTTCCTGCCACCTTTCACCTAAAAGGGAAGAGAAAAGGTGAGAAAACAGCAATCATGTAAGTAAGAGATGCCACATTGTGCAACATACTGAGAAATGCCATAAAAGATCCAATTATACAATAAGTAGCTGAAATGAGCAGTTCACGAATTAGACCATGGGCACTGCTCCAGGCTCCCCCACAAGGAAAGCTTGGGCCTCTTAAGCTATAAACCTGGCCCCCCACGAAATGGCCCTAGCTGACAATCTCTACCTACAAAAGCAAAATATGGCGGATGCTGGAAACCTGAAATAAAAACAGAAAAAGATTGAAATACAGCCGGTCCAGCAGCATCTGTGGAGATGCATGGTCAACTTTTCAGGTCTGTGATATTTCAAGGGCAAAACGTTAACTCTGTTTCTCTCTGCACAGACGCTACCAGTCTCACCATCGGCATAGTCTGCTGGGCAGCCTATTGGTTTAAGAAAGGCCACACTTAAAATGATCTACTTCGGCTGCAGGCAGGTGGAAAATTAACTTGTCAGTGTGATTTCCTGAGGAAAACCAGGTGGTAGTTAAACTTCAGCCCTATTATTTTGTACATTTATCAAATGATAGAGTTCAGTTCATGATGGGATAGAACATGGACTGGAAAAGGATTCTTCCTCTTAATAAAGTGATCATGGAAAATATTAATATGTTACCAATGCCATGTCATTTGTGGAGGAAGCATCAGTCACAGAACTTAAGTGTAAAAATATTTATTGATTGGATGTCCAAGTGAAATCTGGATTGCAAAAAAAAATCTTGGTTTCCAGTTTACACATCAAGTTCTCAACTGTTTGCAACATTGTTGCTGCAGAAAACAGCTAGTCATAAAATGTTATATTTTACAAACGATATCATTTCGGAAACAAATTAAATAAAAATGTATCATGATATTTGTTTTAAAGTTAAAATGTTTTTGGCAGCAGAAGCCACTTTCAAGCCCTATGCCCCAGATCACCATTCAGCTCAAAAACTATAAGTGCAGTACTTGTTATTCCCTTCACCAAAAGGCATTTATCACTTCCCACGTTGGAGGAATAAACCACCACTGAGAGGCAGATGTGACTGAAAAGCATTTAGCAATCTCTGAATCTGAAATACCTTGGCAGGTACAACATGTTATGGTCAGCACACGAGAATGCATTACTACAATCTCCTCAATAGTTCAGAATTTATATATTGTCTTTCTGAGAATGTCCAATTTAGCCATATCCTCATAAACGTTAGACAAAAAGAGATTTTAGACACAAGGGGTGGAATTTAATGTCCTCCCCTGAGGCAAGTTTGGAAAGGGGGGGGGGGGAGGGTCATTAAATCAAGAGGATGGGGGAACAGCCAGCTTCCCACTTCAGCGCCGATTAACTCAGGGGTCGGAAGGCTTGTGGCCAGCCTTCCCCTCTCAATGCCAATTGAGGGTCTTAAGTGAGCAGTTACTGCTCACTTAAGGATTTCATCCTGCTGATTGGCTGGCAGCTCTCAGGGGATGGGTTTGCCACCCCAAGATCCTTCATCCCAGAGGAGGCTTGCTGCTGGCCACTTAAGTGCCTGATTGGCACTTAATACAGCAGGCATTCCCCAAAGGAGGCAATGCAGACGCTCGCTGGTTCTCCAGTTGACAGGCGAGACCCTTGTCGCCTGGATTAAATTCTGCCCAATATATTTCTAAGTAATGCACCCACAGAAAACCAAAATCAAGTAGGATACAAATATAAAAACAAAAAACTGCAGATGCTGGAAATCCAAAACAAAAACAGAAACAGAAATGAAAGGTCATGAGGACTCGAAATGTCAGCTGTGCTCTTCTCCGCCGATGCTGCCAGACCTGCTGAGTTTTTCCAGGTATTTCTGTTTCTGTTTTTGTTTAGGATACAAATATCCCTGGTGTTACAAATTATTCAGTTTCGTCAATACTTTAATTTCATTTGCACCACAGGTTGAATTCAATCTGAAACAATAAGCTTGAAGCAAATTCAATCTCTTCAGAATTCACACAATATCCTGCCTCTGAAAGCAGTAGTTCCTACGATAGTATCAAATTAACAGTCCTATTCATAGCCGATGTTGAATAGGACACAGAATCCAGTGGGAATTATAATCAGATGGTTTACATGTTTGAAATTTGAATGGTTTTAAGTGAACTAAAATTATTAACAGCTTGCATTTATATATCACCCTCAATGTTGAAAAATACTGCAAGGCACTGGCGAGGGATACAGAAATGGGAGATATATATTTTCACTCTCCAGCACAGGCACATTTACGCAAATCATTTCAATTCGTAACAGCTGCAAATGCAGTAGAAATCCAAATTAGCAGCTGCTCAGTTAGCTAGCTGGGACATACAGTACTGTACTATGGGAGAGAATGGATACAAGGCTAGCTGATGCCAAAAGAAAAAATACCTTGGAAAAAAATATGAAATTGCACAAGATAATTATATATATCAAAGTAAAATTCATATGAAAAATGTGCTTTAAATACTAGTTTCTTCAATAGTTTTACGAGTGAATGCGTTGAATGATACGACACTGAACTGCACAGTGCACAAGATTCCCAGATATGATCAATTTAGTTTCTTGACAGCAATGTTCTCATAATGCTACGAGAAAACTATTAGAAGGCATTTGGCACCATGGAACCATTCCCTACTTTAAGGCAGCACCTTCGAGGAGTGAAGGAAATTGGGCATGGGGTGGTAAAAACATTGAATGATCTTTAAACTTCAAATGGTCTGCTCTGAAAAGACCTACAACCCATAAAATACTACTGTTTTTGACTCAAGAAATAACTAAATATAAACTGCCAACTGAAAGGCAACCACTTAAATGTCATTTTTCAAATCATTAATTCAGGGATATGGTCAGATCAGAGGGTGTTACTTTTGTTACTGTTCTTCTGGCAGTATTTACATTTTATTTTCTTTCTTTAATGACACGTATAATCTACAAACTAATGGCTACATTACAAGTGTTTTTTTTCAGAATGAGAGTCTGAGTATGTTTGGTAGCGAAGGAAATAATTTGCATTTATTTAATACCTTTCATGTCCTCAGTTAATGAATCGCTTTTAAGCGTATTAGCTGTTAGAATGTAGAAACATGGTAGCTAATTTGCATAGAAGAATCTGCAAACAGTTCGTAATAAATGCCTGGAAATCTGTCTTGATGCGGTTGCTTGAGAGATAAATGTTGGTCAAGGCACTAAGAGAACTCCCCTGCTCTTCGTCCAACAGTGTCATACCTGAACCTGCTCATTTTACTCAAACATCATCACTTTTTCCTTTAAGCGCATCTTTATACACAATTTTGTTCCCATTTTGGGGAATAGTCAGGAGACTGTGGAAGGATTCTCAGCTGATTATCAACCTATTGAGCCGTGTCATGAACACTCCTTCCGTAGCCAACAAGTCCTAGCATAAGACTTTCAACCCAGAGCTTCTGGCCCAGAGGTAGGGATGCTACCACTGCGCAACAAGACTCCTAGCATCATCATTACTGATTTATAGTGACAGACTGAACTGCCTGTGTAACCTTTACCACTCATTTAGTCAAGCAACTCTTTGCAGTAATTTGCTACTCAACTGCCAGATGAATCTGTTTACACTTGTGTGTGTCCAATTTGCATGTCCAGTTTTAACTTCAAGCTGTGATTTGTATCCAATTGTGTTCAGTAGACTTGTAGCCTAGCTTTATGCTTAATGATTTGGCAAGAAAGAGTTAATTCACTCGTTCATCAGCTTGAGGGTAATCCAATTCGGGTTTAGTAAATTAATTTCTGAATAGTTTACAATGATTTGTTGAGCCAAATCAGGCTTCGTTCATTCTTTGATTTATTGTTTAAGGTAGAACTCTAGACTGTTCTTTGGTAAGGAGTTAAAGGAGAGAATTAAGGATTGGTCTGGTTTCATGGCATACATTTGGCAGAATACTAAAACCCAGCTTTATAACACACTTAAAATATTAACAAGTAAAATCAAAATTATTTCACATGATGACAACATTCTACTTCATCTGTTATCAAGGATTCATAATTTAGTTTAAAATGCAACTAAATGCATAAAATAAAATATTCTCTGTCTAATGCCAAGATTGTAAGTTTAAAAAGTAGGATAACACATTTTGTTCACAAATTTAAACTATTAACCAAGTTACTGCAAAGTAGAATCATATTTTCCTTTCAAACATCCAGCAAGGACTGTACTGCTGTCCATATGGTTTTAGTAAGATCAATATATTTTAGTAATAAATTAATGGTACAATTTTCATAAGGACAACATTACCTCTAACTCTAATACAGATCATGATAATAGAACATAACACATGAACTATAATAAATAATAATAAATTCATGAATGCAGGTGAAACAACATGCGGTTCCATAATGAAATTATCGGCAGAATACAATATGAAAATCGGGCAGCTTTTAACATACATATTGAAATCGTTAAATAAAGAGCTCCCATGCTTTTGCTGATTTTTTTGTATCTGAAACAAAACATTTATAAATATGCGTAATTAAACTATTTCAGTGCTGTCATGAGGAACTAAGTACAGTTTAACGGTACACGGGTGAAATGCTCATCTTATATCCAACTGAACTGTGAAAGACACTCACCAATATTATAGATTTTGCCCTTCCAACTTGTGTTTGGAGACTGTTTTAATCTATGTAATACTAGGGTGAAGCACAGGTTCGTCAATAGTCACAGAGGCAAATTTAGATATTAAATAGTATCCCAAAATGAACTGACATAAATGCAGTTATTCATGTAGCATATTGTTACTATAATATGTTGAGTTACAACACTGCATTTAATAAAGTTCTGCACATTATGTCCTTAGTTTGAAGGTTATTTCCTCCACATTCTATTGGGCCTCAGACTACTGATGAATTGTAGCCAAAACTTCTTATCCCATACATTTGCAAACACATACACTACTTTTAAGTAATCATTAGGAGATGCTGGTTAGCAGCACAGAGCACAGGTCAGTTACAGGGACATCCGAACCCTAGTTTCTTCAGAACCGAAACTTATAGCTTCCAACAGCACAACACAGTACCATATTTCTGGAAGTATATTTCTTCAACTTTTAACTGCCATAAGGAGTTTTATTCAAGGATGCTGTAGCTTGTATTCTAGAGTTCATGTAATCATCTCCTCAGGTCAAATTAAACTATTAACTATGTACAGTATATACAGAACGTGTTCTTCTTTCAAGCTAAAATCATTGCCAGCTTGACAAGCAATATACATTCATCTAATACATTTAAGTTAATTTTTTTATTATTTCACAGTATGTGGCTAGGCCAGCATTTGTTGCCCTTAATTCTTGCCCCTTCTTGCAGTCCATACAGGTACACCCACAGTGGATTTTTACCCAGCGACAGCGAAGGAATGAAAGCTCCAAGACTGGATGGTGTGTAGCTTGGAGGGAAATTTACAAGTGGGGGTGGTGTTCCCATGCATCTGCTGCCCTTTTCCTTCTAGATGGTAAAGGTCACGGGTTTGGAAGGTGCTATCGAAGGAGCCTTGGTGAATGGCAGCATTGCATCCTGTATATGGCACGCACTGTTGACACTGTGCATCAGTGGTAGGGCGGGTCAATGTTTAGGGTCGTACATGGGCTATCAATCAGCAGGCTGCTTTGTCCTGGATAGTGTTAAAACACTTGATTGTTTATGGAGCTGCACTAGTCCAGGAATGTGGAGAGTATTCCATCACACTCCTGACTTGAGCCTTGTAGATGGTGGACAGGCGTTGGGGAGTCAGGAGGCGAGTTACTCACCACAGAATTCCCAACCTCTGACCTGCCCTTGTAGCCACAATATTTAGCTGGATGATTGTCGCTGGACTAGTAGTCCAGACACCCAGGATAATGCTCTGGGGGCCCGGGTTCGAATCCCACCATGGCAGATGGTGGAACTTGAATTCAATATTTAAAAAATCTGTAATTAAAAATCTAATGATGACCATGAAACCATTGCCAATTGTCATAAAAACCCATCTGGTTCACTAATGTCCTCTGGGGAAGCCTTACCTGGTCTAGCCTACATGTGACTCCAGATCCACAGCTATGTGGTTGACTCTTAAAATGTCCTGTGAACAAGGATATTAGGGATGGGCAATAAATGCTGGCCTAGCCAGCGACACCCACACCCGATGAATGTATTAAAAAGGAAATTGGTTCAGTTCAGACTCTGGTCAATGGTAACCTCGAGAGTGTTGATAGTGGGGGATTCAGCGATAGTAATGCCATTGAATGTCAAGGGGAGATGGTTGGATTCTCTCTCATTGGAGATGGCCATTGCCTGTAATGTTACTTGCTCCTTATCAGCCCAAGCCTGAATGTAGTCCAGGTCTTGCTGCATATGGTCATGAAATGCTTCAGTATTTGAGGAGTTGGCATTGAACAATGTGAAATCATCAGCAAACATCCCCACTTCTGACCTTGTGATAGGGGGAAGGTCACTGATGAAGCAGCTGAAGATGGCTGGGTCTAGGACATTACCCTGAGAAGAGCGATGTCTTGGGACTGAGATGATTGACTTCCAATAACCATAAGACCATAAGACATAGGAGCAGAAATTAGATCATTCAGCCCATTGAGTCTGCTCCGCATTCAATCATGGCTGATAAGTTTCTCAACCCCAATCTCCCGCCTTCTCCACATAACCTTTGATCCCCTTACCAATCAAGAACCACAACCATCTTCCTTTGTGCTGGGTATGACTCCAGCCAGTGGAGTTTTTTACCCCCCAATTCCCATTGACTTCAGTTTTGCTAGGGCTCCTCGATGCCATACTCAGTCAAATGCTGCCTTAATGTCGAGGGCAGTCACTCTTACCTCATCTCTGGAGTTCATCTTCTTCCTGTACTACACTAGCAAGAGGCTTTTCAGGGAAGACAGATGGACATTAAAAGATTTAAATGAGCTTGAAATTAAGCAAGAGAACAAGATAACGTAATATTCTAAATTATTACTGCTAAAGGGAAGACCGTCCCAACAAATGTATCATGGCATAATTCAAGATTCAATATAAGTGAGATAGAAGACAAGCTAAAAGAACTTAAAATAAATTAAAACTTAAAATAACAAAGGAGATTTGTGAGGCACTGACATTCAGTATGAGGAAGTCAGTAGACACAAAGTGGGGGAAGGATATGTGAAGGGTGGCTAACAGTAAATTGCAATGGTCTATTTGAAAGAGTGACAAAACAGACATTGGCAACTAGACACATTAGACTTTCTTCAATTCCTTGTAAAAAATAATGTAATTAATAATCAGAAATAAACTTGACGATCTGTAAAGTAACCTAATTAATAGAGGACAAGTTGACTTTAGCAGAAGATTCTATCTGACCAACTTCCTGGATTTCTTTGAGGAAATGACAACCCAGGTTGACTTGATCACTAAGCAAAATACATGAGTGGACTGAACGACAGATGAAATTTAATGCAGACAAGTGAAAAGTATTGTTCATAGAAAGGAAAAATGGGTAGCATACTTTTCTGTTGCTGAAATAACTGTGGGTGAAATAAAAATAGATCAAGGAGTCTTAGATGACTGAACACTCAACATATCCAGCCAATAAGGCAATCAACAATGTCAGCAGAACGTTGAAAGTAAATAGGCAAAATGGTAGAACACAAATCAGAGGAAATCATGATCAAATCATACATTGCTCCGATCAGACCACATCTAGAGCATTGTATCTGTTTCTGGTCATCAAGAAACAAGGGAGAAGTTCAAGCACTGGATGCAGCAAAGTGCAAAGAGCCATGAGGCTGACCCTTAGTGTCATGAATCTGAGCTGTAAGGAAATACTAGAGAGACATTTTTCTGTCTGGAAAGGAGGCATCTGAGAGGTGATATTATAGACAGTTTATTTTAAAGTATTCCAGATTAACTCTTTTCTTACCATTTACTATGGGAGTAGGACAAGGGGAACACGGTTTCAAACTAGTCACTGCCAACACTTGGAATGGACTTCTGAGTAGATGAAAACTCTGGAACGATATAAGAAGCAACCAGATGTAACAAAAAGGGGAGTATAGGTTTCTTTAGAACGGACAAGTTAAAATACGGCAAATCGCTCTCATCTGTAAACATTTTGTGATATGTTGCTCTCTCGCAAGGCTTGGGTACACAATCTAGGCTAACACTCCAATACATCAGAGAGCATTGATTGTTGCAGGTTCACCCTAAACTGAGGCCCCATCTGACCACTGTACACAACTGGTTCAGGTGGATGATAAAGATGTCATGGCACTATAAGAAATCCTCCCTTATCCAAAACCAGCAAAAACAGATTAAGTGGCGACTCACCTCATTGTTGTATGTAAGACCTTGCTTTGTGCAAGATGCCTGTTGTACTATCCTATACAAGAATCACTACATTTTCAAAAAGATTGCTTTTGAATCTTTGAAAGACTTAATAAGATACTCAATGTAAAGAAGTCTTTTTCTTCTTATCCACCAGAATTTGTAAAATGCTCCAACATCTCAACATGATAATATTAATTAATAGCAGTACAAAACCAAAATTTACCTTTTTACTTTTATCTAACCTTGGACAGAAAGGACATGCAAATGTATGAAAATAAATATAAAATTATGCTTTGCATTTATAATTCCACGCTGCTCTGGAATTTTCTGCCCCTCTTTGAACCCCCATTACTGTTTATAAACTTGCATATTTCCAGTAGAAACATGTGACCAATTTTTCAAGGAATTGCATCAGAACTCCACAGAACTAAAGAAGATGAAAATCTAAAATACACAATGAAAACTTGAAAACCAAATGCTCATTCACATAATCATGATCACAATGGCTTATACATCAAACCCGAGTCAGCTTGTATCCTTGATTCAAGTGAATGTAAGGTTTCTAAAATAAGTCTCAAAATCAAACTGGCAAAAAAAAAATCCCATTATCAAATCCTGAATATATTCTAAAGATGAAGTTTAAGTTTTGTTAGTGTAAATTTGCTTTTGTGTTAGTTTGAACTGGCCTACCAGAAAGTCTTAATTGCTAAAACTAAATGCAGCTTCAGGTCACTCAGTTTACTTGCTGGTTGAAACTTCACAGATTAGAACGTGCTAGCTAGTTTCTGATTGCAGTTTGAAAGTCGCCAGCATTTTAAGATTTAAAAACATTTGTAATGGATGGACTTTTTTATGTACTGCTGTACTGTTTTTCATATAAAGTACTGGTGAATCTCCTGTGGTGCTGGTCATCGTAAATTGAATGATAAACTGTTTTCTCAGGATTCTAATGTTATCATGTAATGCACAATGATTCACTCTGTTGACAAGTCAGTGTGGTCTTCCTTTAAGGCCACAAAATATAGTAGTAAACATATCTTCAGGCTAAAAACTATGATTGTTGTTCATGAATGAACCGACAAATTGTAAAATCCCTATAAAGTTTCAGGCTTCGAGATAGAGGCAGGTAGTCTGTGATCTGCAGTGCTGTTGTGTTAATCTGCTAATCTAAATAGATTCCGAGATGGAAATTTACCTAGCATCCAGTGAAGGAATTTTACAGATGACTTTGTAAATTTCCAGCTCTAGATCAGGGAAAAGCCAGTACATATTTCTTTTAGTTTTTTTATATTTTTGACAATGAACTATTGAACTACGACAGATGTGTTCCTGATGCAAGACATCATATACATGGTTTAATCTCCAGTGGAATTGCTCACTGGATGCATATTTTATAAAGGACAGTGACATTATATCTTGGTTATACTGCACAATATATTATTATGCTGCTAAAATGTAGGCCCAAGTCCCGAGAAAGGGACCAAGTGTAGTTTGCTCTACATTCTGAATGCTTGGGTCAATTACAGACCTGGGTTTCTTTATCTTAAGGGTTGAAATATTTAATTATCATTAAGCAGGGACTTAAAGATAACAGAATTAAACTGGTCAGGGAACTGTGGAGATTGGAATACACTTGTCAATTCAGGCATTTTTTTTAAGTATGATAAACAGCTTTTATCAATTACAAAAATCTTTTGTCTTTATTAAGAAATAAGTCTTAATCCAGTTCCTATTCCACACTGTGAAACTACCTCCAAGCTCACACTAAGCAACTTATAATTGAGCATGTCTTTCAGGAAGTATTAGGAATAACTGCTTTGGGAAATCAAAATGCCGCACTAATGCAATAAGAGGCGTTCAATTTAAGGCACAGAAGTTGAAGTAGAATGGAGAGAGCTTAGATCTAGCCACGTTGCATTTAACCTGACAACCTGACAGCATCTAATACCAACGCTGCATGCATGAAATTATTATTATTTCGGTGTTTTTTTAAAAATAATGTTTAATCATCCATTTATGGTAATATACCACACAATTAACAAAATGATGTAATCAGATTGCTTTCGGTGGACTAATGAAGAATCTGATATATCATTATGATTTTTTTTTCAAATCTTGCCAAAACTGCATATTCAAATGCATGATGACATGAATCTCCTTCACTCAGCAGAAGTTATGAAGATTGATACTATCGAGTTTTGATGCACTAAACTTTCAATGGAATCAATACTGGAGCAGGAGGGGAGTATATCAATTTTCCTGTTGCATAATTACTTAGTGCAACTAAGCAGACATTTAGAAACATATTATGTAATATATGGGAATGTGTTGCAAAGTAGCAACAATACATAAAAATTGAGATGACACCACTAAACACGAGTAAAGCTTCAGCAGTTTATCCATGTCACCTCAAACCCAATGTTATGTCCTTGAAATACATTCCAACCAGCAGCATTCTCCGATCAGAGTGCTGTGTCTAATGCTCGGATAATTGTGCACAGGAGAAATATTTCCACTCCTACATGAATGAAAATTACAAGATATGAAAAGTTGGACTGTAGTCTTACTTCCTTTGTTACTCAACTTAAAAAAAACAAAAGGTTTTGCAGCACTAAATTCAAAATTTTAAATATATCAAAGTAATTGTCAATAATTTTATTAAGTAAAATTCAACTTTGTTGGTTGTAATAGTGCTTAGAATCATATTGTCCATTTCCAAATAAAATCATAGCCAATTAAGACAGTGCACATTAAGCTAATTTGTCCTATTAAACTGTAACAAAGCTGCAATCAAATCAGATGACAGGTCTATTTACCAAACTGACATCTTCATCAATACTTCATCCACAAATCTCTTAAAACAGTGGTCATCAGATATCACAATGTTATTTAGGCATAGTTACTGAATCACTATAACTTTGGTGATGCATTCAAAAGTAGCTTGAGAAACATGATATCCAGAAGAGTGCTGAATAACTGCATAGTAAATCTGATGGTCAAAAGAAATCCATCAATATAAAGATATCAGATCAATACACAGAAGGGGGTAGGGGGAGGTGCCACAGGGCAGAATTGAATCTCCAGTTGGATAGGGATTTGCACAGAAGAAATAGTACACTTAATATCATGTTATCTTATTGCAGGGCATACCATACACGTTTTAACTGATAATATCTTAAGGCAATATGGGATGACCAAGAAATTTCCAATGAACTATCATTACATTCCTGTTGATAGAGAACAATTTAGGAATATATTTAGTCTGATGTAATAGCAAGGAAATATAGTGGGCACCAGGGGTGATGCATGTCAAGCAGAAAACAATTATGTTCAGGGCAGTCAGTGTATTTTCAGCAATAACGTTGGTCTGGAGAGGAAATAGTGGGTAGAAACATTGTCATTGAATTTGACGTTGGCCTTATGTAATGAGGCATGGCGCTCAAGGCCACTGAAGGGTTTTTAAAAATTTACAATTCCAGTTTTAGCCTCGCTTATTTCATGTGAACTACACGTCAAGTAACTAATCGGTCAGTGAGGGGTATAGGTTAACAATTACAACATTAATTCGGATGTTCCTTTGTACAGTGCAATTCAGCAGAGCAATTAAATAAAGCTCAATTCTTTTGTATGGGCTGCTGACCTGAAGCCGCCCAAAACCTAATCTAGATTATGAGCCTTTAGATCCAAAGAATCAAAATCATATGAAGATTATGATTCAATAGTTTATTCAATACCTAGATTTCCGTGATCCAACAATCTCCTAGAACCGTGGAAGGGCTTCTTGGTGGGTCAAATCACACATGCAAATTGTATTATATACCTTTAAAGTGTTAATTAGGTGGACTGTACGGTTTATCTTGATTATTGGGCAAAGGGCTGGGATGCAAAAAACCAGGATGTCTTTACCGCCCCTGTGTGTACGCCATTGGAAATGGAGGATTGAGTACTGTACAATCAACAGGATAATTAACTCTGCATTCTCTAAGTGTCATCTCACACTCGTTTTCCAATTGCAAATCCATACATTTTAATTGCCCACACTGCACCTAACCCCACCCCAGCCAATTTATCTGTACAGTGAAGATTAATATCGAATGCAGCTGCAAGCTGGACACAAGCACCGCATTCGGTTGCAGCATTGCGATTCATAATAAAGCATCGCGTTAACCACCACTCCCACCCCATTACCAATTCACTATGACAAAATGCGCAACTTTCCACGCTTTACACTGCTACTTACCTTTAATGTTACTGTTAACTGTCTAAACGGGAAATTAAGAATCAAAGGTAATTTACGAAAAAATCAGATCTGCAAGAGCTTTCATTTTTTTAAAAAGAGATATTAAAAAAAAACAAGATTACAGCAAAATACAAAACAGTTCAGATTCTCGACCGAAACCGTATTTATCTGACAGCAGCAATCAGCATTAAAACCAAAGCGCTTAGATTTTCGCGCATTCAACAGCTCTTGTTCTGGTTGCAGCCCGAGATCCGCACGGCCACGCCTATTTGCATCTGTACCGTTAGATTAACGTGGAGAAAAAAATAAATGATTGGCTTTCACAGGACTCAAACTTGAACAAAATACCATCTACAAATCCCAGACCAAAAAAAGGAAGTAAACAAATCTTCGAACCCAGACTGGGGTTGCTTAAATGTTAAACAAATCCATCTGCTCCGGTTAACAGCATCAGAGCCACAGAGAATCGTCACATACCGCGGTTATTCCCACTTCGGGCTTCTCTCCACTTCACCTTCAGATTCATATATTTTAAATGAATCAGAAACGATGTCTTTGCTCCATACAATCGAAATTATCTGCCTAATTAAATATTAAATGAGGGCTGTTGGTGCGACCTATTTCCCTGTTCATCGTCCTTGCCCGGTGAAGAATACATACCTTTACCCAGAGAGAAGCGAGTAATGTGGAGCTGCGGAAGCGAGAGCCGAGGCTGGGAAAATCCGCACCGTGGAGCAAAAGCAGAGGCACTGATTTGAGTGGGCGCTGACACAGGAGGCAGGCGGGGGAGGAGAGGGCCGGGCCGGGGAGGCGGGAACAACATCCAGCGTCACCTCACTCCATCCCATCTAACAACCGTATACTTGCCCCCGCCTCCGACAAGACTGGAGGATGCAGTGCTTAGTACCTCGCGGGATCTGCTTCCGAGTGATGGCGTCCGGCCGGCACTGTGGCGGAGGGATAAACAAACCGCCACGGCTCGCGGGTGAAGCGGCCGCAGCTAAAGCGCTTCCCGCGGGCCTGGTCGCAGCCACTCGCTTTTACCTCATGTGGGGCAGGTTTCTTGCAAAATGACGGCTTCGGTCAGTATGATGTGGAGAAGTTAAAACTCAGTTGAATCGAATGGAGGAAATCTTAGAAGGAAAACATCATTAATATGAGCGATTAAAAAGCTCATGGCATCCTGGGCTTTATCAACAGGCGTGTAGAGTAAAAGCAAGGAAGATACAACCTGTGTAAAACATTGATTCAGCTGTGACTAGGTCGGGGAACCACAGTTCAGAAAGGGTGTGAAGACACTAGAGCGAGTGCAGAAAAGATTGACAAGAAATGGGTTCCAGGGATGAGGAACTTCAGTTACGTAGAAAGATTGGGGAAGTCAGGACTTTGCTCCTTGGAGAAGAGGAGGTTTGATAGAGGTATTCACAATCATTAAGTGTCTACAGAGTAGATAAGAGGGAAACTGTCCCCATTGAAAAGATCAGAGGGCACAGATCTGAGGTAATTGGCAAAAGAAACAATGGTGACATGAGGAAAACTTTTTCACGCAGCGAGTGATTGGGATCTGGAATGTACTGCTTGAGAGTGGTGAATGCAGGATCAATTGAGGATTTCCAAAGGGAATTGTATCATCTGATAAGGAAAAATTTGCAGGGTGACAGGGGAGTGGCACTAGGTGAATTTTTCCTTCAGAGGGTTAGCACTGACAGGCCATTCAGCCCATTGAGTCTGCTCCGCCATTCAATGACATCATGGCTGATCTGATAATTCTCAACTCCACTTTCCTGCCATTCAGCCCATTGAGTCTGCTCCGCCATTCAATGACATCATGGCTGATCTGATAATTCTCAACTCCACTTTCCTGCCTTTGCCCCAATACCTTGATTCCCTTACTGATTAGAAATCTGTCTATCTCCGCTTGAATATACTTAGCGACCCAGCTTCTACAGCTCTCTGCGGTAAAGAATTCCACAGATTAACTACCTTCAGTGAAGAAATTCTTCCTAATCTCTGTTTTAAATGGTCAATCCCTTACTTTGAGATTATGCCCTCTGGTCCAAGACTCTCCCACAAGGGGAAACAACCTCTCAGCATCTACCCTGTCAAGCCCCCTAAGAATCTTATATGTTTCAATTAGTTCTCCTCTCATTCTTCTAAAACTCCAATGAATACTGGCCCAACCTGCTCAACCTCTCCTCATAAGAAAATCCCTCTATACCCAGAATCATCCTAATGAACTTTCTCTGGACTGCCTCCAATGCCAGTATATCTTTCCTTAGATAAGGGGACCAAAACTGTTCACAGTATTCTAGGTGTGTGCCTTGTATAGTTTTAGCAAGACTTCCCTATTTTTATACTCCGCTCCCTTTGAAATAAAAGCCAACATTCCATTTGCCTTCCCTATTACCTGTTGAACTTGTATGTTAATTTTTTGGGATTCATGCCTTAACAGAAGTATAACTGGGAGTTACCATGGCAGTGATTTGTAAACCTATGTATGTGCTTAAGATCATTATTTTATTAATAAAGGTTTAACTTAGTTTTGTAAGAAACCTATAAGACCTGGTGGTCTTATTACTACGGAATTCAAGGCACGCATCTCGAAATAAATACGAATTGTAAAATAGTTGTGGCAGTTGTTTCAGGTTTCCCTCTGGGATTTGAACAGCTCAGCATTTACCATTGCTGTGCCGTAACAAAACTGGGGACTCCTCGTGGGATATATTTGAAATTTCTGGATTGGTCTGGAGTTGGTGAATCTTAAGGTTATGAACACAAGAAGCACTTTGAATTCAGGGGTTGGGTTGAGGTTTTTTTTAAGGGGTGAAATTGCACTATGGCTTTGGCAGTTGCTAAGACTTGTCTGGGAGTTGAAGTTATAACTTTGGTTGGTTTACAAAAGGCAAATAAAGCTTAGTTAATGGAATTGGCAGATAAGTTACAATTAGGGTTACCTGCAGGAGTAGGGAAAGCAGACTTAATTGAAGTTATAGCACAGCATTTGAAATTGGAAGGAATACCTGAGAGACCGAATTCCCCAAGGAGTGGTTCACTGGAATGGGCTCAAATTCAGTTGCAAATGAAAAAAATTGAGCTAAAGGCAGCTGAAAAGGAAAACGAAAGAGAAAGGGCATTTCAAAGGGAACTGGCAGAAAGACAGGAAAGAGTAAAAGAGAGAGACAAAGAATTCCAGCTTAAAATGCTGGCAGTTAAAAAAGAGACACTAAGAGGTAAGGAAAGACTTATTTCCAGATCAGGACCCAGTGGGGAGATGTTTAAATTTGTACAAGCTCTTCCAAAGTTTGAGCAAAGAGATGTTTAAGCATTCTTTATTTCATTTGAGAAGATAGCTAAACAGATGAAATGGCTACAGGAAAACTGGACATTGTTGTTACAATCCAGGATGGTGGGTAGAACATATGAGGTTTTCCACCCATGGTCGTTGACAGGGCCCTCAACCGTGTCCGGCCCATCTCCCACGCATCCGCCCTCACACCTTCCTCTCCCTCCCAGAACCATGATAGGGTCCCCCTTGTCCTCACTTATCACCCCACCAGCCTCCGCATTCAAAGGATCATCCTCCGCCATTTCCGCCAACTCCAGCATGATGCCACCACCAAACACATCTTCCCTTCACCCCCCCCGGCGGCATTCCGCAGGGATCGTTCCCTCCAGGACACCCAGGTCCACTCCTCCATCACCCCCTACACCTCAACCCCCTCCCACGGCACCTTCCCATGCAACCGCAGAAGGGGCAACACCTGCCCCTTTACTTCCCCTCTCCTCACTGTCCAAGGGCCCAAACACGCCTTTCAAGTGAAGCAGCATTTTACTTGCACTTCCCTCAATTTAGTCTATTGCATTTGTTGCTCCCAATGCGGTTTCCTCTACATTGGAGAGACCAAACACAGACTGGGTGACCGCTTTGCGGAACACTTTTGGTCTGTCCGCAAGCATGACCCAGACCTCCCTGTCGCTTGCCATTTCAACACTCCACCCTGCTCTCATGCCCACATGTCCATCCTTGGCCTGCTGCATTGTTCCAGTGAAGCTCAACGCAAACTGGAGGAACAGCACCTCAACTTCTGACTAGGCAATTTACAGCCTTCCAGACTGAATATTGAGTTCAACAACTTTAGATCATGAACTCTCTCCTCCATCCCCACCCCCTTTCTGATCCCCCTTTTTTCCAATAGTTTATATAGATTTTTCTTTTCCCACCTATTTCCATTATTTTTAAATTTATTTCCATCCATTGTTTTATCTCTACCTTTTAGCCTATTTCGATCCCTTCCCCCCACCCCCGCTAGGGCTATCTGTACCTTGCTCGTCCTGCTTTCTACCCTTAATGTCACCTATTATCACATTCCTTAGATAATATCACCATCTTCAATACCTATTTGTCCTTTTGTCTATGACATCTTTTGGTTATCTCCACCTATCACTGGCCCTCTATCCAGCTCTACCTGTCCCCCCAGACCAGCTTATTATTTCACCTCTTTTCTATTTTTCCTTAGTTCTATTGAAGAGTCATACGGAATCGAAACGTTAACTGTGTTCCTCTCCGCAGATGCTGTCAGACCTGCTGAATTTTTTCAGGTATTTTTGTTTTTGTTTTGGATTTCCAGCATCTGCAGTTTTTTGCTTTTATCCGAGGTTTATGCTTCATTGTCAGAAGAAATGTCGGTGAACTATGACGTGTAAAAAAGGCTATTTTGAATGCATATGAGTTGGTTCTTGAGGCACACAGGCAGAAATTTAGGAATATGAGAAAACAGCCTGGGCAAACTTATAAACAAAAATAAAAATACCTGGAAAAACTCAGCAGATCTGGCAGCATCTGCGGAGAGGAACACAGTTAACGTTTCGAGTCCGTATGACTACAACAGTTCCTCTTCGCAGATGCTGCCAAACCTGCTGAGTTTTTCCAGGTATTTTTATTTTTGTTTTGGATTTCCAGCATCCGCAGTTTTTTGCTTTTATCTGGGCAAACTTATATTGAGTTTGAAAGAGTAAAACAAAGTAATTTTGACGGGTGGATACAGGCATTAAAGATAGAGATGACATATGCAGCTCTTAGAGAGGTAATTCTTTTGGAAGAATTTAAAGATTCAATTCCTTTGATAGTGAGAACTCGTGGAGGAACAGAGGGTTGAAAAGGTAAGAGATGCAGCAGAGATAGCTGATGATTATGAGTTAGTTCATAGAGCTAAGCGTTTTTTGTCATCACCCTTTTAAATCAGAGAAGGTGAAAGGAAGGTGGGTAGTCAGGGAAGAGAAGGCGTAGGTAGAAATTCGCAGGAAGTTTTTTCAGAATAAAAAGGAAGGTGCTGAGGGTAGAAGTGACATTCGAAAATTGATGTATTTTCATTGTAATAAAATTGGACACAAAGCCTGTGTGTTAGAAATTGCAGGGAAGATCTGTTGGGATTATTGGGGTGCAGAAAAGTTCTGGAAATAAAAGTACTGTGGGTTCTGAGGTTCAGGCACAGGAAAAACTAATGGTTTGTGTACAGATAAAACGGAGAATCAGTGATAGGTAAAGAAGCGGGAATGCGTTCACAATTTATCCAAGGGAATTCTGAGGAGAACGTTACAGAAATATTTAAAGATTTTGTGTGTGAGGGGAAAGCCTTTCCATGTGTACAGAATGGAGTAGGTAAAGATGTTCAGATTTTAAAAGACACAGGGGCTAGTCAATCCTTAATGTTGTGGGATAGTGATATTTAGGGAGTGTTGCAGGAGCAGCTGATAATAAGTGGGGTTCATGGAAATGCTAAACCTATTCCATTGTGGAAGGTAAATTTAGGGAGTAAGTGGAAAACAGACAAAGCGATTGTTGGAGTAGTGGAAAAATTGCCGATTGCAGGTGTTCAATTTATTCTGGATAATGATATAGCTGGGTCACTAATGTGGGTGATGCCTATGGTAGTTGAGCAGCCTGCAGAAGTGTTTTCAACAGAAGTGTTGCAGAGAGAGCATCCTGGATTGTTTCCAGATTGTGTGATAACAAGATCACAGGCTCATAGGTTGAAACAAGAAGAACAGGAAGTTCAAAGGCAGGGAGAGGTATGGAAGTCCAATTAGTTGTCACTGTCTGGCAGCATCGGTGGAGAAGAAATCAGTCAACGTTTCGAGCCCTCATGGCCCTTCAGCAGAACTGAAGCATAGTTTCAACAAGGGAGAAATATAAATTGGTTTAAGGTGGGTGGGGGGGAAGAGACACATTGTGTCTCTTCCCCCCCACCCACCTTAAACCAATTTATATTTCTCCCTTGTTGAAACTATGCTTCAGTTCTGCTGAAGGGCCATGAGGGCTCGAAACGTTGACTGATTTCTTCTCCACCGATGCTGCCAGACTTGCTGAGTTTTTCCAGGTAATTCTGTTTTTATTTTGTTTTGGATTTCCAGCATCCGCAGTAGCTTTTAGCTTTTTGTTTTTATCTTATAGTTGTCACTGTGTTTGATAACATTGGAAAGGAGGAAAAAACAGAGGACAGTGCAGCTGAAGTCTTTAACTCAAGGCAGTTAGTGAAGATACAGAAAAAGGATTCACAAATAAAACAGTTATATCAGACAGCTCACTCAGAAACAGAGGCAGAATGAATTCCAGAATGCTGTTACCTTAAGGATAATGTTTTAATGAAAAAATGGCAGCCTTATCATGCTTCAGTCTTATTACTACTGAATTCAAGGCACGCATCTCAAAATAAATACAAATTGTAATATAGTTCTGGCAGTTGTTTCAAGTTTCCCTCAGCTTTGAACAGTTCAGCATTTGCCATTTGCTGTGCCATAACACCCTCCACGTAAAC
Source organism: Cetorhinus maximus (assembly GCF_964194155.1). Lineage (NCBI taxonomy): Eukaryota > Metazoa > Chordata > Chondrichthyes > Lamniformes > Cetorhinidae > Cetorhinus > Cetorhinus maximus. The sequence goes on from NC_135892.1 coordinate 58,914,354, forward strand.
TCTCCAAAGATTATTCACAGCCATTCCCATGATTTTATAATCTCCTGTGGCCTTGCAACATCCATTGTATGCATCACAGATCAGGCCACCACTGACCATTTCCTTGTAGAACTCTCCACCCACATCTTCTTCCATGTTCCAACCCTACCCTCCTCCTGTGCTCCTCCTCCTCCATGGAAAAAAAAACTATCTCCTTATTCACCTATTAAAGCAACAGCCACTTGTACCCATATAGTACCTTTAATGTAATAAAAGATCCTAACACAGGAACATTGTAAACAAAATTTGACACCAAGTCACATAAGACAATATTAGTGCAAATGACCAAAATCTTGGTCAGATTTAGATTTTGAGGATCGCCTTAAAGAAAGAAAGAGAGAAGCAGGAAGGTTTAGAGAGGGAATTCCAGAGCTTAGGGCCTAAACAGCTGAAGGCATGGCCACCAATCGTGAAGCAGCCCTCACCTGCACCTTTGGTGTCATAGGGCTGAAGTTTCCAGCCCTGCCTGCCGCCAGGATTGTCCGGTCCCACCGAGTATAAATGGACTTTGGCTGGGCTGCAGCATCTACCGTGGCAGGTCCTGCCATGACGAGGCCAGAAAATCCCAGCCAGAGTCCCCACTAAAATCATGACTGTCTCTCACCTTGGTCATTTCCCCAGTACGGCCCTCATCTCTGGTCCATGGCAGACAACAGGCTTAGCCATTCACTGCCATATTTGTTGGTCCATATAAAGCACTATCGGATTCTGCTATTGTCTGCTAAAACTGCTTGCTATTTCATCCTGGAACGCAACAGTAACCCCGACTGAAAACCATCTTCTTAAACTACTCCTCCCTGTCTCCTCCACCCTCACTTCCAATAGTGAGAGGAGCTTATGGGCTTATATGACCTAAAATTGAGACCATCTGATTAGCTGCCTCTGCTATTTTCCTCCTTTCCCCTAGCCCACTGGCCTAAACTTCCTCTAAAGTTCCCCCCACCCTTGCACTACATTAGTATCTTTCACTAGTTTCTCACCTATCTCCCCTCATGTCCTCTCTGTACATTTTTTCTATGAGACCTACCTCTTGCTACCTTGATCCTGTTCACATCAAACTGCTGCCCATCAACTTCACTCCCTGGTCCCCATGTTAGCTGATACTGTTAATATCTCTTCAGATATTATCCCTTTCTCCTTCAAAACTTCCATCATCACTCCTCAAAAAAACCCATTGTCCCACTGTCCTTGCAAACTATCGCCTTTCTCTGCCTTTTCTCTCCAAAGTCCTCGAATGCATTTTCATCTCCCAAATCAGCCCATCTTTCCTGGAACTCCATTTCTGAATCCCTCCAGTTAGGTTTCATTCCGACCACAGTACCAAAAGTGCTCCAATCAAAGTCATGAATGGCAACCTATGTTATCGTGGAAAAGGGGACCTATCCATCATCATCCTTCTCAATCTGCAACCTCTAACACAGTTGACCATACCATTCTCCTCCAATGTCTCCTCATCATTGTGCAGCTGGAAGTGACTGCACTCATTTGGTTCTATTTGTATCTATCTAATCATAGCCAGTGTATAACCTGCAGTGGTTTCTATTCCCACTTCTGCATCATTACCTCTGGCGTCCTCCAAGGATCTATCCTTGGCTCCCCCTCATATTTCTCATCTACATGCTGCCCCTCAGTGACATCATTCAAAGACACTGCATTAATTTTCACACGTACACTGACAACCCCCAGCTCTATCTCACTGCTACATCCCTCAACTCCTCCACTGTCATTAAATTATCAGACTACTTATCCAGTACTGGATGAACATAAATTTCCTCCAATTAAATATTGGAAAGATTATAGCCATTGTTCTTGGACCCCACTAAAACTCTGTTCCCCAACTACCGTCTATCCCTGTCCCTGGAACCAAACTGCTCACAACCTTGGTGTCACATTTGACCCCAAGCTGAGTTTCTGATTACATATCTATGCCATCATTAAAACAGCCTATCTCCATATCTGTAACATTGCCCGACTCCACCCCGTCTCAGTCCATATGCCAGCTGAAACCCTCAACCAGGCTCCTTAGGCAGCACCTTCCAAACCCATGACCACTACCATTTAGAAGGACAAAGGCAGCAGATACATGGGAACACCACCACCTGAAACTTCCCCTCCAAGCCACTCATCACCCTGACTTGGAAAAATATCGCCGCTCCTTCACTGTCGCTGGGTCAAAATCCTGACACTCCCTCCCTAACAGCACTGCGGGTTACATCACGGGGACTGCAGCAGTTCAAGAAGGCAGCTCATCACCACTTTCTCAAGGGCAATAGGCGATGGGCAACAAATGCCCTTATATAAAAAAATGCCCTTATTACCTCTAGATTTCCATGCAATCCAGACCACCCTCCCACATTCTACTTTCTTTAAATCTGTGGTCATGCAAAACTGCTGCCTGTGTCCTTACTTGCACCAAGTCTTGTTCACCCATCACCTTTGTGCTCACTGACCTACACTGACTCCCAGTCAAGCCAATCTCAATTTAAAAATTGTCATACTTGTTTTCAAATTGTAAAGAAAATATCAGTTTTTCCAATATTACTGTGGGATACTGTGAAGCAGGCTTGTGGGGGATGTGTGTGTGTGTGTGTGAGAGAGACTAATTTAATTAAACAGAAGACAGACTGCAAGGTTTAAATAATCAAAGAGTTAGGTGTAAAAGCAAGTATTTTGAAATGGAAATGGACAAGCTAAGATGGGATACAAGCAGATACAACATGAATAGGAATTTGCATTAGGATATAAATAGGGATTTGAATTTTTAGCTGTTGAATTTTTAAGAGACATAAAAGGAAGCTTTATAGCTGGCAAAGATCATAAATGAATAAAGCAAAGTTATTAAGTTTATTTTTCCCGAAAGTAATGGCCATAAAAACAACATGGAAGATTTTTATATCTTGGAAAAGGTAACTTCCAAAGAAAGTTAAGAACTATGGGTTTAAAGATGAAAGAGAAAAAAACACAATTATGGAAGGATTGAAAGCTGTATGAGGTGTGTGGCCATCTGAAATCTTGAAGAGTGTGCTGTGAGAAGACAGGCCTGTGAAGGAAGCAGCCTCTAGCCACCCCAGAGAAGCATTTGGTTGTTCCAGAAAGCAAGGTTTTATTACAAGCCTTGGATTTCCATTGTCGAGTGAGAGGGTGAAGGAAGCCCTGTGAGATAATACCCCAATAGCAACAGTGGGTGCCTTGCGGTAATATTACTGGATGTTTTATAGATTAAGAATCTATATGGATTGTTGCCTGGAAAAGGGTGTTTATTTGTGAGTCTAGCTAAGTAGAAATCTTTTAGGAAACGTTGTAAGACTAAATTTAATTGTGTAACTGTAATCTTGTGTGTTTAAGTTCTCTTTCTTTCATTAATAAATCTTTTAATTTAATATTTAAAATCTCCAAAAGTGGCAATGGAATCTTTACTTCTGACTTCAGTACACATACCTTCTCATAATAAATACAAATGGCAAAATCACTGTGATAGGTTGACCAAGTTTCTTTTTGGGATTTGGTCAGCCCGCAATTACCACCTGTCAAATCATAACAAAATCCCTCCATTACCTACCCCCTCTCTTTTTTTGTGAACTTCTCCAACCCCAAAATCTTCCATGATATCTGCGCTCATTTAATTCTGGCCTTTTGAGCATCCCCAATATTAATTGCTCCACCATTGCTGGCTGTGCCTTCAGCTCTCTAGGCCCCAAGCTCTGGAATTCCCTCCCCATACCTCTCTGCTTCTCTACCTCACTTTCCTACTTTAAGACACTGTTTCAAAACTTCCTCTTTGACCAAGGTTTTTATTATCTGTCCTAATATCACCTTTTGTGGTTTGATGTCAAATATTGCTTTATAACACTCTTGTCATGTGTCTTGGAATGTTTTAATGTGTTAAATACGCTATATAAATACAGGTTATTGTTGTTGTGGGTTGAGTCACTTTCCCTTGCTTAACCACTGTTCTGCTTTGTGCAGATGAGTGATGGATTGATCAGGGCCTGATCATTTGTGTGTTATGTGAGCACACAGCTATTGGAAAGGGACATATAACAACTCCAAAAGAATGTGATGTGAAAGGACAATGTCTGTCACTGATACTATTTTCTAGCACTTGGAATCTGTAAAACATATGTTTTCTAGCTACAGAAAATGTATATTTTTCAAATAGGTTTAGGCCAGCCAATCTCCTGCCACTTATATGAACAGATTGACCATCTTTAACATTTCCCCTTTAAGAATATAGGTTTCAGGATGGACTAAAATCTATTTGTCCTCTTCAACCTCAAAAGATGGAGGTGACAAGTGCAAATATGATTTACTTGTACAACAATCACTTTTTTTTCCCTCAAGTGCAGTACACAATTGCCAGACCGGAGTAACTTGTAATATTTGGTTACATGACATAGATGACGCTGACAAGACTGCATTTATTACTGTTCTCTAGTTGCCTGAGTAGCGAATGTTTATGGGGCTGAGTGAAATACTCAACCATTCTAGAGGGCCAGCCAGGTAGAAATGAGTAGAATCACATGTAACTAAGATTGGGCAGGGATGACAGGTTCCAATCCCAGAAGATTATTAATGAGCCAATTCTAGTCTTATGACAAAATGGCAACTTCCTTGATTCTTTCTAGTCTTAGCTACAAATTATTAGATTCGTCAAATTAAAATTTCACAGCTTCTCATGGTGAAATTTGTGCTCACGAAGAAAGACAACATTGCCTTTTGAGGAAATGTTTGCTAAAAGGGTGCATTTGTAGTTTCCTAATCAATAAGTCCAGGAATGAAAAGTTTTGTACTTCCAATTCGAGATCCAGGTGGATGAATAGATTTTGGCCCTTGCAGAATCTTCGCTACTTAGTGTGAAAGATAGTCACTCTGTCCATGTTCACTCTGTTGCCAGTTACAGTATCATGCTCCAGCAACGCAGGAATGTTGTGCATGATAATTGAAAAAATCGTTTTCAAGTGGTAGAAAGGTGTTTAATAAATAATCAGAGTTATTGGGGATTTGGAAAAGGATCTAGTAAGTTTATCTCGAAAAGAGGTTTTGTGGTACTGTGGTTGCATCCCTACTTCTGGGCCAGAAGCTTTGGGTTCAAGTCCCACTTCAGGAATTTAATTGGTGGCTTGATGGAAGGTTTGTTTATAATATGGCCAAACAGGTTGATTATCAGCCTGTAAATCCTTCTAAAATACTTAATGTCAGGCAGGAGAATTTCCTGGTCTGCCATACTTCAGAAGGCAACGGCAAACCACTGCAGTACTTCAGCAAGCTTAAATCATGGACCAATCCAATGGAAGTCTATGGTCTCCAATGCCCTCTTAGGGAGGGAGGAGGAGGAAGTTTATCTCATGATTACCTGAGAATATTTCATCCTGAGTTCTGATAAGAAGTAGAAAATTCTGCAAAGTCTTAATTCAGTTGTTTTTAAAGATGTTTGCAGAAAAACAAGAGCATTCTTATGATTGATAATACTTTCCAATGTTTTTGAGGGCTATGTTTCTTCATGGTTTACTTCTGTGATAAACATTGTTTGTGAAATAATGGTCGCTGCAAGAATTCTTCCACCAATTTAAAATCAAGATAATATTATGCTATCTTCAGCCTTTTTGGAAATTAGGGAACTGAAAGGTATATATGTGATGAAAAAGATGTGCTAATTATTAAGGTAGAATAGCTAAGTGGAGAAAGCATGAAAAACTGTCAAAGCAGAGCAGGAACTAGTGGTCAGGGTTGTGGTGGAAGAAAAAGGCAGGTTGTCAGCAGGTTTATATGTTACTTAGAGATAGAAAACTGATGATGGAATCATCCCAGATTTCCACTAAGTGTGGTAGTGGGCAGGAAAAAGGACATTTTACCCATCAGCCTCAATGACACCAGCCTTTTCAAGCCATATCGTCCCATCCCCACCTCATTAATTATACAGCCACAGGAAACACACCATCTCATCGGTGGGTGGCCTCCGATTTGCTTGTCACGCCGTTATCTCGCCGCTTCCTCACACAGGGCGCCATACTTAAACTGCAGCTGCGCGCACACTTCTCAATTCTTGCAGCCCAGGAGGGCACCGTGGAAGACTTGCCCAGAAGCCAAGAAGAGTGCAGCTCCCGATTCAATGAAGCATCTCTGGGACATCTTCTGGACGCCATGGAGGCCCGCTGCGATGTCCCCACTCTGGCCACAGGAGGCCCATCAGCGTCACCACTCCGGCTTGGGAGGTGGTGGCAGAGGCAGTCAGTGCCAATGTTGCATACAAGAGGTCGGCCATCCAGTGCAGAAAACGGATCTGTGCTGCCAGGGTAAGGCAACCATCTCATCACTCTAAACTCACACACTCACAAGGCCATCACACATTCACTCGCATCTCATTCACTGCCAGCTCAAGGGACATCACCACTCACTCTCTCACACAAACACTCACATCACCATCTGGCCTCATCTCCTCTGGAGACTGAGTCCTCAGCCCTCAACATCTTAAGGCCACTTGCACAGATCAACATGTGCCCCCGCACACACCCTGGGATACCCCTCTTTCCCAATACTGCCCTCACCCTGCAGCCTCTTCCCTTACCTGAGGCCACTTCTCCCCCTTCCCCAAGCAAGCCCTAGCCCTACAGCCATTGAAAAGCCACCCATGTCTTACGGTTGATCTGGTAGGTAGAGACCTGCCTGTGATCCCCCCTTAAAAGTGATGTGGTGCTATCTGCGAAGCCTGGCACGAATGACCATGAGTGCTGCCCGAAGAAAGGTAGGCAAACAAACCTTGAAGTCCCGAGCAAAGTGCAGCTAGCCAGGTGCACGTCGCTTGTGTACAGTTGTGAATCGTTGCAGGCCGACGTGCCCAGATGATTTAGCGTGGGGGGATGATTCTGGCGAGCAGGGCTTATAATTAGATGCAAATGCATTAAAATGACATTCCCGATGTTCGGCGGCAGCAAACGTGGCCCGCATTGACGGGCAGAGCGGAAAATTGTAAACTGGTTTCATGACGGCGTAAAACCAATTTTTGGCCTTCTCACCATATTGTCTGCTCAAGCCCACCATGACGTCTGATGCCAATGGGGGCAGAAAATTCCAGCCTGAGAGTCTCAATGAGTAAACCTAGTAGATATAAAAGGGGAAAAAAATTTCTGGTATGAAAATGTTACAGCCCACCACAATATAAAATGGAGGTGGATGTACAGCTGTGGGAGGTCATAAAAGAGATTAATGTTAAGTCCTAAACTGTAATCATGGGGATTTTAATCTTCCTTACATAGCCTGCAACTTAAGGATGAGGGTTGTATTTTGAGAATTGTAAATCCAGTATTGCCTTTCCCCTTGTGGGTTCCCTCACCTACTGTTTAAGATGATTCCTGAAGTGCTTCAGTAAGCTCTTTTATGCATATAAATTGCCAAATATCATTTTTTCATGGTAATTGAGGCACAATACATTGTATATGTATTAGGTAGAATCTAAGGTTGACCAGTCCAATTAGCTTATGTGCAGAGAACAGATAAGTTAACATTTGAGACCACGACTCGTCAACAGAATTTAGGCTTTCTTAATATGCCTTTAAAATGTTATAGTAGGCAAAGGTCTTTGAAGTGTATCTATTGTTTGAAATGAATTAGTTTCATTATTAATGGCATCAGTAAAGAGCAATAAAAGCTTGTGATATGTAAGCTAATTTAACCTGTTTTGTTATGAGTGGGTGGAATGTATGCAATCATAATCCTGAAAACATATTTGATGAGTAATAAAAAATGTCTGATCATTCTTTAGGAAGAGCCTCTGAGACATCTTGGTACTCGGTCCTGTGACACAGTATGACAGTAGCCTCAACATGTGATGAGATTTGATCTTTTAACATGTAAACAACTGAGTATAAATAGTGATGTAAAGGAAATTGTTTCCAGCTGATGCCTGAGTGGCTACTACTTTTGAGTGGGTGAGGCTTCTGTGCCCATCCATGTCTATTGGGAAATAAATTTATTTTAAGTTGTTACCTAGATTTGTTTGCTGTTGAATGTCTGAGTAGAAATGTACTACTAGCTGGATGTAGATTTTAAAAATCCCTGTGGACCTCTGCTAAAGTTGGCCAAAACTAAGGAATGTAACTGCTGAAAAACTATTAAAAATTGTACACTGTACCATATGATATGCAGTTTGCAAGGTAAATCTTCTACAGACTTGTAAGGATGACTCATTCCTAGCACTCTGTTTTCCACACCATCTGAAAATGGAAATAGAAACATCTACCTGTTATGACTTCTTAAAGCTTCTTGCACACTTAATTCACAGCTCTATATTAAGGATCCCTCACTGGTTTTATATTTTACCAATCATACATATATATTACTCCTTGACTTCAGTTTGTGCATATATCTGGCTTAATTCTGTCCATTCATTATTGTCTCCATCTTCTCCATTGTCCATGCTGCAATACAACACCTCACCTCCAGCAAGCTACCCACAGGCATGGAGATATTTACAGAACAGATGGGAAACTATTCAACCTATGCTGCCCTCAATCCAAAGCCAAAGTCACTCCAACCTCACTCATTGATCTCCAGTATGCTGATGAAACTTGTGTGCGCTTACTCAAAATCTGAACTCCAGGCCATTGTCAACTCCTGCTCTGAAGCATATGAGAAAATGGGCCTTACACTTAACAATTGGAAAACTAAGGTTCTCTTCCAACCAGCTCTCACAGCACAACACCTCCCACCATCAATTAAGATCAACGACAAGATCCTGAAAAATGTGGACCATTTTCCATATCTTGGGAGCTTCCTCTCAGTGAAGGCAGACATAGACATATGTGCAGTAAGAGTGATTGGCCTTGACATCAAGGCAGCATTTGACCGAGTGTGGTATCAAGGACCCCTGGCAAAACTGGAGTCATTGGGAATCAGGGGGAAAACACTCTGCTGGTTGGAGTCATATTTAGCACAAAGGAAGATGGTTGTGGTTGTTGGAGGTCAATCATCTCAGTTCCAGGACATCACTGCAGGAGTTCCTCAGGATGGTGTCCTAGGTCCAACCATCTTCAGCTACTTCATCAATGACCTTCCTTCCATCATAAGATCAGAAGTGGGGATGTTCGCTGATAATTGCACAATGTTCAGCACCATTCGCAACTCCTCAGACACTGAATCAGTCCATGACCAAATGCAGCAAGACCTGGACAACATCCAGGCTTGGGTTGACAAATGGCAAGTAACATTTGCGCCGCACAAGTGCCAGGCAATGACCATTTCCAACAAGAGGAATATAAACATCATCCCTTGACATTCAATGGCATCACCATCGCTGAATCTCCCACTATCAACATCCTGGGGGGGGGGGGTCAACATTGCTCAAAAACTGAACTGGACTAGCCATATAAATACTGTGGCTACAAGAGCAGGTCAGAGACTAGGAAACCTGCAGTAAGTAACTCACCTCCTGACTCCCCAAGGCACACGTCAGGAGTGTGGTAGAATACTTTCCACTTGCCTGGATGCCTGCAGCTCCAACGACATTCAAGAAGCTTGACACCATCCAAGACAAAGCAGCCCGCTTGATTGGCACCCCATCCACAAACATTCACACCCTCCACCATCGATGCACAGTAGCAGCAGTGTGCACCATCTACAAGATGCACTGCAGGAACTCACCAAGGGTCCTTAGACAGTACCTTCCAAACCCATGACCACTACCATCTAGAAGGACAAAGGCAGCAGACACATGGGAACACCACCACCTGGAATTTCCCCTCCAAGCCATTCACCATCCTGCCGTGGAAATATATGGCCATTCCTTCATTGTCGCTGCATCAAAATCCTTGATCTCCCTCCCTTACAACACTGTGAATGCACCTACACCACATGGACTGCAGCAGTTCAAGAAGGCAGCTTACTAACACCTTCTCAAGGGCAATCAGGGATGGGCAATAAATGCTGGCCTAGCCACTGACACCCACATCCCATGAATGAACATATAAAAAAATAGTCAATGAAATTCATCATCACTTCCAATGTTCCAGGTCAGCTTCAGCCAACTAAGGAAAAGAGTATTTGAGGGCCAGGATCTCAAATCCGAGACCAAGGCCATTGGTTACTGGGCAGCAGTGATCCCTGCTACACTTTGGAGACTTGGACAACCTACAGCAGGCATCTCAAGCATTGGGGAAGTACCACCAGCAGTGCCTTCACAAGATCCTCAAAATCCAAGGGCAAGAAAGGCAACATCCTCTCCCAAGCCAATATGCCCAGCATCATTCAAAAACTGCTCCTTTGAGCAGAACATGTTTTTTATATGCCTGACACCAGACTCCTGAAGCAACTGCTGTAATCGGAACTTGGTCACAGCAGGAGACTCCCAGGAGGACAGTGTAAAAGCTTTAGGGATATCCTCAAAGCATCTCTGAAGAGATCAAACATCTTGGCTGACTCATGGGAGTCTCTGACCTGTGTTCGACCAAAATTGAGAAGATTCATTTAGGAAGGCACCAAACACATCAAGAGACTGCATCAGAAAAAAGCAGATGCAAATACAAGGTGTGGAGAGAGCCTGCAAAGCTCCAAAACAACTCATCTATCCAACCCTTCAAGCACCACCTGCTCCGCATGCGGCAGCGTCTGCAATTGCACATGGTACTTAACAGCCATCTCAGAACCATCAAACTGGAGTGGAAGCAAGTCATCCTTGATCCCGGGGGTCTGCTGAAGAAGAAGGATGTCTCAATTTTATGAGATGAGATTATAACACAAAAGGAGACTAGTCAGACCATTGTTCCTCTATTGGTGTTTCCTAAAGCACCCAAAACTAATCTCATTGCCCTGTATTCTCCCCACAGTCCTGTAACAATTTTTTTCAAATGTCTACCTACTGGTCGTTTTTTTTAAAATGCGATGCTAAAAATTGATCTGTGCCATTATACGTGCAGGGAGAACCATGATTCATGATCTTCCTGCACCAGTTGAGGGAGGTGGAGGTAGGAAGCACATAAATTTGGTGCAGCGACTGCATTTACCTGATTGTTTTGTAGGATTGAGCACCTGCCATACTGCTGACTGCCTCTGCGCTCAACAGGGAACAGTGTGTTTTAATAGCACGTGGTGCAACCAGCCTTCTCTTAAAGGCAGTTTATCCTTTTTAAATGGATACTGCACTGAATTACAGCAGGCTGCTGATGAATAGTATTGCTGTAATTCTAAACAAGCAAAATGGAACACCCAGGGCAGAGAAAGGGTGTCAGGCACATGGATCTGGAATTTGAGGTCTTAGAGGTGGAGGTGGTTAGGAGGAAGGATGCCATGGTTCCAGGGAAGGGGGCCCTCAGGATCCACCCACAAAAGGGATTGGAGGCAGGTGACCAGGGGGGTTAGTTCCTAGTGTTGGACTGGGAACCAGACAGCAGTGCCACAAGATGTCTAATAACCTCACAGAGGCAAATGGATCTTCACATGACATCTCCTACCCATCATTCCAGCAAGCTGTCATGCTGGTCAATGCAGAACACTGCCATCACTCATCCAGCACCAGTCCCTGGTACTCTGGACTCATGTCTAACATCCAGATACACAACCTCAGCATCACACACCTGCTAATGCTGCCAGAATCACACTTAGCTCTGGCTACCACCACGTACTTCCAGATATTCAGCTATAGCAGGCATATGACACAAACATTGCTACACAATCACTGACATCCTGCCCTCTCTTTTGCAGGACAAGGTGGCACACTATAAAAGGCAGCAAAGCAGAACTGGTGGGGGTCTAGGACGCCCTGCATCTCCTGAACCCTGCAGAGGAGATGGCCCTGCATCTCCTGAACCCTGCAGAGGAGATGGCAGTTATAAAGAGTGGGAAACAGAGCAGTGGCAGTGTAATAAACAGAAACAGAGGGTGGCAGCTTAAAGAGCAGGAACATAGAGCAGTGGCAGTGTAAAGAGCAGTCAAAAAAGGTGAACGTAGGGCCACGGCAGAATAAAATGAGGGAACACAGAGCGAGAGCAGTGTAAAGAGCAGGAACACAGAGCAGTGACAGTATAAAGGGCAGTCAAAAAAGGGGAACACAGAGCGGCGGCAGTGTAAAGAGCAGGAACAGAGCGGTGGCAGTATAAAGAGCAGTCAAAAAAGGGGAACACAGAGCAGCAGCAGTATAAAGAGCAGGAACACAGAGCAGCAGCAAAGTAAAAAGCGGGAACACAGCGATGGCAGAGTAAGAAGTGGGAACACAGAGCGAAGGCAGTGTAAAGAGTGTGACCAAAGAGCGATGGCAGTATAAAGAGCAGGAACGCAGAGCAACAGCAGAGTAAAAAGCGGGAACACAGAGCAACAGCAGTCTAAAGAGCAGGAACAGAGACCAATGGCAATCTAACTAGCAGGAACATTGTGTGGTTGCAGTATAAAGAGTGGGAACACCGAAGAATGGCAGTAAAGGGTGGGAAACAGAACAGCAGCAGTATAAAGAGCAGGAACACCTCGGCTGCGGTATTAAGAGCAGGAACACAAAACAGCAGCAATATAAAGAGTGGAGTTACAGTGTTCAGAAAAAAAATCAACGTTTTACAACACGGGAGCGCATGAGTGATTTTTTTGGTGAATACTTTTTCTCTTTTTTCTCTTTAAACTAGGGCATTCGTTCAAATTAAGAGTTTGAATATTAAAAATTTCATTGGCGTTAGTAACAATAAGTGAGTTAATAAGAGTATAAGCACAGAGCTGGTCTAGAGTTTATAAATTAAAATTCATAGTTTAACCAGGGTACTAAGTAGACTTAAAAAAGGAATAGAGGGAATTTCTTTACATCATGGATGGGCATCTGAGACCTGTTAACTGCAATTCCTATGTCATGTGGGAACTTTAAGATGCTTCATTTGTCCTGGGGAACCACATAAGTAGGAAGCGTCTCCAGCTGCTTCAGCTCAGAATTTCCAAGCTTTAGGGGCAGCTGGAGTCACTATGGACCATCAGGGAGGATGAGAATTTTCTGGATCGTACATCTGGGAGATGGCCACCCATCAGGTAGTGAGAGTGCAGCCTAGTAGGTGGATGGCTATCTGAAAGAGGCAGGAAGTGCAGGAGTCTTTAAGGTGTGTGCCACTCTCAAACAGATATTTAATACTGAAGACTTCTGGGAGTGATGTTACCCCAGAGGAGTGCAGTCCAGACCATGGCACCAATGGACATGAGACTGCACAGGAAGGAACAGCAAAGCATGGAAATGCAGTTGTTAAAGGAGATTCCATAGTCAGAGAGACAGACAGGCATTTCTGTAACCTTCATCATAAGTCCCACATGGTGTGTTGGCTCCCTGGTGCCAGGGTAAAGGATATCTCAGAGAGGATGCAGAATATTTTGCAAGGGGAAGGGAGTGAGCCAGAAGTTGTGGTACAACAACATAGAAAGGACAAGTACTAAAGACTTACAGTCAGATTTTCAGGAGCTAGGAAAGAATTTTAAAAGTAGGACCTCAAAGGTAGTAATCCCTGGATTACTCCCAGTGCCACGCACTAGCCTGAATTGAAATAGGAAGATAGGGAGGATCAGTGTGTGGCTTGAGGCATGGTACAGATTCTTAGGGCACTGGGACCAGTTCTGGACAGGAGGCACCTTTTCAAACAGGACTGGTTGCACCTCAGTAGGACTGGGACCAATGTCCTTGTGAGAGGGTTTAAACTAAATTGACAGGGGGATGGGCATCAGTGAAAAAAAAGAACGAAGCACATGTTGGGCAGTGCTAGAGAAAGGAGTAGCTCCATACTAAATAGCAGTGGACTAAGAAGTACTGTTAGAAATACAAATATGGGATTGTAATGCATGTATGTACATGCACAAAGTGTAGTGAATGAGGCTGGTGAGCTACAAGCACAAATAGCCATGTAGGAATATGACGGGTGGTAATTATGGAAAAGTGGCTTAAAATGGTGAGAACTGGGCATTTAATATACAAGGATATAAAGTGTTCAAAAAAGATAGAGAAGGAAAAAAGGGAGATGGGGTGGCAATACTGATTAGGGAAGACATTGTAGTGTCGGAAAGCGGAAATATCTTTGAAGGGGAAAGGACAGAATCCATTTGGCTAGATCTGAGAAGCAAAACGGGTGTGATCTTGCTACTGGGGATATTTTATAGTCCTCCAAATAGTGTGAGAGAGATAATGGAGCAAATCTGCAAGGAAATCACAGAGATGTGCAAGAACTATAGGTTGATGATATTGGAGGACTTTAGTTACCCAAATATCAGTTGGCATAATGTTACAGTAAAGGGTAAGGTGGGGGAGGAATTTCTGAAATGTGTTCAGGAGAACCTCCTTGATTAGTATGTTCTCAGCTCAACTAGAAAGGAAATATTGCTGGATCTGATGCTGGGAAATGAGATAGGCTAAGTGTATCAAGTGTCTGTGAGGGAACACTTTAGTAAGAGTGATCATCACATCATGAGGTTTAGATTAGTAATGGAGAAAAGCAGCAAACAATATAAGTAGAACATCTAGATTGGAAGAGGGCTAATTTCAATGAAATGAGAAGGGATCTAGCCAGGGTAATATGGAATCATAGACTGACAGGAAGAACTGTAACGGAACAATGTGTGATCCTTAAGGAAGAGATGCTTCAGGTACAAGAGAACTCAAAAACAGGACTCCTTGGGTGATGAGGGAGATGGAGATTATGATGAAACAAAGAAAAAGCATGCATGATGCATTTCAGGTGAATTCTTCAAGTGAGAACCAGGTCAAATACAATACCTCAATAGGGGAGGTGAAGAGGAAAACAAGACTAGCAAGGAGAGAATATGAGAATAGAATGGCAGTCAACATAAAGGGGAACCCAAAAATATTCTACCAGCATGTAAACAATAAGCGGGTAGTAAGAGGTGGGACGAAGAAAGTGATAAATGCTCAGAGGCGCAGGATAAAGCTAGAATACTTAATTAGTATTTTGTATTGGTATTTACATAGAAACAAAGAAAATAGAAGTAGGAGTAGGCAATTCAGCCCTTCAAGCCTGCTCCGCCATTCATTGTGACCATGGCTGATCATCCAACTCAATAGCCTGCTCCCGCTTTCTCCCCATATCCTTTGATCCCTTTCACCCCAAGAGCTACATTTAACTCCTTCTTGAAAACATACAATGTTTTGGCCTCAACTACTTTCTGTGGTAGCGAATTCCACAGGCTCACCACTCTCTGGGTGAAGAAATTTCTCCTCACCTCAGTCCTAAATGGTCTACCCTGTATCCTCAGACTGTGACCCCTGGTTCTGGACGGCCCCTCCATCGGGAACATCCTTCCTGCATCTACCCTGTCTAGTCCTGTTAGAATTTTATAGGTTTCTATGAGATCCCCCCTCATTCTTCTGCACTCCAGTGAATATAATCCTAACCGACTCAATCTCTCCTCATATATCAGTTCCGCAATCCCAGGAATCAGTCGGGTAAACCTTCACTGCACTCCCTCTATAGCAAAAACATCCTTCCTCAGATAAGGAGACCAAAACTGCACACAATATTCCAGGTGTGGTCTCACCAAAGTCCTGTATAATTGCAGCAAGACATCCCTGCTCCTGTACTCGAATCCTCTCACTATGATGGCCAACATACCATTTGCCTTCTTTACTGCCTGCTGTACCTGCATGCTTACCTTCAGCGACTGGTGTACAAGGACAACCAGGTCTCGTTGCACATTCCCCTCTCTCAATTTATAGCCATTCAGATAATAATCTGCCTTCCTGTTTTTGCTACCAAAGTGGATAACCTCACATTTATCCACATTGTACTGCATCTGCCATGCATTTGCCCACTCACTCAGTTTGTCCAAATCACACTGAAGCATCTCTGCATCCTCCTCACAGCTCACCCTCCCACCCAACTTTGTGTCATCTGCAAATTTGGAGATATTACATTTAGTTCCCTCATCTAAATCATTAATATATATTGTGAATAGCTGGGGTCCCAGCAACGATCCCTGCGGTACCCCACTGGTCACTGCCTGCCATTCGGAAAAAAACCCGTTTATTCCTACTCTTTATTTCCTGTCTGCCAACTAGTTTTCTATCCATCTCAATACACTACCCCCAATCCCATGCGCTTTAATTTTACACGCTAATCTCTCATGTGGGACTTTGTCGAAAGCCTTCTGAAAGTCCAAATAAACCACATCCATTGGCTCCTCCTCATCAACTCTACTAGTTACATTCTCGAAAAATTCCAGTAGATTTGTCAAGCATGATTTCCCTTTCATAAATCCATGCTGACTCTGTCCGATTCTGCCACTGTTTTCCAAGTGCTCAGCTATTAAATCTTTTATAATGGACTCTAGAATTTTCCCCACTACCAACGTCAGGCTGACTGGTCTATAATTCCCTGCTTTCACTCTACTTTCCTTTTTAAATAGTGGGGTTACATTAGCTATCCTCCAATCTGTAGGAACTGTTCCAGAGTCTATAGAATCTCGGACAATGACCACCAATGCATCCACTATTTCTAGGGCCACTTCCTTAAGTACTCTGGGATGTCGATTATCAGGTCTTGGGGATTTATCGGCCTTCAATCCCATCAATTTCTTCAACAACATTTCCCTACTAATATTGATTTCTTTCAGTTCCTCCCTCTCACTAAACCCTGTGTTCCCCAACATTTCTGGTATGTTATTTGTGTCCTCCTTTGTGAAGACAGAACCAAAGTATGTATTTAGTTGGTCAGCCATTTCTTTGTTCCCCATTATAAATTCCCCTGTTTCTGATTGTAAGGGACCTACATTTGTCTTCACCAATCTTTTTCTCTTCACATATCTGTAGAAACTTTTACAGTCAGTTTTTATGTTCCCCGCAAGCTTACTCTCGTACTCTATTTTCCCCTTCTTAATCAATCCTTTGGTCCTCCTTTACTGAATTCCAAAGTGCTCCCAATCCTCAGGTCTGTTGTTTTTTCTGGCCAATTTGCATGCCTCTTCCTTGGATCTAATACTATCTCTAATTTCCCTTGTAAGACATCGTTTGGTCACCTTTCCTGTTTTACTTTTGCACCAGAGAGGAATAAACAATTGTTGCAGTTCACCCATGCACTCTTTGAACGTTTGCCATTGCCTATCCACCGTCATCCCTTTAAGTAATGTTTCCCAATCCATCATAGCCAACTCACGCCTCATACCATCGTAGTTTCCTTTATTAAGCTTCAGGCCCCTAGTCTCAGAGTCAACTACGTCACTCTCCATCTTGATGAAGAATTCTATCATATTATGGTCGCTCATCCCCATGGGGCCTTGCACAACTAGATTGCCAATTATTCCTTTCTCATTACACAATACCCAGTCTAGGATGGCCTGTTCTCTAGTTGGTTCCTCAACGTATTACTAAGGAGGATGAATCTGAAAAAGTATCAGTAGAATCATATAGTGGAAGCAGTAGATAGGGAGAAAATTGAGAGGGAGGAGATACAGGAAAGACTGACTGGGTACTTAGAGCGGTTAAGACACGATGGCTTGCATCCCAGGTTGCTGAAGGAAGTGGGAATAGAAATAGCAGAAGGGCTTGCCATATTCTTCCGTAGATGTGGGGGAGGTGCTGAGGATTGGAGAGTGGTAAATGTGACACCCTTATTCAACAAAGGATGTACAGACGGTCCTAGCGACAATAGGTCATTAGTTTAACATCAATAGTAGTAAGTTTTTAGAAACAATAATCAGGGAAAAATCAGCAGGCACTTGGAGAGATTTGAGCTAATTAAGGATAGCCAGCATGGATTTTTTTAAAGGCAGATCATGCTTGACTAAGCTAATTGAATTTTTTGATGAAGTGACAGAGAAGGTTGATGAAGGGTGGATGTTGTCTATATGGATTTTAAGAAAGTGTTTGACAAAGTACCACACAAAGGCTAGTCGATAAAATTGAGACTGACCCTAAGGTTGGCGGGCAGGCGAAGAACCCAAGTGGCCATGCTGTTTTTCAGGAAATCTCATCCATGGGCGGGATGAGGTTTCCTGAGGGTTTAATAAAATCAATAAATAAAGTTTGCCAAATTGACAAACATGTCCCAGCTCATGTGACGCTGTCACATGAGGGGGCATGTCTAAATAATGTTTCTCTTTCTTTATTAAAAAATTTCAAGATGTACTTAATCTCCCTGAGGCAGCTCTGTGCCCCAGGGAGATTGCTGCGCTATTTCGCGCAGGCCCCGACTCTCCCTCCTCTCCCTGCCCACACAGGTAGTCCTGAATGCTACGGAACGCGTTTTATGCTAGGCGGGCCTTAATTGGCTCGCCCACGTAAAATGGCAGCACGTAGCCGATCGCGGACGGCGATCAGCTCCACACCCGCTCCCACCTGCTCCTGCCCAGCCTGCCCGGCATAGGTAAGTTTCTGGCCCATGTCTGCAGTCAGAGAGGATTGGAAAATGATGGAAACCAGAGCCCCTTGTTTCTCTTAGCAGCCTGGGGTACATTTCATTCAGACCTAGTGATTTATCCAATTTCAAAGATGCTAAGCACCTTAATATTTCCTATCTCATGATGTTTATCCCATCTAATATTTCACACTCCTTTCCTTAACTACAATGGCCCAGATCTTCCGAGCAGCGGCAATGATTGTCGGACTGCTGCTGCATCTGTAAATTCTCCCAGCTGGACACTACTGCGCATTTCTTGCTGGGTCTTCTGAGCCCAGCTTTAACGGAAATATGGGAATTTAGAGAACTCAGGGAACTCAGAGAACTCCATTGGATTGTAGTCATCAGGGTAAGACAGGACATGCCTCTTTTTTACAGCACTACCTCATGTATGATAATATAAATCTCCAATTTGAATGTTAGTGAATGGATGAGTGAATGGTGAGTGAGTGAATGGGTAGGTAGATGAGGTGGAGAAGTGGGTAAGTAGATAGGGGATAGGTGGGTGAGGTGGGTACGTGGATTGAAGGGTAGGTGAGTGAGGTGGGTAAGTGGATAGGAGAAAGAGGGGGGAGGTGGGTGAGGTGGGTAAAGTTCGCGAGATGGGTAGGTGGGTAAGTGGGTAGGGGGTGAGGCAGTAGGTGGGTGAAATGGCAGGTGGGTGAGTTGGCAGGCAGGTGAGGTGGCAGATAGGTGACGTGGTAGTCAGTATGAACATAGGACTTGGGAGCAGGAATAGGCCATTTAGCCCTTCAAGGCTGCTGCACCAGTCAATTAGATCATGGCTGATCTGGTTGTATCTCAACTCCACTTTGCTGTCTGTCTGCCAAAACCTTGACTTACTTGTCTATCAAAAAATTCTCAAACTCTGCCTTGAATAAATTCAACGATTTAGCTTCCCCTGCTTTCTTGGGAGGAGAATTTCACATACTAACAACCCTTTGAGAGAAAAGATTACTCCCCATCGCCGTCCTAAATGTTAGACCTCTCATTCTTAAACTGTGTCCCCTGTTTCTAGTCTCTCCCACAAATGGAAACAGCCATCTACCCTATCAAATCCCCTCAGGATCTGGTATGTTTCAATAACATCACTTCTTATTCTTCTAAATCCAATGGGTATAGGCCCTATCTGTCCAACCTTTCTTCATAAGATAAGACTCTCATCCCAGGAATGAGTCGAGTGAACCTTCTCTGGACTGCTTCTAACACAATTATATCTCTTTTCCAAATAAGGAGACCAAAACTGTACACAGTATTCCAGATATGGTCTCACCAAGGCCCTGTACAGATGCAATAAAACTTCCCTACTTTTATATTCCATTCCCCTTGCGATAAAGGCCAACATTCCATTTGCCTTCCTAATCATTTGCTGTACCTGCATACAAACTTTTTGTGATTCATGTGCCAGGACACCCAGATTCCTCTGGGCCACCAAGTTCTGTAATCTCTCTTCATTTAAATAGTATACTGCTATCCTATTCTTCCTGCCTAAATGGACAAGTTCACATTTTCCCACGTTAAACTCCATCTGCCAATTTTTTGTCCCATCACTTAATCTGTCTATGTCCATTTGCAGACTCTCTACCTCCTCTTGACAACTTTCTTTCCTATCTATCTTGGCGTCATCGGCCAATTTAGCTACCATACATTCAGTCCCTTCATCCAAATTATTGATGTAGCTTGTAAATAGTTGAGGTCCCAGCATTGATCCCTGTGGGACTCTACTTGTCACAGCATACCAACCCCAAAAAGACCCATTTATCCCTACTCTCTGCTTCCTGTTAACCAACCAATCCTTTACCCGTGCCAGTATATTATCCCTAAACCATGTAATCTTATTTTGTGCAGTAACTTTTGATGTGGCACCTTATCAAATGCCTTCTGAAAATCCAAATACATCACATCTACAGGTTCCACCTTTATCCACCTTGCGTGTTACTTCTTCAAGAAACTCTAATGAATTAGTTAAACACCATTTCCCTGGACTCTGGGGGATAGTTGGGTCAGGTCGGGACCAGACTATAGTCAGGTTGGCTTGGGTCGGGGGTAATTGGGTGGTCGGGGGATAGTCAGGTGGCCGGGGGTGGTCATCGGTGCTAGTTGGGTAGTCAAACAATAATCGAGTCGGAGGGTAGTCAGGTGATTGGGGGGTTGTTAATCGGGTTGGGTTGGGGCGTAACTGGTGGGAGGGGGTCAGTTGCGTAATTACCCAGATGTTAGACTAGGTTTTAATCTGCCTTAACATTTACTGAGTAACAATCCAGGTAAGTACATTGAAACTCTACAAGGTCTCTGACTCTAACTCAGAGTCAAAGACATGCAAGGGAATTGCCCATCAGAAGTTGAAGCTTCCCAGCCAATTCCCAAGTAGGTCAGCATGCCAGGACTTCCACAGGGTCCTAATGTGCATCTCAGTCATAGATTTGGTCTCCAACAACCTGGAGACTGGAACATTTGGGCCAATGACTGCAATGTTGGCCCCCTCTTCTGTGAGGACAGATGCAACTATTCATTAAGAACCATGCCTATGTCTTCCACCTCCACACAGAAGTTACCTTTTTGATCTCTAATTGGCCCTCCTGAAAAGAACATATCTTTTTATTTCTGTTGGACTGTGGATTAAAATTACAATCGCTGCAGTTTGAAAGACATGTCTACTAGAAAAGTGTGAGGGATATATACAATGTTGCTGTCCTGGAACAGAGCGTACCATGAAAGACAGGATGGTGCCAAGGAGGAGTCTGGTCTAATGGGGAACTGCCTGGCAACAACATTTTAATTGGCTCTTAACCAGGTGACCAGGGTTTGTGTGAGAGCAGTGCAGCAGAATAACTGATGATGAAGAGTCTGATGAAGAGTCATACAGACTCGAAACATTAACTGTGTTCCTCTCCGCAGATGCTGTCAGATCTGCTGAGTTTTTCCAGCTATTTTTGTTTTTGTTGCAGCAGAGTAACTCCTAGCCTGAAAGGAAAAAGACCTAAAACCTCCATCTCCTCTGATTGTAAGATTCCAGTAATTCTACAATAATAGCTAGCTGGCTTTTTCTCCTCATATCTCTATAACCTGCTCTCTTTCTGAAAACCCCTGTCAAGGGGCAAAGGGGAAAATCACTGTTAGAGACATTGAAAGGCAAGTGCTCAACCAGTGAACTAAAGACTGAAAGTGCTGGAAGACCACCTCGTGTCATCAACAAAGAACTGAAGGGAATTTGGAAGACATCAATCAGCCCATTTAATCCTATCCTCCGAAATTGAACTATTGGACTATTTTATCCCACCCTTAAAATCCATCTTTTTGTGTGTCTTATTTGTCTTGTATGTGTGCATATAGGGATTTAAGAAGGGGTAGATTTTAGGCTATAGGGTTAGAAATTAGCAGTTCATATTTCTTTCTTTTGTTTAAAGACAATTTGTTCAATAAACAGTTATTTACTTATTAAGTTTACAAACCTGGTGCTCGTATCCTGTTAGCCTAAATTAAACAATTGGGTAGGTTGATCAGACTTTTTCACATTTGTCACAGCTCGGGGAGCAGTTGGGCTTGATATTGCAGCGCACTATCCCCAGTGAGTTATGACACTCTTTCCTTAGTTATCCTCTCGCCATTTATGTATTTATAAAACATATTTGGGTTTTCTTTGACTTTCCTTGCCAAATATCCTTTCATGCCTCTTCTCTGCTTTCCTAATTTCCTTTATAATTTTGCCCCTGCACTTTTTGTACTGCATTAGACTTTCTGCAGTATTGAGCTTTCAGTATCTGACATAAGCTTCCCTTTCTTGCCTACCTTACTCTGTATGTTCTTTGACATGCAAAAGAATCTAGATTTGGAGGTCCCACACTTTTCTTTGTAGAAACTTGTTTGTTCTGAACATTCTCTAGTTCCTTCTGTGATACCTCCCATTGCTCTGACACTGACTTGCCATCAAGTAGCTGTTTGCAGTCTATTTTTGCAAATCACATCCCAGCTTAGTAAAATTGGCTTTTTCCCAATTTAAAAATTTTACTCTTGGCCTATCTTTGTCCTTTTCAAAAACTATGCTAAAGCTAACCGAATTATTATCACTGCCACCAAAATGCTCTCCCACTGATAGCCCTTCATCCAGCTTCATTTCCTGAAGCTAAGTTCAGATCTGTCCCTTCTCTTGTTGGGCTTGCTATGTACTGGCTAAACACTTAACCATATTAAATTATATCTGCCACATAACTGCATTTTTCTTCATTCTATGTGTTCCTGAAGTCTGCTATTATCCTGCTCATTATTTACTATTTTGCCAAATTTTGTGCCATCCTCAAACTTCAACATTGTACTCCTTATACACAAGTTCAAGCCACTTACGTATAACAAGGAAAGCAATGGTCCTAAGACTGCCTAGGGCACCCTACTGCATACTACTCTTGAGTAATCAGTTTACCACTACTCTGCCTCTCATCACATAGCCAATTACCCAAGTAACCATCATACTATTAATGTCACGTGCTTCTATTTTCCAAATAAGTCTGTTATGTGGTACTTTACCAAATGCCTTTTGAAAGTCCATATGTACAACATCTACTGCACAACCTTCATCAACCCTCTCTGCTGCATCCCTAAGGTTAGTAATATCAGGGTTATTTATAGTTCCACTCATTAGATAATATTGGAATAATACAACAACATTATATTTAAATTTATATAGTGTCTTTAATGGAATGAACGTCCCAAGGTGCTTCAAGGGAGCATTATAAAACAAAGTATGATATCAAGCCACATAAGGAGATATTGGCTTGGATTTTCATGAAGTCATGAAGACACCATGGACCTGGATCTGAAAATCCCACCCCCATTTTTGCCGGTAGGGGAAAAGGGATATGATGTGACTCACACATGAGGGAACCCTGAACTCAGTAGAGCCATTTGAATTTAGTGCTGAGTTCAAACAGACCCCAGTTTTGTTGTAGCAAGGGCCTTGACCTATAGGGAAGAATTTTCCATTTGGTGTGCGGGCATGCGCTCGACACCAAATTAAATGACATTAAATGACGCGCGATGACCTTGGGCGTGTGTCCTGACATTATCGCGAAGTTGCGCGATATTTCGTTCGGCGGGCACACACTGGAGTCGGCTGCACACCTGCCAATAATTGATTGGCCTATTAAGGGCATTATCCAGGTAATTAACCAGAATTTTATGCTGCCCGCCCAACCTTACGGTTGGCGGGCAAGTGAAAAGGCCAAGTGACCTTTACGTTTTTTAGGAAACCTCATCCATGAGCAGGATGAGGTTTCCTAAAGCTTTTACAAATTAAATGAAAACTTTTTTTGAAAAATAAAAACATGTCCCATCTCATGTGACACAGCCACATGAGGGGACAGGTTTCATAAAATTTTTATTGTATTTATTTATTTTTTTAAAAAGCGCTTCAATCTCCCTGAGGCAGCTTCGTGCCTCAGGGAGAATGCTGGACCCGACTATCCCTCCTCCCCCCACTCGCACAGGTAGTGCTCAGCACTACCACTCGCGATCCACGCTGGGTGGGCCATAAATGGCCCACCCGCGTGAAATCGCGATGCGGAGCCAACTGCGGGCAGCGGTCGGCTCTGCGACCACCCCTGCCCACTCCCGCTGAGCCCGCCAGACCAATGAAAAATCCTGGCCATAGTGTGGGAGTTACGATTTTATGGAGAGGAAATAAGTGCTCATGAAGGGTGATAAGGTATGTAGAAAGGTCAAGCTGTCGAGTTATTTAAATCCCAACCCTTTAAAAGTAAAAAAGCAGCCTGCTTGTGTCAGTGAGAGTTGCAAAACTCAAGCTGTGAAATAATTTAAATCCCCAGCACTTTAAAAATTTGAGAAAAAAAACAACCTACATGTGTCAGCGAAAGTTGAAAGAAATATGTTCCATGAGTTACAAAAGCTGTTTGTGAACATTACCCCATGGAGACTCATTATAACATTATTAATAGGTGGCTGTTTTTCACAACCTACAATTAACCCAGCCGTGGTGGGTGGGGGGGGAGCGGGGGTGGGGGATGGTTGTAAGTTCACAGTTTGTTGACAGCTCTAAGAGGTTTTTAAAGGTTAGGGGGAAAGAGGGAGGGGCATGATTCACAAATGAGGGAAACCCAAACTCAGGAGGGCCATTTGAACTCAGTGACTTCATTTTTGCTGTAACGAGTGCCTTAACCCACAGTGTAGAAGTTACAAATTTTTAGAGTGGTCATAAATGCTCTTGAAGGGAAGATAAGGTCCATAGAACTGTCAAACTGTGGAGTTATTTAAATCCCTAGCCCATGAAAAATTTTAAAAAGCCAGCCTGTGTCAGTGAGAGGTAAAACCTCAAAATGTGAAGTTTTTAAATCCCCAGTCTATTAAAAAATTTTAAAACTAGGTTGCCTGTATCAGTGAGAGTTGAAAAACATTTGTTCCCACAGTTACAATAGCTGTTTGTTGACATTATTCCAAGGGTTATCATTATGTCATCATTAATGCTTGGCTGCTTTCCACAACCTATTGTTATCTCAGTAGGAGATCCTAAGTTCAAAGTTTGATTGCCAGCTCAAAAAGGTTATTAAAGGATTAACTGTTTTTGATGTCAGATTATGAATAGAAGTTTGTTTTTATAGGGTATTAAGTACTAGAGGGAATTAAAACATTTCAAATGGGCTTTCATGAATGGGAGTTTTTTTTAACTATAGTAAGGGTTGTAATAGATATTCAGACCTTTATTTTATTTCATCTCAACATGGCTCCTAAGGCTACCCAGGGTGGATACTGGCTAGTTGGCATGGACAGTAAAGGGCAAAGGGTGGTGGGTCCATTAGCTGAGTTGGCATTAAGTTGCCATGGAGCTATAAGGGACCTTTGGGGTGGGGGAATGTGGTAGCCTTAAGGTGGCACGGTGGCTTTAAGGGCCATGGGAGTGGTGGAGGGTATGGGTTGCATGAGTTGGCATGGATGAGGCATAGTGAGTGGGTGGGGGTGAGAGGATATGAGGGATGAGGGCTACAGGATCTAATGTTTAACAAAAAAACTGGGATAAATTCCCAGAGAACTGAGGCAGGCCTTTTAAACAGCCCACCTTGATATGCAGCAGCCTCTGACTCCATCCCACACCTGCTACCACCCCTCCCTCCATACCCCCAACTGAGTGACGAACGTGCCATACAGGTGAGTTTCTCCTGAAGCGGTGCAACGAGCCAGGAGTTTTCCTGATTCCTACTGCCTGTCTCGTGAGTGAAAATCCAGGTCATTAGGAAAGATGACCAAAAGCTTAGTCAAAAAGGTATGTTTTAAAGAGCGTCTTAAAATTGATTTTTTGAGAACATCAATTTGTCCATTTAAAATGACATGTTAGTTAATCCCTTGCTCTTTGAAATATAGTTTATGCTAGATTGTGGCTTTGAAAATTGTAGCTTATTACTTCAGGGACACAAAAAGTTTGTATTGTTCGGTGGATTCAATATCATTCAGTGATGTTCAATTTTCCTGTGGACATATTTGTCTTTTGATGTGATCTACTAGAAGGAGAATATGTGAAAATTATTTAGGACCACTGCCAACTGCAACATAGTGAACAACAGTCACTATTTAGCTAACCATCAACTTGAACTGACATAGGCATAGATGGATTAAAAACAGAACTGCTTTTGCATGACTATATAGTGTTCCTTCATTATTAAAAATGCCACAATAAAACTTATTTACATCTAATATTGCCTCCTGGTTAATAATTTTCAATAAAGTATCTGGAGCATGAATATGAAATCCATTAAAATTGAATCACATTTTCATTGGTCTAAAATGCCATATTTATTTTCAGGGTTGTAAAAGCAAAATTATTTGTCATTTCCCCTAATCAGTCTTCCATTGCATAAAGGAAGTCAAGACAAAGGGCAGTCTTAAGATAAAATGGGGTTAGGGGGTGAATGATGAACAGATTAAGGTGCACAAACATAATGTAGTTTCTAATTTAAGTCATAATTGCATCCTTATTTTTAATTTTTTTTATATTTCAAATGAGCACAAGATACTTACAGATGAGGAATGCCATTTGCTCTAACTTAATATGTCCATTCAGAACAATCCTACGCTTTCCTTTATTTATTGTTTCTTAAATGATTCCAGATTTCGCCTTCACTACCCTGCCTAGAAGTCCATTCCAAGTGTTGATTACTGCTTGTTTAAAGAACTTCCTGCTACAAGTTTGATAGTGACCTTTTACTGATTTGAACCTGTGTCCTCTTTTCCTAATTCCACAGTCTAATTTAAAGTAGTATTATGAATTAAACCTTTTTATACCATTTACTATCTTATACACCTCTTTAAGATCAACTTTCAGGTGCCTCCTTTCCAGAATTAAAACCTAAGTCTCTGAGTCCTTCTTCATGACTCAGACCCTTAACACTAAGGATTTGCTGAATTCGAGTCAGAAAATGAGACTCTGGACTTGGTCATGTCGCAGTTGCTGGTGCTGCAAAGGTAAGCTCAGGAATACCAGGAAGGGATGTCCGCTTGCACTCCTCAGATTGCAAGGCACAATGGAGGATTCCGTCCACCTTCAGGCTGAGGTGATAGCGCTGGTATGCCAGCGAGGTCAACACTGGTAGGATGGCGGCCACCATGGAGACCTTAGTCCAGGATGTTGCTCCTGCATTGCTACGCAGGCTGAACTCCATTGCCAATGCCATAGTTGGCCTCTAACAGTGTGTATACGAGAGGGGCGTGGGGCAGCCCGATTTCACTCCAACTGGCCCTTCTCCTCAAGGAGTCAGCCAAGGGTAATTGGGCACCCATAGGGTGTAGGATCAGTGGGTTTATTCCCCCGGGGCCATTCATCCAGGTGACTCCGGGAGTGTCCGTCCCACCTGAATCCCCTCTTCCTGTGACTTCAGCAACTCCAGCTCCACTGCCACACAGCAGGACTCCAAAAGCAGGCCAGTGCCCTCTAGGTCTTGGCCCTCCAGAGGATGCCTGCCAAGGTCGTCACAGACAGGGGTAGTAGTCAGCAGGCTGCCTCCACCTCTGCTGTGGATGTTTGGGGAGCACCAGGACATGGCGGCAGGGTTAGGAAGGTTAAGAAGATGTAGTTGCACAGCCTGGGCATGGGTGTTAATCACTTGTACATACTGTTCACTATTGTAAATAAACTCCCAAGAATGTCTCCCTGCCTATGGCTCCTTGTTCTGATGAGCAGTGTGTGTGTCACTCAGATGTGAAACCTTGGTTCCTGCACAAGATAAAGGCAGGTGTCTCAATCCAGGGCCTCTTCCCTATGCTTTGTGCAGCCTTCAGACCAAAGTGGTGGTCCGGCCTCACACCCCCTGGACATGTTAGTGATGCCTGCACCTCTACGGTCCTTGTCATTGCTGCCAGAATGTTGTGGGCAGGCGTCACAGTGTTCCGTCATTCTCTCTGTGTGCTCTCAGCACCTTTAAGAAGGGCTGCCCCCCTCCATCTCTTCAGTATCTGTGACCATGACCCTGTGCTCCTGCTGAAAGCGGACAAAGGATCAGGTGCTTTTAAAGTTTCATGGCTGCGTCTCAATGATATGACGTTGATCACAGAGCGCAAGTGAGCTGCCTTCAGACAGACAAGAGTCAGACATTCTCAGAGGCTATGTGGAGATCTATGGAGCACCCTCACTGCATGTCATCATCATCACCCTGCAATTGAGTGACTATTAGGACCTCTACTGTGTCTCAATGACAGAAGCATTATCACAGAGGGTATGTGCACTGCCATAAGCCAGACTGGAGTCAAACATTCACCATTGATGTCCGCCTCATCGGAGGAGACCCTCAGCTCCTGCATCTCCTCAGCCAGCTCCTCCATTGCAGTGCCAGGTTATAAAGGGTGCAGCAGGTAACGGTGATGAATGACACCTTCTGTGGACTACATTGCAGGGCTCCACCAGACTGGTCCAGGCTTCCTGATGGTCTGCCCCACCAAGTTGCGAGTTGCAGCATGAGCCTCATTATACCTTCACTCTGCTGCAGTCTTAGGCCGCCACGAGGGTGTCATCAGCCACATTCTCTGCGGGTAGCCCATGTTACCTACGAGCCAGCCCTGCAACATCAATGGAAGATGTCAAGGATCTGTGACTGACTGAGAATGTAGGAGTTGTACACTCCCTGGAAACCATGCACAGACCTGCAGGATGCGGTTGTGGTAGTTGCACACAAGCTGCACATTCAGCAAATGGAAGCCTTTGCGGTTGACATAGTTGACCCCTTGTTGCGACAGAGATCTGAGCACCACATGAGTGCAGCTGATCATACCCTGTACCTGTGGGAAACCCAAGATCTGGACAAATCCAATCACTCTTGCATCCTGTCTCTCTTGGTCCCAGGCGAAATGTACAAAGTTGTGTGCCCTCGCAAAGATAGCATCCATGACCTCATGGATGTATTTGCGGGTGGAAGCTTGTGATACCCAACCTGTGGATCCCTGAAAGGAGCCACTGCCATAAAAATTGAGCGCCATGGTCACTTTCACGGCCACTGGTAGTGGATACCCTCTATGTACCCAGGAAGAAGGGGCATCTGAGGATCCTGCACATGCCGCTGAAGAGCCACAGTGAGCCATTGTTGGTTGGCGCTTATCTAAACCCAGGGTCTATGGACGCCGACTTTCATTACTGCAGATGGCCGACAATCAGTGTCGCCAAAGACTGCACATGTCTAAAGAACTGGTCAGTCGCATCTACCAGTTACAGCAGGATTTGATGCCACGGACAAAGGATCAGGTGCTTTTAAAGTTTTTAAAATGCTTTTAAAGTCTCCCTCTGTGCAACCAGGCGCCGCCTTCACTCTCTTCTCCATCGTCTCCAGTCTATGTACGCCACGAGGCATACAACTAGTTTACCAGGCTCTGTGTTTCTGATGTACTGCTCCTGCAGGATGAGAGACACGTGGGTTAGCTTGGGTATACTAAGAACCTCTCTTGGTTAAATCTTAAGGCCCCTTAACGCAGCCCGGAGAGTCCTGGCCGGCACTTGGATGGCCAGAGTTCATTGCCCTGCATGACTGCCCGAAAGCCCAGCCACCTCCGCCCCACTCCACCTGACTGACTGGCAGAAGCCTTACCCATTGGACTGCATGCTGTGCTCTCAGCTCAGGTGCAGCATTCTCCTAACCCACACTACAAGGCTGCACTGTTAGCTTGAACCATGAGGGAGACTGGTCCAAACCAGGATGATGACATTGCAAGGAGTTGTTAGTGCCTCCACTAGCGACTGCTCCATGGCCAGCTTTAGCAAGGAGATCATACAATGTCCCCAGTTGTACAACTGTTCTGCAGTCCACTAAAACGTTCATTAGTTTCCAGTCTTTGCCCAAGGGGTGAAAAGCTCTGGAGCGCTTGGTGGTACTTTCATGCCTCTGCATTGCTTAAGTGGGCAGATAAGCCAGAGGCCCGACTCCATGCATGTCAATGTGGCTGCATCTGAACTGTCTCAGCTGTAGAGGAATGGTCACCTTATACAGGGTTTCCCTAATGCATAGACACTTCCCTCCCCCCCACCCTGTGTGTGCTTGTGCACTACCTTCAACCGGTCAACCGCAGGGCAGCCCTTGCCCCCACCCCCAAGTCATCTCAATCGCAGGGCAGCCCTTGGTCCCCCCCATCCTCCCCCTCCCTCTCAACATGCCTCAACCTTGACGCCCATCAGGCGATCTGGGTGAGTGCTGTGCAATGTTACTGTGCACTCACCCCTGAGTTCCCCTCAAAGTGCAGCCCGCCAAGTGCACACCTTATATATGCTGTTGTGAAACGTTGGCAGATGATCCAGCGATGGGGGGATGATTCTGGCAGGCTGGCCTTATAATGATATGCAGATATATTACAATAAAGTTCACGAAGCCCAATGGTGGGAAACGTGGTCCGCCATCAACGGGCTGAGCGGACAATTGCAAACTGGTTTCATGGCGTTGTGAAACCAATTTTTAGCCTTCTACCCATATTGTCCACTCACGCTGCCGAATATGTCCAACACCAGTGGGCACAGAAAATTCTGCCTGTGGTCTGACCAAAGCCAGTTTCATTGCAATTTCCTCTGACTCATATTCTACTGTTTTAGTTATATTTTTTAACAACGTATTGCCTTTGCTGATTGATGCTCTATGTTCGTTGGACCTTTCAGCTGTGGCTTAGTTGGTAACACTCTTGCTTCTGAGCCAGAAAGTTGTGTGTTCAAGTTGCACTTGAGCACAACAATCTAGGTTGATACTCTAGTGCAGTACTGAGGGAGTGCTGCACTGTTAGAGGTGCCAGTTTTCAGATGAGACATTAAACTGAGGCTCTATCTCCCCTCTCAAGTGAATGGCAAAGATTGCATGGCATTATTTCAAAGAAGAAGTGGGGGTGCTGGTGGGAGTTATCCCCATTGTCCTGGCCAATATTTATCCCTCAATCAACATCATGAAAACAAATAATCTGGTAATTATCTCATTGCTGTTTGTGAGAGTTTGCTGTGTGCAAATTAACTGCCTGGTTTCCTACATTTACAATGACTACACTTCAAAAAGTACTTAATTGGCTGTAAAGCACTCTTGGATGTCAGGTAGTCATGAAGGGGCTATTATAAATGTAAGTCTTTCTGTTGCCCATCAACTGTACCAAGAATATGAAGTCTCTTTCAACTTAATTTGTATCTATTTTATCACCATTCTTGAACAATATTGTCCATTTTTATTTTCTGTGAGCAGTATTTTGCACTTGTCTGCATTAAACTTCATCTGTCATTATTTGGGCCAGCCACACATTTTGTTAGCTTATTCTGTAATTTCTGGATTTATTTGATTCCAATGCTTTGCTGAATTTGGCATTACTTGCAGATTCGATCAATTTTCATTGAGTTTCTGAGTCTAAGTCATTAATATAAATTAGATCAGTCCTAATGCTAATGTTTGGGGAATATCATTTCATTGGTTAAGCAGGATCTTTTTGTATCTAAAACCATGCTGACTGCTGCTTACTAGGTTGTTGTTGTGTTAATTCTCAAGTTTAGTCTTGAGAATTGATTCCACTATTGTTACTCAAAACTGAAGTAAGACTAATAATGAGTCTGTAGTTAGCGGTGTATATTTTGTCAACATTTTTTGATGTGAGTACTACACTATCTTGTTTCCAATCTATTAGTACAATGCTATTGTTTGAGTCCCTCATAGTGACTGCCTGTGCTTCACAAATCTATTTGCTAGTCTCTCTCAATAGAGATAAATACCATTTAGAATTTTTTAATAACCAATAGCAAAATTTATTGCGTTTTCAGAAGCATGCAAGTAGAGTTGGTTGGACGAAAGAAAAATACCTCAGATCTTTAAATCTAAAATAAAAACAGAAAATGCTGGAAATACTCAGCAGGTAAGGCAGCATCTGCGGAGAGAAAAACAAAGTTAACGTTTAAAACATTAACTCTGTTTCATTCTTCACAGATGTTGCCTGACCTTCTTGAGTATTTCCAGCATTTTCTGTTTTATTAGAGTTGGTTGGAGCATTGAATAGGTTTTGCTCTTAACCGCCTACATGGAAATCTGGTGGAGAAGATTGCCTGGACTTTATAGAATTGGCCCGATTTTTATTCCATTCATTTTGATGGAATGAAAATTGGGGGAGGGGAAAATTATGAAATGCTGACATTTCACTAAGCCAAATCACTATCCAGGTGGTGAAGATGAAAATCTACCCTGAGGAGTTTCTCTGCAATACAGGCTGAGTAACTGGCAGATACATAACTGCATTGCTACAGCAATGTTTTGCATTAAAATCCTATATTTTTTTTCATTAGGGCAAAAACAAAGTTGGATACAATTATTTTACCGAATTTTATTGAAGCAAAGTTCCATTGGTACAAGAAGTACTTTGTCTGAGTGGTCAGCCTTTGTTACTTTACTCTTATTTTAGTGGGCTACTAGATAATAGGGGGAGCGATTTTGCCAGTCCTCACCTGGTGTGTGCATGCATAGAACCATCAAGCTTTGGGTGTGTGGATCCTTTGTCAAAATTGGCAATGGTCTACACCCGAAATGTGAAATTGTTTGCTCCATTCAGATTTTGCCTGACCCATTATTTGCAGCATTTTTTGTTTCTTTTATTGACCTTTTAGATCTGTATAGCTCACTGCCACAATGGACAGACAACTTACTTTTTAGAGTCATCAGGGGATCTCGGTGGGATAAAATTATAATATAATAGAAGGTAGATCCAACCAATATGTGACATATTAGTATTTCATTGAAACTTCTATTTTGAGCTTTATTCGCCTTGTTATGTTTACACCTCCCCCAAACTGTGTTTATAACAGTAGAAATTTCCAAACTGTTGTTGTACCCTAATTTTAGGACTCTATTTATAAAGGTTTCAGAACACTACAGTACTGACTGGACATTCCAAGAAAATAAGCAAGCAGTTGGTTTTGAGGTCCCCCACCAACCAGGATAAAATCACAAGATAATTATGGCTGAAGAAAGCGCATCTCAAGTTCTCTCTGGATGAATTAGTTAACATTTGAGAACGATTTCAAGGTTTTTTTTTCTCTGTTTCTCCATCTGATCATTCTGTGTGAAGAAAAATTTCATGTTATCAGTCCAAAAGTTAAATTTTATTGGTTTGAAGATGTATTTTCTAGTTCTATCTCTCCAATGTTGAGTAATAAGCTCATATCTTCCATGCTATTTCTCTTTTTCCTCTTCACCATATTTCTCACTGTTGAACTTATGTGACAGTTAGCAGCCTGAGACTGGTGACTACAGTGTCAATTCCAGGCAGTACACGTTTCTGCACTTCCTGGCAGGGACTACTATTCTGCAGCCTAGGAGAGAGTTCTGTCCACATCTGGTTACAGATATTAACTCTCCTCTTCAAGAGGTTAAAATTAAATACAGGTGCATGTCCGGCATCTAGCTTCCTCCTAGATGTGACAATATGCAGCCTTATATACCTTCCATCCCTCTCCCTTGTGATGAACATATAGTTCATGTTAATATTTTAGAGGTAATTTTCAGTTCTGGGAATACTATTGTTGTAGAAAGTAAGGGAATCAAAATGCTGGGTTTTAAATATTGCCAGAACACCTAAAAGAAAATGACTTTCAGAAGGTTACCAATGCTTGTTTGATAGAGTCAGAATAGAAGAGATGGAGCCATAAAACAGCAGATGGGCTTGCTTGGCTGGAGAACTGGAGACATGATGTCTACACTGCTTGCAAAGAAGTGCAATCCAGAGAGATGTTGATTGCAGTTTGAACTTTGTGGTTTACAGCTCACAAAGATGCCCTGGGAGCTGTTAGCAGGCTCCAGACAATTAGGGCTCAGGGAAGTCCTGGGGAGCTGAGAAAATGATGGAAGGTCACTGGTTCCATGGCAGGTCGTTAGGGCTCAGTGAAGCCTTGGGAGCCATGTAGCTCAGTGCAGCCAGGAGACTGGAGTTCAGAGAAACCCAGGGGCAGTGCCAGCTTAGTGAAGGTAGTGGCCTGTGAAAGAGTTGTAAGTGTGCCAGTAATTACATGTGCAAGTGCAGTTTTGTGAATCCCATGGAATGCAGTCTCAGCAGAAGAGATTGAACCATCGGGAGGTGAGCAGTCATTGAAGCAGTCCAAGTCAGTGCAGCCTTTGAGGGAATTCAGAGGCTAGAACTTCAAAAGCGAGGAGTTGAAATCCCTTGTAAGGAAGACAGATTTTTAACATGATTTTGTGGCTGACAGTGGTCACTGACATATGGGTCGGTTGCTGAGAAATCTGTAGGATCTGTCTGGGTTGCATATGCCATTTAATGTGCAGTGTGGTTTGTTTGACTACACTTTACCTGTTATTTCATATTCACCTCATGTTAATTCTGAATGTTAGAATATAAGATAGATGTTGTAAATTGCTTTACTTCCCTGACTTTGTATGGTAAAGTTTATTTTGTTTATCTAAAACTGTGGAATCTTGTGGCTTTATTCTCTTAGTGAGTAACTATGATTTCAAACTCTGTCCATTTTAAGCAAAAAGTTATTAATTCCTAACTGGATTGTAACACCCTCCAGTGACCTCCTTGGTAATGGGTTACTTCTTTTAAAAAGTGTTCCACTTCAGGAGTCCAGGCCATCACCCCAGCCAAAACTGATGTGGAGTTTTGACATCCTATTAATACTAACAACATTGCTGCACCAGGTCCTTCTGAGGTTTGGGGAAACATGGGAGAGGCAAAATTAGAATACTTCTACCGTGTAATCTCAAGAATGTCTATATGTGTACATGTTTTGTGTTACCTTTGTAGTAACTAAGAAACTGCTGTGCCTTTTGGGTGCAAATAACATTAGGGAAGGAAAAGTAGGAGAACTGGGACAATAAAACATCTGTTAGATATTCTACAGCAAAATGACACAACAAGGACTTTGTGGAAAGAAATGCTGGAAAAGATCAAGGGCTGGATTTTACAGCCCCCCCCGCTGGGCATGTTTTTGATGATGGCAGGGGGTGGGGGAGCATGTAAAATATGACAGGTGGCTAGTCCACCACCTTCTCACCCAACCCTAACCCAATCCCCATAACATGATAGGCGGGTAGGGGCTGAAATTGGCCACCTCCCCACCATTTTGAAAAAAAAATCATTAATGGCAATTGAGCTTGTTAACAAGCCAATTGACCCGAATATTACGCTGCCCATGCCATAATGCACAATACTTCTGTAATGGGGGTCAAGATATGCACCCCCCTAACCTGTAAAATACAGCCCAATTATGAATTTTGGCCCCCCCCCTCCCCCTATCTGGATGAGCAGTGCTATAAAATTAATATTAGTGACAAAAACAGTACAGAGCATGTGAGAACACTATCACAGAATCACAGCATTGTTACAGCACTGAAGGAGGCCATTTGACCTGCTGCGTCTGTGGCGGTCCTTCGTAGGAGAATTTACCTAGTGCCACTACCCTCACTGTCTTCCTGTAGCTCTGCACATTCTTCCTTTTCAGATAACAATGCGATTCCGTCTTGAATGCCTCAATTGAACCTGCCTCAATCACTCTCAGGCAGTGCATTCTAGATCCCAACCATTCACTGCGTGAAAAAGTTTTTTCTTCTGTTGCCATTGCTTCTTTTGCCAATTACCTTAAATCTGTGACTTCTTGTTCATGATCCTTCCACCAATGGGAACAGCTTTTTTCCTATGTACCCTGATCAGACCCCTCATTATTTTGAACACCTGTATAAAATCTTCTCTCAACCTTACCTTCTCCAAGGAAAACAGTCGCAATTTCTCCAATCTATCTACATAACTGAAGCTCTTCATCCCTGGCACCATTCTCATGAATAATTTTTACACTCTCTCTAATGCCTTCAAAACTTTTCTAAAGTGTGGTGCCCATAACACAATAGTTGAGGCCGAACCAGTATTCTATACAAGTTTAACATTACTTCCTTGCTTTTATACTCTATGCTGTATGCTTTATCAACAGCTCTCTCAACCTGTCCAGCCCCCTCAATGATTTATGAACATATACACCCAAGTGTATACGTCAGTTCCTGCACCCCCTTTAGAATTGTACCCTTTATTTTATATTGTCTCTCCACGTTCTTCCTACCAAAGCAAATCACTTCACACTTCTAAATGAGGGAATAACTGAAGTGAACTTTGACCAAAATGAATGAGGGAGGTTCAGAGCAAATTAAAGAATTGCAGGGGGTATAAAATCAACACTCGATATTGTACAGGATTTCCAAGAAATCCAAGGCAAGATTAATGAGATAATTAATGAATCTAATGAAAGCAAGGATCAAACTTCTAAGGCTATCATCTGTATTATGTATGGAAGTTTCTTATTAAATCAGTGTGGCAATATATTCCAAGTCAGGATGGTGTGTGGCTTGGAGGGTAACTTGCAGGTGATGGTGTTCCCATGCATCTGCTGCTCTTGTCCTTCTAGGTAGTAGAGGGTTTGGAAGGTGCTGGCGAAGGAGCCTTGGTGAGTTGCTGCATTTTGTAGATAGTACACACTGCTGCCACTGGGCATCGGTGATAGAGGGAGTGAGCATTGAAGGTGGTGGGTGGGGTTCCAATCAAGCGGGCTGCTTTGTCCTGGATGGTGTCAAGCTTCTTGAATGTTGTTGGAGCTGCACTCATCCAGGCAAGTGCAGATTATTCCATCATACCCTTGACTTATGCCTTATAATGGTGGACAGGCTTTGGGGAGTCAGGAGATGGGTTACTTGCCGTAGAATTCCCAGCCTCTGCCCTGCTCTTGTAGCCACAGTATTTATTTGGCTGAACCAGTTTAGTTACCAGTCAATGGTAACCCCCAGGATGTTGATAGTGGGGAATTCAGCAAAGGTAATGCTATTGAATATCAACAGGAGATGGTTAGATTCTCTCTTGTTGGAGATGGTCATTGCCTGACACTTGTGTGGCGTGAATATTATATGCCACTCCTCACCCCAAGCCTGAATATTGTCCAGGTCTTGCTGCATATGGATATGGATTACTTCAGTATCTGAGAAATCTTTATAAAATGACTCAAGTAGGAAATGTTGATTTAATTCCTATAAGAACTCATAATGTAATCCAAGAGCATATGAATATTGGCATACAGCAAGAGGCCCTAGAAGACATGGTGAAACTTGGGCACTAATTCCACTTCTCATAGATTAAGCTCCATCAGTGAAAAAAATTTCTTCCCAGAAACAGCTAGTTAAGATGTTTCTTAACAAATAACTCCCAAATTGAAAAAGCAGGAAACAAATTGGGAGACCACAAATGGCAGGAAGTAGCTTAAAATGTAAGTGAATATCCCTGGGCAAGGATGGCCTCAGCAGCGCAATAATTTCATAGTGTCTGGTCCTGAATATCCTAATTGCAATGTCATGCTTTCTGAGAGTGGGTATAGGGACATGAGTTGGCATAGGGGGAATGACGGGCCAGGCAGGGTGAGTAGAAGAGCATGGGTTGGCTTGGAAGTTATGAGGGACCATGGTTGGGGGATGGGGGGGGGGGGTGTGGGGGGGCATAAGATGGCACAGGTTGGCATGGATGGAACATGGGTAGTATGTGAGGGTGAGTGGGGCAGGGTGAGGGATGAGGGCCTACTGAACCTCCAAACCAATAATCTAGAAATGGCCTCGTTAATAGAAGGTCGAAAATGAGAGGTCGAAAGAAGTTTCTTCCTCCCAAGGTGGGGTATCTGTTAGAAATTAGAAATATGCTTAGAATATCTGGTGACAACATGGCTTATGACCCCAGTTCTCAACCCATGCACAGCATGCACGCACTCAAAGCCAGGCCGCCAGTAGAAATCTTGTGGAACAGACTATTAGTATCATGAAGCAATGATTCCGTTGCCTGGACCAGTCTGGCAGAGCACTTCAGTACTTGGCTAAGCAGGTATCAAGATTTGTGGTGGTCTGCTGCATCATAAGATAATAGCCCTTGCCTCAACCTGGCAGGTGAGAAGCTGAGGTGAGGCTTGAGGAACGACGGTTGTGGAGAACAATCTCTAACAGCTTTTGGTGTAGAAGGCCTGGCTTTGGACTGCACCAACTCAACATGGACAGCAGAAGTCTGGGATGGCTGGTTGGCTGACAGGCAACACCAAGGGTGAACAACAGCAAAGTATGGATGGGATCAGAAATACTGGCATCCTGAGAGAGGATAGCAGGTTTGTTCCATATGGAGCCATTGCCACCTCAGCAATCCTAGTAATCTGTTGGAGGATAAAGTGCTGTACTGCTGTGACACCTTGCAAGTGCCTTTGAACACTGATATCTATACCATGGCCAGAGCAGTCTGATAGTCTGATCTTGTGAGGTAATAAGCTGAGATTGCATGACTGCAGTCTGAGTTTTCATTACAGCACTCAAGACTTTTGGTGGAAGCTATTTATGTTGCAATGGAAGCTGAGACATTGGTCATTATATGCTGCACCATGGTTGACACCAAAAGTGTGTTTATGAAATTGGCCACCACATACATGCTGGAACGGATGGGCCCCAAGTTTTGGACAAGCTGTCTGTTAAGTTAGTGCTGACTAGTGTCATGGGATCAAAATCCTAGAAGTCCCTTCCTAACAGCACAGTGCATGTACCTGCACCAGATGGACTGCAATGGTTTAAGAAGGTGGCTCACCACCACCTTCTCAAGGGCAATTATCAATGGCAGCAAATGCTGACCTTTCCAGTGATACCCACATACCATGGAAGAATAGAAAAAATTCCTCCGTGCTGCTTGACATTGAACACAGACTTTGTGGCAGGCTTCCTAATGCACCATGCAGTTGTTTATAAACACACATTCTTTTGTAGCTTAACCCCTTGAAGAGCTAGGCCCAGATTTTCACCTCTGTGTCAGGTGTGGAAAGAAGACAGAATTCCTGGCTCTGCGAACCCAAACTTTAAAAGTGGCTGCCCGCTGTTCCTATTTTCAATCCAGGGGGATGGGCTGGATTAGATGTCAGCCCGTCCCCCCCAGAACAAGTGCGGAGGCTGCCAGATGCAGAGGCAGGCTGGACAGAAGTTATTTAGAAAATTATTAAAACAAATAATATCCCTCCAGCCCTGATCCCTCACCCTCACACACTCCCCATGCCCCATCCATGCCAATCTGTGCCATCGCATGCCTCCCACACACCCCCCATGGTTTCTCATAACCCCTATGCCAATCCATGCCTCTCTGCTCACCCTGCCTGGCCCCTCATACCCCTATGCCAACCCATGCCCCCCACCCACCCATGGCCCCTCATACCCCCTTGCCAACCTATGTTCTCCATCCACCACCATTTTCCCTTACCCCTTCAATGTCAACTAGCTTAGTATCCTTTGGCAGTTCTTTGACAGTTTTAACAGTTCTTTAACAGCCAACAGTTCTTTGACTGCTTTGACAGTTCTTTGACAGGTTGACAGTTCTTTAACAGCTTTGACCATTCTTTGACAGCTTGACAGTTCTTTAACAGCTTTGACAGTGAATGAATGTATGCACTTTTTATGCACAATCATGTTTATTTTTAACAATCCCAAAGGGTGCCTTACCTCTCCCAAAAGTGTCCTGGAACCCTATCCAAAGGGATACCTTACCTCTTCAAAGGGATGCTTTGGCTGTCCCTGCAGATACAAGAAATCATTCATTCTTTCCACCACCTCTAACAAAAATTACAGTGCAGTGTACGAAAACCTTTGTGCATCCTCCCTCTCATGGCTAACGATTGTTGATTGTTGCACAGCACTATTGCTAATGAAATCTGTATCTCTAGCATCATAATGCATTTTCCCTTTAAGAGGTGCAGGCTAGCTTTAAACAGTGCCTGGCATTGGGTCTCCTGTTGATGTGCACGGCCAGTGAACAGTGCAGTTAGCACTGGCTGAAATGATCATAATGAACAGGCAGCGCAAAGTTGTCTTTCTGTTTGCATTATACTGAATGGGCATGGAATAATTGTACATTGCGAACTCCATATCCGTTTTTAAGGCTGATCTAAAGTAACCCCCATAGTTCTGATGAAGGGTCGTTGACCTGAAAGGTTAACTCTGTCTCCCTCCATAGATGCTGCCTGACCTGCTGAGTATTTTCAGCATTTTCTATTTTTATATAACCCTCATTAACACTTGATCTTGGAAGTACTCACGTCCAACCCTAATACCCCTGCATGCCTGCCTCCCCAACCCAATGCTGACGGCCTTGTAAGGGGTGGCTGAAGCTTTAACCACTTCCAAAGCTCTGGGAATACTCACAAAAGACTGGGATCCAATGTACTTGGATTCCAGCTTCTCTGCTGCACACCCACTGAAGCTGCAGCAGGAGATTTCCAGAAGGACCAAGAATTTTCAATCCTGATTTTTCTATTTGGAACAGTTGATTCTGCTTGGAATCAAAACCTGCTCATGTAATGAAATTTATGGCCAGAAATTTTAGTTCGACATGTGGGCAAGCGCCCAACACACCCGAGCATGAAATAAAGCGCGTTGATGTCAGCCGAGCTGCTGACATCAACGCATACTCTCACGATATTTCAGTAGGTGGGCGTGGGATGAAGACGGAGGCGTGCCCACCATTAATTAAGTGGCCAGTTAAGGCCCTTGAGACATCAGTTGTCTCAGACTTTACATAGCCCATGCGATTTTCAGGCCGTGGCACAGGCTAAATGGGCAGGCGGGCAGGCCACAATTTCAAAAACCTCATCCACGTGCGGGATAAGAGGGGTCAGTAGACTTGTAAATGCGAGTAGTTTCTAGTTTAGGGTATAACTTGCTGCTGGTTGCTTGTGTGAACAGGACATCTTAATTTCTTAATAGTTGCTTTTGTCAACAGGAAGGGATTCCACTCCATGAACATGCAGATAGTATGTGACCATAGGATGCTGATTCTGCGAGTCTGTGCAAGGTACCCTGGCAGCTCCCATGACGCTTACATCCTGAGACACTCTCAGGTTCCGAGGCTCTTCAGTGCTCCAGCCCGACTGGATGGATGGCTGCTGGGTGACAAGGGCTATCTCCTCAAAAGGTGGCTTATGACGTCTCTCCACCACCCAAGAACAGAGGCCGAGCAGTGGTACAACAGGAGCCATGCCTCCACAAGGGCAGTGGTAGAGAGAACCATAGGTCTTCTCAAGATGCGCTTCCGGTGTCTGGACCGTTCTGGAGGCACACTACAATACCCCCCAGATCATGTGTCACTGATAGTGGTTGCATGCTGCGTTCTCCACAATCTGGAAAGGGGGGACACAGTGGAGGAAAAAGATCCTGATGTAACTGCACAGGCAACAGACGATGAGTCCAGTAGTGAGTCCGAAGACGAGCACAGTTAGGAGAATGCTGAGGGGATAGATAAAAGCAAAACACTGTGGATGCTGGAAATCTAGAACAAAAACAAAAATACCTGGAAAAACTCAGCAGGTCTGACAGCATCTGCAGAGAAGGATACCGTTGACGTTTCGAGTCCGTATGACCCTTCATCAGAACTAAGACATATAGAAATGAGATGAAATATAAGCTGGTAGAGGGGGGTGGGACAGGTAGAGCCCGACAGGGGGCCAGTGATAGGTGGAGGCCAAGAAGAGACTGCCAAAGATGTCATAGACAAAAGGACAAAGGGGTGTTGGCGGTGGTGATATTCTCTAAAGGATGCGCTAATGGGGACATTAAGGGCAGCAAGCAGGACAAGCTAGTGGCAGATGGCCCTAGTGGGGGTGGGGTGGGGGGAAGGGATCAAAATGGGCTAAAAGGTGGAGATGAAACAATAGATCGAAATAAATTAAAAAATAGGAGGGAAAAGAAAAATATATTTGTTTAAAAATTGTAAATTATTGGAAAAAGGGGGATCGGAAAGAGGGTGGGGATGGAGGAAAGAGTTCATGATCTGAAATTGTTGAACTCAATATTAAGTCCGGAAGACTGTAAAGTGCTTAGTCGGAAGATGAGGTGCTGTTACTCCAGTTTGCATTGAGCTTCACTGGAACATTGCAGCAGGCCAAGGATGGACATGTGGGCATGAGAGCAGGGTGGAGTGTTGAAATGGCAAGCGACAGGGAGGTCTGCAAAGCGGTCACCCAGTCTGCGTTTGGTCTCTCCAATGTAGAGGAGACCGCATTGGGAGCAGTGAATGCAGTAGATTAAATTGAGGGAAGTGCAAGTGAAATGCTGCTTCACTTGAAAGGAGTGTTTGGGTCCTTGGACGGTGAGGAGGGGGGAAGTAAAGGGGTAGGTGTTGCATCTTCTGCAGTTGCATGGAAAGGTGCCATGGGAGGGGGTTGAGGTGTAGTGGGTGATGGAGGAGTAGACCAGGGTGTCCTGGAGGGAACGATCCCTGCGGAAAGCCGCCGGGTGGGGGGTGAAGGGAAGATGTGTTTGGTGGTGGCATCATGCTGGAGTTGGTGGAAATGGCGGAGGATGATCCTTTGAACGCGGAGGCTGGAGGAGTGATAAGTGAGGACAAGGGGGACCCTATCATGGTTTTGGGAGAGAGAGGAAGGTATGCGGGCAGATGCGTGGGAGATGGGCCGGACACAGTTGAGGGCCCTGTCAACCACTGTGGGTGGAAAACCTCGGTTAAGGAAGAAGGAAGACATGTCAGAGGAACTGTTTTGGAAAGTGGCATCATCAGAACAGACGTGATGGAGGCGAAAGAACTGAGAGAATGGGATGGAGTCCTTACAGGAAGCGGGGTGTGAGGAGCTGTAGTCGAGGTAGCTGTGGGAGTCGGTAGGCTTGTAATGAATATTAGTGGACAGTCTATCACCAGAAATTGAGACTGAGAGGTCAAGGTAGGGAAGGGAAGTGTCAGTGATGGACCATGTGAAAATGATGGAGGGGTGGAAATTGGAAACAAAATTAATAAATTTTTCCAGATCCAGACGAAAGCATGAA
This sequence comes from Cetorhinus maximus, assembly GCF_964194155.1. Taxonomy (NCBI): domain Eukaryota; kingdom Metazoa; phylum Chordata; class Chondrichthyes; order Lamniformes; family Cetorhinidae; genus Cetorhinus; species Cetorhinus maximus. The sequence continues at coordinate 58,957,051 of NC_135892.1, forward strand.
GCGGCACCGAAGCAGTCATCAATGTACCGGAGAAAGAGTTGTGGAAGGGGGCCTGAGTAGGACTGGAACAAAGAATGTTCCACATACCCCATAAAGAGACAAGATAGAGCTGACTTGGACAACCTCCAGGGAGGCAGGTACACCCCGGAAGGCTTTGATCCAATGCTCCTTCAGCTAGCCTACCAAATAAGAGCCACCACCACATGCCAGGGCTGTAGGCTCCATACTCGATCCCTGACAGGACCAGTTCCTTGATCAATAACATACACTATGTGCCATTTCAATAAAGTTTATGGAGAAACATGTCCATCATAACGTCATGGCTTACCCTGCACCTGCAGAACAAATGAAGCATCCAGAGGCCAGTTGCACAAAAACATATTTAATTAACTGGTTCCTGGCAAACATCCCACAAATTAACATTGACAGGTGTTTTCTATCACACCAATAAACACTGAACGGAAAAATGGGGCAACAAATATCACCTGTGATCAGGCCACGTTGTGATTAAGGTGCTTTAAGTTTTCGCTTGCGGGTGGTACGTCTAAGTGCTCCCTCCTCACTGCACCGGCATTAGAGACAGCCTTCTCACTCTGCTGTCCTGGTGGCCTTGATAACTTTGACGGGGGTCCTCTGGCCTGCGGAGCTTGTGCTGGTCCCGCCTAGGAGGGAGCGGCCAGTGCCACGGCTGGCTTCTCCTCAGTCGCTGCAGCCTCATTGGATGCCATGGTCACTGGCAGAGGGGCGGAGGAGCTGCTGCTCTCATTCAGAGTGCCCTGAGGAGAGCCCGCAGAGATGAAAGGCAGCTCGTGCGTCAATGTGAAGTCGCTTTGGACCTCCCTGCTCACCATTGATGGACAGGCATCTAGCTGGAATACTGGGTACCCAATCCAATCCCCACACTGACACTGACTACTGAGGTAATTGCTGGTGTGAGGGTTTGCAGGTCCGAGCACATATTCAGGAACCCCTGATTCAGTTCCTGGAGGAACCTCTTCAAGAGGGTCGCCACTCTCTCCATGAAGGAGGCATTGCGCTCGGCCATCAGGGTCAACGCATTGCTCACGCCCTGCAAGGACTCTTCCACAAAAGAGACCATGGCACGCATTCCCTCATGTATCTCCACCAGATCCTCCCGCACACCCTGCTGGACTTCCAGCATCTGCTACCTCAGGGACGACTCCAGGGCATATCATCAGCCATCAACTGAGCATTGTCCTGATCCCCAGCCATTCTCCATGTGCCGGCGCTCTGGGCACTCTCTGCCTCTGCCTGCACATCAAGCGAGTGTGAAGTGCCCTCACCAATGTGCACCAAGATTGTAGCCGGTGATCTAATGCTCACCGAGGTGCTGGTATCTGCGCTGGTCCCTGCTTGAGAGAGCAGGTGTGATGTAGGTGTGTTCTGATCAGTGTAGTCCTCAGGGGTCAGGGGTGGGGCTTCAGGCTCCTCATCCAGAAAGGCTGATGGTGAGCCTAAAAGGAAGAACAAGATCGTGTTATTAGTTGAAGTCATCACACTGTTACTGTGCATGCCTGGCAGCCTCATGAGACAGAGATATGCATTAGGGTGCCCTCGTCTTTCCATTATTAATGGAGATTCCAGGTTCGAGGCTCACATCAATATAGAGACTACAGTGGAATGGTTGCAACTACTGATATTCTTGCCTCAGTGCACTGCACTCTTACCTCCCTGTGGCACCCCAACCTCACTGCGGCCGGTTGACCTAGGCACATGGCGCCTCTCCAGCTCCAGCGCCTCCTGATTATAACGAGTGAGGATTAGTAGGTGTGGCGGTCCCCCACCAGTATGCAACCTCTCTGCATTGTATCAGGATGTTTTCTCCTGAAAGGATAGAGGAGCATTGATTAGTCTACTCTCTACCTGCAGTGCCATTGCAGCCTGGCCAACCCCACCTGAGGAACACCTCACAGTGTTCAGCCAATTCGTAACTCTGGAGCCGCAAGGCACTCAGTCCAAGCAGCCAGGGCTCACCCCCTTGCCCAGATGCTGCCTCATTGACATTTGCCACTCACACTCTAACACCTCTGAGGTCCACGGGGGCATGGGCAGCTCTTAAATGCTCTACAAAGTGATCCATGCCAACACGGTACTCACCCTTCCTGATCGCAGATCGTTGAAACGCTTACGGCACTGCACCCATGTGCGCCTCACCATATCGTGGGATGCCACCTCCTCCCAGGCCTTCTTGGTGAGGTGGGAGGGCTTCCTCCTCCCGTCCCTGGGTACAAGTGTTTCTCTCCATACTGCCACCTCCTCCAGGAGGGCAACGAGGCACGCATTGGAGAAATGTGTAGCCGAATACCCCACTGACCTGCCCTCCTGCCTGCCGTGTCCATCATCATGACTTCTGAATCCCTCGGTGGCAGTCATCACGGTGCACGGCTGATCGCGGGTGGCAGTCGGCTTCCCGACCGTCCCCACTGATCCCGCACACCAAGGACAAAATTCTGCCCTATATATAGACAATCACTCTTTTTAATACCATCTGAAGCTATTGGTCATAATCTGGACCAGGGCATGTACAAATATTTATCCTTTTGTTAATATTGATTTGGATAGAAATTAATGTTGGCTGGTGATAAAATCCCTAAGGCAGTCATGTATCCACAGCTTAAACTTGGAAGCCACTGGCGAGGTAAACCAAGATTAGGGTTCAAGGATACCTTGAAGGCAAACCTCTGGAAATATGGCAAGTCCACCATGTACTATGAGAAAAATGCGCAAGAAAGAGTTACCTGGGGAGAGATCTCAAGTAGTAGTATCGCTTCATTTGAACAGCAAAGAAGTCAGGCAGCTACGGACAAAAGGCAAGCTAGAAAGACCGGGCAGTCCTAACAAAGTCAGACAACTCATTCTTTCCTGCCCTGTGGAAAGCCATTGCAGGTCTGCATTTGGGCATCGCAGCCACATTAGATCACACAACAGATAACACTATGCATGCAAAACACAGCTATCTTTGATAGCGAAGGGAAACCGACGAAGAGTGTTGACATTACAAAAATATAACTAAAGCTCTTATTCTGGAAAGGGTTTGCCAGGTGTCTTTATACTAAATGAGATCTGGTAAATCTATTCATCCACAGCCTATTCTTCTTTTGTGTTATGGCTAATAGTTATATTTTGCAAATAAGTTTAGAAACATTCCCATGTATTCTTAAATAGCTTCTATTGTAAATAGGGTGTGTACATGATGCTTTCCTTAGTGATTGTCTCACCAAGTATCTGTGATCACGTACCAACCCCAGAGAATTCCTTCTTTAGCCAGAAGAGTGTGATATGTATTATGATATCAACATATTAAATACAAGTTTCCTCCCTCAAGGTAATCTATTGTTTTCTTTTGGGAGGCCAACCAAGCTGACACAGCTTATTGAGTTGATTGCTATGCTGACTTTGGATAACCTTTTTGACCACATCTAGGACTTGAACGCCCCTGGATTACACAATTTCATCAAAATTAAATCTAATAAATCTTTCCTTGTCCTTAAAATAGTTATAAATAGGGAGAGTATCACCAAGGATTTTTAAAAATAATTTTCCACCATTTTTTTTGTAAATTTCAGGTTAATGTAGCAATTAAAGATTTTTTAGGAACACAGTATTTTCCTTTCTTGCCCATTGAGCCTTTACTTGTAATTAATAGATATTAGGACAGTGATGGTCTTGTATAATAGTGTTACAGTCCCTTGATGTGGAACTGGACCTTACAGTTTAGCTGCTGTTCTATACTTAGCTAGCTAATGTTAACTGGGGTGGGATTAAAGCACTAAAATTGGTATCTGAATCCTAAACTCGGTGTTGTGTCAATATGACATGGAAAGAAATCCAGAACTATATATGTATCGAAACTTTATATTTTTTTGCTATTTTTAAAATGGATTTTCTGCTGAACCAAAAAGATGGCTGCTACAAGTCTCATGACCACAGGATTGGCCCTCTGTTCTGGAAGCTACCATCAGGAGTTACAAGAACTAAAGAATCTTCCTCTCATCATCATGAAATCTCACATCCAATTGTAAGGACATTATGATCATGAAATCAGGGGATTCACAGATCGAAACTCGTTATGTATGCATAGTTGTTGACAGACCAATCTCACGTCTGGGACTGTCCAGATCCATTTCAAAACAGGAACATTGAGTGGACAATGGATGTCGTTTGCATCTTGATTAGCTTACCTCTCTAGCAGAGTCGGACGGTCTGCCTAGACAATGGATTCCTGATAAAAGAACTTCAATATTGATGGTAACTCTTTCAAAAGCTAATGGTTGGGACATTATCAGTCCTGAAACCAAAAGCCAGTTCCAGGCAATAGATAAACATCTGTTTTGACATCATTTTGGAGAAAGAAGGTTACATGACTCAAGTGACCATTTTGAAATCTCTATATTTCTTTGAGAACTCAGAAACCGTCAGTCTGCTGTTTTAGCGCCAACTGGAATTAAATCCAGCAGCCTGGCTAACCAAGCAGCCAGCCACCATCTCTCAACTCCTCAATACCTGTTTGTTTTTATAAGTCTCTGATTAGTGTCTCCAAATGTTCTAAGCACAAAAAAGCCCGTCGTGCTGCAGTGTCATTCATTTCAAGGATATTTTCATGTTGCTGTCTCCAACCAGGAACTCACTTGGACTGAACCCCACCATGAGGGAAACACCATCTGGACTTTGAGTTCTTAGACTCTGAAAATCACGTGAACTAACATTCAATTCTGTGGTTCTTTTACTGTTGCTGCCCATAGTTGTAAATCTTCCTCTTTTGTATCCCCCTTCTTACTGTATGTGTGTGTATATATATATATATATATATATAGTGTGTGTGTGTGTGTGGTTGCGAACACTACCCACCCCCTCTCCCTCAGTCTCCGGGTTTAAATGTCAATAAACTAACCTTCTAAGTTAATCATAACATGAGTTTGCTGCGAGTTATTATTAAATTGGATAACACAAACTGAGGGTTTGGGGAAATATGCCACAGCCTACTTTAAAAATAATTCAAAAACACCTCTGCTTATGCACAGGTGGGGAGAGGATACAGAAGTTCAGATTCTCTCTCTCCTGTCTGTAACATAGGGAAGGAAAAACATCAAGGGGGAAATTTTTATAAAGTTCATTTTCAGACACAGGAACTGTGATGCAGTATTACCCTGCATACAGCCCCCATTGAAGCAGGAAACTTTGTGCTGCCTGCCCATCTAGATGATTTCAGCGTACAACACAGCACGAAATGCACTGCTGACTGACCACATGTTCAACAGGGGGCCAATCAGCATGCATGGATAGCACAACACATAGATTGAGTGGACCTCATAAAAGTAGCCTACCACTCTCACAGGGGAGATGCACTTATGCAACAGGGGCCACTGTAACTGTCTCTAGAAGGCTTGGCTGAAAAGAAAAGCACAACAAATAGAACAACATACAAAAGAGAGGGCTCCCAGGTTTCATGCTGCAGTGTTGGATGCATTATTGATGGAGGTGGAAAGGAGGAAAGATGCTATGTTCCCATAGGCCCTCAAGGCAGACCCTGAGAAGGGAATAGGAGAAGGTTGCCACAGTGATCAACTCTGAGAGTCTGTTCCCAAGAACTTGGCTGCAGTGCTGGAAAAAGTTCAATTTTCTCACAGGGCTGGTCAAGGCCAGTGAGTGCATCTTCACATGAGATCTCCTACCCACCAATCTACCAACATCTCACATGACTCAATGCACCACAGCCCCATCACTCACTCATCAACAATCAGGATTCATGTCTAACATTCAGATACTCCACCTCACCCCCACAAATATACCAAATGCTGCCAGCCTCAGATCCTCTTCTTGCTGCTTTCACCTACCTCCAGCTATTCATCTGTGATAGGCATCTCACCCAAACAGATTGTAACAAACTCGCTGACATTCCTCCCTCTCTCTTGGGGGAAAAGGAGATCCATAATTGCAGAGAACTGGCAGGGGCCAGGCTATATACTAATATTCACACACAGAACCCTGTTCTTTGCAGACAGAAGGAGCATGCCCATCTATTGCGTCTTTTTTAACTAAACAAAAGAATAGGGGACAGCCATTCCCTGGTTCATTCGCCATGGCAATGCCTTAACCAATCAGAGTTGACCTGTCTGGTTTGAATTTGAACAAAAGCATGGCAGTTAGCTATTCCCTGGTGCATTTTCCATGGCAATGCCTGTACTAATCAGAGTCCACTTGTCAACCAATCAGCACTCTCTTCTCATGGAGTATAAATTATTGTTCCCTTTACTATTGGTATTCTTGCGAACTGTCCTGATGAGTGTAAGACGAAAAGTTTTGACAACGTCTTTTTTCAGCAATACTCAAGTTCTGTACTACCAAACAACTATTTGTACACCAGACTTCTGATGAAAAAGTACTTTCACTTGATCTGACACCCACATGCATCAGCTCAGATGCAGCAGATTGTGGGTCAAATCAGTATGCATTCGAGGATGTCAGGGTGCATTGTGCAGGTCATGCCAGAAATGTCCTGAACCTTTCCAGCCAACATTTTTCAAGCGTGGGCCACAGCTATGTTGTTCCACTCCTAATCAGGATGGCAACAGGACTGGTTTTTGGGATCTGGGAGTGTGGAGGGAGAAGGTCCTTTGCATGGGAGCAGTCCTAGGACTTGTGAGTACAGGGAAGGATTCTGGCATTGGGGTGAAGTCCTGTCAATGGAATAGTGGCAGAGTATTATAATATTGACTTGCTGGCATACTGTCATGGTGGGGGTCGGGTCAGTGTCTAAAGTCTTCCAGCCTTCTCGGGGAACAAGCCCAGCATTATGAGATCCAAGCTGACTCTGACATTCTCCAGATAATCAGATTTCTGCTGAACAGCCTTACCCTAACCCATTTTGAGTTGTGAAGTATGCTTCCCCCACTTACCCAAAGTTACTTAATATCTGCATTTAAATTCCTGCTTTAAAGCCCCAAGTACACAATTAGTGAGTCAGCCAACTTATGCAGTCTTTAATAAACATAAATTACCTCATAAACAAAAAGTACCTTATAAAAGATCAAAGGTTCATTTGTTTTGCAGTTTCCAAGTTTATATACAAAGCAAACTACTTTTAATCCTCAAAAATTGTTTGCTGTCCTTCTCAAGGAAAAAGATTTTTAAAATGTATTTTGAACTAAAATGAAAGGCTTATGATTGACATTGTCAGCAACAACGACTAGCATTTATGTAGCACCTTTGTAGTAAAATGTCTCAGGGTGCTTCAAAAGAGCATTATCAAACAAAATTTGACATCAAATCACTTAACGAGCTATTGGGTTTGATGACCAAAAGCTTATACGAAGAAGAAGGAGTGAGGGGTTGCAAGGTTTAGGGAGGAGGAGTTTCAGAGCTCAAGGCCTTGGCAGCAGAAAGCACGGTTGCAGCAGCAGAAAGCATGACTGCCAATGGTAGAGTGAATAAAATTGGGGATGCCCAAGAGACCAGAATTGGAGGAATGCAGGTGTCTCAGAGGGTTGTCGGCTGGAGTAGAATACAGAAATATGGAGGGGTGAAACCATAGCGGGGATTGAAAACAAGGATAAGAACTTTAAAATCACTGTTTTTCTTAAGTTGGAGCCAATGTAGGTCAGTGAGCACAAGGGTGATGGTGATTGTGTCTGCTGTGGCTGAGTTGGTAGCCCTCTCACTTCTGAGTCAGAAGCTGTGGATTGACTTCACATTCCAGAGACTTGAGCACAAAAATCTGGGTTGATGCCCCAGTGCAGTATTGAAGGACTGCTGCACTGTCAGGGGTGTGTTGTCTTTCAGACAAGACTTTAAACTGAGGCTCCTGTCTGCTGTCTCAGGTGGATGTAAAGGATTCAAGGATACTATTTCAAAGAACAGAGGGGGAATTATTCGCAGTGCCCTGGACCATATTTATCCCTCAATCCACATTACAAAAATAGATTGCGTGTCCATTATCACTTTGATGTCTGTGAACTATGCACAAATTGGCTGCTGTGTTTCTGACATTACAACAATGACTACATTTTAAAGTACTTAATTGGCTGTAAAGTTATTTGGGATGTCCCAAGGTCATAAAAGGATTACAATATAATTACAAGTATTTATTTTGAATAGAACTTTGGTGTGGATTAGGACACAGTTCACAATGTTTTGGACAGCCCCAGGTTTACAGAGGGTAGAAAGTAGGAGGCCATCTAATAGTTTTTTTTATTCATTCATGGGGTGTGGATGTTACTGGCCAGCATTTATCACTCATCCCTAAATTTAAGAGTCAACCACATTGCTGTGGGTCTGGAATCACACATAGGCCAAATAACTGATTTCCTTCCCTAAAGGACATTAGTGAACCAGATGGGTTTTTATAACAATCAATAATGGTTTCATTTTTTTACTGAATTCAAATTTCACCATTTGCCATGGTGGGATTCAAACCCTGGTCCCCAGAGCAATACCCTGGGTTTCTGGATTACTAGGCCAGTGACGCTACCAGTATGCCACTGCCTCCCCTTATATTTGACAATTGCATTGCAGTGCCCCGGATGGTGTGGTTTTTGCTCCAGGGGGCCAGGTGCAGGATAGAGTCAGGCCCACCACTCCTGGATACAGATCAGAGGCGGCCACAGTGGCTGCTGAGTGCCAAGGCAGGCTGTTTAAAAGGCCGGTCTTGATTCTCTGGGATTTCATCCCAGTTGTTTTGTTAAATATTAGGCCCTCTAGCCCTCACTCCTCACCCCCCAGTACCCCTCCACCCACTCCCCATGCCCCATCCATTACAACTCATGCCCCCACACCCCTCATATCCTCCATGCCAACTCATGCCACCCACCCACCCTCCATGGACCCTTACAGCCTCCATATCAACTCACCAGTATTCACCATGGGCAGCCTCAGGAGCCATTGAGATTAAATTAAATAAAGTTTGAAATATCCATTACAGTTTTCACTATAATAAAAAAGAACACTCCCATTCATGACAGCCTATTCAAAACTTTAAAAGCCCCTCAAGTATAATCCATTATCAAAACAAAAAGACATGTATTCATAACACTATACCAAAGACAGTGAATCCTTTAAAAACCTCTTTGAGCTGTCAATCAAACTGTGAACTTATAACATTCCTGCTGGGATAATTGTAGGTGTAGAAAGCAACCAGGCATTAATAATGATATAATGGTAGCCCTTGGGGCATTGTTAACAAACAGCTATTGTAACTAATGGAACAGATTTTTTTCAACTCTCACTGACACAGGCAAGAATTTTTTTCCAATTTAGTTTAAGGACTAGGGATTAAAATAACTTCACAGCTTGATTTTTTCAACTCTCACTGATGCAGGCTTTTTAAACTTTTAAAGGATTGGGCATTTAAATAATTTGACAGCTTGACAGTTCTACATACCTTATGCATCCTTCACAAGCGTTTACCTCTCCTCCATAAATTCATGACCCCCACACTGGGGGTTCAGGTCTTTGCTACAGCCAAAATGGGGTCTAATTAAACTCAGCACTGCTGAGTTTGGGTTTCCTTCATGCATGAGTCATGCCCTACTCCCTTTCTTCTATTGACAAAAATGGGATCTGTCGGAAAGGGAGCACAACTTCCAGATCCGGGACCCATTCACCATTTTTAAAGGTTCACAGAGTCCCCATGACTCTGTGAAAATCCAGCCCAAGGAGCTTCGTGACAGATTTGGCAGGTAACAGCAAGTTCAAGAACTTTGGAGAGGAAAGGGAGATTGGAGATGGGGCAGTATTTTGTAAGAACAGTGATTATTTTCTGAGGAGAGGGGTAATAATGGCAGATTTAAAGGAGGGAGGGAACAGTACCTGAGGAGAAAGAAAAATATCAGCTAACATGGCAGCCAAACAGGAGAAACCCAATACCCATAGTTCAAAATCATTATCTAGCTTGATTTATGTCACTCGAAAATCAAACTGAAATACTATTTAACTTTCACACAAAGAAAAATATACCCATTCTAAATAAATTATATTTATTTTATTCATTAGCACCTGTGGTTTAATTGCTTTCTAGGGACAAGAGTAGGCCATTCAGCACCTTGAGCCTGTCCAGCCATTCACTTACATCGTGGCTGATCTATACCTGAATTTTATTATCTTCCGTTGTTCTACACAACCTTGAAACCCTTGCCTAGCAAAAATCTATTGATCTCAGTCATGAAAATTTCAATTGACTCAGCTTCCACAGCCTTTGGGTGAGCAAATTGCAGATTTCTGACATCCTTCATGTGGAAATGTGCTTCCCAATTTCACTCCTAAATGGCCTAACACTCATTTATGCCCTCTTGCTCTGGATTCCCCCACCAGAAGAAATAATTTCTCTGCATCGTCCCTATTGAACCCCTTAATTACTTAATCCTGCAGTTGGATCACTTTCTAAACCAAGTTTATGCAACCTGCCATCATAATTTATCCTTTTAAGCTGGTGTCATTCTGATGAAGCTGTACTGTATCCCTTCCAAGGCGGAAATATTTTTCCTAAGATTCAGTGTCAAAACTGTATGTAGTATTGCAGACATAATCTGACCAAGGCTTGTGCAACTGAAGCATCAAATCCTCATTCCTGAATTCCAATCCCTAAGAGATAAAGGTGAGCATTTCATTAACCTTTTTGTACCTATGCACTGGCATTTACTGATTTATGTATATAGCCATATAAATTCCTTTGTTCCTCCCTAGCTCTCATCTCTTACCATTTAAAAAAATTTTTCTCTGATCTAAAGTGGATGACCTCACACTTCCCCACATTTAACTCTATCCGCCATTGTTTTTTCCAATAGTTAATCCTCTCTTTTTTAAAATTAATTTTGAGGATATCGGCATCACTGACTAGGGCAGCATTTATTGCACATCCCTAATTGCCCTTGAGAAGGTGGTGGTGAGTTGCTTTCTTGAACCGCTGCAGTCCCTGTGGCGTAGGTACACCCACAGTGCTATTAGGGAGTCAGTTCCAGGATTTTGACCCAGCGATAGTGAAGGAACGGCAATATATTTCCAAGTCAGGATGGTGGGTGGCTTGGAGGGGAACTTCCAGGTGGTGGTGTTCCCTTCTAGTAAACTTGTCCTTCCAGGTGGTAGCAGTTGTGGGTAGAAGGTGCTGCCTAAGGAGCCTTGGTGAGTTCCTGTAGTGCATCTTGTAGATGGTACAATCTGCTGCCACTGTTCATCAGTGGTGGAGGGAGTGAGTGTTTGTGGGTGGGGTGCCAATCAAGCGGGTTGCTTTGTCCTGGATGATGTCAAGCTTCTTAAGTGTTGTTGGAGCTGCACTCATCCAAGCTAGTGGAGAGTATTCCATCACACTCCTGGCTTGTGCCTTGTAGATGGTGGACAGGCTTTGGGGAGTCAGGAGGTAAGATACTTGCCACAGGATTCCTAGCCTGTGACCTGCTCCTGCAGCCACAGTATTTATGTGGCTAGTCCAGTTCAGTTTCTGGTCAATGGTAACCCCCAGGATGTTGATAATGGGTGATTCAGCGATGGTAGTGCTATTGAACGTCAAGGGGCGATGGTTATATTCTCTCTCATTGTAGATGGTCATTATCTGGCACTTGTGTGGAGCAAATGTTACTTGCCACTTGTCAGCCCAAGCCTGGGTAATGTCCAGGTTTTGCTGCATTTGGACATGGAGTGCTTCAGTATTTGAGGAGTCACGAATGGTGCTGAAGATTGCTCAATCATCAGCAGCCATCCCCACTTCTGACCTTATGATGGAAGGAAGGTCATTGATGAAGCAGCTGAAGATGGTTGGGCCTAGGACACTACCCTGAGGAACTCCTGCAGTGATGTCCTGGAACTGAAATGCTTGATCTTCAACAGCCACAACCATCTTCCTTTGTGCTAGGTATGATTCCAACCAGCAGAGAGTTTTCCCCTGATTCGCACTGACTCCAGTTTTGCTAGGGCTCCTTGATGCCACACTCGGTTAGATGCTGCCTTGAAATCAAGGGCAGTCACTCTCACCTCACCTCTAGTGTTCAGCTCTTTTGTCCATGTTTGGACCAAGGCTGTAATGAATTCAGAAGCTGAGTGACCCAGGCGGAACACCAAACTGAGTGCTGGTGAGTGGGGAATTACTAAGCAAGTTCCACTTGATAGCACTGTTGGTGACCCCTTCCATCACTTTACTGATGATCAAGAATACACTGATGGGGTGGTAATTGGCAGGGTTGGATTTGTCCTGCTTTTTGTGTACAGGACAAATCTGGGAAATTTTCCACATTGCAGGGTCGATGCAGGTTAGATGCCAGTGTTGTAGCTGTACTGAAACAGCTTGGCTAGGGGCACGGCAGGTTCTGGAGCACAAATCTTCAGCTCTATTGCCAGAATATTATTGGGGCCCATAGCCTTTGCAGTATCCAGTGCCTTCAGCCATTTCTTGATATCACGTGGAGTGACTTGAATTGGCTGAAAACTGGCATCTGTGATACTGGGGACCTCTGGAGGAGGCCATGATGGATCATCCACTGGCTGAAGATAGTTGCGAATGTTTCAGCCTTATCCTTTGCACCGATGTGTTGGGCTCCTCCATCATTGAGGATGGGGATATTTGTGGAGCCTCCTTTGAATTGTTTAATTGTCCACCACCATTCATGACTGGACTTGACACGCAAGTAGCTTCACCAGGTTGACACCTCATTTTTAGGTATGCCTGGTGCTGCTCCTGGCATGCCCTCCTGCACTCTTCATTGTAACTTCTTCCCTTTGTAACTTCTTGCTTCTATCTACCTCATGTGCATCCTACCTTGGTTTCCTTCACAAACTTGGATATACTACTCTCTATTCCTTCATCCAAGTCATTGATATATATGGTGAAAAGCTGACATCGTAGTATGGATCCCTGAGGAACACTACTTGTCACATCCTGCCAATCACAGGACCTTCCCTTCATTCCTGCTCTCTGTCTGCTGCCAACCAATTACTGACCCATGCCACAAGGTTCTTTCTGTCTGTGGTAAGTTCATAATAGAAAAGAAGCTGTTGTAATATTTTAACATTGAAACTTGGTCTGAAATAATAGTTTGCGAATTTCATCTCCCCGTTTTATATGAAGTATGCTTATTGTCAGTAATTACATTTGTATATAACAGAATATTCCATTTTCTTTACTTTATCTCCTATCTTCCCCAGTGCTTTCTCCAAGCTCTCATCATGACATCCACAGCACTCTAGACCACATTCCCATTAAACTGTTGATCACCCAGTTAGCTGACCTTGTAAAATGTTTCCCTCTGCTAAGGCACAGTTCCTTTCTCCTTCAAAGACACCACCAGCACCTCCTTCCTGAAAAAATATACCATTGACTGCTTTGCAGCACTATTCATCTCCCAAGGACTTGAATGTTTTCACATCTCCCAGATCCTTGCCAATCTCACACAACTCTGTAAGTGAATCTCCCTAATTAAGTTCCTGAACTCCCACGGACTCAAATGGATCACAAAATAAGGAACAACATTCTTTATGGCTGGAATCGTACTGCATTAACCCATTTCTTCTGCCTTGACCAGCCTTTGACAGGGGTGACCATGTCATCCTTCTCCAACACCTCTCCTCTGTTCATCAAATCAAAAGAAAACCATGCAGTGTGAAAAATGGGCTGCCGACATGCTTTTTGCACTACTTCCCAAAATAAATTTTACTTCCGTTGAGTCATAGGATTTATCTCATAATGTTCACTAAGCTTGCCTTGTTTCCTAGGTTTTCTATTTCTTAAAAATGCTCAAGTAGTTTTGTTGGATGTAATTGCCTTTTGATTAAGCCATGCTTCTAACTTATAACAGTAATTCTATGCCTTGTGAGGAATGCTGCCTTTTAAAGAAAATTGTTCCTATATTTCATTTATTTTTTTCTTTTTGGTCTAATGGATAATAAGATCCACTCTCATCTTATGTAGTGCCTTGGCATTATTCTCTTCTCTAGTTTCTGTCCTCAAATGAGAATGATTTATACATGTTTAAATCAGGGTAAATAATTACTTACATGTGATTACTAGGAATCCACCATTAGTTTACATGGACACGCTGACTGACATTTTTGCCTCAGAACAATTTGTATGTAACATGTATACGCAAACCATTTCTGGTTTAACACAAAGTATTTTGTGTTTAGTTTCTGCCATGTATTTTAGCACAAGCAACAAAAGAATATTTTAAAAATTGTAACAAGCTCTTTGAACTGCCACCAATTGTTACTGTTTGCTATTCACTCTGTGTAAAAGTCTGGTTTCTATTTAGGCCCAGAACTAAATGACTGTTATAGAATGAACTTTGAAATTTTCTACTTTTGGAGTCACACTATGGGGAGAATTTTCTCCCCGTCGGGCAGGCCGGTTGGGAGCGGGTGCAGGTGGGCGATCGGCTGCGCGCCACCATTTTGCACGGGCGGGCCATTCAAGACCCACCCAGTGTGACGTGCGCCCGGAAGTGCTCAGCACTACCTGTGCGGGCGGGGGCAAGAGGGAGAGTCGGGGCCTGCGCTCTTTCACGCATGCAGGTGAAAGAGTGCAGAAACCTCCCTGAGGCATGGAGCTGCCTCAGGGAGATTAATTTCATAATATGAACTTTAAATAAAGAACCTAAAAAGTCATTTACACACGTCCCCTCATGTGACAGAGCTGGGACATGTTTTTCAAATGTTCCAGAAATATTTATTAATGTTATAAACCCTTCATGAAACCTCATCCCTCCCGTGGATGAGGTTTCATAAAAAATGTGAAGGCCACTTGGGCTCGTCACCTGCCCGCCAACCTTAAGGTTGGACGGGCAGCTTTCTCAATTGTCTTACCTGTTTGATTAATGGTCTTAACAGGCCTTTGGCGGTTCAGTGGGCATGCAGCTGACTCTGGTGCACGCCTGCTGAAAGGAAGATCAGAATGACACGCGGTGACGTCGGGACGCATGCCCAATGTCACCATGCATCATTTTACGAACAGAAGATTCTGCCCTATGTAAAATATTCAATAAATTGTAAAATTTTCATGGAAGATAGATCAGAAAGACAAAGGGCAAATTTTCAAAATTTCACAATCTAGGTGTGTCTTATTTGCATGCTTTGAAAGTCACATAGTAAAGCAAAAGGTAAATCCAGTCAAGCATATTATATAAGTTGCAGTTGTACACGGTGTAAATGGAGGCAAGATTCATCCTTTAATTATTTTATGTTATGGCTGTTGTAACCAGGAAGGACTGGGATCCTACCCCTTATTTTTTTGTTATATTTCTAGTGCAATTCTGTTCTCTGGTTTGCCTCTGTTCACTCCCAAAGTGCTTCACAGCATTGTAACCAGAAAAAAAAAGAGCCAAGCGAAAGGAGACATTAGGAGAGGAGATCAAAGGCTTGATCTGAGATGTGTTTTAAAGGCATCTTAATGGTGGTAGAAAGGTGATGGGTTTAGGGACGAAATTACAAAGTAGAGGCCCTAGTCTTTCAGCCCTAGTAGGGGCTGAAAATACATCCACCAATAATGGAATGAAGGGAGGGTGATGCACAAGAAGGCATAAGTGGAGGAACAGAGAATTTGGAAGGGTTTTTAGGGCTGGGGGAGGTTATAGAGATGGAAAGGGGAAGACCATGAAGGGATTTAAATATGAAGACAAGAATTTAAAATTGAAGATGTTGGGGATTGCTGCCAATGTAGCTAAGGAAGGACTGGGGTGACGGGTAAGTGGGACTTGGTGGAGGATAAGACATAGTCAGCTGGATTTTGGATGAGCTTAAGTTTATGGACCATGGAGACACAAAGCTAGCTACCATGGCATTGGAATAGTCAAGCCTGGCGTAACAAAGGCATGGGGAAGGGTTTCAGTAACATATGGGTTGAGCCACTGCAGAAGTGAGCAATGTTACAGATGAGGACGTAAACAATCTTTGTGATGGAGAAGGTGAGAAGCTTACATCAAGGTCAAATAGGATGACAAAATCTAGCAATGGTAGACAGTACTTAATTTTAATTTTGTGCTACAATGTGTTAAGCACTTCCTTCCCTTCTGAGACTTGAACTAATCCACTGCTTTCTTACATATTCAGGTGTAACTAAATTTAGACTCACAGGAGAAGGAATGACAGTGTAAAGGGTGGTATAATATCTTTCTCAATTGCAAGAAAGAAAATTAGCTGTAGGAGATACCCCGTCAACAATCTGTTGGTCCTAGTTGAGTTTTGAAGTCTGGAAGCAGGATACTAATGCTCTTAGTAACAGAAGAAAATGACTCTTGGCAAGATCATTGCCTGCCAGGGGAGAAAACAAATATTTTCAGCAAAGATATTTACCAGAAAGAGTAAGTGCATACACCTGTGTCATATCCACATGTGTCATATGTTCAAAATCTGAAGGTGAATTGTTCAATGTTTCTTTCAGATATTGGTCGGTACCAAGGGCAAATCAGCATTAAAAAAAATCATGGAGAACCATCACTGCTGGTACACTTAATTGGGGAATAATAAACCTAAGCACATAAGATAGCACATAAAACAGGATATTTAAAATATATTTACTATGTGCATAGGTTCAAGAGCTCAGAGAACTCTTAAGAGGGCTAGTTGCATATTATTTTTCTGATTGCCTGTTTTGTATGTTCATCTAGGCAAAGCTTGTCAGGGCTGATTGAGTAATTGCACATTGCCAGATACAAGTATAGGATGGTCAGAACAAGGTAAATCTCCCTCCACCCTGCCCCAACAAGGTGCCTTGACTCAAATGTTAGAATAACACCTCAAATAGCACAAAAATATTAAACAAACAAACAGAAATGATCTCTGTATTCTCTATGTACTGTTTAAGGTGATTGTGGTGACTATGGTTTTATCTAATGTGTAGCATACCTTTAAGAAGAATGTTTTAAAGGAAGATCACATGATCTTGTGTAACCAATAGTGGAATAGCGCAGGCTAACTCTGTAGTTAGTTGGAAGTCAGTAGTCTGCAAGTGAGCAGCAAAAGTATATAGATAGAGTTTGGTGTAGAAGTACACATGGGTAGCTGCTGAGTACCTCATAAATAAACAGAGTGTGTTCCACCTAAGATGTGTCTGCAGAACTACTCTATCTAAAGTACCAACTTGGTCACCCCACAACAAGCGTGCAATTGGGACTCATAAGTCACAACAAACTGGCGGTGAGGATAAAACGAGGATAAAGCGAGGATAAAACGAAGATAAAGCGGAGACCCAACAAACTTGCAATGAGGACGCAACAAACCGGCGACAATGAGAAAGCAATGATAGAAGGAAGATACAACAAACTAGTGTTGAGAGTAAAATCATGGAGGAAATCAAAAGAATCAAAATCGGACTGTACCTCGCACAGTCGGAGTAAGTAGAAGTTTCCATTCAAATCGTCGAAGCAATCCCCTTAAAGAATGCCACAATTCAGGATAATTGATCCATTCGATCCCGCCACGGAAGATTGGTCTCATTATGTTGAACACCTTGCATTCTATTTTCAAGCAAACAAGATTATGGTGGAAGAGAAATGGCGGGCGATCTTCTTATCTACATGTGGGAATAAAGCCTACGGCTTAATTCGAAGTTTGATGGCACCAAGTGCTCCAGATTCGAAAAATTTTGATAATTGGTGGACCTCATGAAGAGTCATTACCAGCTAAAGCCCTCAGTAGTGATGCAACGTTTCAAGTTTAATTCAAGAAACAGAGCCCCGGGAGAGACAATGCTTGTTATGTGGCAAGTTTGAAACAGTTAACAGAACATTGTGAGTAGGGTACATCTTTAAATGATATGCTCAGAAATTGTTTAGTGTGCAGTGTAAGTGAGGACACAATTCAGAAGAGATTGCTGTCCGAACCAAATTTGGATTTTAAGAAGGCGCTAGAGATAGCACTGGCTATGGAAAGCGCATGGAAAGGGATTCAAAAGCCATGCAGGGAGCGCAAAATGGCACTGTCCTCCACTTTGGGCGGGAAGCCCCAGCCAAAAAGGGTGCAAAAGTGCCCGACGCTGCCAAGAAGCGGGAAACAGTCACCGCTAGCAAAAAAATTACAATGAATTGACTCAGCAGTGAAAATAAGGAATAATGGCAAGAGGTGGAAATAAGCAGATTAGTAACAATTGGCAATTTGAAACAAATTGAATGTTTTTATTGCCATTGAAATGGACAGTGCAAAGAAAGACTCAGGCAGACTTTCAAACAAAAGAGAAAACCCTGTGAAATTTACATTGTAGAAGAGCCTGAAGCAACAAATTCAGATATTAACTTGAAGGAAGGGAAAACAGACCTAATTTATGTAACAGTAAAAGTTAATGGCAGACCTATTCATATGGAAGTGGCTACAGGAGCTTTCACTACAGTAATTGGTGAATACACCTTCAAATACCTGAATTATGGTGAACATAAATTAAATTTGGAAGAAACTGATGCCAAATTAAAAACTTACACTGGTGAAGACATCCAAGTCAAAGGCATAAGTAGAATTACTTTCCATTATAGAAGCCAATCAGCAAAGCTATCCTTGATGGTGGTGGCAGGTGAAGGGCCAAGTGTCCTGGGATGAAACTGGCTAAAGGGTTAAATTAGAATGGGCTGAAGTTTTCCAGCTAAGAGCAAATGGGTTACCAGGGCTACTACAAAAATACCTCAGTCTTCAAGGATGAACTTCGAAAGATCCAGGGGCTGCAAGCAAAAATTAATGTGGACCCAGAGGCAACCCCATGATTCATGAAGGCAAGACCAGTACCTTATGCACTGTGGGAAAAGGTCGACACCAGATCGGACAGATTAGAGAAATTGGGGCGTTATACAATCTGTGCAGTTCTCAGAGTGGGAAGCACCAATAATCCCCGTCCTTAAACCTGACCAAAGCGTCTGAATTTGTGGAGACTGCAAATTGACAGCTAACAAAGTGGCTAAACTGGACAGACACCCCATACCAAAAATCAAAGACCTGTATGACAAGCTGGCAGGTGGAACTGCCTACACAAAGCTTGATATAAGTCATGCTTATCAATAATTTGAGTTAGAGAAGGCCTCCAGGGATTTTTGTCACAATTAATACTCACAAGGGATTGTACCAATATATTCAATTACCTTTCAGTGTCCCCTCAGTTTGTGCCATATTCCAGAGAACAATGGAAAGTTTACTGCAGGGACTGCCCCACATTGTAGTTTATATAAATGATGTTCTGGTCACAGGGCTCTCTGAAAAGGAGCATTTGGTGAACTTATAAGAAGTCTTAAAACCTTTCTTGCAGGCTGGAGTGAGTTTAAAAAAAGAAAAGTGCACATTCTAAGTGAAGGAGGTAATCTATTTGGGTCACCGGGTAGATTCACAGGGCCTCCACCCAGTTGAGGAAAAAGTGAGAGCCATAAGAGAGGCACCTGCGCCAACAAGCACCCCCAAGCTCAAATCATTCTTGGGAATGATCAAGTATTTATGGGCGGTTCTTACCCAATTTGTTTACAGAACTGGCACCCCTGCATTCTCTATTCGAGAAGAATAGTTGGTCTTGGGGGGCGCTCCAGAAATAAGTTTTCACTAAGGTGAAACAACTGTTGCACTCGTCCAACCTATTAGTACATTTTGACCAGAGAAAATAATTGGTGTTGACATGTGACACATCCTCTTACGGAATGGGAGCAGTGCTCTCCCATCAGATGGACGATGGCATGGAACGGCCTATAGGATATCTGTCAAGACCGCTGACCTCAGCAGAAAAGAGATACTCAAAGATAGAAAACGAAGGCCTGTCAATCATCTTTGGTGTCAAGAAATTTCACCAGTACGTACATGGCTGTCATTTTACTATCAGTTCTGACCACAAACCATTGCTAGGATTGTTCAATGATGACAAGGCTATACAACCCATAGCCTCAGCAAGAATACAACATTGGGCTCTAATCCTGGCAGCATATGAGTATACTTTTGTACATAGGCCTGGAAATCAAATTGCAAATGCCGATGCACTTAGTCATTTGCCTTTACAAGAAAATAATGAAGATGTCCCAGTTCCACAAGACTCATGTTATTGTTAAATTTCTGAGATTCATCACTGGTATGTGCTATACAGATCAGAGACTGGACAAATAGGGATGCAGTCCTATCTCAAGTACAATGACAAGTGCTTCATGTTTGGTCACAAGAACCTGTATCTGACGAAATGAAACCATACTTTAACAGAAGACATGAAAAACCAGCCAAGCTGGCATCCTATTGTGGAGAGCACGAGTGATAGTTCCTCCAAAGGGAAGAGAGCCATTGCTAATTGAACTACATCGTGCACACCCAGGAATATCCTGAATGAAAACCATAGCACATAGCTATCTATGGTGGCCTGGAATGGATGGAGAAATAGAGAGCTTACTCTCGTGTGCAGTGTCAGCAATTGCAAAAGTTACCTTCAACAGCTCCTTTACACCTTTGGGAGTGGCCAGGAAGGCCATGGGTATGATTATACATTGACTATGTGGGACCTTTCATGGGAACAATGTTTCTGCTCATTGTGGATGCCCATTCAAAATGGATGGGCATATATGAAGTGATGTCACCAATGTCTTCTGCTACAATTGAGAAGCTACGTCAAAGTTTTCCAATTAATGGACTACCAGACTGGTCATATTTGATAATGGCACAGCATGTACGAGTGCTGAGTTTCAATGGTTTAACAGCCTCAACGGTATCACTCATGTGAAAACTTTGCCGTACCACCCTTCTTCAAATGGATTGGTTGAAAGAGCAGTTCAAATGTTCAAGTCAGGCATGCAAAAGTTAACTGGAGATTCCCTAGCAACCAAGCTAGCATGCTTTCTTTTTCATTATAGGACCACCCCTCATACAACAACAGGTGTCACACCTGCGGAATTGTTAATGAAATGCCATCTCAGTACAAGATTGAGCTTAATAATGCTGAACTTAGTGGGGGAAGGTGGAAAGGAGTCAAGGAAGTCAGAAAACTGGACACGACTGGCACAGTCGTGAAACGAAATTTACCATGGGAGAGACGGCATACGTGAAGAATTTTGGAGAAGGACCAAAGTGGTTACCAGGTGAAATAAGTGCAGTGACTGGACCTCTATCTTACCATGTGAAGGTGGAAGGCCGAGTCATATGGAGACATGTGGATCATTTGAGGAAAAGAGAGACCACCAGTGTTCATGACTGAGTCAACATTTTGTGTTGAGAGAACTCAACCTAGTCCAGATGTGTCTGAAGTGCCTGTTGTACCTACAAGAGTTGAGGATACAGATTTGCAAGTACCCACCTAAGAACCTGATGTCCAGACAACTCCAGAAAATGAGGCTCCTAACAAAGCATCTGAAGTTGTAGAGCTGAGACATTCTACAAGCCAAAGGAAACCCCCAGAAAGACTGAATTTGTAAATTATTTATCTGTGTAAATAACTTGCTATTTTGAAAAGATTGTAATTGTAAATGTAAAAAATGTGTTTCCAAGTAAAGGGAGAGGGATGTGGTAACTATGGTTTTATTTAATGTGTAGTATACCTTTAAGAAAAATGTTACAAAGGAAGATCGCATGATCTTGTGATACCAATACTGGAGTAGCGTGTGCTAACTCTGTAGTAAGTTGGAAGTCAGTAGTCTGCAAGTGAGCAGCAGAAGTATATAGATAGTGTCTGGTGTGGAAGCACACATGTGTAGCTGCTGAGTACTTTGTAAATAAATAGAATTTGTTCCACCTAAGAAGTGTCTGCAGAACTACTCTATCTAAAGTACCAACTCGGTCACCCCTCAACAAGCATGCAATTGGGACTCACAAGTCACAACAGTGGTTTCCATGTGAAAAATTAACTCAAACCCCAGAACAAGGAGTGATAAAATAGAAGATTAAATGTTTCTTTCTGAGTCAATGGTTCACTGCATTTAAAGACATTTGCAAAAAATTAATGGTGATAGGACAGAAAATAGGACTTATCATGAATGTATGATGCTCATCTATCTACTACTTAAATGGAGGCAGCCACATTTAAAATTGAAGGGACAACCCTTCATTAAAATAACAGACAGGGAAGCAGCATAAGTTTGTGTTGAGCGCTCATACTCTAATATCAACAAATAATTTCTAGGCTAAGACATGTTGTGGGCATAGACACACCGAAAGCAAATAAAAAATCATCCCTTCTGTAATATGGTTAAACTTTTCAAATTAGCTTCTTATGTCAGTATTGTTCCACTTAAAGGCAGCTCAAACACGTGTTTGCACAGATATTTGAAAATATAGTGCAGATGTACAGAAAGGTACACAAACAATTATGAAGTTTGTTGGCACAGGCAGAAAGTTCAAAGTATTTGGTAAAGTGCACTGTGGATTGTCAATGTCGTAGAATAGTGGTGAGTTATTGATTGGCATTGGAGTGGAGGGCTCAACTACCCCATTGGGAAAGAAGGAAGACCTGAGAGTGAATTGTTCAGTGATTTTTCCACATAGTAAGCCAGAACAGCATTAACAGAGCCCTGGAAACATAATGTGAGCTGACTCACTTGATTGAGGAATAATGAACATAAGCAGGTAAGGAAAAATATCACTTAAGATTAAAAAATAGAATTTATATTTCTTCAAAGAACTCTTAATGGGGTTAATTGCACATTTTTTGTACTCCTTTTGATAAGGGATATCAGTGCTGGGTGATCAAATATTATTGCATAGAATTGTAACATTGCCATGTGCAGACTAGAGCTTACTCCTCTGATCTCTAACAAATGTGTTTTAAATTTATGCTGAGAAGACCTCCAGTAACCACTCAAACTTATTGCTCCTGAGTCAAGCCGATCAATTTGAATTTATTTTTGCCAAGTTAGATAATGGATTCTACTGGGGGGTGAGAGGAGTCAATTTTGACACGAGAGCCAGGCTTTAACAAAAATATAGCTGAGAAAAGAGGAAGCAGTCAGGCAGTAAAGTTCTGTGAGGGGAAGAAAACATGCTTCACTGGGCTGCAGGACAGAATGCAGAGGATTCATTAGGTGGGAAATTGGGATAGTTTGTGTCCATTTTTGCACATTATGGGCCAGATTTTGTCCAGGCAGTGCTGGTCCCATTGATGGGCCAGAAAGCTGGGGTCAACCCAGCCCTTTGAGGGAGACTGGGCCGGATATTATGCCCATCTTGCAGTTAATTAGCTGCCGACGGGGCGTCCATCCCATTGAAGGATGAGAGCCAGCTTCCAAGAGGTGCCAGGCAATCAGAGGGTTGGCAGCTCAGCAATCCAGCAGCGTCACCAGGGCTGGTGGACACTGTTGGGACTACACCCAACTGAGAGTTGCAGCAATGGATGATGCACTTGCAGCAAGCTAAATGGCATTGGGGGTCACCGGGGCCAGTTAGGCAGGCTCTGGCAAGGAGCAGAGGGGTAGTGTTGCCACTGGAGCGGCCATTGCCACTGGGGGGAAACTCTATGGGTGACAGTGTACCTGATTAGGAGGGCTTCCCTCCCCTCAAACCCACAGGGAGGCTGCCAGGATTCACCAGGCAGTCTCCCCGCATGGCAAACAGCCCACCCTTCACTGGTAAAATGCCTGCGATGATGGAAGGAGACCCTTAATTGGCCACTTAAGTGGCACAATTGGCGTTTGGGAAGGAGGGCTTTCCTCCACGTTCCCCACCACTCATGGCAGTGGTGAGGCGACGGGCACTCCAATCCCCCACTTTCCCTCGCCATTTTTCACACCAGCCCCTACCCCGAGCACCTCCTGTCCCTCTCTTGCAGGCTGCATGAGGTTCAGCCCTACTAGTGCTCTTCTTGGTGTCAATGGCACATGTGCACACTTTAGGGACAAATTGCACAGGTCGCCATATTGGTGAAGGCATTAGCCAGAATTATGCAGATAATTCAGTGTGCAATGCTGATTTTATGTCAGCAGTGTCATTTTGGAGCTAAATGCCCTTTCTCAATCTTGCACAGCTGAACAGACATGTTTATCAGCAGGAAAGATCCGCCAACAACTTTAATTAAAGGGATCAACAACCACTTATAGATTAATGGGGCCACTGCTGCCAGGACAATCTCCAGCCCATAGTGTGCAAAAATGGGCACAAACTATCCCAATTTGTCACTCAATGGGTGGAATTGTCCGGTCCTGTTGGCGGTGGGTGTCAGGGCGAGCGAAAGCAGACAATATGGCGAGAAGGCCAAAAGTCAGTTTTACGCTGTCGTGAAACCAGTTTGCGATCATCCTTTTCACCTGTCAATGGCGGCCGTGTTTCCCCCCGCCGTACATCGGGAACCTAATTTTAATACTTTAGCATCTCATTATAAGCTCTGCTCGCCGGAATTATCCCCCCACATCAAATTTACTGCCCGCATCATTGTGACTTCAGAACGGCGTGCTTCCTGACTGCCTTTGAAATGCATGCACCTAAGGAATTGAATTTCCGTTCCCGTGGTGTCAAGCTGCTGCTCCTCCTCCCTATGGGTGCTGACTGCTCTAGGCTGACTCCTTGAGGAGAAGGGGAAGCTGGAGTGAGATCGATGCCCTGTACCTACTCTCGCCTTGACACTGTTGGAGGCCAACAATGGCGTCAGCGATGGAGTTCCGCCAGCGTAGCAGTGCAGGACCGATATCCTGGACTAAGGTCTCCATGGCAGCCGCCATCCTACCAGTGTTGACCTCAGGGTGTTGGCATGCCAGTGCTATCTCTTCAGACTGAAGATGGATGGACTGCTCCATCATCCCTTAAATCTGAGGTGTGCAGCGGACATCCCTTCCTGATGTTCCCGTGATTGTCTTTGCAGCTCCACCAACTGATTGAGGACTGAGTCCAGAGGCTCATCATCTGACTTGGACTCAGCAGATTCCTTGCCTCCGGCGGTCCTCCAAGTTCTGGCGACCAAGGATGTCCCTGCCTCCGCCTGCTGTGGGTTAGATTATGTGGTATGCTCGCCAGATTGTGATTCCGAGGCTACTTTACAACTAGGTTTCACCAAGGTGTGCGTCACTGCACTGGTGAAGAGTGTGAGTGAGCGTTGTGACGGGTCTTCAACGGTGCTGCCCTCAGGGTCATCATCCCAGGTGCTCTCAATGCTGGAGTTGTGGTCAAGTTTTCCTGAGGATGATGCGCCAGATGAGCCTTGGATGGAAAGTGGAGATTATTAATGCTTGACAGACGCGTTGAACACAAAACAGTGGACTCAGAGTAGCATTGAGGGAGAAATCATGTGGTGCAGGATCCTCATGTGGGTGTTCACCGTTGACCTCACTGTTGCCGCAGGAACAGTCTACGTCCTCTCTGGTCAGCTCCAACATGCGACTCTCAAATGGAGTGAGGACCGTGATGTCCGGCACTCCACCCCCGGTCTTGGATCTCTCCTGTTGATTGGTCACGATCTTGTCCTTCATAAAGACAGTTGGAAAGAGTGTGAGCAAAGCGCATGGCAGACCAAATGAGAAGGATGCCAGGCATGCATGTGTGCTGAGTGGAGCCATGAATGGGATGAGGAGGTGATCTCCAGAGGAGAGGAGGCCAGATGGAGATGTGAGGGTCTGTGTGACAAAATGAGTGGTGATGTCCCTTGAGCCAGCAGTAAGTGAGATGCCAGTGAAAGTGTGATGGAAAGTGGAAGATATGGCATGAAAACCCGCCATTGCGGCTGGTGGATATAATGTTTTTTTTCACGCCTGCTACTGCACTTAGTGCAAATCTATGACGATTCCGCCCAGTGAATCCTTTGCATTCTGTCCTTACATAAGTTCATCATAACCTCCCTGCTCTTGTACTCTATGTCCCTATTAATGAAGCCTAGATTAAAACAGCTCTCTCTACCTGTGCTGCCTCCTTTAATGACTTATGTATATATACACCCACGTCTCTCTGCTCCTGCACACTCTATAGAATAGTACCCTTTATTTTATACTGTCTCTCCATGTTCTTTGTACCAAAGTGTATCACCTCACATTTCTCCATATTGAACTTCATCTGCCACCTATCTGCCCACTCCACCAATGTGTCAATGTCCTTTTGAAGTTCTACACTGTCCTCCTCACAGTTTACAATTCTCCCAAGTTATGTGTCGTCCGCAAAATTTGAAATTGCCCCCTGCACACCAAGGTCTAGATCATTTATATATATCAGAAAAGCAAGGGTCGCAATCCTGACCCCTGGGAAACTCCACTACAAACCTTCTTCCAGCCCGAAAAATATCCATTGACCGTTACTCTCCGTTTCCTATCCCTCAGCCAATTTTGTATCCATGTTGCTACTGCCCCTTTTATTTCATGACCTATAATTTTCCTCATAGGTTTGTTGTGCGGCACTGTATTGAATGCCTTTTGGAAGTCCATATACACCACATCAACAGCCCTCATCAAGCATCTCTGTTACCTCTTCAAAAAACTCCAGCAAGTTAATTAGACACGATTTTCCTTTAACAAATCTATGCTGACTCTTCCGAATCAATCCACATTTTTCCATGTGACTATTAATTCTATATCAAATAATTGTCTCTAGAAGTTTCCCCACCACCAAAGTTAAACTGACTGGTCTCTAATTATAGGGCAGATCTTTATAACCTTTTTTGAACAAGGGCGTAATGTTTGCAATTCTCTAGTCCTCCGGCACCTCCCCCAAATCCAGGGAACATTGAAAGATTATTGCCAGTTTCTCTGCAATTTCCACCCTCACTTCCTTCAATATTCTTGGATGCATCTCATCTGGTCCTTGTGCCTTATCAACTTTAAGTTCCGACAGCTTACATAATACCTTCTCCTTATCAATTTTAAACCCTTCTAGTG
Source organism: Cetorhinus maximus (assembly GCF_964194155.1). Lineage (NCBI taxonomy): Eukaryota > Metazoa > Chordata > Chondrichthyes > Lamniformes > Cetorhinidae > Cetorhinus > Cetorhinus maximus. Next base: position 58,983,759 of record NC_135892.1, read on the forward strand.
ACTGAGTTTCCTCCTATGTCACCATGGTCTGGGCAGCATCTGCCTCATAGATAAAGACATATGCAAAATATTCATTTAACACCTCAGCCATGCTTCTTGCCTCTATGTGTAAATACCCTTTTTGGTCCTTAATCGACCCTACTCCTCCTTTTACCACCCTTTTACTATTGATGTGCTTATAGAATACTTTGGGATTTCTTTTTATGTTAGCTGCCAGTCTTTTTTCATAATCCCTCTTTGCTTCTTGCATTTGCTTTTTCACATCCCTTCTGAACCTTCTGTATTCAGCTTGGTTCTCAATTACATTTGCTACCTAACACCTGTCATAAGCACACTTTTTCTTCTTTAACTTAATTTCTATCTCCTTTGTCATCCAGGGAGCTCTGGATTTGTTTGTCCTACCCTTCCCTTGACTGTGCACAAACCATCTCCTCTTTGAAGGTAGCCCATTGCTCAGCTGTTGTTTTTCCTGCTAACCTTTGCTTCCAGTCTATCTGGCCCAGCTTCGTTCTTGCCCCATTGAAGTCTGCTCTCTGCCATTTGATTATTCTTACTCTGGATTCACCAATGTCATTTTTCACTGTCATCCTAAACCTTATGATACAATGATCACTGTCGCCTGAATGTTCCCCCAGTGTCACTTGATCTACTTGGCCCACCTCATTCCCAAGAACCAGGTCTAGCAGTGCCTCCTTTCTTGTTGGACTGGACACATACTGCTGTAGGAAATTCTCCTGAACACAATCTAAGAATACCTGTCCCTCACTTTCCCTTATACCACCACTATTCCAGTCTATATATGGGGAATTAAAGTCCCCTATTATAACTACTGTATGATGTTTATACCTCTCCGTAATTTCCTTGCAGATTAGTTCCTCTACATCATTCCCATTACCTGGTTGTCTATATATAATACATCAAGAAATGTAATTGCACCCTTCTTATTCCTTAGCTCTAGCCAAATTGATTCTGTCCTTAAATCCTCTGACATATCTTCTTTCTCCAGTACTGCAATACTCTCCTTAACCAAAAATGCCACCCCGCCTCCTTTTTTCCCTTTCCTATCTTTTCTGAACACCTTGTAACCAGGAATATTTAACACATAGATCTGCCTTTCCTTAAGCCGGGTCTCCATTATCACCACGACATCATAATCCCACAAGGCAATCTGTGCCTGTAACTCACCAATTTTATTACCTATGCTCCATGCATTAACATACATGCAGTGTAACCCTGATTTAGACTTCACTACTTGCTCCCTTACCCTGACTCCACCTATTAACTTACTGTTCTGTACTTTAGTGCTATCTGCCTCTCTCAGCTTTCCGTGCACCCTGGTATTACTTTCTAATATTCCCTCCTGGTTCTCACACCCCTGCTGAGTTATTTAAACTCTCCCCAACAGCACTGGCAAAACGACCCGCAAGGAACTCAGTTCCGGCTCTGTTCAGATGCAACCCATCCGGCTTGTACAGGTGCCATCTCCCCCAAAGCCAGTCCCAGTATCCCAGGAATCTAAAGCTCTCCTTCTTGCACCGTCTTTCCAGCCACCATATCTCCCTATGTCGTTAGTACCAATGTAGACCACGATCTCTGGCTGTTCGCCCTCTCCCACAAGGATGTCCTGCAGCCTTCTGTGAAATCCTTGCCCCTAGCACCAGGGAGGCAACAAACCATCATGGAGCCACGTTGATGGCCGCAGGAAGGCCTATCTGCTCCCCTAATTAAAGAATCCCCTATCAGTCCTGCCCTTCCACTCTCCTTTCTCCCCCCCTGTACAGCTGGGCCACCCGTGGTGCCACAAGCTTGGCTCTTGCTGCACTCCTCCAAGGATCCATTGCCCTCATCGATATCCAGAATGGAAAACCGGTTAATGAGCCGGACCTCTGGGGACTCTTGCACTACCTGGCACAGAGGGAGGGATAATGAGGCTCTGGAAACCTTTGCCACTGCAGCAGGAGCAATAAGAGGGTCAGCCTTTGGCTGGGCAAGCCACAGATGGGCGCATGGCAACAGGCAGCAGGAGGCCGCACGAAAAAGGGCCCAACTGCTGCTGAGAGTATACCAGACTTCCCTAAACTACTTGCAGATGCTGGACTGGCGGTGTCAACGAATACTGTCAAGGGAAGCCATCACAAACTTAAGTATCATGCTGGAGGATGAGCTGCCACCCATGGGCCTTGATGGGTACCCAATATCCATGGCCCTGAAGATAACTGTTGCACTGAATTTTTGCGCATCCGTCTCTTTTGAGCGATCCACTGGAGACATGTGTTATGTCTCCCAGGCAACAGCTCATCTCTGCATGAAGGAGGTGACCAATGTCTTGCTTAAGAGAGCTGGTGACTATGTGCATTACCAGACCGACCCTGACAGCCAGGCAGAGAGGTGCATCAGCTTCGGGGCAATCATAGGATTCCCCCAGGTGCAAGGTGTCACTGATTACACCCATGTGCCCATCAAGGCTCCCAGGGACCAGCCAGCGGCCTTCATGAACATGAAGGGGTTCTACTCCATTAATGTTCAATTGGTCCACAATAACCAAAAGCACATCCTGCAGATGTGTGCCCTATTAACCAGGAGCAGTCACAACACTTCCATACTTCAACAGCCCCTGATTCCACAGCTGTTCCAACCCGCAGCATCCCCTCAGGGATGGATTCTCATGGTCAAGGATTACCCACCAAAGGCATGGCTGCTGGTGGTGGTGAGGAGCTCTCGCATTGCAGCTGAGGAAAGGTACAATGCATGCCACGGCCAGAGTGACCATCGAGCAGGCCATTGGCCTTCTAAAGATGAGATTCTGTTGCCTCCATCGATCCAGTGGAGCCCTGCAGTATGCCCCAGCGAGGGGGTCTCGAGTCATTATGGCCTGCTGTGCTCTGCACAATCTAGCACTACAGAGGGGGGAGGCCTTACATCAGGAGGATTTAGGTGAGTGCCACTCCTCATCCGATGAGGAGGATGTGGTGGAGGTGGCAGAGTAGGGGCAGGATGATGATCCCTTTGCACCGGAGGCAAGGGTCAGTGAGAGATGTGCAAGGGAGGCTTGGGACAATCCAATTCATCTGCTTCTTGAAAATATGATGCCCTTTCAATGTCTGCATAATAAAGACTCACCCACACTTTGATCAGATATCGCCTCCATCATATCACACACTATTGCCTAGCGCCCAGCTTCACCACACGCAATGACACGTCTGAGGATATGACCAAACTCAGCCTACACCTACACTGGGAGCCCATTGAGGGTGCAAGGGTGTAGGTGACATCTGACAAGGCAACAATAAATCCATAAATGATCCATATCAGTAACTGTGAAATGAATTTAATAGCACTACACCTGTCAATTCATAACATGTGCCAAGTTGCAACACTTTTGAACCCCTGGTGCAACTAATTACTTTTCTTATCGCATTTATGAGTGTTTCTAGGAAGTGCTACCCCTGTGCTTGTAGCTCGAGTAGAGACAGGCTGCTGATTGGGCCGCCCTGCTGCCTACAAAGGCTTTGGCAGCTGTCCTCTGGCTGCTTGAGGCATGGAGGACCCCAGCACATTGAGGGGCACCCGCACAGTGGCAGGATCCCCTTCTGTCGCTGCGACTACTGGGGGCATGGGGTCACTCACAAAGCAGCTGAGGAGCCTGTGTTGTGAGAGGAGCCCAAGGTGCGGAAGACAACTGCTCCTGCTCCATTGCATGGCACACTTGCACCTCCTGGAATGAGCTCCTTGACCCCTCTCACCTTGCCACTGCTGCATTGAACTCATGGACAAGGCGATGGTAAGCAGGTCTGCGCACACCTCCTGCATCCACTGACTGGTCTGCTGGATTTGGCTCTCTGTGAGGGTTATCAAGCTCTTGATGGAGAAAGCCATGCCTACATGCGCCCCAGACATGGCAGCACTCATGGCCTGGATGGGCTCTGCCATTGTCTATGCATCATTTATGGCAACTCAACCAAATGTTCCCTTACCTCTCGCTGCAACTCCAACAGATTCCATGTGACCAACATCAGAGGCCCATCATCAAGATGGGGCTCAGCACAGGCGTGGCCTCTCACAGACTTCCGACTGTCAATGGCCTCGATTGTCACAGCCTCCATCAGCTGCATGACTGCATCTGTGATGTGCTCATCAGCTTGTGACCCTGAATCTACTTGTGAGAGCAGATCCACTGATGTGAGAATATCTGTGCTGGTGGAGGGTGCAGGAGAATGATGTGATGCGGCACCCTCTGAGGAACCCACTGCCTTGGAGGGGGTGAACTACAGGTGTGATCTCAGCATTTGTTCATTCTTCTGGGATGCGGAGACCTGCATGAGAGAACAAAATAGTTAGGGATTAGGGTTTTACATCTCTCCCTCCTACCCATACTTGTTGTGAATCTCCATTTGTCTAGTGGTGGACACATGAACCCAATTCCTCTTCACTCTCTGGGTTATCATTCCTGTTTGACTATCTGCAATCACCCAACCACCCTGCAAAACAGCCAGTTCAAGGATTTCCTCAACTTCTGCCATCAGTGCCCTAATGTTGGCCACTCCACCACTTGTCTGGGACCTCTCCTTACTGTTGTGAGCCTGCAGCCAGGAGAGATACTGTGACACAAGGTTAGCATGTCATGTATGCTGGTGGCATTCCTATGGCCCATGATGGTGGCCTCTCAATGCCTCCTCCATATGTTCGCTCTCACAGGACATGGAGGGGGTAAGCAAAGATAGAAATCTGGCTATTGTCAAAATGCAATCAGGCATCATAAGGCAGCTCGTGCTGGCACTCTCCATGGCTAGCGCCTGGTTGGTCTTTCCCTCCCCACGTGGCGATTCATCCCATTTGGCCACATGCAAGCCCCAATGATGAGTACCATATTTTAGAATCACCCTGGCAGAGTGGAAGATGTCATTGAGCCATTTACATTACTGAACCCAGGAGCGCAGTGTGGCCCCATGACTGCTGATCTCTGCTGCTATCTCCATCCAAGCTTCCTTGATCAGGTAGGAGAGTCTCTTCTTGTTATCCGTTAGGAAGAGTAGGGAAGGAGAAAAGAGAACCTACAGGGAAGCATTGCTGAACTGTGGGGCCACCTGAAGTCTTCCCTTCGACATGCCTCCTGGCCACCTCCTTGACTATCTGGTTGAGCTGCAATGGATTGCCTTGTATGGATTCAGCAATGGTAAGCCTTCAGGTTGCTGAACTCAGTAATTATCAGCCTTCAGGTTGGTGGTGTCCACTCTGGAGTGAGTTCCATCTCAGAGGTCCTGTTTAAGCTCTGCTGACTGGATCTTTTTGGAGGAGATTTGTCATAGTCAGGAGAATGCATGCTAAGATTCATTGTGGCCTGTTGCATGCTGCACAGCCTTGCTATCATGAGGGCATAGCCCTTGCCACCAGCTGTATGGAGACTAGCTGAGGTGAAGGAGGAAAGAACCAGGCAACCAACAGAGCCCCTTTCTGCCTGGGCCAGATCACCCAGTAACAGTGCACACAACCCTAATTCCCCATTCACCAACAGTCCCATCCTGCCTTCCCTCTGTTACTGCACGCTTTTGGCACAATGCTAAGGACCACCACAAATCAAACATTTCAAATCAAATATATAAATCAAACATTGCTACATTGCATATAGAAGTCAATTAATCAACCTCGTCTTAATGCCTGAATTCCATGTGCCCTTGCCTGTCCTGGTGTTCCCATGCAGTGGTGCCCCAGTGGCTGCAGCATGGTTGATGGAAGGCTGCTGATTTTCAGAGCCGGAGACTGTAGATTCCTTTGGAGGACGGCCTCAATCAGCGTTGGACCTAGAAGGCCTGTCTATGGGCTGCTCCATCTTGTTATTGGCTGTATCAGCCTGGACTGGTTAGCAGAGAACAGAAGGGCACTGGTGGAGTGGCAGCAGTGGGAGGATGAATACTGTTTTTCTGAGACAGGACAGTAGGTTCATGCTCCAAGGAGTCACTTCCACTTCCCTGGGGCAGCACCTCAGTAATCTCAGTGATCCATTGGATCCCCTGGCTAGTGCCTTGACAATCCTAATAGTCTGTTGGAGGACAGATAGCTGGACTGCTGTGACACTATGCAAGCCCCTTTGCACGCTGAAATCCAGAATGGCAGTAGTCTGACCTTCATGCAACATTGGCCATCATGATTAGGTCCATAAGTGTGAGAAAGGAGTTGGCCACCACTTCCATTCTGGATGGAAAAGATGGGTCCTGAGCTCTGTAGGAAGTCCTATGCCAAGTCAGTTCTGTGTTCCTCCATGTGACTTGACATTGGCTGCAGACTTCCGGTGTGCTTCCCAATGTGCCAAGCATTTAGTTATATGTACCCACCAGTATTCTTTGGTAAGCAGCCCTGTCAAAGTGCTAATTTGAATCATCTGCAGCAGAACCCTGTGTCACCTCGCCTTCCAGTGATCTGGCACCTGTGCTATCCTTGCTTCCTGCTCTAGTTGCAGGTCACTCATGCCTGGTGTCTTACCACTTACAGATACCATCCATATACCATCCATGTACCATCCTTTAAATTACATGCAATGTCAATATCTGAGCTGGTGAGAGTGTGAAATCAAGTAATGCTGTATCCTCATCGTCATTCTCCCCTTGCTGTTCCTTGAATGCCTGGTCTAGGGGAGGCAGTGACATTGTGGTATTGTCACTGGACTGGTAATCCAGAGACCCAGGGTAATGGTCTGGGGAGCTGGGTTCGAATCCCACAAGGGCATTCAATTAAAAAAAATCTTGAGTTAATGATGACTGTGAAACCATTGTCAATTGTCATAAAAACTCTTCTGGTTAACTGATTTCCTTCCTTGAGGGAAGGAAATCTGCCGTCCTTACCTGGTTTTGTCTACAAGTGACTCCACATCTGCAGTAATGTGGTTGACTCTTAAATGCCCTCTGAAATGGCCTAGCAAGCCGCTCAGTTGTACCAAATCGTTAAAAAGTCAATAAAAAGAAATGAAATCCCACGGACCACCCAGCATTGACCTTGGCACAGGAAAATTGGGAGAGCTGTCTCACAGTCTAGTGAAACAGCAGCCTGACATAGTAATACTCACGGAATCATAACTTACACATAATGTCCCAGACACCACCATCAACATCCCTGGGTATGTTCTGACCCAGCAGAGGTGGCAGCACAGTGATATACAGTCGAGAGAGAGTTGCCCTGGGAGTGCTGAGCATTGACTCCACCCCTATGAAGGCATCAGGTCAAACATGAGCTGATTATCACATATGGCGCCCGCACCACTCCCTGCACCTTCACCCCGCCTCACCCTCCCCACTCCCACCCTCAACTGATAGATCAGTACTCTTCCATGTTGAAAACCACTTTGAGGAAGCACTGAGGGTGACAAGGGCACAGAATGTAATCTGGGTGGGGGACTTCAATGTCCATCACCAAGAGTGGCTCGGTAGGACCACCACAGGCCGAGCTGGCTGAGTCCTAAAGGTCTTTGCTGCTAGACTGGGTCTGCAACAGGTGGTGAGGGAACCACCAACAGAGAAAAGCATACTTGACATCATCTTCACCAATCTGCCTGCTGCAAATGCATCTGTCCATGACAGCTTCAGGAGGAGTGACCACTGCACAGTCCTTGTGGAGATGAAGTCCTGTCTTCACATTGAGGATACCCTCTGTCATGTTGTGTGGCACTACCACCATGCTAAATGGGATAGATTTTGAACAGATCTAGCAACTCAAGGCTGGGCCTCCATGCAGCACTGTGGGCCATCAGCAGCAGCAAAATTGTACTTAACCACAATGGGTAACCTCATGGCCTGGCATATCCCCCACTCTACCATTACCACCAAGCCAGGGCATCAACCCTGGTCCAATGAAGAGTGCAGGAGCAGCATCAGGCATACCTAACAATAAGGTATCAACCTGGTGAAGTCACAACACAGGACTACTTGCATGCCAAGCAGCATAAGCAGCAAGTGATAGTTGGAACTAAACGATCCCACAACCAATGGGTAAGATCTAAGCTCTGCAGTCCTGCCACATCCAGTTGTGAATGGTGGTGGACAATTAAACAATTCACTAGAGGAGGAGACTCCACAAATATCCCCATCCTCAGTGAGGAGGAGCCCAGCATATCAGTGCAAAAGGTAAGTTTGAAGGATTCACAACAATCTTCAGCCAGAAGTGCCGAATGGATGATCCATCTTAGCCTCCTCCGGAGGTCCCCAGCATCACAGATGCCAGTCTTCAGCCAATTCGACTCACTCCACGTGATATCAAGAAATGGCTGAAGGCACTGGATACTGAAATAGTGCTGAAGATTTGTGCTCCAGAACTTGCCATGCCCCTAGCCAAGCTGTTCCAGTACAGCAACAACACTGGCATTTAGCCGGCAATGTGAAAAATTGCCCAGGTATGCCCTGTACACAAAGGCAGGACAAATCCAACCCGGCCAATTACCACCCCATCAGTCTACTCTTGATGCTCAGTAAAGTAATGGAAGGGGTCATCAACAGTGCTATCAAGCAGCACTTGCTTAGCAATAACCTGCTCACTGACCTTCAGTTTGGGTTCTGCCAGAATCACTCAGCTCCTGACCTCATTACAGCCTTGGTTCAAACATGGACAAAAGAGCTGAACTCCAGAGGTGAGGTGAGAGTGACTGCCCTTGTCATCAAGGCAGCATTTGATCAAGTATGGCATCAAGGAGCCCTAGCAAAACTGTAGGTAATGGGAACCAGGGGAAAACTCTCTGCTGGTTGGAGTCATACATAGCACGAAGGAAGATGGTTGTGGTTGTTGAAGGTCAAACATCTCTGTTCCAGGACATCACTGCAGGAGTTCCTCAGGGTTGTGTCCTAGGCTCAACCGTCTTCAGCTGCTTCATCAATGACCTTCTTTCCATCATAAGGTCAGAAGTGGAGATGGTCACTGATGATTGCACAAAGTTCAGCACCATCCGTGATCCGCAAATGCAGCGAGGTCTGGGCAATATCCAGGCTTGTGCTGACAAATAGCAAGTAATATTTGCGTCACACAAGTACCAGACAATGACCATCCCCAACAAGAGAGAATCTAACCATTGCCTCTTGACATTCAATGGCATTACCACTATTGAATCCCCCACTATAAACATCCTGGGGTTTACCATTGACCAGAAACTGAACTGGACTAGCCATGTAAATACAGTGGCTACAGGGGCAGGTCAGAGGCTAGGAATTGTGCGATGAGTAACTCACCTCCTGACTCTTCAAAGCCTGTCCACCATCTACAAGGCACAAGTCAGGAGTGTGATGGAATATTGTCAACCTGCTTGGATGAGTGCAGCTCCAGCAACACTCAAGAAGTTTGACACCATCCAGGACAAAGCAGCCCACTTGATTGGCACCCCATCCACAAACATTCACTTCCTCCACCACCAATGAACAGTGACAGCAGTGTGTACCATCTACAAGATGCACTGCAGAAACTCACCATGGATCCTTAGGCAGCACCTTCCAAACCCACGACCACTACCATTTAGAAGGACAAGGGCAGCAAACACATGGGAATACCACCACCTTGAAGTTCCCCTCCAAGCCACTCTCCATCCTGACTTAGAATTATATCGCCGTTCTTTCGCTGTCGCTGGGTCAAAATCCTGGAACTCCCTCCCTAACAGCACTGTGGGTGTCCCTGCACCACAGGGACCGCAGCGGTTCAAGAAGGCAGCTCACCACCACCTTCAAAAGGGCAATTAGGGAAGGGCAATGAATGCTGGCCTAGCCAGCGATGCCAACATCCCTTAAATGAATAAAAAGTTGTCATTCATGAGCAGCTGAAAAGAGATAGAACCATGGGCAAGGTGGTGAGGTGGAAATTAGGAGGCCCATTCTTACAAAATCTCTAGCTTGCAAACCAAAATAGCGTGTGGGATGAGGTGGGGTTTGTGATGGAGGATTAGCCTTGAGTTTTGATGGTTTCAACCCCACCGCTGGCCACAGCCTCAGCAATAAACATCCCAATAATGGCCCGGCCATGTTTCCTGGCAGTTAGGACATACAGGCATATCAGTTGCCCCCCATGTAGCACCTTCCCTCTGCAGTTTTTTGCCAAATTTTCTTGCAAGAGGGAGGGAAGTGTGTCAGTGAGTGTCATGCAATCTGTTTAGGTGATGTGACTGTTGTGGTTCAATAGCTGTCAGTGCAAGCTGAGAGTTCTGGGTGTGAAGCTTGTAGCAGTCATAAGTGTGTGAAAATGTAGTGAAGCATATGAATATCATGTATGAGTCCTGATTGATGGATAGTTGATAGGTCAGTGATGGGGGTGTGGTGAATTGAATAGTGTCTGCAACTACATAGGAATAAAACTAGTGGTGCAGCTGGTAAGATATAACATTTGAAGATACAGTCACAGACCTTGATCACTCATGTGAGGCCATTGAACTTCTTGTGGCACTGCATCCAAGTTCTCAGGGCTAGACTTCTGGCAATAACGCCCAGGACTATCTGCTCCCACTGCCTTCTGACCGAGGTGAAGCAGCAGGATTGAGCACAAGACTTGAACCAGGAAGAGTCAGGAGGTGAACCAGTGAGAGAGAGCACAAGATGAACATAGGAGAGTCTGGGAGGCGAAGCAGCAATAGAGAGTATGAGATTCGAACCAAGGAGTATCCGGGAGGTGAAGCAGCAAGATAGAGTGTGAGGCCAGAACCAGGGCGAGTCCGGGAGGTAAAGCAGAAAGAAGGTGCGCGAGACCTGAGACCTGGAAACAGCAAGGTAGAGCATGAGACTCAAACCATGGAGAGTTGGAGGCAAAGCAGCAAGAGAGAACGCGAGACTCAAACCATGAAGAACCCAGGAGATAAAGCAATGAGAGAGAGTGCGAAACCCGAATCAGGGAGAGTCCAGGAGGTAAAACAGCAACAGTGTGAGACTCGAAACAGGGAGAGTCGGAAGATGAAGCAGCAAGAGACAGTGTGAGACTTAAACCACGGAGAGTCGGGAGGTAAAGCAGTCAGAGAGCAAGTGAGACTCGAACCACGAAGGGTCTGGGAAGTAAAGCAATGAGAGAGAGTGCAAGACTTGAATCAGAGAGAGTCCAGGAGCTGAAGCAGCGAGATTCCGAGGAGCCCCAAGACCCAGTCAGAGCCACGTTCAGAAATGAAAATTGAGGTGTGACATCATGGAAGAAGGTGGGTGATCGGCTGGTGAGTATTTGCTCTTTATCCTGTTTATCTTAACTGTAGAATTTCAATCAGGGTAAGTAGAACATTTATTGAAATAATAATATAAGCACAGGCAGGACTAGAGACATGAATTAAAATTTAATTAGTAAAATAATTAATTAATTAAACATCATAAAGATGGCAAGACACGTCATATGTGGCAGCTGCAGAATGTTGGTGCTTGTGGACACCAGTGTGATTCAAGGCAAACACGTCCGCAGTAAGTGCCTGTTGCTTGAGGTACCACTGCTCAGGGTCATTGAGCCGGAGGCCAAGCTGCAGACACTGTGACACATCAGGGAGGGGGAAAGTTACCTGGGCATTTTATTCTAGGAGGCAGTTACGCCCCTCAGGCTGGCAGAACTTCAGAGTTAGTCAATGGTAAGGGACAGGAGGGTGTGACTGCGAGTCAAGCAGGTATGGGGAATCAGCATGTGGTGTTGGGGGACCCTCAGCCCCTGACTTTGTCCAACAAGTATGAGGTGCTTGTTACCTGTGTGAATGAGGAGGACTGCAAGGAGGATGAGCAGACTGACCTTGGCATCTTGGTGAAGGATACCATTCAAGTGGGGAGAACAGATAGGAATGTGGTAGTGATAGGAGACAGCATAGTCAGAGGTATAGATACTCTTCTCTCCAGCTGCGATCGGGAGTTCTGGTGTTTGTGTTGCTTGCTCTGTGCCGGGGTTAAGGACATCTCCTTGCAGCTGGAGAGGAACTTGGATTGGGAGTGGGGAGATCCAGTTGTCATGGCCCCTGTGGGAACCAACAACATAGGTAGAACCAGGAATGTTATTCTGTCAAAAGAATTTGGGGAGTTTGGGACCAAAATTAAAATGCAGAACATCAAAGTTAATCATCTCTGGATTGTTATTTGAGTCACATGCCAATTGGCATAGAGTCAAGTAGATTAAAAAAATTAAACATGTGGCTCAAAGAGTGATGTTGATGAAGAGGTTTCGATTTATGGGGCACTGGTATGAGTACTCATGGAAGAGTGGGCTATTCCATTGGGATGGGCTTCACTTAAACTGCCTGGGACTAGTGTCTTAGCCAGTGGTATAGCTAGGGCTGTGGAAAGGGCTTTACACTAACAAAAGGGGATGAAGGAGGGAGATTTAGAAATCAAAAGAGAAAGGTCAGGGGATTGGAACAGCATAGCGATGTGAGTATAGGCAAGCAGAATGGAACAGGAAGGGACAGAAAAATTGTTTAACAAAAATAAAAATTGTACATCAGTGAATAAGGTCATTGTAAGCAATAGAAGGAAAATACAAAATTAAGGATTCTTTATCTAAATGCACAAAGCATTTGCAATAAGATGGATGAACTAGTGGCACAGATAGAGGTAAATTATTTAGATCTAATCACCATTACAGAAATATGGCTACAAAGTGATCAAGGTTGGGAAATAAGTATTCCAGGGTACACAATATTTCAAAAAGACAGACAGAATGGTAAAGAAGGATGGGTAGTGCGTAGTAAAGTATGACAGAAAGACATTAGTGAGAAAGGATCTGGCATCAGAAGATCATGAAGTCAAATCAGTATGGGTGGAAATTAAAAATATCAAGAGTCAGAAAACACTGGAGAAGTAGTTTATAGGCCCCCTGACAGTCATTATACCATTGGATGGAGTTTAAACAAGAACTTCCCGGAGCTCGTAACAAAGGAAATGTAATAATTGTGGGAAACTTTAATCTTCAAACAGACTGGGACAATTAAATTGGCAAGAGTGGTCTAGAAGATGAGTTTGTAAAATGTTTTCATGACAGTTTCTTGAAGCAATACATCGTGGAATTGTCTAGGGATAAAGCTATCTTAGATCTAGTATTGTGTAATGAAGCAGGGCGAATTAGTAATGTTGTAGTAAAAGACCCACTGGGAAATGGTGGTCATAATACCACTGAATTCCATGTCAAGTTTAAAAGTGACATTCTCCAATCACAAACGAGAATCTTAAACTTAAACAAAGCCAATTACACAGGTAAGGGGGAGAATTGGCTAAGGTTAATTGGGTAAATAGACTAAAGTAATGGTGGTAAATGAACAGTGGGAGACATTTAAAGAAACAATTAAAAATGCCCAACAAAATACACTCCATTGAAAAGAAACTTAGCAAGAAAGATCCACCTGTGGCTCACTCAGGAAGTTAGGGATAGTATTAGATTGAAAGAAGAGGCTTACAGCCTTGCAAGAAATTGTAGCAAGTCTAAGAATTGGGAGTGAATTAGAAACCAGCAAAGGGCCAACAAAAAACTGATAAAAGGGAAAAATAGAATATGAGAGTAAACTAGTCAGAAATATAAAAAACAGATTGTATGCACTTTTAAAAGTATATAAAAAGGAAAAGCGTAGCTAAAGTGAACATTGGTGGGTTAGAAGCAGAGGCAGGTGAAATTATAATGGGGAATGAGGAAATGGCGGAGGCAATGAACAAATATTCTGTGTCTGTCTTCACAGTAGAAGACACAAGTTTCATGCTAGAAATTGACAATAATCTAGGGGTTAAAAAGAGTGAGGAAATTAATATCAGCAGAGAAAAAGTATTGGACAAACTTAAGGGACTAAAATCTGACAAGTTCCTTGGACACCCTAAAAGAGTTCTAAAAGAGATAGAATTATAGAAAGTTTGCACACAGAAGGAAGCCATTTGGCCCATCATGTGTGTGCTGGCTGAAAATATGAGTCACCCAGCCTAATCCCACTTGACAGCATTTGGTCCGTAGCCCTGCAGGTTATGGCATTTCAGGTGCACATCCAGGCACTTTTTAAATGAGATGAGGCTTTCTGCCTCTACAACCCTTTCAGGCAATGAGTTCCAGACCCCTACTACCTTCTAAGTGAAAACATTTTTCCTCATCTCCCCTCTAATCCTTCACTTTAAATCTATGCCCCCTGGTCACTGACCTCTCTGCTAAGGTAAATAGGCTCTTCCCAGCCACTGTCTCCAGGCCCTTCACAATTTTTTACATCTCAGCTAAATCTCCCCTCAGCCTTCTCTATTCCAAGGAGAACAATCCCAGCCTATCCAATCTTCCCTCATATCAGCAATTTTTTAGTTCTGGCAATATCCTTGTAAATCCCCTCTGTACCCTCTCCAGCGCAATTACATCCTTTCTGTAATGAGGTGACCAGAACTGCAAGCTGCAGAGATAGTGGATGCACTGGCTATGATTTTCCAAAATTCCTTAGATTCCAAAACGGTCTCATCAGATTGGAAGTTGACAAATGTTACACTGCTTTTCATGAAAGGAGGGAGAGAGAAAACAGTGAACTACAGGCCAGTTAGCATAACATCAGTCATTGGGAAAATGCTGGAGCCTCTTATTAAGTAAGTGTTAACAATGCACTTAGAAAAACGTTGTATGATTAGAACCAGTCAACATGGTTTTGCTGAAAGGAAATCCTGTCTATCAAATGTATTAAAGTTATTTGAGGATGTAATTAGTAGGGTAGATAAAGGGAACCTAATAGATGTAGTATATCTGGATTTCCGAAAGGCATTTGATCAGGTGTCTCACAAAAGGTTAATAAAGTTGGGGTAAAACATTAGCATACATAGAGGATTGGCTAACACTCAGGAAGTAGAGACTGAGCATAAATGAGCTTTTTCAAATTGGCAGGCAGTGAATTGTGGAATGCAGAAAGGATCAGTGCTGGGGCCTCAGCTATTTATAATCTATATTAACGACTTAGTTGAAGAGGCAGAGAATAATGTATCTAAATTCGCTGATGATACAAAGCTAGGTGAAAAGGTTCACTGGCAGGAGGACACAGAAAGGCTGTAAAGAGATATAGACAGTGTTTTGGCAGGTGGATGGTATATGCCAGGCTGCCCAAATCCCAGAGGGAAACTTGAAGCAGCTGGCACAAGTATTTGCAATTTGTACTTATTTTGAGATGCAGGCTTTGAATTTAGTAAAAAGGCTACCAAATCTTAAAGGTTTCTTACAAAACTAAATTAAACCTTTATTAAAAGAAGAAATTATTTTAAGCACATACAGAGATCTACAAATTACTACTATGATAACTTCTAAATCCCCCAATTAATCTAACCCCCAGTTACACCTCTGTTGAGGCAACAGTGAGACACATAGATTTTAAAAGACTCAGGCAAAGTAACACACAATATCCTGAACAGTTGAATTCAAAGTGAATTTTTCTCAGCTTCGGTTCCTTGCAGACAACAATTTGATGCTTAGATGCTGGAGGCTTTTCACATTTATGTTAGATTTTAGAGTGCCTGCCCTTGCACATAGTCTTCTCTCCTTTATACATATTTTCCCCTTTGAATGCAAATTTCCATTGTTTCATTATGCCTTTTGACTTTAACTCTAATAATAAAATCTATGATAGTACTAATTTTACTAGTAATCTTTGGGAAAACTAAGCACACTGGGCAGAATTTTCTGCCTACCAGGTGGGCCCGCCCCAATTTCCGGCGGGCGGGGAGCTGATCCCTGCCGGAGAAGCGGGCCCCGGCGCTATTTTAAGTGGGCGGACCAATTAAGGCCCACCCAATGTGATGCCTGGTGGAAAGTGCACTACGCTTACTGTGCGGGTGGGGGGATTCCCCAAAAGCGAGTGCGGTCTTTCGCGCATGCGCATGAAAGAGCGCACGTCTCCCTGAGGCTAAGTGCTCAGGGAGATCGCTGACAGCTGTATACACATTAAAAATAGAAAAAAAAATCCTTAACATATCCCCCTCATGTGTCACATGAGATGGGACATGTTAATAAATTTCACTAAAACTTTATTACACTTTTTAAAATCCTACATGAAACCTCATCCCGCCGGTGGATGAGGCTTCATGTTTTTTCAGAAGCCTGCCGGGGCTCCTGGCCTGCCCACCAACCTTAAGGTTGGATGGGCAGGTCCTTTAATTGTTTTAATGATCCTGTCAATGGCCTCAATTGGCCATTGACAGGTCGGCAGGCGCACAGCTGATTTTGCTGTCCCCCCGCTTTCCTGAAGATTTAAATGGGGTGGGTTCCCCCCGACGTCATCCCGCATCATTTTGTGCGTCAACCAGCGGGCCCCACCCCCTGCTTGCCGACGGCAAAATCCAGCGCACCATTTCTTAACTTCTCCTGGCTAGGTGTAACATTTCACCCACTCTTTTGAATTCAAGCTAGTCTGGTTTATTTAAAAATGCAAATGTTCCCTTTACGCCTCACATTCTAAAACTTACCCCATGTTTGTCTACTTAATATTTCAAACCTAGCTTATCTTCTGATACATCAAAGCCTTGAAACCAGCTTCCTTTAATTCAATTAACACACACACATATAGACACAGACCCCACTATTACTCTACAATAAATTCCAATAACATTATGAAAATTATTATATCTTCCTGACAACAGGTTAAGTGAGTGGACAACAAGGTGGCATATGGAGTATATTGTAGGGAAGTGTGAAGTTATTCACTTTGGTTATAAGAATAGAAAATATGAATATTTTTTAAAAGGTCAGAGACTTGTAAGTGTTGATGTTCTAAGAGACTTGTGTATGCTCGTACAAGGAACGCAGAAAGTTAGCATGCAAGTACAGCAAGCAATTAAGAAGGCAGATGGCGTGTTGGCCTTTATTGCAAGGGGATTGAAATAATGGAATAAAAAATTCCTGTTCCAATTGTATCGCGTTTTGGTGAGGCCACACCTGGAGTACTGTGTTCAGTTTTAGCCTCCATATTTAAGAAAGGATAGACTTGCATTGGAGGTGGTGTAGCGAAGATTCACTAAATTGGTCCTTAGGATGAGAGGGTTGCCCTATGATGAGAGGCTGAGTAAATTGGGCCTATATTCTCTGGATTTTAGAAGAATGACAGGCAATCTAATTGAAACAGGCAAGATTCTGAAGGGGCTTGATGGGGTAGATGCTGATTGTTTCCACTGGTCAGGGATTCTAAAACATGGGGCACAGTCTCAGGATAAGGGGCCAATCATTTAGGTCTGAAATGAGGAGAAATTTCTTCACTCAAAGGGTTGTGAATCTTTGAAATTCCCTAGTCCAGAAAGTTGTGGCTGCTCCATTGTTGAGTAAATTTAAGGCTGGGGTAGATGGATTTTTGGTCTCAAGGGAGCGAGCAGGAAAGTGGAGTTGAAACCCAAGATCAGCCATGATCGTATTGAATGGCGGAACAGGCTTGATGGGCCATGTGGTCTACTCCTGCTCCTAATTCTTATGTTCTTGTGGCTGTGTGTTTTGATGATTTTCTTGCCACCCGCGTATACAAGACATCTTTCCTCCTTTCCACCTCCTCCACCAAGGCCTCCAGTGCAGCATCCAAAAAACCTGGAGCCCACTTTCTCCCACGTTATGCCATTCTTTAATGTTTCCTGGTTAGATTCACTTCCTGCACAACTGCCAGCACCACATCTGGGCACAATGCGCCTCCCCTTTAAGAGATATAGGCTAGCTTTAAGTATTTCTAGCCACTCATGATATTGGTAACCTGCTGATGCATGCAGCTTATGAACAGCACAGTTAGTGCTCACTGGATGCTGAAATCTTTGAAATGAGTAGGCAGCATGAAGTTGGCATGCTGCCTGCATTGCAAATAATGGACATGGGTTACTGGTGCATTGCAATCTCCACACTCATTTTCAGGGGTTATCAAATTTAGCTCCCATTCTGTTTAAGTCAGGGATTCACTTCCTGCAGGCAAGGGCTGGAATATTTTTAATATATTTTGATTCTCAGGATGTGGGCAAGTCTGGCTTTTATGCTCATCCCGAGTTGATGCATGCTTATTACATTGTAGAAACTACAGTGCTATCATAAAATTGGTTGCAGGGCAGTGTAAGATAACTTTCATAAATGGGTGCGGTGATCTTACTGTCACTAAACTTGAGTATCTATGGTGGACTCAAATTTGTAACAAGAACTTACGTTTTCTCTGAATCAACGTTAACTTTGGCCAATGTGTTCCATCCTTAGAGATCCACGAGAAAGTTTCAAGGAGTATGCCAAATTGTAGGTGAAAGTAATGCTTTTTTTGCTACAGCAAACTAAGCTGATTCAAATTGGCACAGCTCCACGGTGTGTATGCAATACAGTGAAGTCAATGGAAAGTAAATGGCGATTGGAAACTATCATCAGCAGTGCAGCATTTGAAAAAGGCGAGTTGGTAATCTGTGGGAACAGGTGAAAGACACATCTAGAGACAGGCAGCAGCATCTTGGGATAGTCCTAGCAACTTATCTGGAGACAGTAGTGCCCCATGGTTTCTAGGTTGGTACCAGTTTCTCTTTATTGGGGGAGTGGGTGGGGATGATGTTGATGGTTAACTGGATGAATTGCACACTGGCCCTTCCCCCACCCCCGCATTACCCCTGGTGGATCTGGCTTCTCCTAGAGGGTGTGCATTCCCATGTGGAGTTGCTATTTAATCACCTGCACGTGGCCGCTACAATAATCGGTGGGGCAGGGGTTTGGGCCCAGCAACTCATCACGCAGCACCTCCCTAGAACTGGGAATAAGCTCACTATGTAACTTATCAAAGCATCTCCTTTATAAGGAGGTAAAAAAGCAAATTCCTGCAACAGTACAGTTGCTGGAAAACAGCAGGTGAGTCAACATCTACAGGAAGAGCAAACAACATTTCTTCAGAAGGGTTTGGACTATTTGATCCTTTGTTAACCAACCTCGGGTATCTGATGCTTTGCTCCTCCATTTGGGATATCTGATGATATGTTTGCCCATTTAAGGTTGGAGTATCATGCTTTACTCACCATGCAGATAAGGGCTTAATATTTTTAATATATTTTGATTCTTAGGATGTGATAAAGTTGTCATTTATGCTCATCCCGAGTCGGTGAGTGTTTATTACATTGTAGAAACTACCGTGCTATCATAAAATTGAATGCAGGGCAGTGTAAGGTAAGTCTCATAAATAGGTGCAATAATATTACCGTCACTAAACTAGAGTAACTATGGTAGACTCGAATTTGTAACAAGTACTTAAGTTTTCTCTGAATCAATGTTAACATTGGCCAGTGTGTTCTAAGTAGGCTGTGGTGAACTATTGTAAGACCAGATTCATAGAAACTCAAATCTGCAGAAACTGGGTTGACAATGCCAAGTTACATTTCACATGAAACTTTTACAACTAGCAGAGAGGAAACCATGTAATCAATTCAGATCTTCCAGGTGAGAGTATGGTAACATCTATTTTAGTAAACAAAAGAATATTTTCATATAACTTGCTTGGACACAATCATTTTATTAGATGACACATTTTTATCAAACTGGAACAATTTTTTTAGCAGATTTAACATAGCATTTATATTAGACTTAGATTATATAACATGACTAAAGCAAACTCAAGAAGTTTCCATTATTTGTTTAGTAGATTTAGAGTCATTTTTACATAGAAAATGGTACAATAATAACAAAAAACTAATTGCTAGAAAGTTCAAATATGAAGAGGAAATATTGGGAATGCACAAGGGGTAGTTGGCATTTGAAAGAGACAGGTGAATGTTATAGATGGCAACTTTGTTGCAACTGATAAACGTTTACACCCAAAAAATATATGGTCAGTAGTAATCTGTCTTAGTTGCTAAGTGATTTACTAACAGCAGCATTTTGAAATACAGCTCTGTTCTTGGCACCAGTTATTCATTTTAGTCACCAAAATTATTTAAGATTTTAAGACTGTAAAGAATGAAAAATTAAGGAATCATTAACAATAAGCATTGCAAATTGCATACACTAATGTCTACACCCAAATATTCAATTTGCATTCCTTTTGTCTGAGATTCCATGCTAGGATTCTTGTGACTTTTACCCTGTAGAATGTTGACTGAATTAATACTGTGTACCTAGAAAATCATACCTTTAGAAGTAAAATGTTTACAATATGACTAAATAGTATAATGATTAAGTTTTAAGTTTTCTTTTTATTTGTCAGCTAAGTGTGCTGATTCTATGCAATTTGCAATTTAGATAAAAACACTCGAAAGTGAAGCAAATACGGTATGTAATCATGTTTTGAATCACAAGCTGAGGTAACAGCCTTGAAATCACTTGAATAATTTAAGACAAAATACGAACAGGTGGAGCCATTTTGTCGAACATGCTAGGTCTTTAACTGAAGCTAGCTACTCTATTGGTAATAGTGAATTGGATGCTCATATGATAGATACTCTGTATCCAGGGCCAGAATTTTTACCTTGATGGGCGGGCGGGCCCCACCGGCTCAGCGGCGGGCAGGCAGCCAAATTTCGCAGCCAAAACGGGGCCTGTCGCCATTTTGAGTGGGCGGGCCAATTAAGGCCCGCCCGGCGGCCTGCCCGACAGGAAGCGCTATGTGCTTTCTGTCCACGGGGGGGTAGGGATTCCCCATCTGTCAAAGTGCGCTCTTTCACGCATGCGCGCAAAAGAGCGCATTGCTCCCTGAGACTAAGTGCTGTCTCAGGGAGATTACTGACAGTATAAAAATCTTTAAAAATAGAAAAATATTAAAATTATTAACATGTCCCCCTCATGTGATAATGTCACACGAGATGGGACATGTTAATAAGAAGCATATAAACTTTATTGAAGTTTTTAAAAACGGACATGAAACCTCATCCCGCCAGTGGATGAGGTTTCATGTATTGTCAGAAGCCCGCTGGGGCTCCTGGCCTGCCCGCCAGCCTTAAGGTTGGACGGGCAGGGCCTTTAATTACCTTAATTATCCTGTCAATGGCCTCAATTGGCCATTGACAGGTCGGCGGGCGGACAGCTAATTTCGCTGTCCGCTCACCTTCCTCAATATTTAAATGGATCGGGATGACGTCGGGGGTTCCTCCCAATGTCATCCCGCGTCATTTTCCCAACAGCGAGCGGGCCCTGCCCGCAAATCGCCGATGGGAAAATTCTGCCCCAGGTTTTCCTTTTTATGGAAAATAAAATCAGATGAGGCACAAAACAGGCTGCTATTCACTCTCCCCTATTTAGAATTACTACTGAAGTTGAATTTCACTCCCATCACTCCAGTGGAGGGCCCCTCACATATTGATTCTAAAAATAGCGCATAACATGGATTTATTAAAATTTATTCATTCATGGGTTGTGGCTGTCGCTGGTCAAACTAGCATTTATTGTCCATTCCTAAGTTGCCCTTGAGGAGGTGGTGGTGCGCCACCTCCTTGAACTTCCAAGGTGTTGTAGGGAGGGAGCAATCCAAATCTGATGCTTTTGGTACAAGTCCCATGGGTTAGTTAGAAGGTCTTTGCAGGGTCAACTGAGCTAGGTGTATCTTTGTTGTATCCGAATCCAATGCCTAGGTTGAAGTTTAGTGGACCACCTGGTTTTATTTTTATTATACTTCTCTATCGGAATTTGAAACATCTGAGTGGCTTGCTTGATCATTTTAGAGGGCAGTTAAGAGTCAACTACACTGCTCTGTGTCTGGAGTCACATATGAGTCAAATTGGGTATGGGCGCAGGTTTCCTTAACTAAAGGACATTAGTGAACCAGTTGGAATTTTATGACAAAGAGTAGCTTCATGGTCACTATTAATAATATGAGCTTTTAATTCCAGGTTTATTTCATTTGGTTTTTTTTAAACTGAGTTCAAATTTACAAACTGCCATTGATGAGGTGCGTAACTTGGTTTCAAAACGCGTGACTGTTATTATATTTGGATCACAACGTTTAGGACAAAGTGTGAGGGCCTTATATGTTGATTTTAAATAAATTAATTTAAATTGAACTTGATATTTTAAGAAAAAGGGTATGTACTTCTGATCACAAAAAAATGATATAACTTTTAACTGTGTAAAACTGAAATGCAGCATGTGGAATTGCAATATGTTAAAAAATAATGAATTCCTGCCTTTAATATTACAACCTTCCAAAATTACTTCATATTTGGGATAGGACGCAAGAATAGATTAAAACAATTTTCCATTATCATATTAGAACTCAGTGGGTAGGTCCGACTTGCTGATATTGTTCGCTGGTCTGGACCGAACATAGCAGCAATAATGCAAAAATAATGAAAAATTCCAATTTAAATTTAAGCCATAATTTATGAGTACTTTGTACTGCTGATAGAATGCAGATCCAGCACTGGGAACCACAGGACCATAAGCAGAGTTGCAGTTGGCAATAGTGCTTAAATGACTACAGAAGCAGGCTCAAATAGCTATAATACCAAGTAGGTATTTTAACAATAAAATTAAACTGAAATTAACAAGTTTATGTAAAATTCAGAAAAGCTTCTTTTTTGATATAATAATGATGCTTGTAAAGATTAAAATACTGAACAGCTGTGCCATTTGAAAAAAGCTGTGTTTTTTTTAAGTGCTGACTACTGTCAGTTTGTGTTTGGTGTTGTCGCTGACTAGAACATGTGAATGGTTAGTCTGAGATATCAAGCTCACTGTTGGAAGTGATAGATGCAATGGTGTGCTAACAGTTGTACCAACATAGCTACTCTTCTGTTTTGTTGCTGACGTGGGATCCAGGGCAACTTGCTGCTGCTCACTGAGTCCACTATGTACTTCATCTGTCTGTGACTGTAAGCTGTTTTGTCCTTCAGCAGGAATCCTGGGATAGGCCTTGGCTGCTTCCTCCAGGTCTGGTTTTGATAAGCAAGCTCCAGAACACAGCATCTGTTGAAAATTCATTGAGCTTAGCTTGGGTGAGGCCAATGTGTTTTCCCCCATATTTCCTCTTTCTTCTTTTAACTGTTCCAGTGAATGTGACCCTCCAGTAAGTAGGAATGTTTCTTCTCCTCTGGGAGCTATCTTTCCACTCTGTGGGTTTATCTGTGTGCACACAAAGGCTCCATGACGCTAGAAAAGGAAACAAATTCAGCTTTAACAAGCGGAACACAAGCATCTAGTGGATGCAGCTGTAGGCTGAGTTCATTTATTAGCTCAAGTGCTGGCACTCACTTGCTTCTTCCACTCCACTGGCCATCAGCTGTAACACAGTTATCTACAGGCAGCAGATAATGGATATACTGTCAGCTCAACTTATTCATGAAATTAAACAACAATGGAAAGTTTGGTATTAAGAACTTGGCTCTGAAATGACCAAAAGAAAAGGAGTCTTATTTTGTTACCATTTGAATGCATTTGCCATTTATCACTCAAATGCATGTGACTAGAATATTATACTGTGTTGATGATCCCAATTGAATTTCATGTCTTGCAGCATGGGTTCCCATGGATACTATTGCACACTGATTATATTATGGGCTGACAGATTTAGAGCAGAAGTTTGATCACCTTTCTTTTAGTGCACTTCATACAAGCAGAAATTAAATACATTTATTACAAGGGTAAAGAAGCAACTTGCTCTGGGGTCTCTTCTGGTGCAGCTACAAAGTATATCTGTTGTAGTGTGCCCTTGTCGCCTATTTGTAATAGATCTGCAGACAACTTTCTAAGTGGAAACATTAGGTTTATTTACAATACAGCCAGCAGCAACTATGTGTGTGTTCAACTCTATCTCTATTTCTAAACTGTGGAGTTAGCCCACGTTGTTAACACATTGGTTTACACAGATCATGCGATCTTACATTACAGGACTATTCTTAAAGGTACAGTCCAACATTTAACAAAATCATAATTACTACATTCCTCCCCCTTTAACTTTGCTGTACATATTGTTTTTACAAATATATTTATCTAATGACATTATGGTATTTACACATGTCATGAAATTTACAAGTTCAGTCTTTCAGGTGGTTTCCTGATTTGTGTGGAACATCACAGCTCCACGACTTCAGGTTCTTTTTCAGGAGCCACATTCTCCTGAACTACATGAACATCAGGTACCTCGGTGGGCACTTGCAGTTCAGTGTCTTCCACTTTGATAGAGACATCAGACATGTCAGTCCTTAATTGAACATCTTCAACAGGAAACATTGGTTCAGTAATGGTTACAGGTGGTACAATATCTTGCTGTGGTATCTCTCTTTTTCTTAAATGGTCCACATGCTTATGGGTGATCCGGCCTTCCGCTTCCACATGGTATGATAATGGTCCGGTCACTGAACTTACTTTGCCCGGTAACCACTTCGGTCCTCCACTGAAATTCTTTACATAAACTGCTTCTCCTCCTTCCCCTCCAACTGGAAGCATGAGATCCAGTCTGGCCTGAAGACAGCGCCTTGATGAAAAGATAGAGGCATAATCAGAATTCCTGGGTAAGCAAATGGTGCAAACTGGCACTTGTATCGCTGGGTTGACTTGTGTTTGACCAGTGTTGGTGCATGGTAATTCCAGTAGTTGAAAGTGAACAAATGGCATTGTCATGGGTTGCCTCTGAACCAGAGTGCTAGAATGATTCACAAAATCAGGATGTTGAGCAATGCTGAATCCCACACAGAGTGATTCTTTTTTTCCTTTTGTTTTAAAATAAACCGGGGCCTTATCAGTAATTCTGCATCCCCTTTCTACATGCCTCCTTCTTTCTAGCACAGAATTTAGTCTCAGCTTTCATTTTGACTTCACTATCGGCTAGACTTCTCTCAGATGCAACCTCAACTTGTCTGAGTTCAGTAGCTGAGTCTCCCAAAACTTCATTATCTGCTCAACTCTTGGAAAGTTCTTCAACTTTTGTTTTCAAAGCCTCTTTGGCTTCATTTAATTGATTGTTCAGCTCTTCAGTCTCTTTTTTGTATTTGTTTGCTGCCTCCTGGAAACTTGAACATTGCCGCGTCTTCTCTGCCACCTGGTTCTTCAGTTTGTTCAGAGAGGTGCTGAATTCTTTCTGTTTCTCTTTGTAATTTTCCAGAGGCACAAACTTTGACCTGGGGGAATCTTGTCGTGTGTGAAGGCTTTTCAACAGGGTTTCCTTTTCCTTGTGAAGGTTACTCACTTTGTCTTGAACTCTGCCATTCAACAGGGTCTCCTTGAGTTTCTTCTACTGTTCTTCCATGTTTTTGTTAGGGATAGACTGAATTTCTTCAGGTTGTTGAGTCCTTTTACATCCTGTTGTAGTCCTTGAACTCTCCAGGCTCTTTCTGCCATACTTTGCCTTGTTCCTTTTTCAAGACATGAATTCTTCCAGCTTCCTTTCTAAATCTCACTGGCCAATCAAGGTTGATTTCCCTTAATTAGTTTAGTCCTAGAAGGCTTGGTCCTCTGCCTCTCAATACCATCACTGGCAGCTGTGCCGATTGGTTTCTATAATGGATTCTGCTGATACCCTTTACTTGGATTTCTTCACCTGTGTATGTTTTCAACTCAATGGATGTTTGTTACAAATTTAATTGTTGTTCACCATTATTTAAATATCTGAAAGTGTGTGCTCCAATTACAGTAATGGAAGCTCCCATGTCTACTTCCATTTTTAATAGTTTGCCATTCACCTGTACTGTAACAAATAGTGGCTCTGTCTTCCCAACTTTTCATGTTAAACAATGAATAAATGTCAGAATTTGTTGTTTCAGGCTCTTCTACATTGTAGATTTCATTGGGCTTCTTCTGTTATTTGCAAGCCTGTTTAAATCTCTCTTTGCACAGTCTCATCATATGTTCGTTTCTGTGATATAAGTAACATGCTACTTTTTTAAACTGCCAAATGCTAAGAGACTGATTGTTTCCACATCAATTAAAGTTGTTCTTCGATTTAGCTGCTAAATTGTTTCTTCTTGTTTTTTGGTTAGCGGGGGCTGTTTCCCGCTTTGTGGCAGAGTCTCACTTTTTCGCGCCCTTTCAGCTGACTGTTCCAGCCCGATTTGGAGTTCGGCGCCATTTTGCGCCCTTGTATTGCTTGTGAATCTCAGACAGTACTTTCCATGGCCAGTGCTATTTCTAACGCCTTCTTAAAATCCAGATGCACTTTAGCCAGCAATCTTCTCTGAATAGTGTCTTCTTTCACACCAAACACTAAACAATCTCTGAGCATGTCACTCAGAGTCTCACCGAACTCACAATGTTCCATTAGTTGCTTCAAATTCACCACGTTGCTAGCAATTGTCTCACCTGGGGCTTCATTTCGGGAATTGAAACGGACCTCTGCATCATGACTGAGGGCTTGGGTTGAAAATGTCCCTGCACGAGGTCCACCAATTTTCCGAAATTCTTCATATCTGGGGCACTGGGAGCTGTCAAACTTCAAATCAAACTGTAGGTTTTGCTCCCTAAGGTACTCAAGAGGATCGCTCATCTCTTCTCTTCCCCTGTGATTTTGCTCGCTTGAAAGAAGAACGCGAGGTGTTCTATATACTGAGACCAATCGTCTGTGGCTGGCTCAAAGGGGTCAATTCTACCAAATTGTGGCATTTTGGGTGAGTATATCTTCTGTTATTTTAAACGGACATTGATACTCACATTCACTGGGCAAGGTACAGCACCAATTCTGATTTATCTTGATTTATCCTGATTTATCTTCGTCACCAGTTTGTTGTACTGTGGCTGAATGACTTATTTGTAATACAGTTAATCTGCAGACAACTTTCTTAGTGGAAGTGTTAGGTTTATTTACAATACAGCCAGCAGCAACTACACGTGTGCTTTCAACTCCATCTCTATCTCTACACAGACTGAGGAAGTAGCCCATGCTGCTAACACATTGGCTTACACAGATCATGTGATCTTACATTACAGGACTAATCTTAAAGGTAGAACATTTAACAAAACCATAATTATCACAATATCCGAGTGTTATAACTAATTCTCTGGTTTTCCCTCCCTCCCCTGAGAACCACATGACCTCAGCTTGGTATGATTGAACTTGTGTTTTACCACTTTGCTGGAACTCAATGGGCTACACTTCCATATTCCAGAGAGAGATTTGGAAGTATTTTGTTGCAAAAGCTGTTATTACGATATTTTTATACATCAACTATAAGGCAGTATTCCACATTAATACTGTTTAGCTTCCAAGATTACAGACAGTCTCTTTTCTTTATAATAGCTGCTAGCTAAACTTTTGCAGCACTTTATTTCTTTGCCAGATATTTCCTTGCATTCAACATCACTCATACTGCCACAGGTGGACTTTGGATCTTCAATGGGCTATCACATATCTTTATTTACCTAATATTTAGGTAAACGTAGCAAGACCTAAAAGTCAAACAAAGAAAACTTGTCATTGGAATCTACCTTAACTAAAATATATTACATGCTGCCACTTCATTCATTGATAGGCAGAACAATATAAATCACAACTTGGCTGTAAACCATAAACAAATTTATTGAACAATAATCAGGCACTCAGAATAAACATCTTTAAAATAATTAAATCACTACTAATCTAAAATATAAGAATCAACAAATATATTTCTTGAGCTCACACTCAACATTAAATCAGCTGAAGAAACAAGTTCACATGTCTAGCTGCCAGCATAGAGAACTTCTTCTAATTGTGTATCCCTAAGGGTTCCAGATAATTGTCTTGATACAATACTACCCAACATATATCTCCAAATTCCTTGAAGATATCCCAGAGCAAGGAGACAATTATATC
This sequence comes from Cetorhinus maximus, assembly GCF_964194155.1. NCBI lineage: Eukaryota > Metazoa > Chordata > Chondrichthyes > Lamniformes > Cetorhinidae > Cetorhinus > Cetorhinus maximus. The sequence goes on from NC_135892.1 coordinate 59,011,354, forward strand.
TGTATAGAAATGTATGGAATCTTTTACAACTAAATTGGGAGGTCATCTACATTCTGCTCACAAAGCTGGCAGATGAAAAGCTACTGCAGCAGCCCCCAGGATATTTGTATTTGAACTGAATAGCTTGACCTACTGATCAGTTCTGATCATTCATTCTGATCAATGAACAATCAGTTACCTTGGTTCCTATCCGAGGACAATGGCAGAAATCAATACACATGTATATAAGTCTCGCTGGACTCAGCTAAAACAACACTTTGTCCCAAGGATGTACATGGCATGTGAAGAAATAGTTAGCAGTAACCAATTCTAATATTGTTTGTGCTGTGACCATCATGAAAGAAATTATGTAGTGCAGAACACTGCTCTGAACCCAGTAAATACAAAGGTTATGTTACCGACCGTCAGAAAAAATGTTTTAAATTTCAACTCTAAAAATATAAAAAATGTAAACAGCATTTAACTAAACTATCATTCATCATTTAGTGTTTAAAGTTATAACCATAGAACCATAAAAGTATACAGTACAGAAGGCAGCCATTCATCCCATCATGTTTGTATCAGCTCTTTGTTGCAGCAAACCAACATTAATTCCACTGCCTTGCTTTGTCTCTGGGTACTGGTACTTTCTTCTGCTTAAAATACTTATCTACTCATCCCTTGAAGATCTCTGTATCAACTATCTCCTAAAGCAAAACATTCCTTGTTCTGAGAGTAATCTGAGCAATTAAATTTCTCTTAACCTCTCAATTACTTGGGAAAAGTTCTAAATTGATGATCCCTCAACATTGACTCCCCAACCAGAGGAAAATTTTTTCTCCTAATTCCTTGTCAAAGCTCTTTGAAATTAAAAAAAACTCATTTATATCTTTCCTCCTCTGCAACAGTGAAAATAATCCCAGTGACTGAATTTTAATCTAAAAAAATGGGCAGGTTTGGGTTGGATAGGTGTTAAAGTCTTAAAAAAATATGTTTCCTAACCTAAACCTCCTCCAAGGTGGTGGGTTGGAGCTCTGAAGTTGAAATGAAGCTGCAAGCCTCACTGTCATTCAAGTTTGACTCTGGTCGGCTGGTTTCCTCCCTCTTGGGAAACCCATCAGCTTCATTGAGGTGAGGATGATGGAATCAGGACCTAAATGCCTTCACACCTACCTTCTAGATCCAGGTAATTGCCTGAGAAGCCTTCGCAAAAGGGAGCCCCCCATCCAATAACCCTCTTTCCCTGAGGTGTCCAATCCCACCTCCAGATCCCAATCTCCCCACCAAAAGACCTCTGACCTCAGCCCCCAACATATCTCCAATTTCCCCCACTCAGCCTCTGGTCACTGATTTCCCTCTTCTCCGAGCAACCCACCAATCTCTTCCCCCATCTCCCCTGCCCCGAGGCCTGCTATTGTCCCCCAAGCTTGTGACACCCTGACACCATGAAGCTTCCAATCTCACCCACCAATAGACCCCACCCATCCCAAATCCCTCCCAAAACTGGCAGCTCACGAGGTGTAGGGGAATCCTGAACTGAGGGTTCCCCATGACATCCTAACCAACCTACACCCTATGGGCCAAGTAAGCCAAAGTAATGCCTTTAGTTAAGTGGAAAATGTTTCAAACAACCAACACAGTTGCAGTGACAGGATTAATACTCTTGCTGAAAAATAGGATCAAGAGCACTCATATTATTTACATTATGCTCAGCACAAATTCATTATGGGTGATGCAAAATAATAGGCTGAATCTTGTGCTCTCCCCCATGGCATGTTTGGTGAATGGGTGGCATTTAATTTGGTGGGAGAGTGGGGACCAATGCTCAAAAACTGAAATTTTGGCCTTAGTGCAACTATTCCTCTTGAAAAGAGGGAATGATTTCATTTTCAACTGACAGTGTTGCAGGATCTACCAGCAGCAAAGTGCCACATTCCTCCCACTTCCAAGATGTGCTGATATTGGTACAAGTGCTTGTCTGTTTTATGAATAAAGCTTTACTGTGAAAACTTTGTGATGCGATCAGGCTTTCAGAACATCAGCAGCATGCAATTCTGTTTGATTACATTTATGCCATGGAGTGGGGTTGGAAATATTTGGTCCAAATGTATAGCTCTAAATAGGCATTGGTGGAGAAAGAAATTTGAAAATACTCTTAAGTTCCAGGAATGTCATTATATATTAAGCTTTAGAAAAATAAACCAAATCTATTAGTTAGGAAGTGATGTTTCGGCTGACTTTAGTAGAGAGGTCAACAGCATAACCATAGGTCAAATCGTGGTATTTCTGTGAAATACTAATGTATGTCTGACATTATCACTGTTTCTCAGAGCATACAGGGATTATTTTTAATATGTTCAATTTGTCCTTAAGTATGTGGTGTTTCATTATGGGGGAATGGTTGACTCCTCCCACCACTTCTGACCTTTTCCTTACTTGTTCTTCATTTCCTCTTCCCCGTCCTGCTGCTTTGCTCACATTGGCCAAGATCAGCTTGTTCAACTCAGGTTGGATATTTAATCGGGCACCATTCTGAGCTTTATGGCTTCATTCCACACGAGAACATGCATTAACCACTTATATACTGAAGCATTCCTTTCAAGTACAATTGAAGTACATAGTCCATAAATTTCCTTTGAGGCTGATTCAGTATTTACTCACATCCTACTTTAAAGCAGTTTGCACATAAACCTTACAGCTATAAATCCTTCCTTACCTTTCCTCTGATGGGTTCATTTGGATACTTCCTTGCATCATATTGGTGAATGAAAGATATATGTTCTCGATAAACCTTTGGAGGAGACAGTAGCTCACTGGGATCCACCTGTGGGACTGAGTGACAGTTCAAGAAATAGGTAAGTTCAAAACAATACGAAACAAAGTACTATGTACTGGAGTCTATATTATACTATTTACAGCAGTGTGTTACATTTGTACATTTCATCTCAAAAACTGTCATTTCTTGAATACAATTGTTCTTCAGAAACTGATCCCAAAATTGAGAGCTCTCGATTTACAGCAAACATATGATTGAAGAGCTGTGTTTGTTCAATTTTATGATATTAAGTGTCACAATAGATACAGGGCCTAGCATTTTGTGACATAAGAGCAGCAGGTCATTTTGACTGGAGTCATGCAATCTCATGCCTCTTTGCTGGTACACTGACAATTTTGTTTCGCAATCATTCAACTCAACTACCTCCTGTGCTATTAGAGGTTTCTCTCTCTCCCACACTATGTCTGTACATTATGCAAATCAGAATGTCTATCATCATTCCATTCAAAAGTTTGGTCAACAGCAGCCGGCATCTTCTGCTCCCAATCGGAGTGGGCGTCATGGTGGGCGTGAGAGCTAAATCTCGCGAGAAGGTCCAAAACAGGATTTCTGATGACGTAAAATGAGGAAGCGATTGTGCACTTCACCCGTCAATGGCCACATTTCGCGCCACCGAATGTTGTGAACATAATTAGCATAAATCTGCAACTAAATATGACGCCTGCTTGCCAGAGTCATCCAGAAGGCATAGGACTGTCTCAGGGAGCTGAGGAATTTTACAATGTGAAATAAAGATTTTAAAAATAAGGGAAACATCCCCACATGTGACTCAGTCACATGAACAGGGACATATTAAAAATTATGTTTAAAATTTTTAATTTTTTAAAAATTACTGTTGGAAACCTCATCCCGCCTGTGGATGAGGTTTCCTAAAAAATGCAAAGGCTGCCTGGCCTATTCGCTCGCCCAGCAGCCATAAGGTTGGACGGGCAGCGAAAAATACAAATTAATTGCTAGTTTAATGGCCTTAATAGGCCTCTTAATTGTTGGGGGGGGGCGTGCTGCCGACTCTCGTGTGCGTCCGCCGACTGAAATATCCCACGAGTGCACAATGACATCGGGATGTTCACCCGACATCATGATGCACTGTTTTTCTCCTAATCGGGTTGGCTGCACGGGATGTAAAATTCAGCCCCATAAGTGTGTGCAGGAACCAAGGTATCACACGTGATTGATAGTAACACAGCTCATCATGGGAAGGAGGCATAGACAAGAGGAGACATGAAATGAATGCGAGTTTATTTACATTTGTGAACTTTATGTACAAGTGGTACACACATGTGCCAATGTTGTTCAACTACATCTTTTTTACTTTCCTTACCGTGCCACTACGCCTCGGTATTCCCATGACATCTACAGCGGAGATGGAGGTAAGCTGCTGATTGCTATGCCCTGTTGTCTATGATGACCTTGGTGGGCATCCTCTGGAGGGCCGAGACCCGGAGGGCCCCACCTGCTTTGGGTGCCCTGCTGTTGGGCAGGTACACCCTCCTCGGCCTGTGGAGCTGGAGCTGAAGGAGTCACAGGAAAAGAGGATTTTGATTGGGCGATCACTGCCGGAGTCAAATGGGTGTATAGCCCCAGGCTTTCGAGCTGCTGGTCTTCCTCCCTATGGGTGCTCGAGGGTCCCTGGCTGATTCAGCAAGGAGAAAGGGCAGCTGGAGTGAGATCGAACTGCCCGGCAGCCCTCAGTGATGGATGCCACCAATTTCTACAACCATGGAGTGCAGCTCCTGCAGCAGTGCAGGGCTGGTGTCCTAGACCAAGGTCTCCATGGTGGCCGCCATACTACATGTGTTGATTTCAGTGCTTTGGCATGTCAATGCTATCACCTCAGACTGAAGGCAGACAGACTCCTCCATTATGCACTGGAATCTGAGGAGTGCAGCTGACCTCCTGATGTTCCCATGCATGTCTGCAGTTTCAGCAATTGATTTATGACAGAGTCTGGATGCTTGTCATCTGACTTGGACTCAACAAATTCCTGGCCTCCAGCAGTCCTACAAGTGCCAGTGACCTCGGATGTCCCCATCTCCACCTGCTGACCAGGTGGTGCACTGTTCTCACCAGATTGTGACCCCAAGGCTCCTCTAGAACTAGGTCCCATCGAAGTGTGTGTCTCTGCACTGATGGAGGGTGTGGGTGAGCACTGTGATGGGTCTTCTAAGCATCTGTTCTCAGGATCCTCATACAAGGTGGCTCAGGGCTGGGGTTGAGGGCTTGACTCGTAGACGCCCTCGGGAGCTTTCCAGAGGTGTCTGTGGAAGAAAGAAAAGATAATTGATACAGAGTAGGAGATTCTGAAATGGGAGAAAGCACTCACAGTATGGCTGTCTGATGGATGTTGTAGTGCAGTACCCTCACTGACATCACCGTCAGTGCAGGCACAGTCTACGTCCTCTCTGGCCAGCTGTATGGCTCTGTCCTTGAAGTCCATGAGGACATTGATCTCGGGAAATCCACTGTCACCTTTGGACCCCTCCTTATTGTGAGCCAGCTTATCCTGCATGAAGACAGATGGAGAGATGTGTGAGGCAAGATGCATGCAAGGGCAGATGATAAGAATGCCTGGCATGAGTGGGTGGTGAGTGGATCCCTGGGCAGGATTAGGACACAAGCTGCAGTGGAGATGCGGCCAGATGGAGATGTGTGAGAGTGAGTGGTGATGTCCCTTGAGGTGACAGCGAGTGAGATCTTTGTGAATGTGTTTGTGAGTGTGTTAGTTGAGAGTGATGAGATGGTTGACTTACCCTGGCAGAACGGAGGAGATCATCCATCCTCTTGGTGCATTGGATGGCTGACCCCTTCTGTAGGGCATTTGCACTGACCATCGCTGCGATCACCCACCCAAGCCAGATTGGTCACCTTGGTGGAACTCCTGCGGGCAGAGTGGGGGTAGAGAACATCGCAGCAGGCCTCAACTGCATCCAACAAGAGCTCCAGTGAGGCGTCACTGAATTGGAGCGCAGTATGCTTTTTGCCTTTGGAAGCCAGTTCTTCTGTTGAGCTATCCTAAGCTGCCGAGAGTGTGAATGCTGTGCAGGGGCGCCATTTAAATATGGCGCCTGGTGTTGGGGAGTGCTGAGGTCACGGCAAGGCGGGCGAATCGGCTGCCACCCACCTGTAATACGGCATGATCCCTGTGCATGAATATTTAATGGTGTTTGAAGCACACGATACAGTGTGAAAATCCGCCATTGCAGCTGGCGGATTTAAAGCCGTTTTTTTATGTCCACTGCCGGACTTTGCGTTTTTCAGGGAAATTGCCGGCCAATATACATGACTTCTCAAAAGTTAATTCTCTCCACATTTGGTGCCACTTGCCCAGTCACATTTATAATATGGGTTCCCATTAATGTAACAGGCTTTGATGCTGCAGTGCAGACAGGTACCACTGTGGAACAATAGCTTGTTTAGCTTCCCTGTACTTCATCTCGAGAAAGGTGATCCTTGGAGATGTGTATAAAATTCTCCTTTTAAAACTAATATTTATTAGAACTTCTAAAACTGAATGACCTTTTACGTGATCGTGACAAAGAAAAATTATCCCTCCTCAACCTTCTTGACCTTTGTGTAGTCTTCGACATGGATGACCATACCATTCTCCTCCAATGCCTCTCCACTGCCGTCCAGCTAGGTGGATCTGGTTCATCTGGTTCAATTCTTATCTATCTAATTGTAGCCAGAGTATCATGTGCAATGATTTCTTTTCCCACTCCTGCATTATTACCACTGGTGACTCCTAAGGATCTATCCTTAGCCCGCTCTTATTTCTTATCTACATGCTGTTCCTCAGCAATATCATCCTAAAACACAGAATTAGTTTTCACATGTAGACTGATGACATTCAGCTTCACCCCACCATCACCTCTCTTGATCCTCCATTGTTGCCAAATTATGATCCTGCTCGTCCAACATCTTGTACTGGATGAACAGAAATTTCTTCCAATGAAACAATGGGAAGATCAACCACAGATTTCAGTTCTACAAACTGCATTCCCTAGCTACTGACTTCATCTCGCCCTGGCAACTGTCTGAGGCTGAACCAGACTGTTTGCAACCCTTGACATCAAATTTGACTCTGGAATGCGTCTCCAAGCACATATCCATGCCATCAGTAAAACCACCTATCTCCACCTCTGTAACATTGTCCCACTCTGTTCTTTCTTCAGCCCACCTGTTGCTCTCAGCCATGCCTTTGTTACCTCTAGGCTTGACTATTCTAATGCACTCATGGTCAGTCTCCCACATTCTACCCTCTATAAACTTGAGGTTTTCCAAACTCTGCTGCCTATGTCCTTACTTGCACCAAGCCCCGTAGAGCCATCAACCATGTGCTCGCTGACCTACATTGACTCCCGGTCAAGCTCCGCCTCAATTTTAAAATTCTCATCCTTTTTTTCAAGTCCCTACATGACCTTGCCCATCCCTATCTTGTAATCTCCTCCAACCTCACAACTCTCCAAGATATCTGCACTCATCTAATTCTGGCCTCTTGAGCATCCCTGGTTTTAATTGCTCCATTTTTGGTGACCATGCCTTCAGCTGTCTAAGCCCTGGAATTCCCCCCATAAATAACCTGTATTCATGTAGCTCATTCATTCACTGCTCAGCCCATTTTTGCCCTCTTTCCCAACCAGCTCCAAACCTTAACTTTTTTTTCATTTATTCATTCACAGGACGTGGGCCATCATTTATTGCCCATCCCTAATTGTCTTTGAGAAGGTGGTGATATGTCATCTTCTTGAACTGCTGAAGTCCATGTGGTGTAGGTATACCCACAGTGCAGTTTGGGAGGGAGTTCCAGGATTTTGACCCAGTGACAGTGAAGGAATGGTGATATATTTCCAAGTCAGGATCGTGCGTGGCTTGGAGGGGAACTTGCAATTGGTGGTGTTCCCATGATCTTGACCTTCTAGGTAGTAGAGGTCGCGGGTTTAGGAGGTGTTGTCGAAGGAGCTTTGGAGAGTTGCTGCAGTGCATCTTGCAGATGGTACACACTGCTGCCACTGTGCATCGGTGGTGTGGAAGTGAATATTTAAAATAGCGGATGTAATGCCAATCACTTGGACTGCTTTGTCCTGGTGTCAAGCTTCTTGAATGTTGTTGGAGCTGCGCTCATCCAGGCAAGCGGAGGGCATTCCATCACATTCCTGACTTGTGCCTCACAGGTGGTGGACAGGATTTGTGGGAGTCAGGAGGCGAGTTACTCACTGCAAAAATCCCAGCCTCTGACCTGTTCCTGTAGCCACAGTAATTATATGGCTGGTCCAGTTCAGTTTCCGGTCAATGGGAACCCCAGAATGTTGATTGTGGACAATTCAGTGATGGTAATACCATTGAATGTCAAGGAGAAGTGGTTAGATTCTCTTTTGTTGGAGATGATCACTGTGTGGGGTGAATGTTACTTGCCACTTACCAGCCCAAGTCTGGATTTTTTTTATTTTATTCTTTCATTGGATGTGGCATCACTGGCTAGGCAGCATTTATTGCCCATCCCTAATTGCCCTTGAGAAAGTGGTGGTGAGCTGCCTTCTTGAACCGCTGTAGTCCATGTGGTGTAGGTACACCCACAGTGCTGTTTGGGAGGGAGTTCCAGGATTTTGACCCAGCAACAGTGAAGGAATAGTGATATGGTTCCAAGTCAGGATGGTGTGTGGCTTGGAGGGGAACTTGCAGGTGGTCGGTGTTCCCATGCATCTGCTGCCCTTGTCCTTCTAGGTAGTAAAGGTCGCAGGTTTGGAAACTCCTGTTGAAGGAGCCTTGGTGAGTGGCTGTAATGCATCTTATAACTGGTACACACTGCTGCCACTGTACATCAGTGGTGGAGGGAGTGCATGTTGGAAGTGATGAATGAGCTGCCAATCAAGTGGGCTGCTTTGTCCTTGATGGTGTTGAGCTTCCTGAGTGTTGATGGAGTTGCACTCATACAGGCAAGTGGAGAGTATTCCATCACATTCCTGACTTTTGCCTTGTAGATAGTTGACAGGCTTTGGGGGATAAGGAGGTGAGTTTCTCACCGCAGAATTCCCAGCCTCTGACTTGCCCTTGTAGCCACAGTATTTATATGGCTAGTCCAGTTCAGTCTCTGGTCAATGGTAACCCCAGGATGTTGATTGTGGGGGATTCAGCAATGGTAATGCCACTGAATGTCAAGGGGGAATGATTGGATTCTCTCTTGTTGGAGATGGTCATTGCCTGCTCATTTGTGTTGCAAATGTTATTTGCCACTTGTCAACCCAAGCCTGGATATTGTCCAGGTCTTGCTGCATTTGGACATGGACTGCTTCAGTATCTGAGGAGTCATGAATGGTGCTGAATATTTTGCAATTATCAGTGAACATCCCCACTCCTGACCTTATGATGGAAGGAAGGTCATTGATGAAGCAGCTGAAGATGGTTGGGCCCAGGACACTACCCCGAGGAACTCCTGCATTGATGTCCTGGAACTGAAATGCTTGACCTTCAACAGCCACAACCATCTTCCTTTGTGCTAGGTATGACTCCAACCATTGGAGAGCTTTCCTCCTGATTCCCATTGACTCCAGTTTGGCTAGGGCTCCTTGATGCTACACTCGGTCAAATGTGACCTTGATGTCAAGGGCAGTCAATTTCATCTCACCTCTTGTGTTCAGCTCCTTTGTCCATGTTTGAATTAAGGCTGTAACGAGGTCAGGAAGTGAGTGACCCTGGCGGGATCCAAATTGAGCACCAGTGAGAAAGTAATTTCTGAGTAAGTGCTGCTTGATAGCACCATTGACCACCCCTTTCATCACTTTGCTGATGATGGAGAGTAGATTGATGGGTTGGTAATTGGCCAGGTTGGATTTGTCCTGCATTTTGTGGACAGGAAATACCTGGGCAACTTCCCAAATTTCAGGGTAGATGCCAGTGTTGTAGCTGTACTGGAACAGCTTGACTAGGAGGGCGGCTTGTTCTGAAGCACAAGCCTTCACTACTGCTGCTACAATGTTGTCAGGGCCCATAGCCTTTGTAATATCCAGTGCTTTCGGCCGTTTCTTGATAACGCATGGTACGAATCAAATTGGCTAAAGACTGGCATCTGTAATGCTGGGGACTTTGGGAGGAGGCGGAGACGGATCATCCACTTAAGGCTGAAGATAGTTGCAAATGCTTCAGCCTTGTCTTTTGCACAGATGTGCTGGGTTCCCACATCTTTGAGGATGGGATATTTTTGGAGCCTCCTCCTATTAGTTGTTTAATTGTCCACCACCACTGAACGTGGCAGGACCTCAGTGCTTAGATCTGATCCATTGGCTGTGGGATTGCTTAGCTCTGTCACTCTTAGTGATGGATAATGAAGTCTCCCACTCAGAAGACATGCTGTGTGCCCTTGTTACCCTCAGTGTTTCTTCCATGGGGTGTTCATTATGGAGGAGTACTGATTCATTAGCTGAGTGGGAGGGAGGGGTGGTAGATGGTAATTAGCAGGAGGTTTCCTTGCCCATGTTTGCCTTGATGCTATGAGACTTCAGGTGTCTGGAGTCAATGTTGAGGACTCGCAGGGCAACTCCCTCTCGACTGTATACCACTGTCTAACTATCCCTCTGTTACCCACATCCTCACAGCATCCTCTTTTCCAAAATTCTGAAATAAAATACATCACTAAGCAACCATTCCATGCCAAATTTATCCAAGAACATTTTGAATAATCTACAATGTTCAATTATCCATACTTGTGCATTGCCTTAGTGCCAATGCTTTTGACTGGCCTCGAGCTCCTATGCAATGCTATTCCTGTGGCTGCATCATGGTTGATGAAAGGTTGCTGACTTTCACTGGGGGAGTCTACAGATGGCCTTGTAGAGTGCCCTTGGACAGCTCTGAGCCTTGAGGGCCTGACTTCGAACTATAACACCTCAGCATAGGCGGATGCATTGTGGGTTGGCTGGCTAACTGTCAACTGTAGGAGTGCTGGTAGAGCGACAGTGGTAGGAGCATGAATGTTTACATCCTGAGAGAGGAGCCACTGATACGTCCCCTGGTCTGCGCCTCAGCAATCCAAGGAATTTTCTGGAGCTCAGATTGATAGACTGCTTTTAGACCTTGAAAGTATCCGCAGTGATGAAGGCAGTAGTCTGAGCCTGCATTGCATCAACCTGTCCTTACATAGAAACAAGCAGAGATCTCATAACTGCAGTCTGAGCTTCTACTGCAACACCCACATGTTAGATGCCTTCTGCCTCTGCTGCAGTGGAAGCTGACACATCGACCATCAGATGTTGCATCACAGTTAGATCTGGAAATATTCTCAGGGATTTGACCACCATTTCCACAGGAAAGGATGAGCTTCAAGCTGTGTGTAAAGCTGTCTGCCACGTTGGAGCTGGACTCTTCTGTGCTCTTTGACAATCACATCAAGCTCTCTGGCAGGCCTGCCAATGCAACAAACATTTTGGGACGCATGCTCATTAGCCTTTTCCTGTACCCCACCACAAAGTTCTCACCTTTGCCCTCTGCAGCAGAACTTACTTGCATTGGAGGCGGTTCAGAGAAGGCTAATTAGGTTGATTTCTGGGATGAGGAAGTTGTCTTATGAGGTTGGACAATTTGAGCCTTAACTTATGTGAGTTTAGAAGAATGAGAGTTGACCTTATTGAAACATATAAAATTCTGAGGGAGTTTGACAGGGTAGAGACTGAGAGCATGTTTACCCTCACGGGAGAGTTTAGAACCAGGAGTCATAGTCTCAGAATGAAAGGTCACCCACTTAAGATGGAGTTGAAGTGGAATTTCTTCTCTAAGAGTGCAGTGAATCTTTGGAATTCTCTACCCCAGAGAACCGAGAAGGCTGAGTCATTGAATGAATATATTCAAGGCTAAGATAGACAAATTCTTCAACTGTAGGGAAGTCAAGCATTATGGGGTAGAAGCAAGAAAGTGGAGTTGAGGCTAAGATCACAGCAACCATAAACTTATTGAGTGGCGGAGCAGGCTCGAGAGGCTGTATAGCTTACTCCTGTTCCTATTTCTTATGTTCTCAGCTCATCTACAGCCTTGCCCTTTCCAGAAGTTGGCACATGTACTATCCTTTCTCCCTGGCCTGGCTGCAACCCACTCATACCCAGTGACTCACAATGTGCAGATCCCACCTCTATACAACTCTCTAAAGCAGGCTTGTCCAACCTGCGGCCCGCAGACCAGTTTGTGACCTGCAAATCCCCTCTATGTGGCCACCAGAGTGATTGTTCAAAATGCCAGTAAGAAAGGTTAGTGGGGTTGAAGATTTCCACAGTGGGCTGCTCTTCCAGTTACAGGCCCATCCTCTCTTGCACTTGCTGCTGACAGGCTCACTGGTTCCACCTGAACATGGGAGAGAAACAGGTTGTGATTGTAGGAGCAGTGAACATCTGCAATTACGAGTATTTGGAGATAGAGAGAGACTCTGGGGTGCATGAGGCCTCCACTCAACATGCTTTCCCCCCACTTTTGCCACTATGCCCTTGTTCTCCCTGCACTCTACTGCTTTTCCCTGGCTTTTGACCGCTTTCCTTTGGCCCTGGCAGCTCTCACCCCAGCTCTGGTCGCTTCGCTCCCACACCCCACCGCACCCCACCCCCCAGCCCCCACCCTGGGCACTGGCTGCTTCCCCTTGGCTCCAGCCACTTTCCCTCACCCGGTTCCGGTTGTTTTCCCTCAGCTCCAGCACTTTCTCCTAACTCCCGGTGCTTTTCCCTGGCTCCTAGGGCTTTCCACTGGCTCCCGGTGCTTTCCCCTGGCTCTCAGAGTTTTACCCCCAACTCATCGCTCCCCTCTGCGGGCAACCACGTTCAGGCACCGCTAGGCCTCGGGCCTCTTTTCAGGTTTTTCTTCTGCTCTCACTGGACCTACCCCCACCACCCAACCCCTCCCCTTTGATTTTGTGAGTGGGGCAGGGTAAGTGAGAATGCGGGTCAGTGGTTGAGAGTGAGGGTTGGTGGTTGAGAGTGAGGGTTGGTGGTTGAGAGTGAGGGTCGGTGTTGAGAGTGAGGGCGCATGGGTGAGAGTGAGGGTGCGTGAGTGAGGGTGCGTGAGTGAGGGTGGGTGGGTGAGTGAGGGTGGATGAGTGAGAGATGGTGGGTAAGTGAATGAGGGTGAGAGTGAATGAGGGTGAATGAGTGAAGATGAGGGAGGGATGGAGGGGGGGTGGGTGGATGATTTATATACAATGCTGGAATTTTCTGGCCCTATTGGCGCAGGTGTCATGGTGGGGCGGCGGGGGGTGGGGGTGGTGGGGGGGGTACAATATGGTGAGAAGGCCAAAAATTGGTTTCAGGCATGCATGAAAACACAGTGGGATCATCCGATAGTGTCCACCATGGCGGAACGCCAATCCCGTTGGAGGTCAGCATGAATCTATTTTGCATCCCATTAATGGGATGCAAAGTAAGGTCCGACCGGAATGGTACCCCCCACACCACAATTTCCATTGTGCCGGTGGGAAAACACATCGGCTCATAACACATCTGGACAAATGTGCCGGGCAGAAGTCAGGACTCAATGTTAGGGCCTTGCTCAGATCACAGACATCTGAGGAGCAAAAGATGCTGGAGCCCTACAGCTACCGGACCCTGAAGGAACATATGCGTCGCGTGCTTGGTGGATTCTCATGGACATGGCGCTGCTGTGAAATAGCTCGCAGAAGGTGAGAGGTCACCATTCATATCTTGGGTCTGCTTTGGAACATCATGGTCTTGGCCATGGGCTGCTACGGACGATTGGTGAGCTGGGGGATTGGAAGGTCCAGATGTGAGTGGGAGAGGAAGGTGTACCAGGGGGTGGGAGAGAAAGGTATGCTGAGGCTGTGGGGGGCGGGGATCGAACATGTCGGTGGGGGGGGAAGGTTGGGAGTGGGGGTAACGAAGGCTTCGGGGGGGGCTGAGGTTGGGAGGGGGAGGAGGGAATACGGAGAGGAGGGTGTAACAGGGAAGAATGCAGCATGGGGAGGTAGGTGTAAGGGGAGGAAGGTGTAAGGGAATGAGTTTGGAGGGGGGAAGGAGTTCAGAGGAGGGAAGGAGCTTGGAGGGGGGAAGGAGTCCAGGGAGAGGAAGGAGTCTGGGGTGGGGGGAAGAAGAAGTCTGGGGTGGGGGATGGAGGAGTCTGGGGGAGGGGGATGAAGGAGTTCGGAGGAGGGAAAGTGTCCAGGGGAAGGAGGAGTTTGGAGAGGGGAAGGTGTCTGGGGGGAGGAGGGAGTTCGGAGCGGGGAAGGTGTTCAGGGAAGGAAGGTGTCTGGAGGGAGGAGCGAGTAAAGGGGAGATGTCCAGGCGAATGTATAAAGGAGGGCTCTGTGGAGTCAATGACTGCCTCCTGGAGAGCAAGCTGAGGGTGGGTGTGTTAGGCGAGAATGGTGAGTATGAGAAGGGGCAGATTGAGCCGGAAGGTTGGGAGAGTGAGGGTGTGATGGTAGTGGGAGAAGGAATGGTGAGGGTGATTTGTGGGGACTCGGATTCAGGCACCAACCCTAGGGGTGGAAAGGAGGAGGTTGGGGAGGTCAATGTGGATAGGGGTGTGATTCTCAGGAAGGTAGGGAATGTGCACATTTATCTGGACATCCTGGAAAGAAAGCAGTTCTGGTCGGTAGGTGACGGTGGGGAGGTGGAAAGTGATGCCAGGGGGTGCAACAGTGATAGGGGAAAGGACATGGGTGACTGGGGGAGGGTAGAGTAAGGGGGAGCTTACAAGAAACTTGACTATGACCATGTTTTTCAAATTGAAAGTGAGCGGAGCCTCGTGTTGGACGGGCACAGGTGCTGCATGCGAGTGTGATCAGTGGGTGGGAGATGCAGGTCAGCTCAGATGGACAACTGAACGAGAACCCCAGTAGGCAGCATTGAAAATGCTCAGGACAGTGAAATGAGTGTGATGGACGAAGGCTCTGTGTGCATCGAAAAGTGCTTGCACAAAGCTTCGAAAGGCCCTGCCATACACACACTTCTCCCTCCAGAATCACTTGTGGTCTGGCTGCATGCAGCTGAACTGCTAGTGGGCAGGATACAGCTGAAAGACAACATTACGTATTATTCATTGAAAGTGAATATATTTTCTGATTATAAAGTGACAAAATGTGTTCACCTGTGCAACCACTTGTGGTCAGAATTTGTTAACTTTTCTAGGCCTAGGCTTTCCGACAGGATGTTTAAGCAAGGGCTGTCTGCCTTTTCTGGTGGATATAAACAAAAATCTCATGGTGCTATTGGAAGAAAAGCAGGAAGTTCTCTTCAGATGATTTGAAGATATACCACATGTTCACTGTGAAACGAAACTGACTGTCAGGTACCCCAAATGTGTTTCCTGTCCTTTTGCTGTTCAAGCAATGCTTCAGAGGTCCGCAGAAAATAATTTATTGTTAAGGCCTGGCCTATAACCAATGATGTTGCGTGTACTCACTGAGACAAATTTTGATAACCATTACGGACTTGTTCAGTGCCTAAGAGATCTATTAAATTTATTTAACCACAGTAAGGTAAGAGGACAAAACAGACTTGGTTTTATTAAGTTCTTGTTGTGTGATCATATGGTCACATACAGGCAGTCTAGTATGCTTTTAATCGCGCCTAAATAGAATTAATGTAAGTGTCATTTTTGATTTAATAAATTGAATTGATTAATATGAAACTAGCTTCTTTTACTCTGTAAATAATCTCCAATAAATGTTGGGTTATGATTTGACATTAGGATATTAGTTATTGTCCATGTCATGTGTTAAGCAATGTGTTTTCCTCTTGAATCACTGATGTATTGCATGTATATATTCTATTAGAGAAGGAACTTGCAGCTATAAAGTACCTTATTTTGTCCTCAGGACATTCAGAGTATGTCTCATTTAATAAATCACTATTACTTAAGCAAGCATGAGTGCCAGCTTGCACGTAGCAAGGTCACACAAACAACAAATTAGAGTTGATCTCTGTTTGGTGATGTTGGCTGTTTGAGGATGTTGGCTAGAGCGGGCCGTAATTTCTGAGCTCCAGGGCATTGTATTGGGAGGGTACCCCAAAGATGTGCTGGGGAATCCCTTCGGCCATTCACAGGTAAGATTTGCATGGCAATTGCCCAGAAGCGCAAACTTCCCCTGGGCCATTGCAGTGCACTGGGAACCAACCAAAAATGTGATTTAAATCACAAACTTTGGATTGTTTTGACTGGGTTGCATCAATAATGACCCATAAAAGGTTAGAAGAATTAAAACTTCTAACTTCTGGGTAACTATTGTAAAGGCCTAGACCAAGCCCCCAACGGGACTCCCCCACCCCTCTGACTACTCCTCCCCACAGGACTCCCCCACCCCTCTGACCCACCGGAGGTCTCTCCCCACCACCCCGGCTACTCCCTCACAGGACTCCCCAAACCCCAAAGGACTACACCCCCTGACAGAAACTCCTCAAACCACGGGATT
This sequence comes from Cetorhinus maximus, assembly GCF_964194155.1. Classification (NCBI taxonomy): domain Eukaryota; kingdom Metazoa; phylum Chordata; class Chondrichthyes; order Lamniformes; family Cetorhinidae; genus Cetorhinus; species Cetorhinus maximus. The sequence continues at coordinate 59,027,565 of NC_135892.1, forward strand.
CCCCCCCCTATCCCCACAGGGACTCTTCACCAACCCCACCCCTCACCACTACCAGTCCCAACTCTTACCCCACACCCCCAGGGCCAACCCAGCCTTAATACGACACCCCCACCACCGAGCACTGACACATGCCCTCCCCCCGGGGTCCGACACCCTACCTCAAGGCCTGACACCCAACCCCACTGAGTCCTGACTCTACCCAACCTGAGGCTCCACCCCTACCCACCGAGGCCTGACACCCTCCCCCACCCTCAAGGCCCGACAACCTCCCCTCTCTGTGGCCCAACACCCCCCACAAGGCCCGACCCCCAGCTGGTGCTGTAAAAAATAGGGCATGGCCTCCTTCCCTTTGACAGAGTTGCCCTTTGACGCTAGTCCCCAGGGACTAGCTGCACTACTCGGATCTCGCCCAGCCTGGGTCAGAAAGTCGGGCGAGACAGGATGGGAAAAAATTTAAGGTAAAAAAACGAGGAACAGAGTGGCAATCCAATGCTGATTGCCACTCTGAGTAAGTTCAGGCCCAACGCTTTTAGTTCAACTAAATAACCGTAGACTTCTTTCATCAGTTTATCTATTATAGCCCATCTAAGAATTTCATTTAATTTTATAATGCATCTTATTAAAAGAAAACATAATGTTAAAATGTGATTGAGTAGTGAGCAGGCACCCCATTCTATTAGTTCTGCAAAACCAAAGCCTTGGTTTCTTGTCAGCATTCAGCACCTACATGCCACCGGACTTGATTCTATAAAATTTCCCAGCTACTGCCTCAGAATAAGTCTAGAGGCACAGAAAATTAACACACTTTTTGACTAACCCAAGTTTCCTTCCTTTGGTCTTTGACTTTGGTCTCTGCTCCAAACTCCATTCCTAACCTACCAATCTTACCCTCTCGCTGACAACTGTGTTGAGACTAAACCAGACTGATTGCAATCTTGGTGCCTTATCTGACCCTGAGATGAGCTTGTGACTACAAATCCGCACTGTGACTAAGACTGCCTATTTGCAGTTCCGTTACATCGCCCGACTTCTCTCCTGGCTCAGCTCACTTTTTGTTTAAAACCTTGTGTAATCTTTGTTATTGCTAGACTTGACTATTCTAAAGTACTCCTAATCCACCTACCAAGTTCTGCTCTCCATAAACTTGACGTCATCCAAAATTCTGCTGCCTGTATCCTTATTCACACAAGTCCTCTTCACCTATCACCCATTGTTCTTTGGAGTGAAACAGAGTTAATGGTTCAGGTCTGTGAACCTTCATCAGAACTGAAGAAAGATAGAAATGTAAGAGCTTTTAAGCCAGTGAAAGTGGGGAGGGGCAGGAAGATCAAAGGAGAAGGCCTATGATAGGGTGGAGGTTAGGGAGATTAAGTACCAAACAATTTCATGATGCAAAAGCCAAAGAGAGTGGCAATGGATATAGGAAAGGTTGTGTCCAAACGAGATGTGAATTGCTCTATAAAAAACATCTGAATGCAACATGAAAGTATAAAGAAAGAGACAAGATGAAGACCGACCCAGGAAAACAAAAAAAAAGGAGAATAAAAGAATAAGATGGATGCAGAGGTTATGATCTAAAATTGTTGAACTCAATATTGAGTTCAGAAGGCAGTAGAGTGCCAAATCGAAAATAAGGTGCTGTTCCTGGAGCTTGCATTGAGCTTGACTGTAACACTGCAGTGGGCCATTGACAGAAAGGTCAGTTTGGGAGCAAGGTGGAGAATTAAAATGACAAGCAACCGAAAGCTCAGAATGAACGGAAGTGTTCCGCAAAGCGGTCACCCAGTCTGCATTTGGTCTCCCCAATGTAGAGGACACCACATGGAGAACAACGAATACAGTATACTAAACAGAAAGAAGTAAATCACTGTTTCAGTTGGAAGGAGTATCTGGGGCCTCAGACAGAGGAGATCAAATAACAAAAGATTTCATGATGTCAAATGATGTTAAGGAGGGGGTTCCAGTAATTTGATCCAGCGACAGTGAAGAAGTGTCATTATTGTTCCAAATCAGGATACTGTGTGGCTTGCAGGCGGTGGAGTTCCCATGTCCTTCTAGATGGTAGAGGTAGCAGGATGGGAAGGTGCTGTCAAAGGAGCCTTGGCAGTGCATTATGTAGATGGTACACATTTACTGCTACTGTGCACTGGTGGTGGAGGGAGTGTATATTAGAGGTGGTGGATGGGGTACCAATCAAGCGGACTGCTTTGTACTGGATGGTGTCAAGCTTCTTGAGTGTTGTTGGAGCTGCACTCATCCAGGCAAGTGGGGAGCATTCCATCACACTCCTGACTTGTGCCTCTTGGATGGTGGACAGGTTTTGGGAAATCAGGAGGTGAGTTACTCATTGCAGAATTCCCAGCCTCTCACTTGCTCTTGTAGCCACAATATGAGAAGAATGAGAGTTGATCTTATTGAAACATATAAGATCCTGAGGCTATTTCATAGGGTAGATACCGGGAAGATGTTTCCATTTGTGGGAGAGTCTACAACCAGGCAACACGGTTTAAGAATAAGAGATCGACCGTTAAAGACGGAGGTGCGGAGATTTTGTTTTTCTCTCAAATGTTCATTAGTATGTGGAATTATTTTCCCCAGAAAGCAATGGAGGCTGGGTCATTGAATTTATTCAAGGTAGAGTTAGGTAGATTTTTGATAGACAAGGGAGTCAAGGGTTACGGGGGCGGACAGGAAAGTGAATTGAGACCACAACTAGATCAGCCAAGATCTTATTGAATGGTAGAGCAGACTCGAAGGGCTGAATGGCCTACTCCTGCTCCTAAGTCCTATGTTCCTATTCATATGACTGGTCCAGTTAAATTTCTGGTCAACAGTAACCCCTAGTATGTTGATGGTGGGGGATTCAGTGATAGTAATGTTGTTGAATTTCAAAGGACGATGATAAGATTCTGTCTTATTTGAGATGGTTACTGCCTCGCACTGTGTGGAGTGAATGTTACTTGCCACATATCAGTCCAAGCCTGAATGTGTCTATCTGTATGTGGCATGGACGGCATCAATATCTGAGGAGCTACGAATGAACTGAACATTGTGCAACCATCAGCAAATATCCTCACATTTGATTTTATGATGAAGGGAAGGTCGTTGATGAAGCAGCTAAAGATGTTTGGGGCTAGGACACTATCCTGAGGAACTCCTGCAGCAATGTCCTTGGACTGAGATGATTGGCATTTAACAGCCACAACAATTATCTGGTGTGTTAGGTATGACTGTGCAGTATTTTCCCCGATGCCCATTGACTTGAATTTTGCTCGGGCTCCTTGATAACATGTTTCATTAACTGCTGCCATGGTGTCAAGGGGAGTAGTTCAAACCTCATCTCTGGAATTTAGCTCTTTTGTCCATTTTTGGACCAAGGCTGTAATGACATATGGAGCTGAATGGCCCTGGCAGAATCCAAACTAAGCATCAGTGGGCAGCTTATTACTAAGAAGTGCCTCACACACTGTCAATGACGCCTTCCAACACTCCAGGGCTTGAGCACAAAAAAAGATCAAGACCAATATTCCAATGCAGTACTGGGGGAGTGCTGCACTGCTGGAGGTGCCATCTTTCAGATGAGACATTAAACCAAGACCCCACCTGCCTGCTCGGATGGAGAGAAAAGAATCCATGGCACTATTTTGAAGAAGAGCAGGGGAGTTATCTATAGTGTCCTGGCCAAAATTTATCCTTCAGTCAACATCATTATATGATCTATAACCATAATCAATATGATTATAGAACACATAATCTTGTCAAGCATCACATTGCTGTTTGGAGGAGTTTGCTGTGCGTATTTTAGCTGCCGCGTTTCCTACATTACAATGGAACTACACATCAAAAGTATTTTATTGGCTGTAATGTGCTTTGAGATGTCCAATGGTTGTGAAAAGTGCAATACAAATGCAAGCATTTTATTTTTCTTTTCTTTGCTGATGATTGAGAGTGGAGTGGACAGATGAGGCGGTAATAAGCCGGATTGGATTTATCCTGCTATTTGTGGACAGGGCATACCTGGGCAATATTCCACATTGTTGGGTAGATACCAATGTTACTCGAATAGTTTGGCTGGGGGCGTGGTTTGTTCTGGAGCAGGTCCACAATCTTTGCTGTATCCAGTGCTTTCAGCCATTTTTTTGCATGTGGAGTAAATCAAATTGGCTGAAGATTGGCATCTGTGATGCTGCAGACCTCAGGAGGAGGCCGAGATGGATCATACATTCAGCACTTCTGGTTGGAGCTAGTTGCAAATACTTCAGCCTTGTCTTTTGCATTGATATGCTGGGCTTCCTCATCATTGAGATGGGGGTGTTTGTGGAGCGGCTTTCTTCAGTTAGTTGATTAATTGTCCATCACCATTTGTGACTGAAATGTAGCAGGAGTGCAGAGCATTGATCTGATCCATTGGGTGTTGCATCACTCAGCTCTGTCCATTGCATGCTGCTTCTGCTCTTTAGCATGCATGTAGTCCTGTGTTGTAGCTTTACTAGGTTGACACCTCATTTATAGGAACATCTGATTCTTCTTTTGGCATGCTCTTCTGCACTCCTCATTGAACAAAGATTGGTCCCCTGGCTTGATGGCAGTGTTAGAGTTCTTTTTATTCATTTACGGGATGTAGGCATCGCTGGCTAGGCCAGCATTTATTGCCCATCCCTAAATGCCCTTGAGAAGGTGGTAGTGAGCTGCCTTCTTAAATGGTGCAGATCCTATGGTGTAGGTACTCCCACAGTGCTGATAGGAAGGGACTTACAGGATTTTCACCCAGTTACAGTGAAGGAATAGCGATACATTTCCAAGTCAGGATGGTGAGTGGCTTGGAGGAGAAATTCCAGGCGGTGGTGTTCCCATGTATCTGCTGCCCTTGTCCTCCCAGATGGTAGCAGTCGTGGGTTTGGAAGGTGCTGCCTAAGGAGCCTTGGTGAATGCCTGCAGTGCATCTTGTAGATGGTACACATTGCTGCCATTGTTTGTTGGTGGTGGAGGGAGTGAATGTTTGTAGAAGGGGTACCAATCAAGCGGGCTGCTTTGTCTTGGATGGTATCAAGCCTCTTGAGTGTTGTTGGAGCTGCACTCATCCAGGCAAGTGGAGGGTATTCCATCACACTCCTGACTTGTGCCTTGCAGATAGTGGACAGGCTTTGTAGAGTCAGGAGGTGAGTTACTCGCCACAGGATTCCTAGCCTCTGACCTGCTCTTGTACTCACAGTATTTATATGGCTAGTCCTTTTCAGTTTCTAGCCAATGGTAACCCCCAGGATGTTGATAGTGGGGGGATTCAGCAATGGTAATACCACTGAATGTCAAGGGGCTATGGTTAGATTCTCTCTTGTTGGAGACGGTCATTGCCTGGTGTTTGTGTGGCACAAATGTTACTTGACACTTGTCAGCGCAAGTTTGGATATTGTCCAGGTCTTGTGAATGATGCTGAACATTTTGCAATCATCAGCGAACATCCCCACTTCTGAACTTATGATAGAAGAAAGGTTATTGATGATACAGCTGAAGATAGTAGGGCCTAGGACACTACCATGAGGAACTCCTGCAGTGATGTCCTGGCACTGAGATGTTTGACTTCCAACAACCACAACCACCTTCTTTTGTGCTAGGTATGACTCCAACCAGCAGAGAGATTCCCCCTGATTCCCATTACCTCCAGTTTTGCTAGGGCTCCTTGATGCCACACTCAGTCAAATGCTGCCTTGATGTCTAGGGCAGTCACTTTCATCTCACCTCTGGAGTTCAGCTCTTTTGTCCATGTTTGGACCAGGGCTGTAATGATGTCAGAAGCTGAGTGACCCTGGCGGATCCAGAACTGAGCATCAGTGAGCAGGTTATTGCTAAGCAAGTGCAGCTTGATAGCACTGTTGATGACCCCTTCCATCACTTTACTGATTGTCAAGAGTAGACTGGTGAGGCAGTAATTGGCCGGGTTGGATTTGGCCTGCGTTTTGTGTACAGAACTTGCCTGGGAAATTTTCTACTTTGCCGGGTAGATGCCAGTGTTGTTGCTGTACAGGAACAGCTTGGCTAGGGGTGTGGCAAGTTCTGGAGCACTAATTTTCAGTAGTACTGCCAGAATATTGTCAGGGCCCATAGCCTTTGCAATGTCCAGTGCCTTCAGCCATTTCTTGATATCACGTAGAGTAAATCGAATTGGTCGAAGACTGGCATTTATGATGATGGGGACCTCCGGAGGAGGCTGAGATGGATCATCCACTCGGCACTTACGGCCGAAGATTGTTGCAAATGCTTCAGCCGTATCTTTTGCATTGATGTACTGGGCTCATCCATCATTGAGGATGGGGATATTTGTGGAGCATCCTCCTCCAGTGAGTTGTTTAATTGTCCCCATCATTCATGACTGGATGTACAGGACTACAGAGCTTAGGTTTGATCCATTGATGATGGAATCACTTAGCTCTGTCTATCACTTGCTGCTTATGCTGTTTGGCATGCAGGTAGTGTTGTAGCTTCACCAGGTTGACACCTCATTCTTAGGTATGCTTGGTGCTGCTCCTGGCATGCCCTCCTGCACTGTTCATTGCCAGGTCATAGGATTACAGATTATGCTTGAATTTGATTCTGCTGCTGCTCATGGCCCCCAGCACTTCGTGGATCCCAATTTTGAGCTGCTAGATCTGTTCTGAATTTATTCCATTTAGCAAGGTGCCACATAATATGATGGACTGAGTCGTCTCAGGTTTGCACTAAATGCAGTAGCGGGCAGGAAAGCAATGTTTTACCCTCTGGCTGCAATGGCGGCTTCTCATGCCGTAACGTCACAGTTCTGCCACATTCCCAGGAAACATGCCATTTTGATCACAGGCACTGTCTCATTTGCCCACCATGACATCACCTCTTCGCTTCATCTCACCGGGTGCCATATTTAAAGTGCATCAGCGTGCTTCCAGCCCAGGACTGCTGCACAGAAGACATGGCCCCAAAAGGCAAGTAGACTGCAGCCCCCCCAGTTTAATAACGTATCCCTCTAGTGCCTTTTGGACACAGTGGAGGCCTGCCGTGACGTCCTGTACCCCCACTCTGACCGCAGGAGGGGCAGCAACGTCAGCATGGGAGGCGATGACAGCAGTGGTCAGTGCCAATGCCCTGCAAAACAGCACAGCCATCCAGTACCGAAAAAGGATGAATGATCTCCTTCGTTCCACCAGGGTAAGTTACTCTTCTCATTACCCTCAACTCACACACTCACAAACCCATCACACATCAACAAGGATCTCATTCACTGCCAGTTCAAGTGACATCACCATTCACTCTCTCATACACACTTTCATTATCCTCATCCCGTCTGTGGGACCACTCATCACCCACACATGCCAGGCATACATCATCTGGCCTGGCAGGCGTCCTGCTTACACGTTCTCCATCTCTATTCATGCAGGACAAGCTGGTGCACAACAAGAAGGAGAGGTCACAGACTGGTGGAGGAATGCCTCAAATCAAGGTCCTCACAGACTTTGAAAATACAGCCATTCAGCTGGGTGGCAAGGATCTAGACTATTCCTGTGCTGACGGTGAGGTCAGCGGTGCCCTACCAAGTGAGGATCCAGCAGTGCAACATCCATCAGACAACCATGCTGTGAATGATGTGTCCTGCTTCACAGGCCACTGCCATGCAGTAATTATCTCCTCTTGCTCTTGCAGGCACACCTGGGAAACAGCCGAGGAGGCCCATGACCCAGAGCCTCCCATCAAGCCCCAAAGAAACCTCTGAAGAGGAATCTGAAGGCACCTTCATTGAAGATCCATCACAGCACTCACCCACACCCTCCACCAGCGCAGAGACACACACCTCGGTGGGACCTAGCTTTAGATTAGCCTCAGGATCACAATTTGGTGAGCACATCACACTGTCTGATCCAATGCAGGTGACAGCAGTGACTTCCCAGGTGTCTGGCACTTGGAGGACTGCTGGAGGCCAGAAATCTGCTGAATCCAAGTCAGATGACGAACCTCTGGACTCGGTCATACCTTAGTTGCTGGAGCTGCAAAGGCAAACTTGGGAACGTCAGGAATGAATGCCCGCTGCACCCCTCAGATTGCAAGGCATGATGGAGGAGTCCATCCACCTTCAGTCTGAGGTGATAGTGCCGGCATGCCAATGCACTGATGTTGGATAGTAGGATGGTGGCTGCCATGGAGATGTTGGTCCAGGACAATGATCCTGTACTGCTGCGCGGGATGAATTCCAGTGCTGACACCATATTTGGCCTCCAACATTGTCAACACGAGAGGGGTGCAGGGTAGCTCGATCTCACTCCAGCTACCCCTTCTCCTCAAGGAGTCAGCCAGGGGCCTTCAAACAACCATAGAGAGGCGGATCAGTGGGTGCATACTATGGGGCCATCCACCCAGATAACTCCGGGAGTGTCTGGCCCATCTGAATCCCCTCTTCCTGTGACCCCAGAGGCTCCAGCTCCACAGGTTGAGGAGGGTGCCACTGCCATAGAGCAGGATCCTGAAAGTAGGTCGGGGCCATCCAGGTCTCAGTGACTATTAGGGCCTTCGTTGCATCTCCAAGACAAGAGGCTCATCACAGAGGGTATGTGTGCTGCTTTCAGCCAGACTGGAGTCAAATGTTCACAGATGCAATGTGAGGGTCGATGGTGTCTCCTCACTGCATGTCGTCATCACCTTCTACAAATCTAGCAGCTATGAGGGCCCCCTGAGCTGCCTGCCTCATCTGGCTAGTGCGATGGCCTCATCACCTTCATTGTCATCTTCAAGGACCTCCCTCTCCCTCATTCTCGTTGACATCCTCCTCATTGGAGGAGACCTTCAACTCCTCCATCTCCTCAGTCAGCTCCTCTTCCCTTGCAGTGCCAGGTTTTAAAGGACACAGCAGACAACGACAATGTGTTACAAAAGTATAATAATTTTCGTAATATTTTTCTTGTTTATTGTGAAGTAGGTTTATGGGTGTGATTATAGCTGAGTCTGTCTGTGTGATTTAATTACATTTGGAGTCAAGTAGACTATAAGCCTGAAATCATCAAAAGAAGCTAGGTGTAGGAATGTGCTTGACATGCTAATGAGTACACATGGTTGCTGGCTTAGCATGTGAAGGGAATTTGCATTTTTAGATAAATGAAGGGATTGTTGGATTTCAAAGGGATCTTAATCTGTTTATAACTAGCCAGATAAGCAAGGCTAAGGAGTGTGTTTATTTTTCCCAAAGATTACTGACAATATTGGCAACATGAAAGTTTTATATTATGAGGAAGATACAGTTTCACAGACATATAGAACAATAACATTTACATACTAAAAAGAGAAACATATATAAAAGAGGATGAAAGGCTATGCGGAAAAGGCCATGTAAGATCTAACAGGAGTGTGTGAAACAGGTTTCAAGAAGCCTCTCGCCATTAGTGCATAAGTCTGAAGTTGGGGAAAAGCCATTTGGAATTCTACTGTTAAGTGGGTATTGTGTTAACTTGCTGAGTTTGTTTTAAATCTAAAATTTATTTTGGACTGTTGCCTTAAAGGGAGTGTAACTGGGAGTCAGGTCAATTAGGAATTTTAGGATCCATTATAGTAGTAAGTAATTATAGTCTTATGTATGTGCTTGAAATATTTTATTTTGTTAATAAATATTTTAATTTAATTTTTAAAATCTCTAAAGGTCTTGGTGGACTCATTACTTCTAAATTCAGTGCACACATATTCTCGTAATAGATACAAATTGCAAAACTATTGTGATAGCACAACTAAGTTTCCGTTATGGATTTGGTCTGTCTGCCAAGTCATAAAAAATGCATGACACCCTCTGTAGACTGTATTGCAGGGCTCCACCAGACCAGTCCAGGCACCGGAACCTCATTTTCAGCATCCCAATGGTTTGCTCCACCAAGGAGCAGGTTGCAGCATAAGCCTCATTATATCTTTGCTCTGCTGCAGTCTGAGGTTGCCGCACGGGTGTCATCAGCCATGTCCTGTTTGGGCAGCCCTTGTCCCAAGGAGCTATCCCTACAGCCTCTATGGACTCTAGACGACATCAGGGATTTGCGACCGATTGAGAATGTTGGAGTCATGAACACTCCCTGGAAACCATGTGCAGACCTGCAGGATGCATTTGTGGTGGTTGCACACCAGCTGCACATTTAGCGAATGGAAGCCCTTGCGGTTGACATAGTTGACCATAGGCGATGGAGTTCTGAGTGCCACATGAGTGCAGTCGATGGCAACCTGCACCTGTGGGAAACCTGAGGTCTGGATAAATCCAATCGCTCTTACATCTGGCTTTCTTTGTCCTGGATGAAATGCACAAAGTTGTGATCCTTCGCGAAGATGGCAACTGTGAACTTATGGATGCATTTGTGGGTGGAAGCTTGCGATATCCCACAGAGCTCACCTGTGGAGCCCTGAAAAGAGTCACTGGAGTAAAAATTGAGTGCCGCGGTCACTTTCACAGCCACAGGCAGTGGATGCCCTCCATGTCCCCATGGCGCCCAATCCTGCAGCAGTTCACAGATGTGACCGACCAGTTCCCTAGACATGTGCAGTCATCAGTGACACTGGATCTCGGTCATACGCAGGGATGAAAGGTGGCGCCTATAGACCCTGGGTCTAGATAGGTGCCGACCAGCAACAGCTTGCTGTGGCTCTTCTGCAATGTGCGTGAGAGCCCCAGCTGCCCCTCATTCCTGCAGGTGCTGTTCCTCCCTCTGCACAGCCAGGCACCTCCATTGTTCTCTTCTCTGTCATCTCCACTCTGTACGCCACGGGGCATATAGCTAGTTTACCAGGCTCCATGTTCCTGATGTACTCCTTCTGCAGGATGAAAGAGAGAGATGCGTGGGTTAGCTTAGGTGTTCTAAGGGCCTCTCTTGGTTAAGTCTGAAGGCCCCTTAACACACCCCAGAGGGCGCTGGCCACCATTTGGAAGCCAGATTTTAGTGCACTGCATGGTTGCCCGAAGCCCCACCCTCCTCTGCTCCACTCCACCTGACCAATTGGCAGAAGCTTTGCCCACTGGACCGCATGCTGTGCTCTTAGCTCAGGCGGAGGCATTCTCCTAACCCGCACTGCAAGGCTGCACTGTTAGCTTGAACTATGGGGGAGACTGGCTCAAACCAGAATGATGACTTTGCAAGGGGCTGTGAGCACCTCCACCAGTGACTGCTTCATGGCCAGCTTTCGCAAGGAGATTGTACAATGTGCGCTGTCGTCCAACTGTTCTGCAGTCCACCAAAATACTCATTAGTTTGCAGTCTGTGCCCGAGGGGTGAAAAGCTCTGGAGCACTTGGTGGCACTTTAATGCCTCTGCATTGCTTCAGTGGGCAGATAAACTAGAGGTCCAACTCCAAGCATGTTAATGTGGCTGTGTCTGAACTGTCTCAGCTGCAGAGGACTGGTCACTTTCTACAAGGTTTCCCTGATGCACGGCCACTTCCCTCACCCAACATGTGCACTACCATCAACCACAGTGCAGCCCTTGCCCCCCACAAGTCACCTCAACTGCAGTGCAGTCCTTGCCCCCCTCCCAACTCGCCTCAACCATGAAGTCCAACACGAGCGCTGCACAACGTTACTGTGCACTTACCTCCGAGTTCCCCTCAAAGTGCAGCCTGCCAAGTGCAAGCCTTATATATGCTGTTGTGAAACTCTTTGGCGTGTTTTCTCACTGATGTGAGCGGATGACCCAGTGTGGGCGGATGATTCCGATGGACTGGCCTTATAATGATATGCAGATGTATTACAATGAGGTCCCAGGCATCTGACGGCGGGTAATGCGGCCCGCCATTGATGGGCAGAGCAAACAATTCCAGACTGGTTTCACGATGTCATGAAATTGATTTTTGGCCTTCTCGCCATATTGTCCACTCATGCAGCTGAATACGCCCGATGCCAGCGGAACGGAAAATTCCCCCCAAATGCAGTGTGAAGACAGGTCTTTGTCCCCACAAGGACTGTGCAATTGTCACTCCTACTAATACTGTCAGAGGCAGATGCATCTGTGATAGGTAAGTTGATGAGAATGACGTTAAGTAGGCTTTTCCCTCTTGATTGTTCTCTCACCACCCACCACAGGCCTAGTCTGGCAGAAATGTCCTTCAGGACTCAGCCAGCTCAGTCAGGAATGGTGCTACAGGGCCACTTTTAATGATGGAATTTGAAGTTCCCCACCCAGAGGACATGCTGGCTGTGCCCTTGCTATATTCAATGTTTCTTCCGAGAGATGTTCAATATGGAGGAGTACTGATTCATCTGTTGGAGGAGGGCAGTAGGTGGTAATCAGCAGGTTTTTTGCCCATGTTTGACCTGATGGTATGAGACGTCATGGAGACCAGAGCCAATGTTGAGGACTCTCAGGGCCACTTCTCCCCACTGAATACCACTGTGTCACCATCTCTGGTCAGTGTGCCCTGCCGGTGAGGCAGGACATCCCCAAGGATAGTGATAAAGGAGTCTGGGACATTGGCTGTCAGGTATGATTTGATGAATATGACTTTGCCAGGCTGTTGCTTGACCAGCCTGTGGGACAGCTCTCCCAATTTTGGCACAAGTTCACAGATGTTAGTGAGGAGGACTTTGCAGGGTCAACTGGGCAGGGTGTGATTTGTTGTTTCTGCTATCAAGGTCAATACTGGGTGGTCTGTCCTGTTTTACTCTTGTTCAACTTTTATGTCGTGATTTGATGAAACTGAGTGGCTTGCTAGGCCATTTCAGAGTGAAGAATCAACCACATTGCTGTGTGTCTGTGGAGTCATATGTAGGCCGAATTGGGCCAGGATGGCATATTTCCTTCCCTGAGGGACATTAGTAAACCACATAAGCTTAAATTGGCTCCGAGTCAAACAACACCTTGATTTTAAAATTCTAATGCTTGTTTTCAAATCTTTCACTGGCCCTTCACCTTCCCAAATCCCTACATTTTCCGGATTCACTTTTGGCTGGATCTTTGAGCCTCCCCGCAAATATATTTTCAGTTTTATTGTCATCCAATTGTTAGCATCCACCATTTTTCATCACTTTGTGAAGCACTTTGAGATATTTTTCTGTAAGTTAGGGGCACTATACAAAAGTAAATTGTCATCTTAATAATCAATTTACATTTCAAAAATGGTGCCACATTATTATGAGGATTAGCTGCAGACGTATCGCGGTGTGGCTATAGTGTAGGAACCGCACATGTACTTCTAGAATGAAAAGAAATCACAGACTACAGGCTTGTGCTTGCATTAGGTCTACAACTGGAGTTATTCTATTTCTATTTTCGTGTCTTTTCCCCATATTCTCTTCTGGAACATGCATAACAGCCCTTGAATAGCCAACACCTTCTGCTTCAATAATTTTCCAACATCTCTTTCATCGGAGCCTGCCAGTGCTTGTGTTTGTAATTAAAAAATCCCTTACTTCCTTAAGATCCTCCTTTAGACAGCAGAACAAGTTCAATGCTTAAGGCCTCCCTCCATGGACTCATTGATCATCTGTAATTGCACACATTACTAAAGCAATTGGTATCTATAACATCAGTTTTCAACTTGCAAAAAAACTCTGAGTCTGTGCTGATTATTTACCATATGTCTTGGCAGAATGACATTCAAGTATAAATTTCAATAAATTCACTATAATTTTAAGATTGGGACTACAACAACAGGAAGTTCATACTCTGAGGACAAGGCTACAGTTACATCTAAGAACAGAGCTGTCAATTGATTTTACCATGGATACAAGGCAGACAGTCAGTAGTGTTGGCAACTGTACTGAATTAAACAAAAATAACTCTCATGGTGATTCTAAAACAAGTGAAATGCCTAAGACCAAAATAAAAACTTATAAGGTCTCTGTTGAAGCAGCTTTAAATACACTAAATTTGTTTGTTTCAAATGGGTATGTTAAAGAATAGAAATATTACAAGAAGTATAGAAGCTCGCTCTGTCCTTTTTGATCTCTAATTTTCTTTATTCCTCTTTGGAAGACACAGACTCCTTCTTAAAGTTACATCCAGAAACCCTCTGGTACCTTATCCACAAAAACATTCTCCATGATGGAGCTTAAGCACGGAATGTTGGTGGGCTTCTTGATAGTGAAGGAAATCATAGGGCAAAATTTTTAGCTCGGTGGGGGGGGGCGGATGGTGGGGGGCACACCCAACCCGCTCAAGCATAAAATGATGCGCGCTGACGTCGGGCAAGCGTCCCGACATCAACACGCAGTCGCACAATATTTCGGTTGGCGGGCACGCGCCAGAGTTGGCAGCGCACCCGCCGACAATTAAAAGGCCTTTTAAGGCCATTAACAAGGTTATTCAAAGAAATTTTTCACTGCCCGTCCAAGCTTACGGTTGGCAGGTAGACGAAAAGGCCAAGCGGCCTTTGCACTTTTTAGGAAACCGCATCCATGGGCAGGATGAGGTTTCCTAAAGCAAATAAAAATAAAATAAAACATTTAAAATGTAATTGATAACATGTCGCTGCTCATGTGACAGAGTCACATGAGGGGACATGTTTTATTACATTTTCATTTCTTATTTTTTGAAAATTCTTCATCTCCCTGAGGCAGCTCTGTGCATCAGGGAGATTCTCAAACGTGCACGCGCACACATGCGCGAAGTTCACGCTCGTCCCACTCGCCCTCCTCCCCCTGCCCGCACAGGCAGCGCTGAGCGCTGCCACTCACATTTCACGCTGGGGAGGGGGCCTTAATTGGCCCGCCAGCATGAAATCCCTTTCCGGCCTCAATCGTGGGCAGCGGTCAGCTTCCCGACTGCCCCTGCCCACCCTCGCAGAGCCCGCCCAACAAGGGCAAAATTCTGCCCATAGTCAAACCCAATCTTAGCATCACCCAGCAATGAACACTTTCCAGCAGGGGCCACTGGACAGCAAATCACTTAGCCAACCGAAGATCTAAGTTAGGATGTTGTGGTTTAAGGTGTGAATTTTCTGAGATGGTCGCAGAAGCTGCCTAAAATAGCACAGTGTGTATTTTTTTATTTGTTCATGGGATGTGGGGGTCGCTTGCTAGGTCAGCATTTATTGCCCATCCCTAATTGCCCTTGAGTAGGTGATGGTGTGCTGAGTTCTGGAACAGCTGCAGCGCATGTGTTGTAGGAACACCCACTGAGCTTGTTAGAAAGGGAGATCCATGTAGGATGTTCCATTGAATCCAAAAATTGGATTAGGACTATTATGTGAAGAAAACAAGCTCACAACGGGATTTTGAGGTTGAACTCTGGCAGCTCATACAGCCATGACAATGGAATTTTAAATGTAAGGATGTTTTTTGCAAAATTAAAGGGGGTACAGGTTGCAACATTTAAAACAAAGATGTGATGGAGATGTAGCAATGAAAAACTGGGGTCCACAGATTCTACAGGAGCTCCTGTTGTAAAAAGTAGCTAAAAGAGGTTTTCCAAATTAAGCACCCCAAATGTTAATTGTATAAATTAAGGTTAAATGTACAGGTGGGGTCACTCAATGAATAATTACTTGTGTATATATGAAGAGACAGTCGTGGAGGGGGTCATTAGACCTGAATGCCTGCCTCTCTTCTGTGGTTACATCCATGTTTGGGTGTCTATGGAGAGGGAACATATGATGTCTACTTGTACACTTGAGGCTTTCTGTGACCAATGGGTGCTGCAGGGGCTGGAGTGCATCATCTCCCCTCCAAAATGTTACTTTAATTTAATAAGCTTTCTTTGTAGCTTTGTTTTATTCATAGTGTCCTTTTAAGGGGTTGTCAATTAGTAAATTTTTTATTTGGTTTTAGTTTACTCAAAAGCATATAAAGAGACACTTTGATAAGTATTCTTTGTAGTTTTTGTGTTGTTGTAATAACCCTTTAAGGGGTTGTTCATTTGTTTATTTAGTTAATTATTTGATCGTTCAAAAGAGTATAAAGAGACACTTACTGACACTGGTAGTGGGTTATAGAGTTTGGAATTTATTTGTAATGTCTCACATTGTGAATAAATCTAAAACTGAGTAAAGTTGGGACAGAATCGTTCGGTCCTGTTAGCGATGGGTGTCATGGTGGGCAAGAGTGGACAATATGGTGAAAAGGCCAAAATCGGTTTTATGCCTTGGTGAAACCAGTTTGTGATCGTCCACTCCACCTGTCAATGGCGAACTCCGTTTCCCACCTCTGCACATCAGGAACCTTATTTCAATACTTTAGCATCCCATTATAAGCCCTGCTCCGGGAATCATCCCCCCACGCTGGTTCATCCGGGGTTCACAATTGTACATAAGCAATATGCAACCTGCATTTCGCTTGGGACTTCGAGGTTTGTTTGCCTACCTTGCTTCAGGCAGCACTCGTGGTCATCAGCACCAGGCTTCGCAGGCAGCACCACATCACTTTTAGGGGGGCTCATGGGAAGATTTCTAACTACCAGACCAGCCATAAGGTAGGGTTGGTTTTTCAATGGCTATAGGGCTAAGGCTTGCTTGGGAAAGGGGGAGAAGTGACCTCAGGCAAGGGAAAAGGCTGCAGGGCAAGGGCTGTACTGATGTAGATGGGTATCCCAAGGTGTGTGTAGGGGACCTCAATATGGTGAGAGCTGAGGGGGAAGTCTTCAGAGGCGATGAGGCCAGATGGAGATGTGAGGGTGTGTGTGAGAGAGTGAGTGGTGATGTACCTTGAGCTGGCAGTGAGTGAGATGCCAGTGAATGTGTGATGACCTTGTGAGTATGTGAGTTTAGAGTGATGGTTGGCTTACCCTGACAGCATGGATGAGATCATTCATCCTCTTTCTGCACTGGATGTCGAACCTCATCTGTGCAGTGTTAGCACTGACCGCCACTGCCACCGTCTCCCAAGCCGGAGTGGTGAGATTGTTGGACCTTCTGCAGCCAGGGTGATGGTGGAGTACATCATGGCGAGCCTCCAAAAGGCATTCCAATGAAGCGTCACTGAACTCTTCTTGACTTTCATTGGAGCAGTCCTGGGCTGCAAGCATTGAGAACTGTGCATGTGGCTGCAGTTTAGTTATGGCACCCAGAGTGAGGAAATGGTGAGGTAACAGAGTGGCAGGTGATTCAGAGGCTGCCTGCCAGCAAGACGGCGTGTTTCCTGTGGCTGCGTAATTAATGTGGTGGAAAGCAGATGTTGAGAAGTGGACGATATGGCGTGAAAATCCCTCATTGTGGCCAGCGGGTTAAGCATTGTTTTTCATGCCCACTACCGCACAGTACAAATCTGGGATGACTCCACCCTTGGACTTCTGGTCTCCTCCTTCACAAACTGGCTATAAGCAGTTTAACATGGTAGCAGAGAATCGTTGCCTAAAGGTGAAGTTTCGAAATGAAGAAAAGCATTTTAAGACAGAAGATTACAATCTGAGTAGATTTTGTGAAGAATGGCTGAAAGCAAGTGTAAATTGTCAGGTTATGATTACTTGCCATTGTTCTCAAAGTCAAAACCTTATGACCAGTGAAAGAATCAAATGGATATGTGGGCATGGGATACGTCCCTGCCAAAGAGGAAACCAGGCCTGGCAATGTCTTTAACGCTTTCTAACATAAGTACAACCAGAAGTGAAGTATTTTGTGAACCGGAAGCCTGTCAGCTGGATACTAAAGATGGTTTTGCTCTTTTAGGTTTTAAAGATGAAATTTACCAGAAAGATGATCTCTGGGAGCCTCTGAGGCGTGGTCAGACTTTAATAGATTTTGAAAGACAGATGGTTATTCTATGAAGGAATACATCATGGATTTTAACAGACTGTATAAAAGTTTGCAGAAATTCAATTTGGAGATTCCTTGTTCAGTGCTTGATTACTGGATTGTGCTAAAGTATCACAAATGGATAGGCTCCTGGTCTTAACTGGGGTTTGGTTCTCAGAAAGAGTCTCATTTTTGGACAAGGTGCCTGCTGCCTTGAAAAATCCTGAGGAAGCAGTCATTTCCAGCATGGCACAAATGGAACATTCCATGGAGTCGCAGAGGATGGAGGACTCAATGATGGTGGCATATCAAGCTTGACCAGACACTGGACACAGGCGCCAGAACAAAGGAAGAGTTACAGACAATTAGGAATGAAGATCAAAGCACTTTTAATAGATTTGGGTACCATAGCAGACTTCAGGATTGGAGCAGCACTAGTAATTGAATGAACCCCAGGAATACCCGTGGAACAGTAAACAGATGCTTCAGGTGCAAATACATCAAAATATTATTACACGATGAGCTGCCCCAAAGCCCAAAAGTGACACATGACGCAGAGAATTCAGGGGCTGAAGATGATGATAATGATCGGTCTGAAGGAATTGTACTTGTCACGAGAAGCTTTTGTCTTGTGATGAGTGTGTTAGTCATGGGTTCATTTAGTGTGGTGTTAGATACAGATGTGTGGAACAGATTTGTTAAAATGTTATCTAGATTCGCTCAATCGTGAGGATCGCATAAAGTCAGGAAGAACGAAAATTGAGGTCACTAAGAAGAGTGGTGATTCCATGCAGAATAGCTAGAGTAAGCCACTTTATTAGTACTGGTGTAGTTTCTAGTGAGATACCTTTGCTGTTAAGTCCATGAAAAAGCTACAAATTAAATTGGACATAGAGGACGATAAAGCAATAATTTTTGGAAAGTCAGTGAATCTGCAGTTTACCCTATCAGGACATTATTGTATCACCTTAACATAACCTGATGTTTCTAATCAGAATGTTTTTGAAGTATGGCATCAGGTGATAATAATGAGAGAAAAAAGGCAAATTGTCTTAAAGCTGCACAGACAATATGCTTACCCTTCTTGTCAAAGAGTTAAAAATCCTGTGAAAGAATGCAGGCATGGTTCATGAGGGGAATCTGAAGCTCATTGAAGAGATTAGTGCAAAATGTGAAATATATAAAAAGTATCAGAGGACACCACCATATCCTACTGTAAGCCTTCCGTTGGTACATGACTTTAATGAGGTGGTTGCCATGGATCTAATGGGATAGGACAAAGACAGAAATATTCTCATTGTATAGTTTATAGACATGACAATCAGATTTAATCTTTCTACGTAATACATGGCAAGAACAAAAGGGTAATTGTAGATAAAATCATGGAGAAATGGATAAGGATTGGACTTGAGGCACTGGCTAAGTTTCTGACTGACAATGGAGGGGAATTTTCTAACGACAAGTTAGAGACATGTGTGGAAACATGAAGACTGTGGTCATGAATATTGCAGTTGAAAGTCCTTACAGTCATGGACTCTGTGAAAGGAATCATATGGTGATAGGTAAAATGCTGCATAAAATCTTAGCAGATCAACCAAACTGCATATTGACAACTAGACTGCCATGGGTAGTTCATGCAAAGAATTCAGTTCAGATGGTTGGTGGGTAGAGTCCTTACCAATTGAGAGGAATCCCAAATTACTTTCTGTGTGGGGCAATAGTCCCCCTGCCCTAGAGGGGATTATGATTAGTTCCATTTTTTCTACATATTTGAATGCTTTACATGCAGGCTGAAGGCTGAGGTCTTGGAGAAAATCCAAAGAGCTCTAAGGCATTGTGTAAAACTGTCTCAAGATAGACTTTAATTCTGGGGATATAGTGTTTTACAAAACAGAGGACCATAAGGAATGGAAAGGTCTTGCCAAGGTGATAGGGTGTGAAAGCAAGTCAGTGGTTCCCCAACATGGTAATCAAACTATTAAGACAGGCCATATGGAAAAGAAGGAGGAGTAGCCCTTATACTAAAGATGACATAAGGACATTATTGAGAAAGGACCTTGACTCAGAAAATCAGGAAGTAGAATCAGTATGGATGGAGATCAGGAATGGCAAATGTCAGGAAACACTGATGGGAGTAATTTATAGGTCTCCCAACAGTAGTTATACCATTGGACAGAGTATTAAACAAGAAATTATTGGAGTTTGTAACAAAGGAAATCTAATAGATTTGGAGACCTTTAATCTTCATATATACTGGACCAATCAAATTGGCAAAGGTGGCCTGGACGATGGGTTTGTCGAATGCTTTTGTGACAGTCACTTGAAGCAATAGGTTATGAAACCAATTAGAGATAAATTCATTTTAGGTCTAAGTACTGAGACGGGGTTAATTAGTAATATCATAGTAAAACATCCACTGAGAAATAGTGATCATAATACAACTGAGTTCCACAATAAGTTTGAAAACAACATACTTCAATCACAAACCAGAATCTTAAACTTAAACAAAGCCAATTACCTAGGTATGATGGGATAAATAGACTAAAAGATATGGCAGTAAATAAACAGTGGGAAACTGAAGGGGGAGGTGAAAGAGTTAAAAACCAAATACAATGGACAAAGAGGTGGCTTTTGATAAACCACAAGTCATAATCTGGACCAGCTAAGAGTCAAGGTCTGTGTGTATACATTGAATAGGAGTGGATAATATAAACATGCACACATCGAAGATAATAGGATAGACCAAACTAATTATGTGTGTAAATGATTGGGTCTTGTAACGAGGTCAAAACAGGTAGACATTGATCACTGGTGCATGCAAATAGAGTAAGATAAGGGAAAAGTATAACTGCAAGGAAATGTAACCATTCAGGGAGCTTGTACCCATCTTGTAATGGATACAGTCTCCCCTGCATGCTTGAATAAAACCGGTTAAAGAAGCTTGAGTCTCGTGTGGTTGCTAAAGGATTGGAGGGTGCTTGAACTCCCTTTCAGAAACATTTAAAGAAATAACTCAAAATGTTCAACAAAAATACATTCCATTGAAAAACAAAAACTCAGCAAGAAATTCAATCATTAGCTCACTAAGGGTGTTAAGGATAATATGAGATTAAACAAACAGGCTTCCAATATTGCAATGAACAGTAGTAAGTCTGAGGATTGGGAGTGTTTTAGAAACCAGCAAAGGGCCACCAAATAGTTGATAAAAAGGAAAAATATAGAATATGAGAGTAAACTAGCCAGGAATACAAAAACAGATTGTAAGAGCTTTTACAAGTACAGTAAGTCCTTGATTTAGTCACCCTGTTTATCGTTGTTTGGCTTTAACACTGTTTATTTTTTAGGGCTTGTTTTTCCGATTTGTGTTGCCATTTTTACTTTTATGTTGTTTGCACTCTGGCCCCTCCCCACATGTGCTGTACTCTGGGCCAGCTGCTGCCAGTTCCGATGCCGGAGCCACCGCCGCCATCACCAGAGGCTGAGGCTACGAGGAGAGAGCAAGGCCTCAGGTCCGGGAGCAGGAGCCCACAGGGCAGGGGTGGGAACCTTCTGACCATCGATCAGGTAGTGAAGTGTTAGTATCCTTGGGGTGGGTGGGTGGGGGGGTGGGGGGGTGAAGGGAGCAAGTTATATACCAGAAAGAGAAGGTAAGCTAGGGGTCAATAAGAATGAAGAAAATAAGGTCATTAATATCAGCAGTGAAAAAGTACAGGAGAACCCCAAGGGACTAAAATCTGACAAATCCCAGGACCTGATGGCCTCCATCTGAGGATTCTAAAAATTGCGGTAGCAGGCTGGAAAAGAATCATTTTACCTGGTGGCTGCAATGGTGACTTTCACGTCGTATTGTCCCATTCCCAGTGCGCCCCACCTCATTGATAATTGATTCACAGGAAACACTCAGGATGGATGGTGGGCAGGCTCAGATTTGCATGCCACACTGTGACCTCAGCTCTTCCTCGTTCTGGGCACCATATTTAAAGCACACCAGAGTGCATACCTATTTCTTGTGTACAGACCAGGACTGATCCAGGCAACAGATGGCCCAGAAAGCAAAGAAGACAACAGCCCCCAAATTAAGTGATGCCTCTCTGGGCACCTGCTAGACGCAGGGCAAGGCCGCCACAATGTCCTCTACCCCCCCCTCTGGCCGCAGTAGGTCCACAAGAGTCACCAATCCGGCCTGGGAGGCGGTGGCAGTGGTGGTCAGTGCCACTGGAGCACAGAGAAGATCAGACAACTGGTTCAGGAAGAGGATGAATGCTCAGGATAAGGCAACCACTCTCAACTCACACACCCAAACCCATCACACAACCACAGGGATCTCACACCTTCAGGGCAGCACCACTAACTCTCAGATCTCCATCAGGCTCATATCCTCTGGAGCTTGTGTCCTCATCCTGTCCATGGCTCCGCTCACCTTACAAACATTCCACACAGTGCCATGAGTCTCACACACTCCATCTGCTTTCATGCAAGAGAAGCTGGTTCACAACAGCAAGGAGGGGTCCCAGACTAGGGGTGGAGTAGCCCACATTAGGCCACACTTTGAGGAGCGTGCCATCATTCTGACCAGTGAGGACATGGACCGTGAGGTTCTGCAGCACATCACCCCTCTCTCAAAGCAAATGTGAGTGCGCTCTCTCCTGCTTTTGACTCTGTTGCTATGCACTAATTATCTCTACTTTGGTTCACAAGGAGATTTGCCAAATGACTGACACCCTCAGCCAGCCAGTCCCTCAGCTCCATCCAGGTCCTCACCTCCACCCAAGAGGACTCCTCCTTTGAAGAGCTGGAAATAAGCTGCCTGGAAGACCCATCACAGCACTTACCCACACCCTCCACCACCACAGAGACACACACTTTGGTGGGGCCTAGATCATGAGTAGCCTCGGGACCACAATCTGGAGGTCACTGCACAGACACATGTCCACAGCAGGAGGAGGCAGGTTCAGCCGAGCTCCCTGGCTTCAGAGGACTGCTGGGGAAGAGGCATCTGTGAGGTCCGAGTCAGGTAACGAGCCTCTGGATTCAGCCTTCTCAACGTGCAGAGTTAGCAGAAGGCGGGGAACATCAGGCTGAGCTGTTGGAAGCCCTCAACAGAGTGGCACTGGAGTTGGAGGAGTGCGTCCGCCTGCTCTCTGATGAGGTGGTGCCCACATGTGCACGCATGTAGTTCTCCATGAGAAGGATGGCGGACACCATGGAGACCCTATTCCAGCAGAACACGGAGATATGTGCAGACCTGCACCCCATCGCGGTAGCCATGGGTGAGTTCTTGCAGTGTCAATGTGAGAGGGAAACAGAGATCCCCAACATCCCTCCAGGTGCTCCTTCCCCTCAAGGAGTTTGGCCGAGGCTCTCGGGCACTCGAAGGAGGAGCAGCAGCTGGATGCCCCTGGGTCATCTACTCAGGAATTTCAGAGGCTGCCTGCTCCCTCTGAATCCCCTTTGCCTGTGATCCCCTCAAACTTGTCCTCTGTAACCGCAGATGGAGCAGCTGGCCCACAGGAGGATAGTCAAAGCAAGCTGGTGTCCTGGAGGCCTCAAGTGATTCTGGAGGGAGAAGTATGTATGTGGCAGGGCATTTCGGAGCCTCGTGCAAGCACTCTCCCACACACCCAGAGCCTTCATCCATCACACTTACAGTCCCAAGCATTTTCAAAGCAGCCTGCTGGGGTTCTCTTTCAGTTGTCTACTTGAGCGGTCCAGCATCTCCGCCCATGCACTGATTGCACTCCCATGCAGCCCCCGTGCCCATCCAACATGAGGCTCTGCTTATTTTTGATTTTGACAATGATGATCGTAATTAATTTTTGATCAGCTCCCCCTCATCCTTTCCCCTCCCCCAGTCACCCATGTCCTTTCCGCCATCCGTCAAACTCCCTGGCATCATCCTCCACTTCCCCACTGTCACCTACCAACCCGAAACCTTGTCCTTCCGGGGTGTCCAGGTGAACGTGCACATTCCCTACCTTCCTGAGAATCCCACCCACATCCACATTGACCTTCCCGACCTCCTCCTTCCTACCCCCAGGGCCCATGTCTGTCTCTGAGTCCCCACCAACCATTCTCGCCTTCCCTGCTACCTCTACTGTTGCACCCTCACGGTTCCACCCTTCTGGCTCCCTCTCACACTCACCATTCCCTCCTACCATGGCCACTCTCAATTCGCTCCCCAGGAGGCAGTCATTGACTTCACAGACCCCTCCCTAGCATGTTCACCTGGACATTCCCCATCCCTTACTACCTCCTCCACCCCTTACTCTCTCCTCCACCCTTACTCTCTCCTCCCCCCAGACACCTTCCCTCCTCCAAACTCCTTACCCCCTCTGAACTCCTTCCCCCATCCGAACTCCTTCCTCACCCCTGAGCTCCCTCCCATACACCTTCCTCCCCCATACAACTATCTTCCCACTTGCCACATTCTTCCCGTTGCACCTCCCTCCTCCCCCACCTCACCACCTCCTCACACCTTTGTCCCGCCCTCCCAACTTCACCACCCCGACATCTTCACCCCCCGCCTCCCAACCTCACCCTCCCAGTACATCCTTCTCTCCCAGTCACACCTATAGACCTTCCTCTCCAAATCCCCCCACCACAGTACACCTTCCTCTCCCACTCACAACTGCACCTTCCTCTCCCCACCTCCCCTCTCGCTGATCATCCGTAGCAGCCCATTGCCAAGACCGTGATGTTCCAAAGTAGACCCAAGACATCAACAGAGTCCTCCCACCTTCCGTGAGCTGCTTCATGGCAGAGCCATATCCATGAAAATCCACCTAGCATGCGATGCACGTGTTCCTCCAAGGCCTGGTAGCTGTAGGGCTCCAGCATCTTCTGCTCCTCGGATGTCTGCGATCTGAGCAAGGCCCTATCTATAAGTCCCGACATCTGCACATCACACTTGTCCAGACGTGTTCTGGGCTGTTGTGTTTTCCCGCCATGGTAAATCTGACGTGGGGGAACATTTCTGGTTGGGCCTTACTTTGCATCCCATTACCACAATGCAAATCGGGTTCATGCCACCCTCCAGTGGGACTAGCGTTCTGCCATGGCGGACACCATTGGATGACTCTGCTGTGCTTTCACACCGGTGTGAAACCGATTTTTGACCTTCTCGTCATATTGTCCTCCCCCACCCACCATGATGCCCGACGCCAAAGGGGCTGGAAAATTCCAGCAAGTAGATGCGTTGGCTATCATTTTTCAAAGTTTGCTCAATTTTGGAAAAGTCCCAGGAGAAAGGAAGTTAGCAAATGTAACACCACTGCTCAAGAAAGGAGGGAGCGAGAAATAGGGAACTACAGGTCAGTTAGCCTGACGTCAGTCATTGGGAAAATGCTGGAATCTATTATTAAGGAAGTCTTAACAATTAGAAAAGCATAATCAGATTAGAACACGTCAACATAGTTTTATGAAAGGGAAATCCTGTTTAACAAATTAATTAGAGAGTGTTTTGAGGATGTAACTAGTTGGGTAGATAAAGGAGAACCAATAGGTGTAGATTAAATAGCTGTTTGGAAGTACAGAAGTGTCTTGATAAGTGCAAGACAAAAAGCTTCGACATGTCTCTTTTTTCAGCAATACTCAAGGTGCAGTATATTTGAATTTCCACAAGATATTTGATAAGGTTCCACACAAAATGTTAAGACACAAGATAAGGGATCACGGAGTTGGGGGTGATATATTAGCATGGATAGAGAATTGGTTAACAGACAGGAAGGAGACAATAGGGATTAATGGGGCATTTTCAAGTTGACAGGCTGTGATTAGTGGAGTGCTGCACGGATTAATGCTGGGACCTCAGCTAAATGAAATTTATATTATTGATTTAAGAGACAGAGAGTAACATATTCATGTGTGCTGACAATAAAAAGCTAGGTGCAAATGTAAGCTATGAGGAGGACACAAAGAGACTGCAAAGAGATATAGACTGGTTAATTGAGTTGTCAACAAAGTGACAGATGGAGTATAATATGGGGAAGTGTGAGACTATTCAGTTTGGTCATAAGAATAGAAAAGCAGAATATTTTTTAAAAGGTGTGAAACTTGTAAATGTCAATGTTTAGAGAGAGTTGGGTGTACTCACACAAGGAACACAAAAAGTTAGCATGCAGGTACAGCAAGCAATTAAGAAAGCAAATGGCATGTTGGTCTTTATTGCAATGGGATTGGAGTACAAGGATAAAGTGCTACACATGTATAGGACTCTGGTAAGAACACACCTAGACTACTGTGTGCAATTTTGGTCTCCATGTTTAAGGAAGGATATACTAGCATTGGAGGCAGTACAGCGAAAGTTCACTAGATTGGTCCCTGGGATGAGAGGGTTGTCCTATAATGAGAGGCTGAGTAAATTGGGCCTATATTCTCTGGAGTTTAGAAGAATGAGAGGTGATCGCATTGAAACATTCAAGATAATGAAGGGGCTTGACAGGGTTGATACTCAGAAATTGTTTCCTCTGACTGGAGTATCCAGAACAAAGGACATAGTTTCAGGATAAGAGGCCAATCATTTAGGACTAAAAAGAGGTGAAATTTCTTCACTTGAAGAGTTGTGAATCTTTGGAATTCTCTACCCCAGAGGGTTGTGGATGCGGCATCATTGCATATATTTAAGCCTGAGATAGATTTTCGGTCTCTCAGGGAGTCAAGGGATCTGGGGAGTGGGCGGAGAGTTGAAGCCCAAGATTAGCCATGATCATATTGAATGGCGGAGCAAACTTGACAGGCCTTATGGTCTTTTCCTGCTCTTATTTCTTATGTTCTTATGTTTTTATTCTACAGGACTACAGAACAATCTCGAGATAAGACTAGAAGCAGAATCCTCATGCCCGGGAGCTTTTGGTGGCTGCTAATAAGCTAGAGGGTAAAATAATAAGAGGCAAAACAAAAGGAATTAGATCATTGGAAGGAATTTGGAGTTAATTGGATTGATTACACTCTCTTAAAATCTGAACAGCTGATAGAAGGCAATGAGGCACCCTGTACCTCACATACTGCTGAGTTTTATGATGACAGTCCTGAAGAACAGAATACAATAGATGACAGGCCTGTTGGTGGCAGGCTGAATGATCATGATGCACAGGACAGCGCCATCACATCCAAAGGTCCAATTACCTAAAGTGGGTACTCAGGTGACATATGTTCTAGAAGGGTCCAGTGAATGTAAGGATGTGACTATTGTGAGACATACAGGTAAAGTTACTGGTAAGTTTAAATAGCGGTTATATGTTCAAGGTGATGGCCAAGAAGTGAGGTTCGTGGACTGGCAGAATGGGGTAAAAGAATGGAAAGTAAGAAAGTGCAATGCAAGTTGTAATAGAGGGTCTGAGAGTGACTCTCGCATTAGAAAATGAGCACATACCAGAGAATGTCTCCAATCGCGCGAGAGAGAGGTCTTACAATAATACTCCCAAAAGACATCAAAGTGCAAGTAGAGGCTGCAGCTTGAATAGATTACACAATGAAAGGAGGGCTACAGAACAATCTCGAGATAAGACTAGAAGCAGAATCTTCATGACCGGGAACTTTTGGTGGCTGCCAATAAACTAGAGGGTAAACTAATAAGAGGCAAAACGAAAGAAATTAGATCATTGGAAGGAATTTGGAGTTTATTCTGAAGTACCACATAGGGGTCAGCCAGCTTGTCACATAGATGGACTTGCAGATGGGACTTATAAAGCTAAAGCGAGGCAAGTTGCTTGAGGTTTTGAAGAGCGATTGGACAATACAGATGTTAGCAGGAAAAGTAATCCTGACAGTCTTTTTAGCTCTTTCGGCCACATTCGTGGGAATGTAGATCAATTGACCTAAAAGCCACGTTTCTACAGGGTAAAACATTTCAGAGAAAATTGTTTTTGAAACTACCTAAAGAGGCAAGCAATGCAGAATGGAAACTATGGAAGTTAAACAAATGCATTTATGGCCTGAATGATGCCTCAATGTTGTGGTATTTTTCAGTGAAATCTGTTTTGCTGAAAGTAGGCTGTGTACAGCTAAAAGCAGATCCCACATTGTTCTATTAGTATCAAAAAGGGAAACTTTCAGGCATCTTCATGATGCACATTGATGATTTCTTATGAGGTAACATTGTGGAATTTGAGAAATGTGATATTAATAAGATCAAAGTGAAACTAAGATTCGAAGTCGGGCTTCAGGGGTTTTTAATTGTATTGGTTTAGACATAAAGCAGAATAGGTCTGGGATAACTTTGAAGCAGCAATCCTGTTTAGGGAATGTTACTTTTATGTTGGTTAGTTGTGATAGATCATCACAGAAAGATGATGTCACATCTAAAGAAGAAACAGGGCAGTTGCGAAGCTTGATTTGTCATTTGAATTGGTTATGTGCTCAGATAAGCCCAGATGCAGGAGTTTTCAGGCATTGCCTAGGTAAGACTGTCAAATATTTATCTTTACCAAATAGATGGGTAAAATATATATGTCACAGTGTTTCCTCCCAACCTATTACACCTTGGCTGTAGCTGTAAGCAAAATACTGAGACAACCATATAACGCTTTAATTGCTAAACATGTCCATACTGCAGCATACCTGTAAATTACAATTGGAAATTTTACTTCACATCTTTAAAGGTAGCCCCTAAAAAGATTTTTCAACAAAAACTGGTTGCAAGATGTATGTCATCTTACTCACACGTGCTCAGATACAGAATGAGCATTTAGGTGCCATTTTGTGTACTCTTCAAACTTTTAATATCTCAAAGCTACTCTTCTGTTTCAGGATTATAGCAGCAGAAACACTGAGTCCTAGCTCCTCCTGGCCTCACAAAAGGGAACAATAACATTTTTTACTTTTGGCCTCCTCCGGGGCTGGTCCTTTCCTGCCACAGTGGCTTACCAAACCCAGGCCTGTTAAGATTGCAGTCATCCAATGACATAATAGGGACCTGAACCATATATCTAAAGAGGACTCCAATCACTTTGGGTATCATTGTCGTCTGCTTAGGATAGTATATTAAACACACAGGCAGTGATATCCTGATGGCTTCAGGGCTGGTAAGTAACCCAGCATTTTAACTACCTAACAGGGCAGCTAGGATTAAAACCATCTCCATGGAGTCAGCTTCCATTTGTATCCTAACAATACCCAGACCTACCTTTCCACCACATCTCTCAAACCCAACACTGCCTCCCTATTATCAGACTGCTTGTCCAACATGCAGACATGGATGAGCTGTCTTTTTGCCCGGCTAAATGTTGGCAAGACAAAAACCGTCAACTTTGACTCCTGTCACAGGCTTTGCACCTTTTCCACCAATTCTAACCACCCCTGGCCACACTTAGGATGAGCCAGATGGCTTCTAATTTTAGCATTCTATTCAACCATGAATTGAGTTTTGGACCCAATATCCTCTATCCCAAAGACGATCTACTTTCATCTCTGTAACATTACTATCTCATCCCCTTGCTGCTGAAATCCTCATTAATGCCATTGTTATTTCCAGACTTGACTATTCTAATGCTCTCCTGGCCAGCCTCCCACACTCTCTCCATATAATTCAGCCATTCCTAAACACTGTTGACCATATCTGTTTACCCATTATCACTGACGCTCATTGACTTCTGGCCCCCCCAGTGCCTCAAATTTAAAACATTTCATGGCCTTGCTTCATAACCTCCTCCAATCTTACACCCCTACCAAACTTTTCATTCCTCTGACTCACAAGACAAGAACTTAGAAATGTCACCTAATCACTAATAATTGTGCAGGATAATTTGTAAATTACCAGACAATCCTCCAAAAGGGATCGCTTTGAGAACAATAGCTTGATATCAAATAGAACATAAACTGTAAAAATGCAAGCCAAAACACTGTATGTACAGTGAGATAAATGAACACAGCTGGCATTAAGAAACAAACATATGGGAAATCTGAAAATTGATCTGGAGAAGTTAACAGGATGAGAAAGAATTGTGTGAATAGTGCAGAATGCAGCACAGAACTAAAAGTTGTCCAGTCTTTGTGAAAGCATGCATAAAACAAAAAGAGTGACTATTCAGATGTCTGAAGTTATAAAACAGGGAAAATCACAGGCATACATGGAGAAAAGCTGCCTGAAATATTTATTGGGGGATATAGTAGGTTATTAATAAAATTGATATTTGATGGTACTATTCATAATTAAATGAGTCATATGATTTATTATAAGTGAATGTCATCTCCAAGCAGGAATACAAGAATTATAGTATTGACTTAAACATCAGCAGGCTAAGATAAATGATGGGATACTAGAGACCAAACATACTAGTGAAAGGGAAGCGTATTAGATTCTTGTTAGGCAAGGGAATCAAAGGTTATCGGGTGTACATGGGAATGTGGAATTTGAAATACAACGGGCAGAATTTTAAAAGACAGAACTAAAGGCTCTGTATCTGAATGCACATAACATTCATGACAAAACAGATGAATTGACAGCACAAGAAGAAATAAATATGTATGATCTGAAATCCATTACAGAGACATGGCTGCGGGATGACAAAGACTGGGACCTGAATAATTAAGGTACGTGACATTTAGGAAAGGCAGGAAGGTGGGAAAAGTGGATGGGTAGCTCTGTTAATTAAAGATGATGTTGGAACAATAGAGAGAGATGAGATGTAGAATCAGTTGGGGTTGTGTGGTGGTTTATAGGCCCCCTAACAGTAACCACATTGTAGGGTATACAGGAAGAAATAATGGGGGCTTATGAGAAAGATACAGTAATAATCATGGATGATTTTAATTTATATATAGATTGGATAAATCAGATCGGCAAAGGTAGCCTGGACGATGAATTCATACAATGTTTTCGGGACAGTTTCTTAGAGAAGCAGATGTTGACACCAACCAGAGAGCAGGCTATATTAGATCTGGTAATGTGCAATGAGACAAAATGAATTAATGACCTCATAGTGAAGGCGCCCGTAGGTAGCAGTGATCATAACATAATTGAATTACACATTCAGTTTGAGCAAGAGAGGAGTGGACCTAAGAGTTGTGTTTCAAACTTTTTTTTCATTCATGGGATGTGGGCATCGCTGGCTGGGCCAGCACTTATTGCCCATCCCTAATTGTCCTTAAGAAGGTGGTGGTGAACTGCTTTCTTGAACTGCTGCAGTCCATGTGATGTAGGTACACCCACAGTGCTATTAGGAAGGGAGTTCCAGGATTTTGACTCAGCCACAGTGAAGGAATGGAGATATATTTCCAAGTCAGGAAGGTGAGTGGCTTGGATGGGAACTTCCAGGCGGTCATGTTCCCATGTGTCTGCCGCCCTTGTTCTTCTAGATGGTAGTGGTGGTGGGCTTGGAAGGTGCTATCTAAGGAGCCTTTGTGAGTTCCTGCAGTGCATCTTGTAGATGGTACACACTGAGACCACTGTGCATCAGTGGTGGAAAGAGTGAATGTTTGTGGATGGGGTGCCAATAAAACGGGCTGCTTTGTTCTGGATGCTGTCAAGCTTCTTGAGTGTTGCTGGAGTTGCATGCATCCAGGCAAGTGGAGAGTATTTCATCACGCTCCTAATTTGTGCCTTCTAGATGGTGGACAAACTTTGTGGAGTCAGGAGGTGAGTTACTCACCACAGGATCCTAGCCTCTGACCTGCTCTAGTAGCCACAGTATTTATATGGCAAGTCCAGTTCAGTTTCTGGCCAATGGTAACTCTCAGGCTGTTGACAGATTGCAGAACTTTGAGTTAAAGAGGGATCTGGATGTTCTGGAACATGAATCAGGAAAAGTTAGTATGCTGGTACCACAAATGAGTAGGAAGGCAAATGGATGC
Organism: Cetorhinus maximus; assembly: GCF_964194155.1. Classification (NCBI taxonomy): domain Eukaryota; kingdom Metazoa; phylum Chordata; class Chondrichthyes; order Lamniformes; family Cetorhinidae; genus Cetorhinus; species Cetorhinus maximus. Next base: position 59,058,993 of record NC_135892.1, read on the forward strand.
TGTTGTTTATTGCAAGGGGAATGGAATATAAAAGTATGGATGTCTTGCTACAGTTGTACAGGGCGTTGATGAGACTGCATATAGAGTACTGTGTACAGTTTTGGTCTCCTTATTTAAGAAAGGATATAAATGCATTAAAAGCAGTTCATAGAGCATTCACTCAACTAATACCTAGGTTTGTGGGGGGTTTCTTACAAGGAAAGGTTGGACAAGCTGGGCCTGTGTCCATTGCAGTTTAGAAGGTTGAGAGGTGATCTTATTGAAACACATAAGATCCTGAGGGTACTTGAAAGGGCGGACACTGAAAGGATGTTTCCCCTTGTGGGGGAGACTAGAACTAGGGGACACAGTTTAAAAATAAGGGGTCTCCCATTTAAGACAGAGATGGGGAGAAATTTTTTCTCTCAGGTGGTCATGAATCTTTGGAGCTCTCTTCCTCAGAGAGTGGTGGAGGCAGGATAAATGAATATTTTAAAGGCAGAGGTAGACAGACAATTGAATAACAAGTGAGTCAAAGCTTATCAGAGGTAGGCAGAATGTGGAGTTGAGACCACAATCAGATCAGCCATGGTCTTATTGAATGGTGGAGCAGGCTTGAGGGGCCGAATATCCTACTTCTGCTCCTAATTCATATTTTTATATGCATGTATGTTCCCCTTTAGCCATTTTCTCAATCACCACCACAATCCATGAACACACAGAAATCTCAGCAATATCTTCAAACCAAAGTTTTATAACTACAGAAATTAATGAAAACGCCAAAAGAGCAAACTTCACCCAGGTGACTCAGCAAGGACAGCTAATGGAGTGGCACTTTGCACTCATACCCACTCCTATGCAGTGCTTCCTCTGTGGCTCAGGATTAGGTTGAGGCAACTTTTCCATTGCACCTGCAGTCAGTTGAGACGCCCAGAATTTCCATCTTCATCATGGAGATGACCACAGGGGCTCCTCCGAAGGCTGCTGTGCCTGAAGCATTGCAGGGGCAGCCTCTGTCATAGAACCTTGTGGCATGGATGGTCTCTGAGTCAGAGGGCCTGAGATAGCCCGCTCATTAGCCTCTTTGACTGCCTCAGTCCTTTCATGCTGCCCTTGAATGCTGGACAGGGCCACCAGCTAGAACGTAGCCAGCATCCACTCCTCACATCTCTCTGCCATTAGTGACACAAAGCTTTCCTTGTGACAGAGAGTCTCACTCTTTCTGTGCATAACAGCCCACTGCTCCTGCACCCAGCCAGAGTGGTACCGCACATGGCTCTCCAAATGGGTAGTAACTATCTCAGTGGAGGAGTTCATGTTCTCAAATCTCTGAACCATGACGGTATTCTTCATGCCCTACACCTGAGGATAGAGCTATCAACTGACCCTACTCTTCTTGGCTTCCAGCCTTACCATCACCAAAGGCCTGCCACGATGGCACCATGGAATGCCCAGCACTGCCTCCTTGATGGCCATGAGCTGCTGCAGGTCCAGCACTCTACATCCTGTCCGCACCATCTCCCGGGTATTGTATGTGTGCTTCTCCTGAAGGATGAGGGGAGATTTGTAGGCTGCCTGAACTCTTACAGTATGACACTGAAATGAGCTGTTTTGGTCTTTGATGATGCACCCTGCTCGCTCACGCCCCACATCTCAATGCAACTTGGTACTCGAAATGACAATTAGGGAGGACAATAGGCATGCAGTCTACTGAGCTCATGTGCATGCTGCTGTGTACAGAGTTAGAAGTCTGTCGCCCAGGCACCACTTACCTCTCCAGGTCCTATGGAGGCTTTTGAAGCACTCGCGGGACTGGACTCGTGTCCTCCTGGTTACATCATGACTGATTACCTCCTTCGGCACCTCCAGCCATGTATTTCTCAGCCAGAGACTGGGAAGAAAATCTGCCACCTATCAGCCACGTGCTCAGTGTGGACCTCCAAGGAGGCATCCAAAAAGTAGGGGGCTGCCTGTCCCCACCTTCCCCTGGCAGCATGGCCCAATCTCAATCTTCTCCCTAAGCAGCCAACTCTGTGGTAGATACAGTCATGATTGTTGCTTCCATTTTCAACGGGCCCACAATGACTGTGCCCGCTTCTAGTCCACTTTTGGTGCCACCAATTGGATACCGAACCTGCCCCTGAGCCAATTAGCTCATTTACATTTGACACGGGGTCAGGACCCAGAATTAATCCAGTGGCCAGATTCCTGACCCAGAATCGAAAATCCCGGCTCTGGAATCAGAAGAGTTAATAGTAAAATCTGAACATCGAGGCAGCATTTACATTGTTTCTGGCACTGAACAAAGAACTTTGTCTGGTAACAATACTACATGATTCACTTTGAGACCATAACGTGCCTTCCCGAAATAAGAGATCAAATGTTGTGTAGTTTGGAAACAGAAATGTTTGTGTATTTAAAAGTTTCAAGTATGCAGTCACAATATGTCAGTGGTATTAAAATCCTTTTGGCTCACTGTGCCTTTAAGAGCAACACACTAGAATTCAACAATAAAACAGCCAACAATCAAGTATTCTGGATCTGATCTACCAACTATTATCAGGATGAAAAGAAAGGCAGGAACCTGAGAGAGTACGGCATTTGCAGCACATCAGCCTGGAGAAAAATGTTACAATGCATTCACCCTACAAGTTTATTGTTGATACAAAACTATTTCAGTTGTTTACCAATGCAAAACTTAGAGATAAGAAGTCAGATGTAAAAGTCCAAGCTGCCATTAACACATGAAAGCATTCTGAAGTGTCTTACTGAAGTGTTAGGAAAATCAGTTGCTGATCCAAGAAAGTAGAGGAAACATTGGTCAGAGTGGGTTATTAAGAATGTTTTAAAAGGCGAAAAGATAGGCTGAAGAGTTTAGTGAAAAAATAGTAGTCCTTGAGACCAAGGCAATGGAAGGCATGGCTACCTAAGGTAGCTGAAGAGGGATGCGCAAGAGGTGGAGTTAGAGGAGTAGAGAGTTCTGGACTGGAGGCAACATCTAAGGCTAGTTACAAAATGTGGAGAGATGTCAGCAGCAGATAGACAACTAGAGGTAGGCATTATGAAGGTAGAAGTAGGTGGTCTTGTGCTGGAGAGGATGTGGGGTTGGAAGCTCAGTTTGGGATTGAACAGAATGCTGATGTTTTCTGCTTAAGCCTGTGGCCATAGATGGTAAGGGGAATGGAGTTGGTAGTGAGAATATGGAATTTGTGGTGGTGAGTAAAGATGCTGGGTGAAAAGTTTACCTCAATAACACACCCTTTCAGGGAGAATCATGTTGGACACTATATTGGTGATGACATTAGCACACGTGCAATGAACATCCATTCTAAATATGAGAGCAGTCAGATCATGAGGTCATGATCTGAGGAGTGCACAGAAAGTGGACTATGCTGAAGTGAGATGTAGACAGAATGTGTAGTTGGGAATTTGGTTCAGGTGGTAAGTTTTTTTTTCATGTTTAAATTTAGATTAAGAGTCAGGCTCTGACATAGAACTTTCAACCTCCATGTGAGTTAAGTAGCCTTGTTAAACAGGGAGATGCCTGGCAGTGGCACTTATCTGTCAAACAGCAGAAATTAGTTGTTTCAATAGGTGTTAATTACTGTAGCAGGAAGCTAAGCTAACTAGAAAATCATCATCAAGCCATAGTCCCAAAGGACCATAGGCACCTCTCTCCATTAGAGAGAGACAATTTTGGCTCGTAGGTTGAGGGGTGCCACTCTGCAAACATGAGGCAAAGCAAGGAGGCACGGCCTCCATAAATTACCACAGTCAGTTCGGGGATTGAATTCATTGGCATCATTCTGCATCACACTCTAGCCATCTAGCCAACTGAGCTATCAACCCCCATCTGAGGGCCTAAAAAAGCAGACAGGTTTTTCAAACTGCACAGAGTAAGGGGATGCACAAGATGAGACTACGTCGGGGTGAGACATAGTGCGTTGTTGGAAATTTTGTTCAGGTGGGAAACTCGGTGCAGAGGGGCAAAGAGGTGCTCATTTTTCTATTTTTATCAGCCTCCAGTAGTTGGTGAGTTTTCTTCCTTTGTCTCCAAACTAGGTGTGTGCAACTTTATCGTATTTTATCTGTGTAAATTATTAACTAATTGACTAATTAAATAAATAAGTTTGGACAGAAATGGCAGGCCTGGTGACATACCATGATTGCAGCATTGGGAATCCTAGAGAACTATATCTGCAGTAAGTGTCTTCAGCTTAGGTAACTTTGACTCTGAGTTGCTGTTCTGGAGTCTGAGATGTGGACATTGCGGAGCATCAGGGAGGGGGTTAGTTACCTGGGCACTTTGTTTCAGGAGGCAGTCACACCCCTTAAGTTAGGCAGAATTTAAGAGTTGGCCAATGGTCAGGGACAGGAGGGTGTGACTGTGAGTCAGGCAGGTAGAGGGAATCAGCAGTGATGGAGGAACCTCAGCCCCTGAATTTGTCCAACAGGTACGAGGCGTTTGCTACCGTGTGGATGAGGAGAAGGACTTCAAGGTGGATGAGCAAACTGGCCATGGCACCATAGTGAAGGGTGCCATTCAAGTGGGGGGAGTGAAGAGGAATGTAGTCGTAATAGGAGACAGTACAGTCAAAGAGGTAGATACTGTTCTTTGCAGCCATGACTGGGAGCTCTGACGGTTGGGTTGCCTGCTTAATGCCAGGGTCAAGGACATCTCCTCACAGCTGGAAAATAACTTGAAATGGTAGGGAAAGGATCCAGTTGCCATGGTCCATGTGGGACACAACAACATAGATAGAACCAGAAATGACGTTCTGCTAAGAGAATTTGAGGATTTGGGGGTCCATATCAAAAAGAACATCATCAATGGTAATCATCTCTGGATTGTTACCTGAGCCATGTGCCAATTGGCATGGGAATCAAGCAGATTAGAGAATTAAACATGTGGCTCAAAGAGTGGGTGGGAAGAAGGGATTTCAATTCATGGAGCACTGGTATCAGTACTCAGGGAAGAGTGAACTATTCTGCTGGGATGGGTTCCACTTGAACCGGGCTGAGACCAGTGTCCTGGCTAATCATATAACTGAGGCTGTGGACAGGCTTTAAACTAACAGAGGAGGGGACGGTTTGGTGAAGGGGAGTTTGGAAATCCAAAGAGAAAGGTGGAGACATCAGAACAGTATAGCAATGTGAGTAAAGGCAAACAGCGTGGGAGAGGAAGTGACATAGAGTTTGACAAAAATCGTACATTGGCGAATGAGGTCACTGCAGAGAATGGAAGTAAAAGAATGAAATTAAAGGTTCTTATCTGAATGCACAAAGCATCTGTAATAAGATAGATGAACTAGTGCCACAAATAGAGGTAAATGATTTAGATCTAATCACCATTACAGAGAACTGGTTACAAAGTCATCGAGGTTAGGACATGTATATTCCAGGACACACGGTATTTCAGATAAACAGACAGAATGGCAGAGGAGGGGTAGCCCTGATAGTAAAAAATGACATAAGGACATTAGTGAGAAAGGATCTGGTCTTAGAAGATCATAAAGTATAATCAGTATGGATGGAAATTAGAAATAGCAAGAGTAAAAAACACAGGTGGGACTATTTATAGGCCCCTAACAGGGGTTATACCATTGGGCAGAGCATTAAACAAGAAATTATTGGAGCTTGTGACAAAGGAAATGCAATAATTGTGGGGGACTTTAATTTTCATAAAGATTAGGACAATCAAATTGGTAAGAGTGGTCTAGAAGATGAGTTTGTTGAATGTTTTCATGAGTTTCTTGGAGCGATACTTATTGGAACCAAATAGGGATAAAGCTATCTTAGATCTAGTATTGTGTAATGAAGCAAGATTAATTAGCAATGTCATGGTAAAAGAACCTCCAGGAAATAGTGAACATAGCAACATTGAATTCCATGTTAAGTTTGAAAGTGACACATTCCAATTGCAAACAAGTATCTTAAACTTAAAAAAAGCCAATTACATTGGTATGAGGGGAGAACTGGCTAAGGTTAATTGGGTAAATAGGGTAAATAGACTAAATTGGGTAAATAGGCTAAAAGATACAGAGATAAATGAACAGCGGGAAACATTTAAAGAAATTATTTAAAATGTTCAACAAAAATACATTCCATTGAAAAACAAAAGCTCAGCAACAAAGACTCATCCATGGCTCAGTCAGGAAGTTAAGGGTAGTGTTAGATTAAAGGAAGAGGCTAACAACAGTAGCACGTGTTTTAGAAACCAGTAGAGGACCACAAAAAAGTTGATAAAAAGGGAAAAAATAGAATGAGAGTACACTAACTAGTAATATAAAGCAGATTGTAAGAGCTTTTACGAGTATATGAAAAGGAAAAGAGTAGCTAAAGTAAATGTTGGTCCCTTAGAGGCAGAGACAGGAGAAATTATCATGGGGAATAAGGAAATGGCAGAGACATTGAACAAATATTTTGTCTGTCTTGACACAAATTTCATACCAGAAATAGACGGTAACTGTAGTAATTATGGTTTTATTTAGTGTGTAATGTACCTTTAAGAATAACACTTGTTAGGCAAGATCACATAATCTGCAGTAACCAATAGGAGAGTAGCGTAGGCTACCTCCGCATAATGTAGAGATGGAGTTGGAGTTGAAATCACGCATGTAGTTGCTGTTGAGTATATTGTAAATAAACTTAAAGTTACCACCCATGAAGTGTCTGCTGATCAATTCTATCACTAATAGTACAACTTGGCAACCCCACAACAAACTGGCGACGAGGATAGATCAGATCCATCACTGTCCCTCGCCCGGCGATTGTGAATGTTTAAAATAATTAAAAAGAAAAGATATACTTACCAGGTATGTTGTCACTTTAAGTTAAAGACAAAACGGGCCCTGATCCAAATGGCTGAGAAATCTCCCAGAGCACTCCCAACATTTAAAAAAAATGCCAAAATTGCAAGACCCCTGAGTGAGAATCCACAAGACAGGTGAGCAAAACAAAAAAGAGAATCTGTACTTATATTATAAAATAGGTAGCAGCCCCACAGGCTCAGTAGGTTAGAGAAGCTGGCACAATAAATTTAAACAAAAAAAAAAAAATGGCCCAATTGGACAACAAGACCACTGGGTCTCCCGAACTGCGGGATGTCCAACATCAAAAGATGCTGGGGTGTTAAAAAAAAAGGAAAAAACCCTGCAGAAACACCCAGAAAAGGGAGAAGAAATCACAGCTGTGTTTTCTGAACAGGAACCAAGTTTTACAAAGTTAAAAGGCCTATAATCGTGGGGATCCCACCAAAACTCAAAAAGTGCGGGAAACACAGCACAGAAACGTCGACAACTGCAGAGAAAGCCCAAGTAAAAAAAAAGGTGACTGTTCTTAAAGCAGCAATAGATTTAAAGTGGTAAATACAAGAAAAAAATGGCTATAAACAGAAAATTAGAAGAGACTCTAGAGAGAGAGGGCAACTCTGCCAAAGGGAATAAGAGACCCCAGAGAGAGGGCAACTCTGTGGAAGGCAACAAGAGACCCCTAGAGAGAGGGCAACTCTGAAGAGAACAAGAGACCCTAGAGAGAGGGCAACTCCACCAAGGGGAACAGGAGACCCCAGAGGGAGGGCAACAAGAAATTAAAAAGTTGAAAGAAATGTCGATTGTCCTTCATGATCAAATGCAAAAGGAATATGTAACCATTCAGCAACATGAAGAAATGAAGGCCATCTCAAACGATAGAACAGAAGCGCAGCGGAAGAAATGTGAAGAAGACTCGGGAAGCCCTGGTGAACGAAGAGGGGTCAGGGGAAGCCCTGGTAATCAGATAGGGTTCAGGAGAAACCCTGGTAATTGAAGAGGGCTCACAAGAAGCCCTGGGAGTTGTGTATAGCTGGATATAGCGAGGAGACAACAGTTCGGATAAACTTCAAGTAAACGTCAGCTCAGTGAAGCTGTCTAGAAAAGAGCTGAAGATTCAGCTAAATAAAGCCAAAGAGACTTTGGAAGCAAAAGTCGCACAATTTCCCAAGACGCAGACAGAGACTGAAATTTTGGGAAACTCAGCCACTGAGCTCAGACAAGTTGAGCTTGCATCTGAGAGAAGTCTGGCCAATAGTGAAGTCAAAAAGAAGGCCAAGATTCTTGGCCTTTAAAAAAGAATGCATGTGGAAAGAAGATACAGAAATACTAATAGGCCCTCCACCCTGTTGAGGAGAAAGTGAGAGCCATAAGAGAGGCACCTGCGCCAAGGAATGCCTCAGAGCTCAAATCATTCCTAGTATTGACCAACTATCATGGGCAATTCTTACACAATTTGTCCACAGTGCTGGCCCCCTTGCATTCTCTCCTCAAAAAAATACAATGTTGGTCTTGGAAGGCACCCCAGAAAGAAGCTTTCATAATGGTGAAACCATTGTTGCACTCGTCCAATCTATTAGTGCAATATGACCAGACGAAAGAATTGGTGCTGACATGTTATGCATCTCTCCTCGGAGTGGGAGCAGTGCTTTCTCATCGGATGGAAGACAGCACGGAACAGCCAACAGGTTACGTTTCAAGAATGTTCACCACAGTAGAAAAGGGATACTCGCAGATAGGAAAAGGCCTGTCCATCATCTTTGGTGCCAAGAAATTTTACCAGCACATGCACGACTATCATTTTACAATTATTTCAGACCACAAACCATTGCTAGGATTGTTTAATGAGGACAAGCTAAACCACCCATAGCCTCAGCAAGAATACAACAATGGGTTTTAATCCTGGCAGCATACGATTACACTTTTGTACGTAGGCCTGGCAATCAAAACGCAAACACAGATGCCCTTAGTTGTTTGCCTTTACAAGAAAATGATAAGCACGTCCCAGTTTCACAGGAACTTGTTTTACTGTTAAATTTCTTAGATTCCTCGCTGGTATGTGCTCAACAGATCAGAGACTGGACAATTTAGGACTTAGTCCTATATCAGGCACGAAAACAAATGCTACATGGTTGGTCACAGGAGCCCATATCTGACTAAATTAAACCGTACTTCAACAGAAGGCATGAAATAACCAGCCAGGTTGGCATCTTATTTTGGGGAGCACGAGTAATAGTTCCTCCAAAGGGAAGGGAGCCACTTTTAATTGAACTACACAGTACACATCCAGGAATTTGCCGAATGAAGACCATAGCATGCAACTATCTATGGTGGCCTGGGATGGACGGCAAAATAGAGTTTAGTAAAGTACTGTGTGCAATGTCAGCAACTGCAAAAGTTGCCAGTGACAGCTCCATTACACCCATGGGAGTGGCCAGGTGGGCCCTGGGTGTGGTTACCCATTGACTACGTTGGACCTTTCCTGGGAACAATGTTTCTGCTCATTGTCGATGCCCATTCAAAATGGTTGGACGCATATGAGATGAAGTCACCAATGTCAGCTGCTATAATTGAGAAACTATGTCAGAGTTTTACCATTCACGGACTACCAGAAGTAGTCATTTCCGATAACAGCACTGCATTTAAAAGTGCTGAGCTTCAACAGTTTATCAGCCTCAATGGTATCATTCATATGAAAACTGCACCGTACCACCCATCCTGTAATAGACTGGCCGAAAGGGCGGTTCAAACACTCAAGGCAGGCATGAAAAAGCTAACTGGTGATTCCTTGGCAACCAAGCCAGCATACTTTCTTTTCCATTACAGAACTACCCCTCATACAACAACAGGTGCCACACCTGCTGAGTTATTGTTGAAACCCCGCCTCAAGATGAGATTGAGTTTAATAATATCGAATTTAGAGGGGAAGGTGGAAAGGAGTCAGGGAAGCCAGAAAGTTAGGCACGACTGGCATAGCCGTGAGAGGAAATTTACCGTGGGAGAGCTGGTATACGTGAAGAACTTCAGGGAAGGACCAAAATTGTCACCTGATGAAATAAGTGCGATGACTGGACCTCTATCTTACCACATGGAAGGCCAGATCATTCGTAAGCATGTGGACCATTTAAGGGAGAGAGAGACAAATCACCAAGATTTGGTTCCACCAGTGATCATGACCAGGTCTGTGTTTCCTGTTGAGGATGTTCAATCCAGGACTGACATGTCTGATGTTCCTATGGGAGTTGAGGATATAGAACTGCAAGTGCCCAACGAAGCACCTGATGTTCAGGCAACTCCGGATAAGGAGGTTCCTGACAAAGAATCTGAAGTTGTGGAGCTGTGGCATTCCACATATACCAGGACACCACCTGAAAGACTGAACTTGTAAATTCCTTATCCAGTGTAATTATTATGTTGTCTTGAAAAATATGTACTTGTAAATATAATATGTATAGCCGAGTTAATGGAGTAGGAATGGAGTCATTATGGTTTTATTTAGTGTGTAATGTACCTTTAAGAATAATACCTGTTAGGTAAGATCATATGATCAGTAGTAACCAATAGGAGGGTAGCGCAGGACACCTCCGCAGGCAATGTAGAGTTGGAGTTGGAGTGGAAAGCACATGTGTAGTTGCTGCTGAGTATATTGTAAATAAACTTAAAAGTTTCCACCCAAGAAGTGTCTGCAGATTAACTCTAAGACTAATAGTACAACTCGGCCACCACACAACAGTAACCTAGGGGCCAAAAGAGTGAGGAAATTAAGGAAATTAATATCAGCAGAGAAAAAGTATCAGAGAAACTTAAGGGACTAAAATCCGACAAATCCCCAGGGCCTGATGGCCTACACCTTAGGGTTCTAAAAGAGATAGCTGCAGGGATAATGGATGTGCTGGTTATGATTTTCCAAAATTCTTTAGATTTGGATACAATCCCAGTAGATTGGAAGTTGGTAAAATGTTACACCACTTTTCAAGGATGGAAAGTGAGAGAAAACAGTGAACTACATGCCAGTTAGCCTACCATCAGTTGTTGGGAAAATGCTGGAATCTATTATTAAGGAAGTCTTAATAATGCACTTAGAAAAGCATATTATGATTAGAACAAGTCAACAGGGTAATACTAAGGGAAATCCTGTTTGTCAAATTTATTAGAGTTTTTTGAGGATATAACTAGTAGGTTAGATAAAGGGGAGCCAATGGACGTAGTATACCTGGATTTCCAAAAGGCATTTGATAAAGTGCCACACAAAAGGTTGATAGCCAAGATAAGGACTTGTGGAATAAAAACAGAAAATGCTGGAAAAACTCAGCAGGTCTGGCAGCATCTGTGGAGAGAGAGAAACAGAGATAATGTTTCAAGTCTGTATGACTCTTCTTAAGAGCTCATGGAGTTGAGGCTAATGTTTTGGCATGGATAGAGGATGGTTAACAGATGGAAAGCAGAAAGTGAGCATAAACAGTGTCTTTTCAAGTTGGCAGGCAGGGAATAGTAGAATGCCACAAGGATCAGTGCTGGAGCCTCAGCTATTTACAATCTATATTGATGATTTAGATGAAGAGACAGAGTAATGTATCAAAGTTTGCTGATGATACCAAGCTAGCTGTGAAGGTAAGCTGTGGGGAGACACAAAAGCTGCAAAGAGATTTCGACAGGTTGAGCGAGTGGCAGATGAAGTATAATGTAGGGAAGTGTGAAGTTATTCACTTTGGTCATTAGAATAGAAAAGCAGAATATTTTTTAAAAGGTGAACTTGAAAATGTTGATATTCAAAGAGACTTGGGTATACTCATACAAGGAACGCAAAAGTTAGCATACAGATGCAATAAGCAATTAGAAAGGCAAATGGCATGTTGTCCTTTATTGCAAGGGAGTTGGAGTACTTGCCTCAAATGTGCAGGGTTTTGGTGAGACTACATCTGGAATTCTGTGTGCAGTTTTGGGCTCCACATTTAAGAAAGGACACACTTGCATTGGAGGCGGTTCAGTCAAAGTTCGCTAAATTGGTTCCTGGGATGAAAGGGTTGTCCTATGATGTGAGGCTAAGTAAATTGAGCTTATATTATCTGGACCTTAGAAGAATGAGATGTGATCTCATTGAAACCTACAAAATTCTGAAGGGGCTGAGAGATTATTCCCGCTGGTCAGGAGATCTAAAACATGAGGTCACATTCTCAGGATAAGGGGCCAATCATTTAGGGCTGAGACGAGGAGAAATTACTTCACTTGAGAGGTTGTGAATATTTTGAATTCTGTAGCCCAGGGAGTTGTGGATGCTCCATTGTTGAATACATTTAAGGCTGGATAGATAGATTTTTGGTGTCTCAGGGAATTAAGGGATATGTGGAGCGGCGGGAAAATGAAGTTGAAGCCCAAGATCAGCCATGATAGAAATGAATGGTGGAGCAGGCTCAACAGGCCATAATGTCTAATCCTGCTCCCATTTCTTGTGTTCAATCAATGGACAATGCTGATTAACACCAGTGGTGCCATTTCAGAGCTCGATTCTTCAGCTAATACCCTCATTTAACCTCACACAGCTGATGATGTGCTCAGCAGCAGGAAGAGCACACACCCACCACACCCAACTACGGCTATTTAAAGGGATCATCAACTACTTACAGGTTAGTTGCTGGCTAATTTCTCCTGGCTATTGCAATGATTCTACAAGTGTTTGGTGATTTCTACAGTTTTAAAATTGCAGCCTTGATAGAATGCTGGGGCAGTTGCTGAAGGACTTTTTTTCTGACTTCAATGCTTCTGTACAAACCAGTTGCTCCCAAACATTAGGGTACCACTCCTTGGAATAAAGCATGATTTGCAGAATGAACAAAGTTCTCACAGAGCAGAACAAGATGTTGGAAGAGGAAGGAAGAAGAGGGGTAAGGCTCCTAGCAGGTGGCAATATCCATCGAGGATGCATAGGGAGCAATTTTCTTACCTAAACCTCAGCAAGAACAATGTGTGAGACCTATGCAATTTAGTAGGAACATTCTCATTTAAATCTGCTACCTGCTGCAGCCAGAACTGCAAACTCACTGCAGGGTAAGGACCACATTGCTAGTGGCTACGACAGTTATCATGGATTTGATTTTTTGATGCATTCCTTCCAGGCTGCAGCTGGAGATATCTCGCAGTTGCTTGTCCACTATTATATAAGGGAGGTCACTGAGGCTCTCTATTCAAAGAAAGCTAACTACTTTTCATTCTCTCTCGCCTGGGACAAATAGGCCATGCAAGCACATTACTTCACTAAGATTGCATGCTTCCCCGAGATGCAGGGTACCATTGAGTGCATGCATTTCACTTTCCAGTGCTGCATGTCAATTTTTATATTGAAAGGGATTCTACCCCCTCAACAGCCAGCTGGGATCAGACCATAGGCAGTGCAGGTCAATACTCGGTATCCTGGCAGCAGTCATGATGCCTTCATTCTGTAACAGTCCGTTGAGCCAGCTGCAATTGGCGCCACCATGGCAAACTAAAGAGTGGTTACTGGGCATCAAGGCCTATATATATGTTGATGACATGGCTGATGATATTAGCCATTCCTTTGAAAATCGTGTCAGATGACTATTTCTGACACAGTGCAGGTGGGGACCCAGATGTGATTTTGATGTCGGGGTCTTGACCCCAAAACAAAAAAAGTCCTCTTCACATCTTTTCCCCACAGTATCGGCTTTGCATTTATACTTTCAAGAACGTTGAGATGGGGCGGGGTCCTAAAATGCCATGGGCTCCTTTTCTGGCACCCAGCCGCTCGCTGCTTGCCGCTGCACCCGTCACAATTTTATGAGCTGTGAGGGAGGCATTGCGTGGCCAATTAATGACCACTTAAGAGCCACTTCCTGCTTCCGCCGCTATTTCACTGGTTGCGCAAGCTAAGGGCAGCGACTGGTGGGAAAGCCAACAGGTAACACTGCTCAGGTAATTAGTGCAAAGTTAGTGGAAGGGGCGGACCCCGTATTTCCATTGGAGGCTCCCCCCAATCCTATGATGACCCCCATGTTTTTCCTCCCCCTACTCTTCCCTGTCCACCTTAGCCCCCAAACCACCTCTTCAGGGCCTGCGAGCCTGGTGCCAGCAATACACCCCTTGAGCCGCCCCTCACCGCCCTGACCACCTACCTTTCCATGTGGCTCCAGCGACAATCTTTGTTGGGGACAGCTGCAGTCCCAGCCATTGGCCACCGATCCTGGTGGTGCTGCTGGAACTAGAGAGATGCCAGCTATTTGGTTGGTGGAAACTCTGAGGAGGTGGGACATCCTCCCCTGATAGGGGCAGAAATCTCACCACGAGGTGATTAAATTGCTGCAGAATGATGAGACTATGTGGGAGTTGACAATATACCCGCTTCCACTTGCACCCCCACTACCCACTCGCTCCCTTTAAAATTCTGCCCACAGAGCCATAACAGTACACAAAGAGGGCCATGGAGTCCATGCTGGCTGTCTGTAGAACTATTCAGTCATTCCCACTCCCCCACTATATCCCCAAAGCCATGCAAGTTTATTTCCATCAAATGTCCAATTTCCTTTTGAAATCATTGATGATCTCCACTTTCACCACCCTTGTAGGCAGCAAGTTTCACTTCATTACCACTGTGTAAAAAAATCTTCCTCATATCACCCCTGTACCTTTTTCCCAAAATCTTATATCTGTGTACCCTGGTCCTTGAACCATCAACTACTTGAAACATCTTTTCTTTTGTCTACCTTATCAAAGCCTATCATAATTGCTGAAAAAAGAGACCTGTTCATGAGTTTGCGTGATATACAGCAAAATGATCTTATCAGGGTAGCCATTATCCCACAGGGTGTCTTTGATGCGCCCTATTTCGGCATTGAGCTTGACTGGTGAGCAAATTGCTCGGGCCCGATTTATGAGGTTGCTGATAAGGCCAATCATATTGCACGTGATATGTCAAGGAAAGGGAGTTCATTTGACTGTTCTATTTCAAAGGTGAATTTGAGTGCAGGACGGATCCCATTAAATATATAAGGAAATTATTACATGCAGCTGCAGATTTAAATATAGCAAATGTATCATCCACATCTTGGAAGTATGCAAGGGGTAGGAGGTGTGGTATCATTCCATTGAAGACACATTTCTCATGGAACCCAGCAAAATTGTTTGCAAGAACTGGACCTAGAGGGGATCCCAGTGCTACTGTGATGCTAGTTTTGTAAGCCGTATGTCCCAAAGACTGGTGGAAAAAGCATGTCCTTCCCATTGTTTACAACAGCAAGGTACAGATCATACCCATACAGCCTGTGCTTTCAAAACTCAAAACACAGGGCGGAATTGTCCCAGATTTGCACAAAGTGCGATAGTAGGTGGGGAAAAAGTCATTTTGCCCTCCAGCCGCAATGGTGGGTTTTTGTGCCATATCATTCTATTCCCTGCGTGTTTCGCTCATTAATAATGCATTCACAAGAAACATTCCAGATTGCTGGTGGGCAGGCTCGGATTTGTCTGACATGCTGTGACCCCAGCGCTTCCTTGCTCTGGGCCCCAAATTTAAAGCGCACTGGAGCGCATGCATACTTCATGTGACAGACCAGGACTGCTCCAGGCGACAGATGGACCTGAAAGCAAAGAAGACGGCAGCCCCCACTTCAAATTACACCTCTCTGGGGCATCTGCTGGATGCAATGGAAGACTGCCACAATGTCCTCTACCCCCATTCTGGCCACAGGAGGTCCACCAGAGTCACCAATCCAGCCTGGCAAGCAGTGGCAGCAGCGGTCAGCACCATTGGAGCATGGAGGACATCAGTCATCCAGTACAGGAAGTGTATGAATGCTCTCATCCGTTCCACCAGGGTAAATCAGCTACCTCATCACTCTCAACTCAGGCACTCCCAAACCCATCACACATCCGCAGGGATCTCACACCTCAAGGAACAACACCACTAGCTCTCACACACACCCTCACATCTCCAACAGGCTCATTTCCTCTGGAACTCGCATCCTCATCCTGTCCATGGATCTGCTCACCACACAACATTCCATGCAGTGTCATTCGCCCTCTTGTTCTCCACTCTCCATCTGTTTTCATGCAGGAGAAGCTGGCTCACAACAGCGGGGAGAGGTCCCAGACCGGGGGTGCAGTGACCCACATTTGGCCTCTCACTCACTTTGAGGAGTGTGTCATCATATTGACCAGTGAGGACGTGGACTATGCCAGTGGCGAACACCCATGTGGGGATTCTGCACCACATCACCCCTCTCTCAACGCAATTGTAAGTTCTCTCTCTCCTGCTTTTGACTCTGCTGCTGTGCACTAATTATCTCTACTTTGGCTTACAGGGACGTCTGCCAAGCAACCTACACCCTCAGCCAGCCAGTTCCTCAACTCTATCCAGGTCCTCATCTCCAGCCAAGAGGACACCTCCTCCATTGAAGTGCTGGAAATAAGCAGCCTAGAAGACCCGTCACAGCACTTACCCACACCCTCCACTAGCGCAGAGACACACAACATGGTGGGACATAGATTTAGAGCAGGCTCGGGTTCATAATCTGGTGTTCACCACACAGACGTGTATCCGTAGCAGGAGGAGGCAGGTTCAGCCGTGCTCCCTGGCACTCGGAGTACTGTTGGGGAAGAGGCATCTGTGAGGTCTGAGTCAGATGATGAGCCTCTGGGTTCAGCCTTTCAACTCATTAAGGAGAATCAGCAGAAGGCAGGGGAACATCACACTCAGCTGTTAATCTGTTAATCAAAGAGGGCATTGGTGCAATAATTAGAGGTGACCTTGGTTCAGGACAGCAGCATGTAGAATCGGTTTGGGCGGAGATGAGGAATAGGAGAGGAAAAAAGTCACTAGTGGGAGTGGTCTACAGGCCCCCTAACAGTAGCCGCAGTGTAGGACAAAGTATTCAAGAGAAAATATTGTGTACTTGTAATAAAGGCAATAATCATGGATGATTTTAATCTACACATAAACTGGGAAAATCAGATTGGCAGTAGTAGCCTGGATGAGGAGTTCTTAGAATGCTTTCGAATTGGTTACTTACAGCAGCATATTCTAGAACCAACCAGAGAGCTGGTTATATTAGACTTGGTATTGTGTAACGTGACTGGATTAATTAATGACGTCAGAGTAAAGGCACCCCTCGGTAGTAGCGACTACAATAATGATTGAATTTTACATCCAGTTAGAAAGTGAGAAGAGTGGGTCTAAGACTAGTATCTTAAACTTAAATAAGGGCAACCATGTGGGGATGAAAGCTGAGCTAGCTGAAGTGAACTGGGAAATTAGGCTAGAGGATAGGTCAATAGAGAAGCAATGGCAGACATTTAAGAGTATTCAGAATAAGTACATTCCTACTGTAAAGAAAAATTCTAAGGGGAGGACCCACTATCCATGGTTAACTAAAGAAGTTGTGGAAACATCAAACTTAAGGAAAAGGCATACAACTTTGCAAAGATGAGTGGCAGGACAGATGATTGGACAGAATATAAAGAACGGCAGAGAATGGCTAAAAGGTTAACAAGGAGAAAGAAATTAGAGTATGAGAGGAAGCTAGCTAGAAATGTAACAATAGATAGCAAGAGTTTCCACAGGTACTTAAAAAGGAAAAGAGTAAGTAAAGTGAGTACTGGTCCTCTCTAGACAGTGACAATGGGGAGTTAATAATATATGATAAGGAAATGATGGAAGAAATGAACAAATATTTTGCTTCTGTGTTCACTGGAGAGGATACAAAAAAACATTCCACTAATAGCTGTAAATCAGGAGGTGAATGGGAGAAAGGAACTTGGTGAAGTTGAAATCACCAGGGAAATGGTTCTGAGCAAATTGATGGAGCTGTGGGCTGGCAAGTCTTCAGATTCCGATGGACTACATCCTAGGGTCTTAAAAGAGGTGGCTAATGAGGTAGTTGATGCACTGGTGTTAATTTTCCAAAATTCGCTAGATTCTGGAAAGGTTCCATCAGATTGGAAAGTAGCAAATATAACCCCTTTATTCAAGAAAGGAGGGAAGCAGAAAACAGGAAACTATAGGCCAGTTAGCTTGACGTCTGTCATAGGGATGTTATTAGAATCGATCATTAAGGAGGTTATAGCTGGGCACTTAGAAGAGGTCAAGGCAATCGGGAAGAGTCAGCAAGGTTTTGTGAAAGGAAAATCATGTTGAGCCAATTTATTGGAGTTTTTTGAAGGAGTAATATGCACAGTGGATAAAGGGGAGCCTGTAGACGTACTGTACTTGGATTTCCAGAAGGCATTTGATAAGGTGCCACGTCAAAGATTATTACGGAAAATAAGAGCGTATGGTTTAGGTGGTAACTTATTAGCATGGATGGAAGATTGGCTGGCTGGCAGAAAGCAGAGAGTATGCATAAATGGGTCTTCTTCTGATTGGCAAGATGTGACGAGTAGACTCCCACAGGGGTCTGTACTGGGGTCTCAACTTTTTATGATTTACGTCAATGACTTAGATGAGGGGAATGAAGACATGGTAGCTAAATTTGCAGATGACACAAAGCTAGGTAGGAAAGTATGTTGTGAAGAGGACATGAAGAGGTTGCAGATGGATACAGATAGGTTGAGTGAGCAGGCAAATATCTGGCAAATGGAGTTTAATGTGGGAAAATGTGAAGTTGTTCAATTTGCCAGGAAGAACAAAGAAGCCGAGCATACTTAAATGGAGAACGGCTGCATAATTCTGAGGTGCGGAGGGATCTAGGTGTTCTATTACATGAGTTACAAAAAGTTAGTATGCAGGTACAGCAAGTAATTAAGAAGGTTAATGGAATCTATCCTTTATTATGAGAGGGATTGAACATAAAATTAATGATGTTATGCTTCAGTTATACAGGGCATTGGTGAGACCACACCTCGAATACTGTGTGCAGTTTTGGTCTCCTTATTTAAGGAAGGATGCATTGGAGGTGGTTCAAAGGAGGTTTAATAGATTGATACCAGGAATGAGTGGGTTGTCTTATGAGGATAGGTTGGACATACTGGACTTGTTTCCACTGGACTTTAGAAGAGTGAGGGGTGATTTGATTGAAGTATACAAGATCCTGAAAGGCCTTGACAAGGTGAGCATCGAAAGGATGTTTCCTCTTGTGAGTGAGTCCAGAACTATGGGGCACTGTTTTAAAATTGGGGGACCCCCATTTTAGGACAGAGATGAAGAGAAATTTTTTCTCTCAGAAGGTTGTGCAACTTTGGAATTCTCTGCCTCAGAAGGCAATGGAGGTGGGGTCATTGAATATTTTTAAGGCAGAGGTAGATAGATTCTTTTTAGGCAAGGGAATCAAAGATTATCAGGGTTAGATGGGAATGTGGAAATTGAAACACAAGATCAGCCATGGCCTTATTGAATGGTGGAGCAGGCTCGAGGGGCTGAATGGTCTACTCGTGTTCCTATTTCTTATGTTCTTACGTTCTTCTATTCTTATGTTGGAAGCCCTCAACAGAGTGGCATGCAAGATGGAGAAGTGCATCCACCTGCTCTCTGATGAATTGGTGCCCACACGCATGGAGGCCTTCATGGGAAGGATGGAGGATGCCATGGAGACCCTGCTTCAGCAGTACGCAGAGATGCATGCAGCCCTGAATCCATCATGGTATCCATGGGTGGGTTCCTGCAGTCGCAATGTAAGAAGGAAATGGGGCACCTCAACATCCCTCCAGGTGATCCTTCCCCTCAAGAAGGCAGGCCAAAACCCTCGGGCACCCGAAGGAGGAGGAGTGGCAGCTGGACACCGCTGGTCCATCCACTCAGGAATCTCAGAGGCTGTCTGCTCCCTCCGAGTCCCCTTTGCCTGTGAGCCCCTCAACCTCTTCCTCTGTCACTGCAGAGTGAGCGGCTGGCCCACAGGAGGACAGCCAAAGCAAGCCGGGGCCCTCAAGGTCTCAGCTCTCTAAACAACATATGCCAAAGTCATCAAAAGCAACAGGGCCAATCATTGCACAGGCTGCCTCCACCCCTGCTGTAGATGTCAGGACAATACCCAGAAGTGGTAGGCCCAGAAAAGTCAAGAAATTTTGATCACAAGTGGTTGCACAGGTGAACACATTTTGTTACTTTATAAACTGCAAATATATTCACTTTCACTGAATAATGTGCAATGTTGTCTTTCAAAATCATTGATAGGCTTCGCAAGTTCTCCCCAACATTAGCAGTTCAGCTGCACTCAGCCGGACCATGACCGATTCTGGAAAGAGATGTGTGTGTGTGTGTGTGTGGCAGGGCCTTTTAGAGCCTCGTGAAAGCATCTTTCCTTCATCACATTTGTCCCAATGTCCTGAGCATTTTCAACGCTGCCTGCTGGGGTTCTTTTTCAGTCGTCCGTCTGAGCTGACTGCATCTCTGCCCACCCACTGATCACACTCCCATGCAGCCGCTATGCCCATCCAACACGAGGCTCTGCTCACTTTCGATTTTGACAACGACGGTTGTAGTCAAGTATTTGATCAGCTCCGCCGTTCCTTTCCCCTCCCCCAGTCACCCATGTCCTTTACCCCATCACTGTAGACCACTCCCGGCATCACCTTCCACCTCCCCACCGTCATCTACCAACCTGAACCCTTGTCTTTCCAGGATGTCCAGGAGAATCTAACCCCCATCCACATTGACCTCCCTGACCTCCTCCTTCCCAACCCCAGGGTCCGTGTCTGCTCCCGAGTCCCCACCAACCACCCTTGATGTCCCTTCTAGCACTACCGGTGCACCCTCACCCTCCCCACCCTTCCCACTCCCCCTGCCCCCTCTCATAATCACCATTCCCTCCTACCATGCCCACACTCAGTTCCCTCCTCAGGAGGCAGTTATTGACTCCACAAACCCCTCCCATGGAAGTTCACCTGTACATCCCCCGCCCCTTAGTCCCTCCTCCACCCTTGCTCCCTCCTCCCCCGGACACCTTCCCCACTCTGAACTCCATCCTACCCACCCCCGGACATCTTCCCCACTCTGAAATCCTTCTCCCTCTGAACTCCCTCTATTACACCTTCATCCCTGCTTACGCCAACCTCCCCACTTGCCGCATTCCCCTCCGTTAAATGCTCCTCCCCCCATACTCCATCCTCCCCAGCTCCCAACCTCACCCCCCCAACACCTTCATCCACCCTCCCAATCTCACCACCCCATACCTTCATTTCCACCCCTCCCCAACCTCAGCACCCTCAGTACACCTTCCTCTCCCAGCCAAACCTAGATCTTCCTCTTCCATCGCCACCACCCCCCACCCCCCCACCACCACCCCTGGTACAACTTCATCCCCCACTCACAGCTGGACCTTCCTCTCCCCGCCACCTCGTTGATCATCCGTTGCAGCCCATGGTCAAGACTGTAATGTTCCGATGTAGACCCGTGACATCAATGATGACCTCCCACCTTCTGTGAGCTGCTTCGCAGTGGAGCCATATCCATGAGAATCCACCCAGAGTGCAATGCATGTATTCCTCCAGGGAGCGTAGCTGTAAAGCTCTAGCATCTTCTGCTCCCCAGATGTCTGCGATCTTAGCAAGGCCCTAACAGTAAGTGCTGACTCCTGCATGTCACACTTGTACAGATGTGTCCTGGGTTGGCATATTTTCCTGCAGGCATAACGGTAAATCTGACATGGGGGGACGACTCCAGTCAGGCCTTACTTTGCATCCCGATGCCTGCCTCCAGTGGGATTGGCATTCTGCCATGGCAGACACCATAGGATGATCCTGCTGTGCTTTCACACTGGCAATGAAACCGATTTTTGGCCTTCTCGCTATATTGTCCCCTGACCGCCATAACGCCCAACACTAATGGGGCCGTAAAATCCTGGCCACAGTGTTCAACATTAAATGTGATTCCACGATTGGCCAACATTTGCTAAATAATCCTCAGTCTGCTAAGAATTATGTTGACAATCAATTTAAGATTGTCAGTTTGGCTTTCAGTGTGGCGTATTTGCATGTACTGGAAGCTACATATATGAATACACAGGGCCGTGTTCCTAACAGACAGAAAGAACATGTACAGACATTGCGCCTGTTTCAGCTCAACAAAATAAGTGACAGCCATTCGCTGGTTCATTCCTCAGGGCAATGCCTTGACCAATCCGAGTTAAGCTGCCTGGTTTAAATTTTCAGACAATGCTTGGCAGTTAACTGTCAGTCACCATCAACTGGTGTATTCTCCATGGCAATGCCTCTTCGAATTAGAGTTCACTTGCCAACCAATCAACACTCTCTTTTTGTATGGAATAAATTGTTGTTTCCTTTACATTTGGCATTCTTGCAAATTGTCCTGATGAATGCAAGGCAAAAAGTTTTGACAAAAAAACTCTCTTTTTTCAGCAATACTCAAGTTCTGTACTACCAAATGACTATATGCCTATCATAATCTTGTACACATTTATCAAATCTACCCTCAACATCTTGCTTCAAGGAGAACAATTCTAGTTGCTCCAACCTAACTTTGTAGCTAAAATCCTTCATCCCTGGAACCACTTTGGTAAAATGTGATGATCAGAACTGGACCCAGTACTTTATATTGCCTCTCCCTAACCCTTCTGCCAAAATGTAATACCTCATACTCTGTAATAATTTCCATCTGTCACTTGTCTGCCCATTCTTTTAGCTTATCTATGTCCTGTGGCCTTTTTAAGCAATTGTCAATTTAATGCCAATTGTCTTGAATTTTAGGGCAGCTTTCCAATGTAACTACACACCAATAGCAACTGTGTCCAAACTGCCTAAATTCATCTCATGCAGAATTCTTACCCCACCAGACAGGGGAACTATCCCAGAAGTAGGGCTGAAATTAAATCTAGACCTGAGAGATGAAAGGCCAATACCTTAACCGAATGTACTAGTCACCCTTTGTAACACCACTTTATATTTCATTGTTAAGAATGACCTGCACAGTTCACCAGTTCACCATCTTCAACAATCAGGCTTAAAGTGATTTTATTTTGCTATATTTTCCATACTACTGCTAACTTATGATTAATATTAATTTTTACTGCATTGTCTGAAGATAATTACTTTGAATAAATATCACATTCTTTCCACCAATACACTTGCTTACCTATGCCTGAGCAAGGATATTTGTTTGGATTACATCCATGTCTTGTTTGCACATGAGGTTTAGAGGTTAAGATCTGGTAATCATGCCTTTGGGTGCTTTCCAAGCTGTAAGTTGGTACATGTCGCGTCAGAAATGGTGATTCATGTTTCATCCAATGAAACTGTTAAATAATAATAAAGCAGTAGACAAAAGGCCTTGTAAAATAATGATAATCTTTATTCTCCTTCCTTACTGTGCCTCTAGAATGTGATAAGATATTTCCTGTATAGCACATAATTTTCCTGTATTCCATCTGCTGACTCACTTCTTCAGGAATGTAAGGATGTCAGGAAAGCAGATGGGAACAATTAAGCTGTTTCCCATGTTTCTTCTCTCATTTGGTCATTACAAATTTGAGGTTTGTAAGATTGTTGTGTTTCAGGAACTGTCTCTTTAATTTAGGGTAAAATGGGGAAATGAAAGGTGAGGTGATGGGGGGGTAGTGGTCAAGTGAGTTCTGAATTCTGTCTGACAACAAGTTTTGATGCCTTGGTTGTTAAAGGTCAAAAGGGGACCCAGGTTGTTTTACTGGGGAGGTGGTGCAAGATACTCACACCTATAAACAATGACCAGAGCAGCTATGCTAACGGTGGATAGAGTATTAATCTCGGAAGCCTCACAGGAAAGTGTTAGGAATGTTAGGTTTTGTAAACAATTATACTTTAAACTGTCTATTTAATGCCAAGATAGAATAAAATTAGAGTCTAGAGGACAGCTAATTAGCATTCCTAACTGGATACAAGGCCCAAGTGATTCTAATGGCCATGGAAGTAGGCTTTGAGAGAGAAGAGTCCATAGGAAGCCATTATATGATCAGACGGCAGGTTTTCCTAAAATATCAGTGAACCTCACAGAGTCAGTCTGCAAGAATCCGAAAGAGAGCAGAGAGATAGAAGCAGCAGGTCTCTATTGTTCACAATGCAAGATGCGGGTGATAGCTCACAATCAGACTGAAGAGACCAAGTTCATGAGGGTTTAAACAAAGCAGGAAAATTCACCTAGCTTTGATTAGAGGGGGGAATCTCCAATTTGTTCCTCACCATGAAAGTCAGAAGTTATCCACTGGAAAAGGGAAACTGAGCTGAGAACAGCTTTGGAATGGTTCCTGGAAAATGTCCGCTTAAAGGACAGACTAAAGTAAAACTGTGGACAGAGATTTTCAGTTGTTTAAAATGTTAAATGAGAGAACTTTTCAGTAGTTTAGAGCATAAGGGCTGGATTTTCACAGAGTCAGAAATACCCTGTAAACCTTTAAAAATAGAGGGCGATTCATGAATTTTGAAGTCCCTTCCCCATTTCCAACAGATGCAGTTTTTGTTGGTAGGGGAAAGGGGGCAGGGCATCATTCACAGAAGAGGGAAGTCCGAAATCAGCAAGGCCATTTGAACTCAGTGCTGAGTTCAAACAGACCCCTTTTTTGGCTGTTGCAAGGGCTTTAACCCACATTGTGGCAGCCACGAATTGATGGAGCAGCCATAAACAATCTTGAATGGAAGATAATGTATATATAACTGTCATTATCAGAAGTTTTTAAAATGCTGCATTCTTCAATTTAAAAAAAACAGCTAACAGTGAGAGTTTACAAAAAAACCCTCTTTGAGGATTGACAGGTGAAGATTAGAAAAAGATTTAGCATCTGGCTGTGCAGTTTCCATTGAGCTCTTTGTTGACATTTTCCAACGGCTATCATTATGTCTTTATGAATGCTTGGCAGAATTTCAAAACCTACAATTATCTCAGTAGGTGGTTCTGAGTCCACAGCTTGACTGATAGTTTAACAACTCATTAGAGAATGAGAAAAAGCCAATTGGATTCACCCCTCATGCATTATCTTCCTCACCAAGAGAACTAATTGAATTTTAAATAAACCCAATATTTTTATTTCTGCTTGCTTTATGAATTTTTCAAATATTTGTCACTCTTTGAATAAACAATAATTTTCATATTACTCCTTACTTTTCACTTGTTCCTATAATGACCTTGAATCTTATTTCCTTGCCATACTTTGAATGAATTGTCAGGATTTTAATTAATCCATACCATTAGTATTTTAGAAATTTTGATGAGCATCATCCTTAATAAACTTATTTCTAGACTGTAAGAATTAAGTTGTTTTCATCTTTCCTCATAACTCACCTCATTTTACAGGTGCTTTTCATTTTGTTTTTGTGTATTCTGTGTTTGATTGTTAGAAGTATTTTTTCATCTCCACAAGGCTCCTGATGTCTGCCCATGGTACATACTGGATAAGTAGCTATGGAGTTGGCATGGAGGGTATGAGGGGCCATAGGGTGGATGGGGGAATGAGGTGAATTTGGGTTGGCATTTGTTGACATGGAGGGTGTGAGGGGCTGTGTGGGTAGATGGGGGCATGAGTTGGCATGAGTTGGCATGGAGGGTATGAGGGGTCATGGGGAGGTGAGTGGGGGGCATAAGGTGGAATCGAGTTGGCATGGAGGGTATGAGAGACCATGGGGGATGGTGGGGGGGGTGTGAGGGGTGAGGGCCACAAGGCCTAACAACTTTTAAAACAAAGTCCCAGAGAACCAGGGAAAGTCTTCTAACTACCTGGTGTCCTATGCTCTGCTTCTGGATTTGGTGGGCCCAACTCCATCCTGTACTCGTACCACCATAAATCCAATATTTTCATTTCTGTTGACTTTATGAATTATTCAAATTAGTCCCTCTTTGAATAAACAATTTTCCTGTCTTTCCTTACTTTTCAATTGTTTCTATTATGGCCTTCAATCTTATTTTCTTGCCACACTGAGTGAATAACTGGGTTTTTAATTAATCCGTACCATTTAGTATTTTAGATATTTCAATAAGAATCATCCTTAAGCAACTTCTTTCTAGACTGTAAAAATTAAGTTATTTTCATCTTTCCTCATAACTCATCTCATTTTACGTGTTTTCCATTTTTTTGGTATTTTTTTCCAATGGATGTACATCTGTTTTTCATGTGTTAGCCAAAATTACTTACAATATCTGGATCTGAAGTGTTCTTTGGCCACTGCTTTGGCAGTATATTTGCAGACCTATATTGTAAAGCTGTGTCTAAATCTCCTAGTATGACGTCAACTTTTATAATTGTTTTGCTAATTTAGAAATTTAAAGTGTTGTGCTTACTATTAATAATAGGTCCCTGTCCCAAACATCATTTTGTGTTATTCAATTCCATTCATTTTATGCTTATGTCCCAAATTTTTCTGTCTTATCTGTAATACCAGTGTTAAATCTAATATGCTATCTTTTGGCTCAATTGCGTAACTGATCCAATGTTTTATGTCTTTGCTACCCCTATGTCTATTTCTCTGCTTTTGTGTCATCAGCAAATTTGACCAACTTTCATTTGACTTTCATCTCCAAGATATTCATGCATATTTAATATAATAGATTCAACAGCAGTTCAAGAACATAGGAACATAGTTACATAGGAATTAGGAGCAGGAGTAGGCCATTTGGCCCTTCAAGCTTGCTCTGCCATTCAATAAGATCATGGCTGATCTGGTTATGGTCTCAACGGATGGACAATAATTGCTGGCCTTGCCAGCAACATTGACATTCCATGAGTGAATTTAAAAAGGTTGACATTATAGCTTTTACAAATGCTATCTGTTTCTATTTCTTAATCATATTTTTAGTCCCATGTTCTAATCTGGATTTCTTGCTTTGTTTCCCTTTTATTTGTTTTCCCTTACTCTCCCTACATGACAATTCATCAGCTATCCTGTGTTACGATCGGGATGGGAAGAGTGTGCAGATTATCTAGCTCCACTGCTTCACAGGTCGTGCCATTAGTTTAAAAGTTTAATTCACTCACCAAAATGGCCAATTATTTACCTTTGCTGCTGTTAGACCCAGAATAAAAGAGATTTTAACCAGGCTTCTTTCAATAAACTCAATGATTTTTTTAATTCACTCATGGGATGTAGGCGTCACTGGCTAGGCCAGCATTTATTGCCCATCTCTAATTGCCCATGAGAAGGTGATGGTGAGCTGCCTTCTTGAACCGCTGCAGTCCCTGTGGTGTAGTTACACCCACAGTGCTGTTAGGGAGGGAGTTCCAGGATTTTGACCCAGCGACAGTAAAAGAAGAGTGATATATTTCCAAGATAGGATGGTGAGTGACTTTGAGGGGATCTTCCAGATGGTGGTATTCCCATGTGTCTTCTGCCCTTCTGGATGGTAGCGGTCGTGGGTTTGAAAGGTGCTGTCTAAGAAGCCTTGGTGGTTCCTGCAGTGCATCTTGTAGATGGTACACACTGCTGCCACTGTGCGTCAGTGGTGGAGGGACTGAATGTTTGCGGATGGTGTAAAGCTTCTTGAGTGTTGTTGGAACTGCACTCATCCAGGCAAGTGGAGAGTATTCCATTACACTCCTGACTTGTGCCTTGTAGATGGTGGACAGGCTTTGGGGAGTCAGGAGGTGAGTTACTCACTGCAGGTTTCCTAATCTCTGACCTGCTGTTGTAACCACAGTATTTACATGGCTAGTCCAGTTCAGTTTCTGGTCAATGGTAATGCCCAGGATGTTGATAGTGGGGGATTCAGTGATGGTAATGCCACTGAATGTCAAGGGGTGATTGTTGGATTCTCTCTAGTTGGAGATGATCATTGTCTGGCACTTGTAAGGCATGAATGTTACTTACCACTTGTCAGCCCAAGCCTGGATATTGTCCAGGTCTTGCTGCATTTGGACATGGACTGCTTCAGAATCTGAGGAGTTGTGAATGATGTGGAACATTGTGCAATCATCAGCGAACAACCCCACTTCTGACCTTATGATGGATGAAAGGTCATTGATGAAGCAGCTGAAGATGGTTGCAACTAGGACACTACCCTGAGGAACTCCTGCAATGATGTCCTGGAATTGAGATAATTGACCTCCAAAGGAACATCAGAACATAGGAACAGGAGAAGGCCATTCGGCCCATCCAACCTGCTCTGCCATTCAATACGATCGTGGCTGAACGAACACTTCAATGCCTTTTACCCACACTATCCCCATAACCCTTTACAGTATTGTTAATCAGAAATCTATCAATCTCTACCTTAAACATACTCAATGACTGAGCTTCCACGGCCCTCTGGGGTAGAGAATTCCAAAGATTCACAACCCTCTGAGTAAAGAAATTCCTCCTCATCTAAGTCCTAAGTGGCTTCCCCCCTTATTTTGAAATTGTGTCCTTGGTTCTAGACTCCCCAACCTGGGGAAACATCTTACCTGAATCTACCCTATCTATTCTTTTAAGTATTTTGTAGGTTTCAATGAGGTCACCTCTCATTCTTCGAAACTCTAGAGAATACAGGCCCAGTTTGCTCAATCTCTCTTTATAAGACAGTCCCGACATTCCCAGAACAAGTCTGGTGAACCTTTGTTGCACTCCCTCTATGGCAATAATATCCTTTGAGGGAACTAAAACTACACACAGTACTGCAGGTGCAGTCTAACCAAGCTGCTATACAATTGAAGCAAGACTTCACTATTCCTGTACTCAAATCCTCTTGCGACAAAAGCTAATATTCCATTAGCCTTCCTAATTGCCTGTTGCACCTGCAGGTTAGCTTTCAGTGACTTAGGGACAAGGACATCCAGGTCCCTTTGCACATCTACACTTTCTAATCTCCTACCATTTAGGAAATACTCTGCACATCTGTTCCTTCTACCAAGGTGGATAATCTCATATTTTTCCACATTATATTCCATCTGCCAAATTCTTGCCCACTCACTAAGTCAGTCCAAATCCTCCTGTAGCCTCTTTAAATCTTCCTCACAACACACATTCCTGCCTAGCTTTGTATCATCCGTGAACTTGGAAATGTTACATTTCGTCCCCACATCCAAACCATTGATATATATTGTGAATAGCTGGGGCCCAAGTACTGATCCTTGCGGTACCCCACTAGTCACAGCCTGCCAATGCGAGAATGACCCATTTATTTCTACTCTGTTTTCTGCCTGTTAGCCAATCCTCAATCTATGCCAGTATATTGCCTCCTATCCCACGTGCTTTAATTTTGCTAATCAACCCCCTGTGGAGGACTTTATCAAAAGCCTTCTGAAAATCCAAGGGTACTACGTCCATCGACTCTCCCTTATTAATTTTGTTCGTAACACCCTCAAAAAACTCCAACAAGTTCATCAAACATGATTTCCCATTTGCAAATCTATGCTGACTATGCCCAATCAGATCATGATTATCCAAGTATCCATTTATCACATCCTTTATAATAGATTCTAACATTTTCCCTACTACTGATGTAAGGCTAACAAGTCTGTAGTTCCCTGTTTTCTCTCCCCTCCCTTTTTAAATAGTGGAGTGACATTTGCTACCTTCCAATCTTCAGGAACCATTCCAGAATCTGTAGAATTTTGGAAAATGATCACCAATGCATCCATTATCTCTATAGCAACCTTTTTCAACATTCTGGGATGCAGAATATCAGGTCTCAGGGACTTATCAACTTTCAATCCCATTAATTTCTCCAATTAAACCTTCCTACTTATACTAATATCCTTCAGCTCCTCATTCTCCCTGTTCCCTTGGATCTCTAAATCTGGGAGATTTCCTGTGTCTTCCTCAGAGAAAACAGACACAAAGTAATCATTTAGCTTCTCTGCCATTTCTCTATTCCCCATTATGAATTCCCCTTGCTCCTGCAATGGACCCACATTTGTCTTAGCCAAATGTTTCCTTTTTACATAACTATAGAAGCTTTTACAGTCCGTTTTTATATTTTTTGCTGGATTGCATTCATATTCTATTCTCCTTTTCCTTACCAGTTTCTTGTCTTCCTTTGCTGTATTCTAAAAACGTCCCAATCCTCAGGCTTACTACTACTTCTGGCAACTTTATAAGCCTTTTCTTTTAACCTTATACAATCTTTAACTTCCTTTGTCAGCCGCGGTTGACTGACTTTTTTGTGTTTTTGCACCTTGAAAGAATGTATAGGTGCTGTAAGTTATGTAATAGTTATTTGAAGACTATCCATTGCCTATGTACAATTATACCTTTTAATGTATTGTGCTAATCCACCTCAGCCAATTTGTCCCTCATACTTTCACAATTTCCTTTATTCAGCTTTAACGCCGTTGCTTCAGAGTGAACTACCTCACTTCCAAACATAATGTAAAATTCTATCATATTGTGGTCAATCATCCCTAAAGGTTCTTTTACAGTATGATTATTAATTAGCCATTTTTCATTACATAATACTAGATCTAAAATAGCCTATCCTCGAGTTGGCTCCTCAACATACTGCTCTAGAAAATCATCCCTAACACATTCCAGAAACTCGTCTTCCACAGCATTAGTGCTCAGTTGGTTTACCCAGTCTATATGCAGATTGAAGTCATTCATGATTACTGTATTGCCCATGCTACATGCTTCTCTCATCTTCTGATTAATACCATGCCCCACATTACCATTACTGTTTGGTAGCCTATAAACAACTTCAACCTTTGATGTTTCTTAGCTCCACCCAAATACATTCCACGCATTGTAATTCTGACTTGAGATCCTCCCTTACTAATGCACTGATCCCATCCCTTATTATCAGCACAACTCCACCTCCTTTCCCTTCTTGTCTGTCCTTCCTAAACGTCGAATATCCTTGAATATTCAGTTCCCAGTCTTGGTCACCATGCAGCCATATTTCTGTAATGGCAATTATATCATATCCATTTACCTCTATTTGTGCCTTTCGATCATCTACCTTAATGCGAATGCTGCATGCATTCAGGTAGAGTGCCCTAAACTTTGTCTTTTTAACATCATACTGCATTCGAAGCATACTCAATGCTCTGCTTTATTTCTCCTGCCTTCTAGTCTCACTACTATTTCCTGTTACCAACTTTCCTTTCTTCCCCTCAGGTTCCCAACCCCTGACAAGCTAGTTTAAACCCACCCCAACAGCACTAGCAAATCTCCCTGTGAGTATATCAGTCCCAGTCTTGTTAAGATGCAACCCATCCAGCTTGTACAGGTGCCACCTGCTCCAGAACTAGTCCCAATACCTCAGAAATCTGATGCCCTCCCTCCTACGCCAGTTCTCCAGCCACATATTTAATCAAACAATCCTCCTATTCCTATGCTGACTAGCACGTGGCACTGGGAGTAGTCGTGAGATTACTGCTCTTCAGGTACTGCTTTTTAATTTCCTTCCTAACTCCCTGAAATCTGCTTCCAGGACCTCATCCTGCTTCCTACCTATGTCATTGGTACCAATGTGGACCATGACTTCTGGCTGATCCCCATCCCCCTGAAGGATGTTCTGCAGCCGCTCCGTGATATCCTTGACTTTGGCACCAGGGAGGCAACACACCATCCTGGAGTCACGATTACTGCCGCAGAAATGCCTGTCTGATCCCCTGACTATGGAAGCCTCCATCACTATTGCCTTTTCATTCTTCTTCCTCCCCGCCTGTACAGCTGAGCCACCCATTGGTGCCACAGGCTTGGCTCTAGCTGCACTCCACTGAGGAACCACTGCCCTCACCAGCATCCAAAATGGAAAACCAATTAGCAAGCAGGATAGACTCAGGGAACTCCTGCACTACCTGTCTGGTTCTCTTAGACTGCCTGGTGGTCACCCATTCCCTCTCTGGCTGTATGCTTCTGACCTGTGGTGTGACCACCTCCCTAAATAAGCTATCCACGTAGTCCTCTGCCTCACGGATGCACAACAATGGCTCCAGCTGCCGCTCATGATTGAAAACCCGGAGCTCAAGCTTATGGAGCTGGTGATGCTGCCTACAGATGTGTTTGTCAGGGACATATGGTGCGTCCATGACTTCACACATACTTCAGGATGTGCACTCCACTTAGCCGTGCCATCCTGTAACTCTAAAAACTATTTATTACACTTAGAGTAAGTAGAATAAATTACTAGTAACTTAACTTTACTATACTTACAGTAACTTTATCTTACTTTGGTTTACTTTATTTTACTTTGACTTTATTTGACTTTTCTTCCCTATTGTTAGTATCTCTACTGAAATCCAAGTAGCTACTTCTTTATAAATAATACGTTTTTCTAATTTTAAGCTATTTAAACATACTCCCTAACAGCAGCTTCTCACCAACTAATGAACTTACAGTTTTCCTGTGATGTCATCCTTGGATTTTTTCAATCTTAGCCCGCTGCCTGAGTAGAAGTGTTCCTCGCTAGTCCAGCTGTCTCCACTCCCGGAAGGTGAGTGAAGGCCCCGAGCCTCACCCTCTATTTATCCGCTGCCCGAGCAGAGGTGTCCCTCGCAAGTCCAGCTATCTACGCTCCCAGAAGGTGAGTCCTCCAACAACCATACCATCTTCCTTTGTGCTAGGTATGACTGCAACCAGCAGATAGTTTTCTCCCTGATTCCCATTGACTCCAGTTTTGCTTGGGCTCCTTGATGCTACACTCAGTCAAATGCTGCCTTGATGTTAAGGGCAGTCACTCTCACCTCACCTCTGGAGATCAGGTTTATTATAAAGCAAAACTTATTTTTTAAAACAAGTTGCAAGAACTGGTTAACATACAATTGCAATCCGGAAGTATAACTATCTAACACTTTTAAAATTCCCAGCGTGTGACACACATACACACATACACATTTACACACACACAAACAAACAGATAGGGCCTCTGCAGAATGAGCTTTGGAGGATAGGCTTTCTAAAATAAAGGATAAAGTTTACAGAGTTTCAACGCTGTCGATCTGGAGCTCCCTTGCGTGAAGTCGAGCTGCTGGTCCCAGTAGATGTCAGGAGGTTCTCACCAATAGATCTTTGGCATGGAGGGGAAAGAATATAGCTGGATCAATCCTTCTTGTCTCAGCCTCTTGGGTTTCCAGAGACAGACATGTTCCACTGAGCTGAGAATTCTTAACTGGATACTAACAACCACTTTATTTTTGGCAAGGCAAGAAGGCGAACTGGGCAGTTTTTTACTTTCTCAGTTCAGTCCCAACTGAATTCAAAAAACCAAGTCCCAAAACTTAAAGCTTACCCCTGCCATGTGATTTTCAGTAAAACACTAGTCTTTGCCTTTAAACCAGTTTTTTTCCCATCCATTAAAATAATTGCAGCGCAAACAAGCAAACAGTCCTTCCCCCTCAAGTGCCATGCTGATCAGGTGATTTATTGGAAAAGGCATGTTTGCTCCCAGTCCAAAGGTGAACTTATGACCTTTCTGTAACAAAAACCAAATGTCCAAATAATACAATGTCTTTCCAAATTTTAGAAGAAAAATACAGTTCGTGACGATATTGTTTTCCCAATATGCCTCTGCCCTTACGAAATAAAACTGCCATTTCCAAATACATTTCATTACAAAGGGTACAGGAAAGTTATATACGATATATAACACAAAACTCAAACACTCTCTCAGCTATTCACTCCTTATACAGAATCTGTACAGTTTTCTCTGGGCTGGACCATCCCAGATTTGAACTAAGTGCAGTAGTGGGTGGGAAAAAGGACATTTTACTTGCTGGCTGCAATGGCAAGTTTTCTCACCATATTGTCCCAATCCAGCCTCATTAATCATGCATTCCTGGGAAACATACCATTTCACTGGCAGACGGACTCCGATTTGCCCGCGATGCTGTCATCTCACCACTTCCTCATGCCGGGTACCATATTTAAAGTGCTGCCACGTACACACATCTCAGTGCTTCCAGCCCAGGACTGCTGCACAGAAGACATGGCCCAAAAGGCAAAGAAGACTGCAGACCCCCAATTCAGTGATGCATCCCTGGGACGTCTTCTGGACACTGTGGAGCCCACTGTGATGTCCTCTACCCCACTCTGGCTGCAGGAGACCCATCAGTGTCATAATAATGTGTTCACCTTGGGAGGTGGTGGCAGATGCCAACGCTGCACAGAAGAGGTTCGCCATCCAGTACAGAAAGAGGATGAATGATCTCATCTGTGCCGCCAGGGTAGCTTTTTACTTTCATCACTCCAAACTCACATACTCACAAGCCCATCACACATTCGCTGGTATCTCACTCACTACCAGCTCAAGGGACATCACCACTCACTCTTTCACATACACCCTCACATCTCCATCTGGCCTCATCTCCTGTCGAGACTGCCTCCTCAACCCTCCCTCTTGAGGCCACTTGCTCAAATCAACTTGTGTCCCCACACACACACTAGATACCCTCCGTCCCCATAATGCCCTCGCCCCGCAGCCTTTTCCCTTGCCTGAGCCACTTCCCCTCCTTTCCCAAGCAAACCCTAGCACTGCAGCCATTGAAAAGCCACCCCCACCTTGCAGCTGGTTTCGTAAATAGAGACCTGCCCGTGAGCCCCCTTAAAAATGATGTGGTGCTGCCTGCGAAGCCTGGTGCTGATGACCGTGAGTGCTGCCTGAAGCAAGGTAGGTAAACAAGCTTCAAAGTCCCAAGTGAAGTGCAGCTCGCCAAGTGCATGTCACTTATGTTTAGTTGTGAAACACGTTGGCGTGATGTGCCTGGATAATCCAGTGTGGGGGGATGATTCCGGTGAGCAGGCTTATAATAATATGCAGATGTATTAAAATGAAGCTTCCGACATCTGGTGGTGAGACAGGTAGCCCACCATTGACGGACGGTCACAAACTGGTTTCATGACGTCGTGAAACCGATTCTTGGTCTTCTTGCCATATTATCCGCTCACGCCTGCCTTGACGCCCAACGCCAATGGGCATGGAAAATTCTGCTCTTTGACTTGATTGCTTTCCAGATAATTCTACAAAAATTACATTCTTGATATTGCATCCACAATTATATTATCCTTTCCTGCAATATGAACAATCTTTAAGTTATAAGGCTGTATTAGAAGCTCCATCAGAACAGTCTGTCATTCTAAGTCTTAAATTTTTCCACAAAGGTCAAGGGATTATGGTCAGCATATACTAGTGTTTCTTTAAAGCCATGATGCATATTTACCTCAAAATGTTTAAGAGCCAATAACAATCCCAGGGTTTCCTTTTCTACAGTACAGTATCCCTTTTGATGCCAATTTGATTTTTTAGAAAAGTACCCCAATGGCCTCCCCTTGCCCGATTCATCTTCTTGCAATAAGAAAGCACCCAGCTCCAAGTCACCAGCATTGATTGCCACCTTGAAGGGTTTATCGAAATTAGGGGCAGCTAACACCTGTACATTAGTTAGGATCGCCTTCAGCTTCTCAAAAGCTGTCTGGCACTCTCTTGACCATACCACCTCTGCCTTCTTTTGCATTAAGTCCATTAGTGGAGAAGCTATTGTGCTGAAATTTGGCACAAATTTATGATAGAAGCAGTATATCCCTAAAAATCTCATGATTTCTCATTTAGTTTTGGGGACAGGGAATTCCATTAAAGCCTGTACTTTTGCTGTTCTTGGCAACACTTGCCCCTGCCCTATGATATACCCTAGATAGGTTACTCACGCTTTCGTGAACTCGCTCTTGGCAAGGTTTATTACTAGGTGTGCCAACTGTAATTGTTTAAATAGGGCTTCGAATTGTTTTAGCTGATCTTTCCATGTGTTGCTGTAAATCAATACACCATCCAAGTAAACTACACAATTAAGAACACTAGTTACAACTTGATTCATTAGTATTTGGAAAGTGGCTGGAACATATTTTAGTCCGAATGGCATTACTCAGCATTGGTATAGTCTATTCGGCACGACAAAACAGATATCTCCTTAGCTCACGACATTAAAGGTACTTGCCAGAATCCTTTCAATAAATCTATCTTAGTAAGGAATGTGGCACTGGCAACCATGTCAATACAATCTTCTAAACAATTGATTGGGGAAGAATCCATTTTTGTTACTGCATTAACCTTTCTATAATCTATGCAAAATCTGACTGACCCATCAGGTTTAGGCTCGAACACGACTGGAGAACTCCAACTGCTTTGACTAGGTTCAATTAGGTGATTTTCTTACATTTATTGAATTTCTGCCTTCACTTGAACTTGTTTTTCTGGACTTAAACAATAATGATGTTGTTTTATAGGAGGAAATTCCCCCTGCATCCACATTGTGCATGGCTAAAGTTGTACACCCTGGTTTATCCTTACAGATTCCTTTAAATTCTATAAGTAACCTCACTAGATCTTCTCATTGCCCAGCCCCTAAGTATGAAAATAAAGTGTCTAACTGCCCTAATCTTTCACTGTTAGCTAACCAGTTAATAGGAGGTTCAATTTGTGAACTAAGTCTCTTCCCACCTTAATTTTCATCCTTCACTGTATTTACTACCGGACATACCTGCTCCTTCTTACCATCCTCCCTAGGATGGCATTGTTTTAAAATATTGATATGACACAGCCGAACATATGAACAAGGAGCAAGAGTAGACCATTCGGCCTCTTGAGCCTGCTCCGCCATTTAATAAGATTATGGCTGATCCGATAGTAACCTCGAATCTGCATCTCAACTACCCCTGATAACCTATCACCCCCTTACCAAGAATCTATCCACCTCTGCCTTAAAAATATTCAAAGACTCTACTTCAACCACCTTTTGGAAGAGAGTTCCAAAGACTAACTACCCTCTTAGAGAAAAAATTTTGCCTCATCTCCATTTTAAATGGGCGACCCCTTATTTTTAAACAGTGACCCTTAGTTCTAGATTCTCCCACAAGAAGAAACATCCTCTCCACATCCACCTGTCAAGTCCCCTCGAGATCTCAAATGTTTCAATCAAGTTGCCTCTTACTCTTCTAAACTCCAGCAGATACAAGCCTAGCCTGTCCAACCTTTCCTCATAAGACAACCTGCCCATTCTAGGTATTAGTCTGGTAAACCTTCTCAGAACTGCTTCCAACACATTTACATCCTTCCTTAAATAAGGTGACCAAAACTGTACACAGTACTCCAGATGTGGTCTCACTAGTGCTCTGTATAACTGAAGCATAACCCCCCTACTTTTGTATTCAATTCCACTTGCAATAAATGTTAACATTCTATTAGTTTCCTAATTACTTGCTGTAACTGCATACTAGCCTTTTGCAATTCATGCACTAAGACACCCAGATCCCTCTGCATCTCAGAGCTCTGCAATCTCTCACCATTTAGATAATATGCCTCTCTTTTATTCTTCCTGCCAAAATGGACAATTTCACATTTCCCACATTATACTCCATTTGCCAGATCTTTGTCCACTCACTTAACCTATCTATATCTTTTTGTAGCCTCCTTATGTCCGCTTCACAAGTTACTTTCCTACATATCTTTGTGTCATCAGCAAATTTAGCAACCGTCCATCCATCCCTTCATCAAAGTCATTTATATAAATTGTAAACAGTTGAAGTCCCAGCACTGATCCCTGTAGGACACCACTCATTACATCTTGCCAACCTGAAAAAGACCCATTTATGACTACTCTCTGCTTCCTGTTAGCCAGCCAATCTTCTATCCATGTCAATATGTTATCCCCTATACCATGAGCTTTTATTTTCTGCAATAACCTTTGATGTGGTACTTTATCAAATGCCTTCTGGAAATCTAAGTACAGTATAGCCACTGGCTCCCCTTTATCCATAGAACATGTTTCTTCCTCAAAGAACTCCAATAAGTTGGTTAAACATGATTTCTCTTTCACAAAACCATGTTGACTCTGCCTGATTACCTTGAATTTATCCAAGTGCCCTGCTATAGCTTCTTTAGTAATAGCTTCTAACATTTTCCCTATGACAGATATTAAGCTAACTGGCCTGTAGTTTCCTGCTTTCTGTCTCCTTCCCTTTTTGAATAATGGAGTTATATTTGCTACCTTCCAATCTGGTAGAACCTTTCCTGAATCTAGGGAGTTTTAGAAAATTAAAACCAGTGCATCATCTATCTCACTAGCCACTTCTTTTAAGACCCTAGGATGAAGTCCATCAGGACCCAGGCACTTGTCAGCCCGCATCTCCAACAATTTACTCAGTACCACTTCTCTGGTGATTATAATTTTCCTGAGTTCCTCCCTTCCTTCCATTTCCTGATTTATAGCTGCTTCTGGAATGTTACTTGTATCCTCTATAGTGAAGACTGATGCAAAATACCTGTTCAATTCATCTGCCATTTCCTTGTTTTCCAATATCAATTCTCCAGACTCAATTTCTATAGGACAAATGCTCACTTTGTTAATTCATTTCTTTTTAAAATATTTATAGAAACTTTTACTATCTGTTTTTATATGTCTGGTTAGCTTTTTCTCGTACTGTAATTTTTCCCTCCTTATTAATCTTTTAGTCACCCTTCGCTGCTTCTTATATTCTGTCCAGTCTTCTGGTGCTTATTTAAGTTTAAAAACACAGTCTCGGACCCACTCCTCTCTCCCTCAAACTAAATGTAAAATTCAAGCATATTATGGTTGCTGATATCAAGGGGCACCTTTACTTTGAGATCATTAATTAATCCCATCTCATTGCACAAAAACGGGTCTAGTATAGCCTGCTGTCTGGTTGACTCCAGAGCATGTTGTTCTAAGAAACTATCCCAGAAACATTCTATGAACTTCTCATCTAGGCTACCTTTGCCCATCTGACTTTTCCAGTCTATATGTAGATTAAAATTTCCCAAGATTATCGCCATGCCTTTCTGACAAGCTCCCTTTATTTCTTCCTTTATGCTCCATCCTACCATGTGGTCACTATTAATGACTTTAACATTTCTCATCTCTACCCAAACCATTTCCACATTCTGGTTCTCTGAACTTAGGTCATCCCTCTCTATTGCGCTAATACCATCATTAACTAATAGGGCCACCCCTCCACTGTTTCCTCACTTCTTGTCCTGCTTAACTGCCACATACCCCTTAATATTCAGGTCCCAATCCATTTCCTCCTGCAGCCATATCTCTGTAATGACTATCAAATCATACTTATTTATTTCTATGTGCACTCTCAGTTCCTCTGTTTTGCTTTGAATGCTTCGTGCATTCAGATACAGAGCCTTTACAAAGAACAAAGAACAAAGAAAAGTACAGTGCAGGAACAGGCCCTTCCGCCCTCCAAGCCTGCGCCGATCATATTGCCTGTCAAACTAAAACATTTTGCACTTCCGGGATCCGCATCCCTCTATTCCCATCCTATTCATATATTTGTCAAGCTGCCTCTTAAACACCACTATCGTACCTGCTTCCACCACCTCCTCTGGCAGCGAATTCCAGACACTCACTACCCTCTGTGTAAAAAACTTGCCCCGCACATCTCCTCTAAAGTTTTCTCCTCTCACCTTAAATCTATCTCCCCTAGTAATTGACTCTTCCACCCTGGGAAAAAGTTTCTGACTATCTACTCTGTCCATGCCACTCATAATTTTGTAAACTTCTATCAAGTCGCCCCTCAATCTCCGTCGCTCTAGTGAGAACAATCCGAGTTTCTCCAACCTCTTCTCATAGCTAATAATCTCCAGACCAGGCAGTATCCTGGTAAACCTCCTCTGCACCCTCTCCACCTCCATATCCTTCTGGTAATGTGGCGACCAGAATTGAACGTAATATTCCAAGTGTGGCCTAACCAAGGTTCTATACAGCTGCAGCATGACTTCCCAGCTTCTATACTCAATACCCCTGCCGATGAAGGCAAGCATGCCATATGCCTTCCTGACTATCTTATCCACCTGCGTTGCCATTTTCAGTGACCTGTGGACCTGTACACCCAGATCCCTCTGCCCGTCGATGCACTTAAGGGTTTTGCCATTTACTGTATAATTCCTACCTGTATTAGACCTTCCAAAATGCATTACCTCACATTTGTCCGGATTAAACTCCATCTGCCATTTCTCCACCCAAATCTCCAACCGATCTATATCACATTGTATCCTTTGACAATCTTCTTCACTATCTGCAACTCCTCTTTAGTTTTATCCTTTTATTATTTTTATAATCTCTAGCCTCTTCTATTGATTTATTGTTAGATTTGCACTATCTATCCCTTGCTGTCATGGTCTGTTTTTCATTTCCTGTAATAATACCTTTCTCTTTTACCTTGTCTTTACTCTTTGATTTACTACACCTTCCCAAATTTGTACCCTTGCCCCCACTACTTAGTTTAAAACCCTCTCTACTTCCCTAGTTATGCGGTTTGTAAGAACATCGATCCCAACACAGTTCAGTTGGAGACCATCCC
Organism: Cetorhinus maximus; assembly: GCF_964194155.1. Classification (NCBI taxonomy): domain Eukaryota; kingdom Metazoa; phylum Chordata; class Chondrichthyes; order Lamniformes; family Cetorhinidae; genus Cetorhinus; species Cetorhinus maximus. Next base: position 59,098,934 of record NC_135892.1, read on the forward strand.
AACGGCACAGATCCAACCTTCCCCAGTATTGGTGTTAGTGCCCCAAGAACTGGAACCCACTTTTCCCACACCAGGCTTTGAGCCATTCATTCATCTCCCTAATCTGATTTATCCTGTGTCAGTTTGCATGTGGCTCAGGTGATAATCCAGAGATTTTGACCTTTGAGCTGCTGCTTCTTAATTTGGTGCCAAGCTCCTCATTCTGACTGTGCAGAACCTCCTTCTTTGTCCTGCCTATGTCGTTGGTATCAACATGGACCACGACGACTGGGTCCTCCCCCTCCCACTGCAAGTTCTTCTCCAGCCCCGAGCTGATGTCCTGAACTTTGGCACCAGGCAGGCAACACAGTCATCTGGACTCACGCTCTTTGTTGCAGAGAACGGAATCAATCCATCTGACTATACTGTCCCCTACTACCACTACATTCCTTGTAACTCCCCCTGCTTGAATCGCTTCTTATACCATGGTGCCATAGCCAGTTAGCTCATGCACCTTGAAGCCCCAACTCTCATCCAAAGAAGCTGAAAAAACCTCGACAATTGCAAGGGCCTAGGCTCTTGCACCCCTGCCCTCTGGGTCCCCTTACCTGCCTCACTTGCAGTCACACCCTCCTGTCCCTAACCACTGACAAATTCGGAAGACTCCATCCTAAGGGGTGTGACCACCTCCTGGAATAAAATGTCCAGGTAACTTCCCCCCCAATATGTCACAGTGTCTGCAGCTCGGCCTTCAGCTCAATAACTCGGAGCCGAAGTTCCTGCATCCGCAAACATTTGCTGCAGATGTGTTTGCCCTGGATCACACCAGTATCTAGAAGCTCACACATCCTGCAATCATAGCACATCACCTGCCCTGCCATCTCCAATATGTGTTAATTAATTAATTGCTAATTAATTATAGTTAATAAAGCTTACACTTCCCAACAGGTTTTGGCAATGCCAGTAAACTTTACAATACTGATAAAACAATACAGTGCTTACAATATTGATAAAACTAATAATACTAGTTACTGGTTTACCTGCTCCTTCTGCCGCACCAAAGTGGAAATCAAATACTGGAGGCTGAAAAAGAGTAGAAGGAGAAAAAAAAAGCACCTCCTCCCCTCTCTTCACTGAACTCCCCACTCAGCACACTTTATTTCTTGCAGTAAACCTTACCTAAAGCACTTCTTTCCTCCTATGCACTGAATTCCCACTTTGAACCAAATTCCCAAATATACTCACTCAGTCTCTGTCTCACTCTAGTGACTGTGTCTCCCCTCTGTGACTGTGCACCTCTTACTGATCGTGTGCTTTAAAAGTCCCTTTCTTATATAGAGCTGTGATGAGTCACTCTTTAGCTTAGCTTCGCCTGAATAGGTGCCTGAATAGGTGTTGACTACTGTAGCAGGAAGCTAAGCTAAAGAGTGACTCATCACAGCTCTATATAAGAAAGGGACTTTTAAAGCACACGATCAGTAAGAGGTGCACAGTCACAGAGGGGAGACACGGTCACTAGAGTGAGACAGAGACTGAGTGAGTATATTTGGGAACACAAAGGAAAAATTCCTGGTGCCTTTTTCCGTAACTGCTCTGTCTCCTTAACCTCACTTGGGCTTTCCATAATAATGGGAGAAGCTCCAGCTAAATCATTTCCCAGGAGTAAGTCAACTCCAACTGCAGGTAACTTCTGGACAACCCCGACCCCATCACTGTTCTGGACGTTAGCTCATACTCTAGGTGCACCCGGTACAAAGCTACAGATATATACCCCCAGCTAATACCATTTATTAAAACCTTGGCTTTTAACACACTAGGGTAAAGTAATGCCTTTCCCCAGCAAAAGTGTTTGAGTGGATCCTGTACCTCTTAATAGAATTATAGGTTAAGCTGTCTCATTTGAGGGATAAGGGGTTACTTTTCCTCTCAACAAAAATTCTTTATAATTCTCATGTATCTTATTTACCTCTCCTGAACTCACTGCAGGGTTCACACTTGGTTTCGCAGCTGTAGTTAATGCTACAACTTGATCTGTCATATTTTCAGTCAGGGCTCCTTTTCCTGAATCGCCCTTATGTACCCCAATTAGTCCTATGGATTTCCTGCACAACTTCCAGCAATCTATACGAACATGTCCCACCTTGTGACAATGGAAACTCTTAGGCCTTTGAATATCACTTCCACCCTCAGCACCTTCCTTTCCAATCTGAGGAGGAATTCCTGGGGCATTCCCAGGTGTCCCTTCTATTCCCTGGCTACTTGCCTTCCTTTCACCTTCCCACCTTCTATCCTCAGATTTGTAGGGGTGACAGAAAAAGGGTTTGGATTTATGGACCAGCTCACAATCATCAGCCATCTCCGCTGCCTGTCTAGCACGTATGGCATGTTTTACAAAACTACGCCATATCCTTATGAAGGCCTGGCCAGTAAAACTGTCAGTCCCAAATGAATTCAGAAAACCAAGTCCCAAAACTTAAAGCTCATCCCTGTCATGTGATTTGCAGTAAATCACTAGCCTTTGTCTTTAAACTAGTTATTTTTTCCATCCATTAAAATAATTGCAGCGCAAACAAGCAAACAGCTCTTCCCCCTCAAGTACCATGCTGGTCAGGTATTTACTTGGAAAAGGCATGCTTGCCCCCAGTCCAAAGGTTAACTTATGGCCTTTTTGTAAAAAAAAATCCAAGTATCCACATAATGCAATGTCTTTCTAAATTTAAAAAAAATACAGTTCGTGAATATATTTTCCCAACACCAGCCACAAAAAAACATAACTGAAATCTTCTGAGAGTCATTGAAACATTTTAGAATTTTGGTGGACATTTTTAAGGTGGCAGCAGCCACTTAATGGGACTCACTTTATCTCTCTTCATTTCAATCTTTGTTCTAAAGTGTGAATTTCTTTCGATCTGGCAGCACTGTATTTTGACTAAAGGACAAGAATGCAGCGTAAAATGGTTTGCACTACAGAAAATTAATTTTTATGCCATTTGAAAAAGTAACCAGTTTAAAATTAAAATTCATAATCTAGCAATGGACTCTCTAAATGCATCCCTATAATGAATCTTTTACTTTTGGCTGGTAAACACAACAAAAATAACAAAAAACTACTTTTCTTTTGCCTTTACTTCTCGTTATTGCTCCTCTGTTGAAATCAGTGATTTACACTGGGAACAAATCTATAGACATTAACAAACATCCAATACAGTGCTAAAATAGTCATGTGTGAGCTTAGAAGTAGGTGGTGCCAGATACCTGACCGTGCAAACATCACAGCTAAGCCAATTCTATCTTCACCTGAGATTCCCAAACAGCAGTGAAGGGCCATGGGAGCAGGTGTAGGAAGTCTACAGATTTTTCCTTCATTAGAAAGAAGACATCAAAGCCAAATACATTGCTTCCACCATTGTTTTGACTGAGATGATCTAGCCCCACCCCAAGCAAAGGCCAAAACTAGAGCCTTTTGGAGTGATTAAGAATTAATTATATTTTTCCTCATTTTGAAGACAAGGGGCAGGATTTTTCAGATGCTGGTGTTTCCCACACTGCCACCCAAAGAGTCAGTGGGGAATGTATCCCCACCAATACCAGCTGCCCTGTAGCCATTTAATACTCTAGAGACAACACTTCTGCCCCTTACTCGGGAGCAAGTCCTGCCTCAGAAAGCTGCTGGAAAATCTGATTGGCCAGCAACTCTGCACTTCCAACAGTGCCAGTAGCAGCTGTGGCCAGGACTGGGAATAGAAGCAGTGCTCAGACACAAAGTCCTGGAGTCCAGGACCAGTAAGTGCTTGTGGTCTCATGGTAGAGTGGAGAGGTGAGGCCCAGGAAAGAGGGATAGTGGTCTTGATGGAGAGGCAAAAGGTGGAGGGAGAACCCACAGGGGGCAGGCCTTGTGGGGTGGGTGACAGATGTGGAAAGGAGTCTGTTGAAGGAGGTGCACCTCCCAAGGCCTAAGCAGGATGACTTTCCAGACTTCTCGCCCCTACCCATGAATGCCCCCCGCCAGCCTCACAAATGAGGCTAGGTGGGAAACAGCCCTTAAGTGGTAACTAATTGCTCACCTAAGGGCCTCAATTGGGACAAGGGTGACGGGCTGGCCTAGGCCTCGCTCGTCCCCCGTAAAATTGCAGTTTGGGGAGGGAAGTGGGTAAACCATCCCCACCCCGCACCCCCCCCCCTGTCCACCCCCCCCGCCCCGCTTGCAAAGCCGGCAACAGGGAACCATTTAATTCTCCCCATGGTGTCAATAACCAGATATAATGCAGCCAGATTATTTTCCATTCTTAAATTTTATATTCTTTGGAATAAATTACATGGGGCAATAGGTGAGGGTGACTTGGTGCAAAATAAGATATTGGCAGTAGAGTTTTGGAATGGCAATGTATTACATTTTGAAAAAGGTATGGCATGAAAATACTGCTTTGTCCAAATTGTACATAATTACATAGAAACTAGGAGCAGGAGTAGGCCATTTGGCCCTTCGAGCCTGCTCCGCCATTCATTATGATCATGGCTGATCATCCAGCTCAATAGCCTGCTCCCGCTTTCTCTCCATATCCTTTAATCCCTTTCACCCCAAGAGCTATATCTAACTCCTTCTTGAAAACATACAATGTTTTGGCCTCAAGTACTTTCTGTGGTAACGAATTCCACAGGCTCACCAGAAATTTCTCCTCATCTCAGTCCTAAATGGTCTACCCCGTATCCTCAGACTGTGACCCCTGGTTCTGGACTCCCCCTCCATCGGGAACATCCTTCCTGCATCTATCCTGTCTAGTCCTGTTAGAATTTTATAGGTTTCTATTAGGTCCCCCCTCATTCTTCTGAACTCCAGCGAATATAATCCTAACTGACATAATCTCTCCTCATATGTCAGTCCCACCATCCCAGGAATCAGTCGGGTAAACCTTCGCTGCACTCCCTCTATAGCAAGTACATCCTTCCTCATATAAGGAGACCAAAACTGCACACAATATTTCAGGTGTGGTCTTACCAAAGCCCTGTACAATTGCAGCAAGACATCCCTGTTCCTGTGCTCGAATCCTCTGGCTATGAAGGCCAACATACCATTTGCTTTCTTTACCGCCTGCTGCACCTGCATGCTTACCTTCAGCGGCTGGTGTACGAGAACACTTAGGTCTTGTTGCACATTCCCCTCTCTCAATTTATAGCCATTCAGATAATAATCTGCCTTCCTGTTTTTGCCACAAAAGTGGATAACCTCACATTTATCCACATTATACTGCATCTGCCATGTATTTGCCCACTCACTCAGCTTGTCCAAATCACACTGCAATTTGTACAATTGCGCAAATGGTTTATTTAGTGGTGATTGCTTCCACTTGGCAAGAATATATAAAGCAACAAACAACTCTATGCTACACAATGTGGCATCAGTGTTTACTCAAAGTGGAGAAAATATTTAATGCAGAGGACACCAGATAAATAGAGGGAATCAGTATGATATATTTTGGGGTGTTTTGTACACATATAAAAGATGACATTGAGGTGCACAATTCCCAATAACATGTTAGTCATCAGTTCAAGCTTACAGCACTCATGAGGGGCTTGGATTACATTACAAGTCTATATCAGTTAAGTTTGAGTAGCTTTTGAATAACTGAACCCCCAAGAGTCAGTCACGCCCTGAGAGCACAGCTCCAGACATTTATGATTCTTTTTATTCAAGTGTTCTGCATTATTTTTTCTTATTACTGGCATTTTCCATTAAGGTTTTGCTAATGATGCTAGTATTTTCATTTTTTTCCTTTTTCTGCTAATGGACATCCTTTTGACCATTGAGTTTAGTCATATTACATGAAAGGGAAAGTTTTTTAAAAAGTAAGCTAGTATCATAATAGAACATAATATAATAATCATAGTAACAAGAAAAAGAACTGTGGAATGGTAATAGGGTAATGCTCTGGGGACCCGGGTTCAAATCCTACCATGTCAGATGGTGACATTTGAATTCAATAATAAAAAAAATTCTGGAATTAAAAGTCTGATGATGACCATTGCCAGTTGTCGTAAAACCATCTGGTTCACTAATGCCCTTTAGGGAAGGAAATCTGCCGTTCTTACCTGATCTGGCCTACATGTGACTCCAGACCCACAGCAATGTGGTTGACTCTTAAATGCCCTCTGAACAAGGGCTGTTGGGGATGGGCAATAAATACTGGCCACCAGCTAATGGATTAAACTATTCATGTTATGTGTGTAGCTGTACAGGAAATATCCATCATTTTTACAACTACCATATCTGTCTTAAGATATAAGGCAAGTGAATATTGATATTTATATCACTATTAAAGCTAATACTGCACTCCTATCAACTACATTGCTATAAAGATATGTAAATTATCCAGTATTAGTGCATGTAAAATATAAACGTTGTTGCAATGAGGCATAATTAGTAGCATAATTAGTAACAAAACACATGTACAAGAATCATGTATAGATCACACTGCGAACATGAGTATACTTCTACCTTTAGGTGGTTGTGTAAATACAAAATGTTTAACTTCAATTTTTATTTGTGAAGATATGATATATCATTCAGTTACACTATTGCCTAACACATCCAATTTACATGGATCAACATTGTCCATTCTTGCACTATAGGGCAAAAAACAATTCCTGCTAACATTTCACAGAGTTGAATCTAAGATTTTTTTATAGACAAAATTATTACTAATTTTGGACTGTTTAGATTGATCAGCTGAGAACTGTGCCAGTCACCTAATGAGAAATGCAAAATTGACTGATCAAATTCCCAAGATCTAAGATTTTTTTAATCTGTTTTAGAAAAATAAATACTGGAAGGTTTGTTAGAGTTATTTTTCAAATCATAATTTCCTACGGAGGGTATGGGCAGGCAACCGACTTTCCAACTTCCCTACTATATCTATTTGAGGATATACAAAATCAGTCCAGGTTATCCTCTATCTAAGAAATGCATTGATTTGTTAGCAAACACTTAGTTAATTCAGATCTGAGAATATATATTTGGAACTGCATTTTAACTTAATTCACTACATCATCATATTTTATCTGTAGTTGTTCCTCTCTGTCAAAACGTGCTGCATCGTCATTCCAAAACTCTACTTTCCACATGTTATTCTGCATTCAGTCACCCTCACCTATCACCACATTTTTGCTAATTTACACTTGCTCCCAATTATCCAGTGCCTCAAATTCAAAATTCTCATGGTGTTTAAATTCATCCATAACTTTTGTTCTCCCTATCACTATAACTTCCTCTAGCCTTACAAATCCACAGCACTTCTTCATTTATCTGACTCTGGCCTCTTTTTCATCCCCCACCTTCTACTCATCTTTGTCAGCCATGGCTTCAGCTGCTTAGGCCCTACAGTCTGGAATTCCCTCCTTAAACTGCTCTATCTTCTTGTGTCCATTTAAGATCCCCCTTAAAATCCACATCTTTGACCAAGCTTTAGATCACCTTTCTTTAATATCTCTTTGTTTAGCTTAGCATCCATTTTTTAAATTACACCTCTGCAAAGCACCATGGGACATTTTTCTATCTTAAAGGTTGTATATCAATGCAAGTTGTTGTTGTTTAAACCATACTTATGAACATGAGTTGTATAATATTTGTGTAAGTTACAAACTTAAATGAGATATATATTTAATATAAATTAGACATTAGAAAAAAATTAACGTGACATGAATTTTACCTGCTTTGACATTGTAGCTTCAGTTTCCATATATGCAAATGGCTCATTTATAAATCTTGTATTACTTCTAATACATCTTGCATAATGTGGCTGAGGTTTATTACGATTTGGTGATCTTGGACGTTGAGGGAGGGGCTTGGAGCCATCTTGGACTTTATTGAATATTCCTGAATGGTTTGGGCTGAAACCATAAAGCCCAAATAGTTATTTAATTAATTGTTTAGGATGGTTAAACAGCAGCATTAATCAGAATAAACCTCCTTGTTTATGTATATTTTATTGCATCATATATACCCTTCAGTTAAGAGTACTTTCTTTTCTCCTGATTTGATCCCATACAGTATGTACATTTTCTGAAAGAGGTGTTCAAATAGCTTGTTGCTAGGCACTCTCTGTAGTATCTTGAAGATGCCAATTCTGAAAGCAGGATACAGTGCTTGAGGATAGGGAATCTTTTACAATATCAGCTCAAATGGGGGCCAGAAAAGGAAGTTAGGTGGTCAGAATGAATGAGGTGAAGAGCAGGAGATTGATCTCATGGGTTAGATGAACTTGGAGAAAGGAGTGGGAAGATGGGAGAGAAACAATGATTTAGGACTAGGACAGGGATAGCAATCAGTGTATATTTAACTCAATGGGCAAGTGGAGGAGGGGGAGCAGAAGAGATAACTGAATGAGTGGCCTGTAATTTGGTGACAAAAATACTTCATGCCTGTTGGAGGTGTGGTGGAAACAGCAAGTGTTTAAGGAGATGGTTGGTGGTGGAGAAACAGACCCTGCAATTAACTTTGCTCTCCAAGATCATGCTGTCCCCTTCATAAACAATCCACAGCATGATGTGACAGGGACACTCAAATTTTGGCCCCTTACCTTGAAGGCGGGAAGATGGGGCAGGGAGGGTGGAGAAGTTCCATACTAAGATGGAAGAAGGGACCACAGGGATGGGAAATGGTAGAGGTTTTGTTCAGAACAAACTTAAAGTTAAGGTGAAAGAATGGCTAAGCAAAACAACACTTATAGAGGTATTGTAGCAAAAGAAGTTGGCTGTAAGCTAACTGGGAGGGAATCATTTTCTAGGGACAGTTGCAAAAATAAGCGGGGTTAAAAGAGTATAAAAGAATATTTGTACTTGTCTATAAGCCAGATAATGGGAGTGGAGAAACCATGGGAAATGTTGAAGTCGAGAGGGTGACTATGAATATAGTTAGGAGCATTTACACAGAGGAAGGAGGAGCACCGATAGCTGAAGTGTAGATTGAAATCGCCTAGGCTGAGAAGTTTTCAGTACAAAGTTGGAGGGAAGAAAATCAGGGAAAAATTCAGGGTGGGTCTTGGTGGCATAGCAGAGAATGGGGAGTTTAAATGAAAGGCAAAAGGCAAGGCAAGGTGGAACAGAGTAAGGTGCTTGAAGAAGTAAGAAGCTTGTTCGAGGAATGAGGGCAAAAGCCAAGATATGACTTGCTGATAAGGGCCACCAAACCACTGCCGCAGCTTGCATGGGTCAGGTGGCAGAAAGCATAACCAAGTTGAATGGCTTCGTTAAGGAGTAAGGTGTTATCCCCAAGAAACAGGTTTGAATCATAGTAAGATCGTGGATGGAAGATGTCTTGTTCAAGAGTGAGCAGACATTCTGGAAGGAAAAGTAAAAAAACATTGCAAATACAATGTATGTTTTCCTATTATTAACAGGATAATAGATTTCCCTCCGAGTCAGACAGTAATGGGGCTGTGGCCCATATCAGAAGTTTGAGCTTACAGTACAGTACTGAGAAACCTCAGTATTATAGGATGTGCTGTCCTCTGGAGAACATATTACATCAGATTTCATCTGTCTGTTCCATTGGTTCAGTGGATGTTAAAGATACCTGGTACTATTTATGAAAAAAAGGATAGTTCTTCTAATGTCTTGGCCAACATTCCTCTCTCAATCAATACCATTAAAATAAATGAGCTAGTTCTTCACCTTCTTCTTCATTTGTGTGATCTTGCTGTGCATACTATAGCTACCACATTTGCATGTGTAGCAACAATTGCTGCAAAATAACTTATTTTGTGCAGTGTTTTATAGTGACTCTGAGAGTCATGATAATCTGCTAAATAAATACAAGTCTGATCTTTTGATGAATATTCTTACATTCATTCAGCCAATCTGCTCCTAAGATCTTCAAAGATATGTAAGTGAGATGTGTATTTTATGTAATTCTATGTTCCTATTGGTAGACAGTATGCACTCCTCATCAGGCAAACAGAAATCTTAAAACATGGCAATGAATTTCACATCTACCAGGTGCCCAGCAACCAAAGTAAAACTGGTTAATACATAATATTTCTAAAATCACAAACAAAATCATAAACTAAAAAAGGTCTATATTGCAGCCACTGCGAGTGTATGCACTCTTTTTAACCAAACAATTACAAAATAGTTGCTGCCAGCTGTGAACATTTCATATTGCAATATATGCAACATCTCTATTAAGTACTGGTGGTGGATTTAGGCTGCAAATCAATTCTAACTTGGCAGTAGCTGAAAGATGCTGCTTGACTGTAACTTGGATTTAAAGGGCTAGTGAGGAATTGGATCTGAGTCATTAAATTTCAAAAATCTTAAGTACCGGAGGACCTGTGCTCTCAAAATATTTAAAGCAACTCTTCATAAATTCATAAAGTTTCAGGTACCATCAGCACTTTTAAAAAGGTGTTTTAGCACCACAAGGAAGTTATATTCTGTAGACCTTCAAGTCAAAATACTAAGATTTTATCCTTGAAGGGCTCCTATTAATCTCCTCCATAATCACAATGGAACCAAATTCCAGAGTTATACTGCCTTTTAAAATTTTTATTCTGCAGCAACACAAAGAAGGGTCTTTAATGGATACTTGGGACAGAATATTATGGGCCCCAGCTGGTGGGTTTGCTGGCAGGGGACAATAAAATTCTCTTGGTGGAATTTCCGCTGCCTACCCACCTGCCAACGACCTTCCCACAATTTTATGGGGGCGCAGGCTTGGCTTAAGGTGACCACTTAAGGACCACTTCCCATCTGGCCACGATTTTGAGGCTGGTGGGAGGAGTTCAGGGGCGGGATGGGGATGAGGGTGTGGAAAAGCCCAGCCGGTAAGACTGCTCAGACGTTGGGTGGGAAAGGGCGGGGGGATGCGCCTCCATCCCTGACCCCCTTTCCAGATCGGGCACCTCACTCCCACAGGGTCAGCCCGACCGCCTTCCAGGTGCTCCCTCCCCACCTGGCCTTGCTACCATGACCCCCACTGCCCCTCTTCCCCTGGCCTCCCCTCCTGTTCCTGTCATGATACCCCTGTCTTATCTGATTGTGTGGGCTCTGCCACTTAGATGGCAGATCTGCTTGTAGTCCTACCAGTGGCCACCGCTCCAGTGCGCTCCTGGGACTACAGAGTCTCTGGCTAATCAGATGGCCAACAGATCAATGAGGTGGGACTACCCCCTCAAGTGAGGGATACAAGTCCCGCCTTTAGCCAATTAATGCGCCACAGAACATTAAATGGCTGCGGGGCTGCCATGATTGGCGGGGATGCGTTCCCTGCCAACTTTCTTGGTGGTGAGGTAGGAAACCTCACTATCCGAAAAGTCCTGTCGTTGGAGAACAAGTTGTTGCACAGCTTAAATAATCAGAAAAAGGCACCTCAGGAATCCTGATTATGTTCCTTAGCAGTTTAATAACCAATGCAACAGCTAAAGAAACTTTCTGAGGCAGAATCTTATCCATCCAGTCATAGCTGGAGAATCAGTTGCAAGGGCTTCTTTCCCCACTCCCAAACCGTTACCTCTGGTGCCCCCTCTCAAGGATCTATCCTTGGCCCCCCTCCTATTTCTCATTACATGGCTAACCCCTCGGTAACATATTCTGAAAATATAGTGTCAGGTTCCACATGTATGTTGACTACACCTATCTCTATCTCATTACCACCTCTCTCAACCACCACCCCGCCAACCCCCACACTGTCTTTAGATTCCCAAGCTGCTTGTTCGACATACAGAAATTTTCTCCAACAAACATTAAGAAGAGCGAAGACCTTGTTTTTAGTCCTTGCTGCAAACTCTGTTCCCTAGCAACCAACTCCATTCCTTTCCCTAGCAACTGTCTGAGATTTGACCAGACCATTCGGAACCTTGCTGTCATATTTGATCCACAGATGAGATTCTGACCACATATCTATGGCATAACTAAGACAGCCTATTTCCACCTCTGTAACATTACCCAACTCTGCCCCTGCCTCAGCTCAGCTGCTACTGAAACCCTCCTAGATGGCCTTGTTACCTCTAGACTTAACTTTTCCATTGCACTCTTGGGCAGACTCCCATTTTCCAACCTCCATAAACTTAAGCTCATCCAAAACTCTGCTACCTGTACCTAACCCACACTAAGTCCCATTAACCCATCACTCCTGTGCTCACTGACATACATTGCTCCCTGCAGTTGAGCAACACCTTGATTTTAAAATTTTCATCCTTGTGTTCAAATCCCTCCGTGGCCTCAATCCTCCCTATAACCTTCTCCTATAACCTTCTCCAGCTCCACAATCCTCTGAGATAGTTCTTCCAATTCTGGCCTTCTGCACATCCTTGCTTCACTATTGACAGCCATACCTTCAGCTGCCAAGGAGCAAAGCCCTGTAGTTCCCTCCCTAAGCCCTCTTTCCTCCTTTATTACACTCCTCAAAACCTATCTGTTTAAACAGTATCTAACCTAATAAATCCTTGGCCTGAATTTTTCAGGCAGCGGGTGGGCTCGGCAGGAGCGGGCAGGGGCAGTCGCGGAGCCAATCGCCACCCGTGATTGGTTCCGCACCGCCATTTTACGCAGGCGGACCAAATTAAGATTCGCCCAGTGTAATATGCGTTCCGTAGTGCTCAGTACTACCTGTGCACGGAGCTGCCTCAGGGAGATTGAATCGATATTAAAATAATTAAATAAAAGGATTTAAAAATTATTTAAACATGTCCCCTCATGTGACTGTGTCACGAGATGGGACATGTTTTTATAATTCGGGAAAATTTTTCATTTATTTAGTAAAAGCTTTAGGAAACCTCATCCCGCTCGTGGATGAGGTTTCCTAAAAAACACAAAGGCCGCTTGGCCTTTTCGCCTGCACACCTACTGTAAGGTTGGATGGGCAGCGTTACTCATGGCATGAATTACTTTCTTAATGGCCTTAATAGGCCATTTACATATCAGCAGTCGGGCAGCTGGCTCTGACGAACAAAATATTGCAGAACTGCATGATGACAGGACGCACGCCCGACATCATTGTGCGTCACTTTACGCGTCGGTGTGTTGGGCCCGCCCCCGCACGCTTACTGAAAAATCCTGTCCCTTATGTAGTTCGGTGTCAAATTCAATATGATAACACTCCTGTAAAGCAGCTTGGGATGTTTTACTACATTAAAGATGCTAAATAAATTCAACTTTTTGTGTTAATAGAAAACACTTTTAGTCTGGAATGTCTGGAGGGGGTGATAGAAGTTGATGTAGGGCTTCCAGTTCTGACTCTGGCAAGGATTGCAATTTCCACTTCCTTGTCAGCAGATATTGAACAATCACAATGTTGGGATCAGTTACATAAATGTTTGCCAGTTTGGTGATGCATTATTTCATACTGACATGATCAATAAATATACAATAGTATTCCAGCTGATGATCCTTAAGATAAAGTGATATACTTCTAATATATATGCCTTTTTCTCTGGACCATCTGGCATTCAAGAACACAATACAGCACACTGCAATACACCTCTCACAAACTACAAGGACAACTGCACAGACACAGAAGTACCTGCACTAACAAATGATACTGAGCATCACCACATGAGCAATAATTGAGCACATAGGAACTAACACTTCCTCTGCCAATGTCAATTTGAAAGCCCAGATCAAAGTCACACATTTCCCAGGATTGAGTTCATTAGACCAATAGATGGTTAAGAGATCAAAGGGCTGGTTTTCAAACTATGGATGTTGGAACAATGGTAGAACAATGACCAACCACACAGTATGATATATGTGAGGTTTGAAAGTTCAGGAAGCTCCTTCTGGCTGTAATAGAATAGTGAATATGCACAATCAAATACACCCAATAGGGTTGAGATAGCAGCAATAGTACAAAATTGTCACTCCTCTCTCCAGCAATTTCTCTGCAATTAATGCTTCAGTCACTATTTTAATACAAGTATAATACATTTCCTGTAACTCTTTTCGAGTCAAAATAATTAACTAAATTAACAAAAACAAGGGATAAATCAAGCACAGCCCCTAAATCAGGTCAGCTGTAAAATCAAGGAAAAACTTTAAAGGAACCTTACAAACATCAAACCAAAATGTGATTAAAGGGGTCAACAAAGCACCCCAGTCCCCGCGGTGCCCACCGGGCACGGAAGGCCTCGATGGTGCCGGCAGACACCGCGTGCTCCCTCTCCAGGGACACCCGGCCGCGAACGTAGCTGCGTAGAGGGACAAACAATCGGGCGGGACTCCCCCCTCGATCGCCCGCTGCCTGGAACTGTTAATGGCCAACCTGGCCAGGCCCAGGAGCAGGTTCACGAGGAGATCCTCCTCCTTCCCGACCCCCTTCCACACCAGGTGTCCGTAGATCAGGAGCATGGGACTGAAGTGCAAACAAAACAGTAACAAAAGGTTTTTTAAATAACTAAAAAGGGAGTGCAGCCTACAACACCCTATGTAAATGTGGTCCACGGACTCCACAAGACCACAAAAAGGGCAAGTGTCCTGGGAGTCTGTGAACCTAAACATCCTTCAATTGTATGGGACTGCTGCGTGCAACATCCTCCAACCCAGGTCCCCGATAGAAAGCGGGAGTACACCTCCGTAGAGGGCCTCCGCCACCGGACGGCAACAAGGCACGCCAGGGCGTGTCTGGGCGGCGGACGAGGGCGAGAAAATGGAAGGTGTGCAGCAGCAGTCCGTACAGAAAACTCCTCCGCGCCGTGCCAAATGGCACGGAGGGCATGTCCCCGAGGCAGCTCATATTATTGGGGGGCACCGGCACCCGAGGGAGGGTTCGGGGCTTGGGGCCAATGTGGAATTCCGTCCGAACAGGGGAACGTTCAGACGGAAGACCACCGCGCACCTGGGCCACCTCGAGACCTAAAATGACATCGGGTCCAAGCACGACCGTCCTTAGGTCTTGGATGGCATCGGCTGCGATCTGGACACTCACTGATGCGTGACGCGCCAACTCCTGCGGGAGCATCCAGCCCAGTCCTCCGCCACCCAGCACGTCCCCGATCCTGGTTACCCCGGCAGCCACAGCCCTCCTCTCCGCCAGCCACTGAAAAGGACGGAGGGGCGGATTCCTGAGCAGTGGCTCTCTGACGATAGCCGCCACTCCTGACGGGGGAGAACTGCATCGCGAGGCGACCACGTTCCAGACTTTGATCAGGTCCTGGTAAAAGACGGGCAACACCTGGAAGGAGCCACCGAGGCCCCTCTGCTCTATAAACAGGAGCTGCATGTCATAATTCAGGCCGTGCACCTGGCGGAAGAAATACGTCGTCAGGGCACACCATCTCGGAGGAGGCGCGACGTAAAGGTATCGCTGCAGGGTCTGAAGACGGAAAGTCGCCACCTGTGTGCGTAGGCACACTAGCGCCTGACCGCCCTCCCTAAGCAGGAGACTCAGAACCTCAGCAGCGATCCAGTGCAATCTTTTGTCCCAGAAGTAGTCGACTAACATTCTCTGGATTTTTGCGACAACGTCCCGGGGAGGGGTCAAAGTGACCAACATTTCCTGTACAAGCACTTCATTCAATGTACTTTGTACAATCTAATTACCAAGCAAATAATAACTGCTGTTCCTCACATGGGAGAAATAAAGGAGTTGCAAATTTCCCAGCCAGGCAGGCCATGAAAAGAGAAAGCAAAGTTAAAAAATAGGGAAGATAAAGAAATGCACAGAAAGAGAAACGTAGTAAAAGGAAAATTAGAACTGAAAAAGAGAGGGAAAGGAGAATAATACATTGAAGCCTTTTGACTTATCATGGGATAGATGTAGCTTCCCACTTTTAGCCAAATTGGGCACAAATGGATACCTCAGGTATATAGTTTGGGACTGAAAACTGCACACCTACAATTTATCCCAATTTGGCTGCTATGACTTTTGCAACTACAGGCAGAAAGTGAATTATCTTTAAATTGATTTACGGCATCACATATACTTCCTAGAAAGCCTGCACCTCTCAATGTAAGTTGTTCCTATGCAAGATGATATGTTTATGACTCTTCTGCTTGCACATTCATTATTCTATTACAACTATGGCATACTGTAACACAGCCATTTGATGAGGCCTGTTATATTTAGGGCTACCCTTTCATTGATGTAAGATCATTTTCTCAATTCGCTTAGTCTGCATACTCCCGTCTTCCTTTCTTCTTTTCTTCCCCTAATAACATTATTACTCTTCCAGTACAAGGGAAGTACCATGTTCTCTCTCCTGAAGCAAGGCCCTTTCACTTTACTGTTACTGTTAAAGTCTGATGCAAATGTAGCTCATAGCAGAGGCAGAACATGTCTGTGTGAAATTCCAAATATGCAGCATGATTTAAGTTAATTGGACTGCCACTCCTCCTCTAATATTTGGCTGAATTAGTTAACTCATATAATTGTTTGTTTGTTTATCACATCTTCACACATATATAGTTTGTAGTAGAGGTTATATTCAAGGGCTGACTAACAGTCTGATAAGGCACAATGTGAATGCTCCCATGTGGTTGTAACTATTTTTATATCAGTCAATAAGATGGTTAGTCCTATATAGCAGAAGGATTTTCTCGGCTCCCACTATTCAGACAATCAGGGAGGGGCCACCCACCAGATGTGACTATCCCATTGGCTATCAGCCCAGAATTCAGATTCATTCACCAGGTATGTCTACATCACAATGTGTGAACTGGTATTAATGCTGGATTAGAAAGGGCCCCCCAAATTATTAGGGACAATCTACAGTGCTTACCACTTAACAGCATCTGGAGAAATGGGTTGCTGCTGTATTTGGATAACTTGCTTGCAAGCTGTTTTTTCCACAATTATTTTCTATGAACCAATGGTTATTGGGCTGGCCAAATCACTTCAATGTGATTAAGCAGTGTGTCAGAGTCTCTCAATGAATGAAATGTAGATAGACTGGGAAGGTCAGAAAGAGAATAGTGAATTACAAAAACTGATTGCCTTCTGGGAGACTGAATTGCTGGGAGTCAATTCAAAATGATGGGTTTCCCATAGCAAGAACAATCCATTAAATGGGACAAAACTGAACCAAATTGTCTTTTTTAACTGGTTGCCATTGTAACTGCAAAGTACACTTTTCTAGGAGATGGCAAAAAATAGAAATTATTCCTTTACAAACTTTGACCACATTTTCTGATAACAGAACATAGTAATACATTGGTAGTTGTATGAAATTTACACAAGGTCCAATGAGTAAGGAGAGATTTATGAAAAATAAATTGCATTTGACAAAATCGTTAGAGTTTTGGGAATTGTAACTGAATAAAGGTGAATCATTGGATTTTGTGTGTGTGAATTCTCAAAAAGCATTCAATAAGGTGCTATACAAAAGGTTAGTGGATAAAATTAAGGATCATGGGAACGGGGATAATATATTAGCATTGACTGAGGATTGGCTAACTGCCAGCTAACAGAAAATAAACAGTTCATTACCAGATTGGTAGGCTGTGTCTAGTGGGGTACCACAAGGATCAGTGCTTGAGCCTCGAGCTGTTTACAATCTATATCAATGACTTTAGATAAGGAGTCTGATTGTATCAGCAGCAAAATTGGATATATTACAAAGTTAGATGGGAAAGAAAGCTGTGAGAAGGTTGAAAAGAAGACGTAAGGGAATATAGACAGGTTAAATGAACGGCATTCATGTGTGAAGTTCTCCACTTTGGTAGGCAAAATAGAAAAACAAAATATCTTTTAAATGGTGAGAAACTGGGAATTGTTGGTATTTAGATAGACCTGGGGGTCCTTGTGTACGAATCATAGAAAGTTAACATGCAAGTACAGCAAGCAATTGAGAAAGTAAAAGGTATATTAGCCTTTATTAGAAAGGGATTGAAATAAAAGAAGTCTTACTTTTTCTTATTCTTTCATGGGATATGGGCATCGCTGGCTAGGTCAGCATTTATTGCCCATCCCTAATCGCCCTTGAGAAGGTGATGGTGAGCTGCCGACTTGAACTGCTGCAGTCCATGTGGTGCAGGTACACCAACAGTGCTGTTAGAGAGGTAGTTCAAGGATTTGACCCAGCGACAGTGAAGTAACAATGATACAGTTCCAAGTCAGGGTGGTATGTGGTTTGGCGGGGAACTTGCAGGTGGTGTTGTACCCATGCATCTGCTGCCTTTGTCCTTCTAGGAGGTAGAGGTTGTGGGTTTGGAAGGTGCTATCGAAGAAGCCTTGATGAGTAGTTGCAGTGCATCTTGTAGATGGTACATACTGCTGCCACTGTGCATTGGTGGTGGAGGGAATGGATGTTGAAGGTGTTGGATGGTGCGCCAATCGAGCAGGCTATTTCACCTTGGATGGTGTCAAGCTTCTTGAGTGTTGTTGGAGCTGCACACATCCAGGCAAATGGGGAATATTCTATCACACTCCTGACTTGTGCCTTGTAGATGGTGGACAGGCTTTGGGGAGTCAAGAGGTGAGTTACTTTGCACAGAATTCACAGCCCCTGACTTGCTTCTGTAGCCATGGTATTTATGTGGCTGGTCCAGGACCATTTCTGGTCAATGGTAGTCCCCAAGGTGTTGATAGTGGGGAATTCAGTGATGGCAATGCCAGTAAATGTCAAGGGTAGATGGTTGGATTCTCTTTTATTGGAGATGGTCATTGCCTTGCACTTGGATGACGTGAATATTAGTTGCCACTTATCAGCCCAAGCCTGGATGTTATCCAGGTCTTGCTGCAAATGGGCACGGACCGCTTCCGTATCTGAGATCTCATGAATTGTGCTGAACATTGTGTAAACAAACCCATTTCTGACCTTATGATGGAGGGAAGGTCATTGAAAAAGCAGCTGAAGATGGCTGGGCCTTGGACACTACCCTGAGGAACTTCTACAGTGATGTCCTGGGACTGAGATGATTGACCTCCAACAACCAGAACTATCTTCCTTTGTGCCAGGTATGGCTCCAACAGTGGAGAGATTTCCCCCTGATTCCCATTGACTCCAGTTTTGCCAGGGCTCCTTGATACTACATTCAGTCAAATGAGGCTTTGATGTCAAGAGCGGTCACTCTTGTCTCACCTCTTGAGTTCAACTTTTTTGTCCATGTTTGGACCAAGGCTGTTATGAGGTCAGGAGCCGAGTGGCCCTGGCGGAACCCAAACTGAGCATCAGTCAGCAGGTTGTTTCTGAGTAAGTGCAGCTTGATAGCACTGTCGATGATGCCTTCCATCACTTTGCTGATGATCAAGAGTAGACTGATAGGATGGTAATTGGCTGGGTAAAATTTGTCCTGCTTTTTGTGAACAGAATATACCTGGGCAGTTTTTCACATTGTCGGGTAGATGCCAGTGTTGTAGGCGTACTAGAATCGCTTGGCTAAGGGTGCAGCTAGTTCTGGAGAACAAATCTTCAGTACTGTTGCTGGAATATGGTCAGGGCCCATAGCCTTTGCAGTATCCCGTGCCTTCCGCCATTTCTTGATATTATGTGGAGTGAATCGAATTGGCTGAAGACTGGCATCCATGATGCTGAGGACCTCTGGAGGAGGAGGTTGAGATGGATCATCCACTCAGCACTTCTGGCTGAAGATTGTTGCAAATGCTTCAGCCTTGTCTTTTGCACTGATGTGCTGGGCTCTCCCATAATTGAGAATGGGGATATTTGTGGAGCTTCCTTCTCAAGTGAGTTGTTTCAATCTCCACTGCCATCACAACTGGATGTGGCAGGACTGTTAAGCTCAGATCTAATCCATTGGTTGTGGGATCTCTACTACATGCTGCTTTTTCTGCTTGGCATACAAGTAGTCCTGTGTTGTAGCTTCACCAGGTTAACACCTCATTTTTAGGTGTGCCTGGTGAGCATGCCCTCCTGCACTCTTCATTGAACCAGGGTTGATGCCCCAGTTTTATGGTAATGGTAGATGAGGGATATGCCGGGCCTTAAGGTTACACATTCTGGTTGTGTACAATTCTGCTGCTGCTGATGGCCCACAGCACCTCATAGATGCCCGGGTTTGAGTTGCTAGATCTGATTGAAATCTATCCCAGTTAGCACGGTGGTAGTTCCACACAACATGCTGGAGGGTATCCTCAATGTGAGGGCAGGCTTTGATGGTTACTCCTACCTAATACTGTCATGGACAGATGCATCTGCGACAGGTACATTGGTGAGGACAAGGTCAAGTATGTTTTTCCCTCTTGGTTCCCTCACTACCTGCTGGTGACCCAGTCTAGCAGCCATGTCCTTTAAGACTCGGCCAGCTTAGTCAGTTGTGGTGCTACCGAGCCAGTCTTAGTGATGGACATTGAAGTCCTCCACCCAGATTACATTCTGTGCCCTTGCCATCCTCAGTGCTTCCTCCAAGTGGTGTTCAACTGATTCATCAGCTGAGAGGGCACAGTAGGTGATAATCAGCAGGAGGTTTCCTTAACCATGTTTGACCTATGCGCATGAGACTTCATGGGATCCAGAGTCGATGTTGACTACAATAATATAGGGCCTTGGTGAGATCATACCTGGAGTACTGTGTACAGGTTTGGTCTCCTTACCATGAAAGAACATACTTGCCCAGGAGGGAGTGCAACATAGGTTCATTAGACTAATTGCTGGTTTGAGGGGATTGACTGATGAGGAGAGATTGAGCAGACTAGGCCTTAGTTTTACTAGCGTCTAAAAAAATGTGAATACTTCATTGAAGTACTTAAAAAAATCTATCTTCTATATTTTCTATTTTCTTACTAAAGTAGGTAGCTTCACACTTCTCCACATTATATGTCATCCGCCACATCCTTGCCCATTCACTTAGCCTCTCCACCTAAATTTCTTATGGGGTAGATACTGGGAGGATGTTTCCCTTAGCTGGGATGTCTACAAATAGGGGTCATAGTTTTAGAATAAGTTGTCGGCCATTTAGAACTGAGATGAGGAGAAATTTCTTCACTCATGGTGTTGTGAATCTTTGGAATTCCCTACCTCTGAGAGCTGTGCATGCTCAGTTGCTGAGCATATTGAAGATGGATATCAATAGACTTTTGGAAATTAATGCATCTGGGGATGGTGTGGGAAGGTGGAGTTGAGCTCAAAGATCAGCCATGATCTTATTAACTACTGGAGCACGCTCAAGGGTGGGATCACCTGCTCCTATTTCTTACGTTCTTATGTATCTGTCTTGCATCAAAGAAAAAACTATTTTTGCACTCGGGAGCAGTTGCCAAGCATTGTAAAGCTGGTTCTTTTAAGATATAAATAAGATTGGTCACAAAACATCCACAACTTGGATCGTGTGAATGTTTGACAGGCCCATTTTCATGAGCAAAAACTAACAGGCCCAAATCATGCTATATTTTACAAAATATAATTACAATTGTTTTTAAGCAAAGCAGGTAATTTTTTTATCTGACTTTTATTCCAAGTTAATTTTTTTTTATTTTAAAAGTTGTAATTTGGTGGAAAAACAATGAAATCAGTATTAGACATCACTTCAATGGGTTTTTTTTTTGGCCTGGGCTTATTAAATTCTTTTCCAGAAAATTATTTAACTTTGTGTGAGGTACAGAAATGTTTTAAAAACCTGTAGTATGGGGGAGGATCTTACATCAGTTTTTGTAGAAAGACTAAATGACACAACCCCTCTCTCAAAATGACACATTTGCGTTTTTTAACAGTTCAATCTGTTGATCATTGACGATGGTCGACTTTTTATGTATAACAGCACTGTAGTAACATTTTTTATTAGTCATAATCTATGACAGCAATAGCCACGAAATAGCATATGGCTGAATGGGGTGCCTGTTTTACAGAAGATGACCTGCTACAAGGCAATTTAGAAGAACTTTCAATATGAGTATTAAAATAAATAAACTATTGGAACAAGTCAAACCTCTCTGACTGCCAAAGAAACTTACCACCGTTCTATTTTATGAGCAAATACTACCACGCTCAGTGTTTAAACAATGTTGATATTCCTTAAAATTGCTGATACCTAGTTTTCCAACTAAAGGTAACGAAAACACTACCGCATAATATATGTCAAAATGTAAAGTGACCTTTGATGTTGGTGGTGGATTTAATCACCGTTTAGATGAAGCCTGGTGACAACATTTTTACTTGACAGAGTCAAGTAAAAAAAAGCCCTTTTACAAGGTTTGTAATTTATAAAAAGTATTTGCTTAAAAAGCTCTTGTCCACAAGCACACAGGGCCTGGTGATTTAAATTGCATCTCAGTACGCTACTTGCGTGGGAAGAATGTCTGATCTTGCCCCTTCATAGATATAATTATTGTGTTCCGATCCCAAATAAATACGAGGCGCGATTTTTTTGTTTGCATTAAGCTTTGAATTTGTTGGTGGTCTAACTATCCCCTTTGATTTCCGCCTAAAATGTGCCAGGGAACTCGAGCACAGAGAGGACATTGTTCTTCATTTCAATTTGGCTTGCTAACTTTCAAGTTGGTTGGAATGTTTGTTAAGATCATACTTACTAAAACTGGCTGGTGACCATTTGTTCTCTGGAAGTCTGTTCCTGTGGAGCCTGATACATTTTGGTGTAGTAAGTGATAACAGACGCATTCAGCTTTGCACGAGGTCGGCAAGCAAGGACTGTTTTGTCAAAGTGCACCTGGTGAATTTCATGTTAGCTGTCAGTTGCTAGGTTACACACGCGCGTCTCCAACCCGGCAACAGGCAGGTCAGTGGAACGAGCATTGCACCAGGTGCAATAACTTGCAAGATTTTGCTTTTCATTGTTGCAGTATTATGTTTTTACGGCTCAAGTTAAAGATAACAAACGTTTACATTTCTGTTTTTATATCCCCCCTCTCTGTTCAGCATCTTTACTTCTAATATTAAAAATCAGATATACTTTAAAGAGCTCTCTTTAAAAATACAGCATCGGCTTTACCATGCTGACATAACCTGTAAATCTGACATGTGGTTCTGTTTAAAGTTTATGATTTTGCCGATAGGTGCCACAGATTATATTCCAGCTATGGCCGTCTTTACGACTTCACATTTAGTCTGCACTAGACACGGCGAAACTAGTTTTTCCTTCACATCATCCAAGTTCTAACAGAATTACCTACAACGTGACAGGTAAGCTTGAGATTCAAAGCTGTGGACAATATTTCCTTTTTCAGATCATGAGAACTGACTCCATCTAAATCGAGGCATCTGGAATGAGCATAGGGGTTTTGTTTTCAAATAATCTGGGACATATCAAATTCCAGTAACAGCAAGCAATGTTCTTCGAAAAAAACAGTAGTCACAAACATCCCTTTATAATGTCCAGCCACTACTTTACTACTTAAAACAAGCTGCCGAAATTGAAAGTTTGACAACCGTTAGAGAGCAGGAAATTGGACACAGCTCATGACCGCGATGATTGAAAAATCATATATACATTCTCCAATGAATTTAGACATGCTTCAATGTGGCTACCCAACAAAGGATTAGACCCCACCACTGAACATCAAGCCATTGTTTCTAGGACTGTCACTGACCTCATCTCCTCTGGAGATCTTCCTTCCACAGCTTCCAACCTCATAGTCTCCCAACCTCGGACAGCCTGAATCTACCTACAACCCAAAATCCACAAACAGGACTGTCCGGCAGACCGATTGTGTCAGCCTGTTCCTGCCCCACAGAACTCATTTCTTGCTATCTTGACTCCATTCTCTCTCCCCTTGTCCAGTCTCTTCCCACCTACATCCGCGATTCCTCTGACACCCTACATCATATCAACAATTTCTAGTTCCCTGCTCCCAACCGCCCCCTCTTCACCATGGATGTCCAATCCCTCTACACCTCCATCCCCCACTGGGATGGCCTGAGGGCTTTCCGCTTCTTCCTCGAACAGAGGCCCGAACAATCCCCATCCACCACTACTCTCCTCCGTCTGGCTGAACTTGTTCTCTCCCTGAACAATTTCTCCTTAAACTCCTCTCACTTCCTCCAAATAAAAGGTGTGGCTATGGGTACCCGCATGGGCCCCAGTTATGCCTGTCTCTTTATGGGGTATGTGGAACATTCCTTGTTCCAGTCCTACTCCGGCCCCCTCCCACAACTCTTTCTCTGGTACATCGATGACTGCTTTGGTGCTGCTTCATGCTCTCGTCTGGACCTGGAAAAATTTATTAATTTTGCTTCCAATTTCCACCCCTCCATCATTTTCACATGGTTCATCTCTGACACTTTCCTTCCCTTCCTTGACCTCTCTGTCTCAATTTCTGGTGATAGACTGTCCGCCAATATTCATTACAAGCCTACAGACTCCCACAGCTACCTTGACTACAGCTCCTCACACCCCGCTTCCTGTAAGGGCTCCATCCCATTCTCTCAGTTCCTTCGCCTCCGTCGCATCTGTTCTGATGCTGCCACATTCAAAAACAGTTCCTCTGACATGTCTTCCTTCTTCCTTAACTGAGGTTTTCCACCCACGGTGGTTGACAGGGCCCTCAACCATGTCCGACCCATGTCCCGCGCATCTGCCCTCACACCTTCCTCTCCCTCCCAGAACCATGATAGGGTCCCCCTTGTCCTCACTTATCACCCCACCAGCCTCCGCGTTCAAAGGATCATCCTCTGCCATTTCCATCAACTCCAGCATGATGCCACCACCAAACACATCTTCCCTTCACCCCCCTTGGCGGCATTCCGCAGGGATTGTTCCCTCCGGGTCACCCTGGTCCACTCCTCCATCACCCCCTACACCTCAACCCCCTTCCACGGCACCTTCCCATGCAACCATGCAGAAGGTGCAACACCTGCCCCTTTGCTTCCCCCCTCCTCACCGTCCAAGGGCCCAAACATTCCTTTCAAGTGAAGCAGCATTTCACTTGCACTTCCCTCAATTTAGTCTATTGCATTCACTGCTACCAATGCCGTTTCCTCTACATTGGAGAGACCAAACGCAGACTGAGTGATTGCTTTGCGGAATACCTTCAGTTGACTCAGACCTCCCTGTCACTTGCCATTTCCACACACCACCCCGCTCTCATGCCCACATGTCCGTCCTTGGCCTGCTGCAATGTTCCAATGAAGCTCAACACAAACTGGAGGAACAGCACCTCATCTTCCGACTAGGCACTTTACAGCCTTCCGGATTGAATATTGAGTTCAACAACTTTAGATCATGAACTCTCTCCTCCATCCCCACCCCCTTTCCGATCCCCCTTTTTCTAGTAATTTATATATATTTTTCTTTTCCCATCTATTTCCATTATTTTTAAATGTATTTCCATCCATTGTTTTATCTCTACCTTTTACCTATTTCGATCCCTTCCCCCCAACCCACCCCCACTAGGGCTATCTGTCCCTTGCTCATCCTGCTTTCTACCCTTAATGTCACCATTAGCACATTTCTTAGCTAATATCACCACCACCCACCCCCCCCTCACAAACTAGCTTATATTTTACCTCTTTTCTATTTTTCCTTAGTTCTGGTTAAGAGTCATACGGACTCGAAATGTTAACTGTATTCCTCTCCGCAGATGCTGTCAGACCTGCTGAGTTTTTCCAGGTATTTTTGTTTTTGTAAAGGATTAGATGGTCCCAGCTCGATCAAGAGGTGTACAACTAAAATCTCGCATCTCTTTGCTCTTACTTTCTACAAACCTTGCTTCCAGTTGTCATATTTCTCACACACTTTTGTGTCAACTTTTCTGTTATAAACTCCTACAGCCACATTTATAATTGAAGTTATCTTTGTCTTATGCTATTATTACACATCCTGCCAATAGTGATAGTAAAAGCTTATATGCTCCTACCAACTCTATTTCCCTGCTACTGAAATTGCTCTAAGCGTTCCTATTTAATTGCAAATAATATAAGATCTGAGAATATCAGAATAAGCACAGAATATATGTCTCTAAAATCTTTAGGAAAAATTTTGGTGGCTTTTTTTTAGGTTAGTTTGTGGTTGTAGTAGCACCGTTGTGTTATGCATAATTTTTGCCACAAAACCACAATAAAATGGGCTATTTCTAAACAGAAAAATCCAGGCAAGTGTATCTGGGCAGAGTAAAATTAAAAAGAAACTATTATCAGATGGGAGTTGTTACAGACAGAGGAGATTTATTTATTTAAATATTCATTTGCATTGCCATAGCCTCCAGGGCTATGGGCCAAATGCTGGAAAATGGGGTTAGTGTAGTCAGATCTTTGTTGACCGGCGTGGACATGATGGGCCAAATGGCCTCCTTCTGTGCTGGGAACGTCTGAGCCTATGAGATGAGGGATAAGTTTCCCCCTTTTCCCACTCTTGACTGAACGTAACGAGATGTATTTTAGAGAAGAAGTGTTTTAACACCTTGAGTGCTGTGGTTTTCAAGAACAGACACAACACAGGCTTTCTCGTAGGTTTAAATTAAATGAAGGAATAAGCATTTCTTTTCTCAACGCCTGAAATGTAAATGCAACAGCACCCACTCATTCATTTACACAAGACACAAACACATACAAGAAAAGATGATTGCAAAAAAGGAGGTAGTGTGCACTGGTATCTTTAGAAGAGTCCAAAAGAATCACTATTACTCTAGTTCTTCAAGATAGTGGCTGGAAGCGTTGCAGGCCTGAGAATTCTCTTTTGGTTCATGAGGAGAAGCTGGAGGTTAGAGGTTTCTGACCTTACAATGGTTTACTCCATGCAGCAGCAGGTTTATGGCCTCTCCAGTTAAAGTTATGGTTGAGTCCCTGTAGTGAAAATATAATTCTGCAGTTAAAACACATTAGCCCCACTTCTCTGCCTATGGGTGAGTTTCCAGGCAGGGTTCTTCCCTTTGCTGAGTGCGATGTCTTCCCTCTGTGGTCTTTGTATTCCAGACTGTATCTGGCTGTCCTTGTTAATTAAAGGTATTTCCTATCACAAGTCAGCTTCTGTCATGTGACCATTGTTCACACTAATAGTCTGATGGGCTCAGCAATTATCATACAACGGGGAAAGTTTACAATCTCCAACAACATTCCAGTTATGAATAACTTCTGAATATTTTTTGTTGCATTTCCATCTCTATGAGGCTGGTGAGTCTATCAGGTGTTGTTACTCTAAGTAAATTTAATTGAAATGGAGAGGGATAGTCATCAGTACCTGGAAAATGTTGTTTGCATCTTAATGACTTCCAGAAATAGTCCTTCTGTACAGAAAACACAAAAGAAGGTGAGCTGACCACCCTTGAGTCCCCATGTCAAGGTAAATTGTCCATATTCCAACTGGGCAACCGCTTTGCAGAACACCTGCGGTCTGTCCGCAAGAAAGACCCAAACCTCCCTGTCGCTTGCCATTTTAACACTCCACCCTGTTCTCTTGCCCACATGTCTGTCCTTGGCTTGCTGCATTGTTCCAGTGAAGCCCAACGCAAACTGGAGGAACAGCACCTCATCTTCCGACTAGGCACTTTACAGCCTTCCGGGCTGAATATTGAATTCAACAACTTTAGATCTTAAACTCCCCCTCCCCCATCCCCACCCCGTTTCTTCCCCCTCCCCCTTTTTTTTCAATAATTTATATAGACTCTTCTTTTCCCACCTTTTTCCATCATTTTTAAATCTACAACTAATACTTTGTTAGTCTTTCCACCCCACCCCCACTAGAGCTGTACCTTGAGTGTCCAGCCATCCATTCTTAATTAGCACTTTTCTTAGATAATATCACCACCTTCAACACCTCTTTGATCCTTTTGTCTGTGACATCTTTTGATTATCTGCTCCTATCACTGCTTGCTTATCCCTACAACGACCCCACCCTCAACTTCTCTCTCCCCCCGCCCCCCACCTTATACCAGCTTATATTTCACCTCTCTCCTAACTATACTTCAGTTCTGCCGAAGGGTTGTGAGGACTTGAAACGTCAACTGTTTTCTTCTCCACCGATGCTGCCAGACCTGCTGAGTTTTTCCAGGTAATTCTGTTTTTGTTTTGGTCCATATTCCATGTTGTTCTTAGGAACAAAATGTCCATCTTCTCCATAGGTTCAAGGGCATATGATGCGGTGTATCGGAGTGCATTATAAGCCATAGAATAGTATGAAAGGAATCAAGGGTAATATTCATAAGCTATTTAGAGACATTTGCATGGTGATGGATTGACAATTGTCCGAAAATAGGCTGATGTGGATGGTGGGAGCGGCTATGTGTGGAGTAACCTTCAGGGATGGCACCATCATATGAGTACATTTTTGCCATGCCTGTCATGCTGAGTACTGGCTTTGCATGCTCACAATCTATATGTGAGCAGACTTAATGATGCCAATAACATGACAGGAGCCATCAGAGTTAGTTAGCTGAATTTCAGCTCCAATTACTTAAGACATCAGCAGAGATGGTCCTCTCCTGCATTGCCCCAAATCTCTATAACAGCTGTCTGAATATCCATGGGGATACCACAGACTACCTTTATAATGCTGGGGCCTAAGCTACATACTTTCCCAGAACTGCTGCACTCTCTGCAGTGGTGTATTGCTGTGAAACCATTGATTGGTTAAGTGCAGAGAATAAACTCCTCTGACTGACACTGGCAACTTCACAATGTTGAAGCATGTCCCCTCTGCCAGCACTTACATTTATCTAGAAGCTTCCTTTTAAGAGAAGGTCTCATGGAATTGAATCCAGGCTCCTCAGCCACAGGATGACAGCGACAAAAAAGTACTTTTCTGACTTAAGTTTTTAAATTTTTCATCCTGCTAGAAACAGTATGCAAGGGGTTAACACAAAGACCTCAGAAAGAATAAATAAATAAATCCCAATAAATAGCTTTCAACTGAAGCTAGAAGTTTGGTTGCAAGGTTTTTTGTTGCAAATTGAGATGCTTTACCCCCATCATGGGCAGAATTTTCCCATTGGCAACGTCACCCCGTGCCATCACGATATTTCGTTGGGCAGGCATATGTTGACCTCCGATGCGTGCCCGCCATTAATTAACCAGCCACTTAAGGCCCTTGAGGCGCCAATCAACAGCAATTTTTTGGTGTTCGTGCAATCTTCGGGTCGGTGCACGGGCACAACGGGCAGGCAGGTAGGACACATTTGTATAAACCTCATCCATGGGCGGGATAAGAGGGCTCACTGGGGTCGTGAGTGTGCTCTGTCAATTATTGATGTTACACCTGCCTGTGTGATCTGCAATACTTCAAAACGCATATCAACTGCTTGGTCTAGACTTACAACCTTCAGGTCTCAGCACTCTGCAGTGAGGAATCTTTTTTTGGGCTTGCATGCTTCAGGAAGCCTTCCCTTATCCTGGGAATGGGAGCTGAAATCTCCACTGGAGCCATCTCCTTTGAGGAGAAAGGGAGGGCTAGAAGGGGGAGGAGACCAGGAGTGCACATTCAGCCTCCAGAGGAGCCACCTTTGGGAGGTCTGGCGCAGGCACAAGGGGTGCAGGGCCAAGAGGTAGCCCAAGGCAGAAGGGGCCACAGAAGACACCACTATCCTGCTACTAGGGTATACAGGCGGCAAAGTAACTACGTCCATATGTCTGAAGTGCAGTGCCGAAGGAGGCTCTGTCTCTCAAGGGAGACAGTCAACTATATCTGCCAGATGATTGGGCCTGAGACCTCTGCGAACTGTGTGGCTGGATACCCCATGCCAGTGGCTCTAAAGGTCACAGCTGCCCTCAACTTCTATGCCTCTGGCTCCTTCCAGGGGTCAGTGGGTGATCTTTGCAGTGTCTCCCAATCAGCTGTCCACACTTGTGTCAAGCAAGCTACAGACACTCTGTTCAGTAATGCATTAACCTTCATCCACTACCGTTGGGATCAGGCAAGCCAGACACAGTGAGCCAGAGGCTTTGCGGCCATTGCTGACTTCCCCCGCATCCAGGGTGCAATAGACTGCACACATGTGGCCATCAAGGTGCCAGCAAGTGAGCCCGGTGCCTTCGTCAACAGGAAGGGCTTCCACTCCATGAATGTGCAGATAGTGTGTGATCACAGGACGCTGATTCTTCAAGTCTGTGTAAGGTACGCAGGCAGCTCCCACAACGCCTACATCCTCAGACACTCCCAGGTACCGGGGCTCTTCAGTGCTCCAGCTCGGCTGGATGGATAGCTGCTAGGTGACAAGGGCTATCCCCTCAGAAGGTGGCTCATGACGCCTCTCCACCATCCAAGTATAGAAGCTGAGCAGTGGTACAATAGCAGCCACGCCTCCACAAGGGCTGTGGTGAGGAGAGCCATTAGTCTTCTCAAGATGTGCTTCCGATGGCTGGACTGCTCAGGGGGTGCACTCCAGTACCCCCCAGATCGTGTCTCAGTGATAGTGGTTGCATGCTGCGCTCTCCACAATCTTGTGCTGGAAAGTGGAGACACTGTGGATGATGAAGACATAGACGCATTGGCTGCGGCTGCACACGATGAGTCCAGCAGTGAGTCCAAGGATGAGCACGCACAGGGAAATGCTGAGGGTGTAGACGCCGACCCGGTCATACTCCAGGGAGGCAAGGGCACCCAGGAGGCTTTAATCCAACAAACCTTCAGCTAGCGCACCACATATGGATCTCCAGGACAAGCCTGGGCTGTAGGTTCCATATTCAAGACCTGAGTGCAAAATCTGCCTGGTTAGGAACATTAACTAAGGCCCTTGTTAATAAAGCTGAAAATCCCACAAAACACATGACATTATTGGAAACCATCCACCTGCAGAAGAAAAGAGGCACCCTAGGCCATGGTGACATGTCTGAATTTAATATTGCAACCAAAGAAACTTAATGAAACAAAATGACAAAAATCACACCAGCTCATAAAGACCTCATTGCGGGCCAACACAAAAGCACCAGTGATAAACCCGTGGTGTGCCTAAGGTGCCTTATGTTTACGTTGTTGGATGCTACGTCTTGGTGCTGACCCTTGCTGGGAGTGGCATCTGAGACAGCCTGCTGACTTCCACCTTCAACACCTCTTTGATCCTTTTGTCTGTGACACCTTTTGATTATCTGCTCCTATACTGCTTGCTTGTCCCGTGAACCACCCCACCCTCAACTTCTCTCCCCCCGCCCCCCACCTTAAATCAGCTTCTATTTCACCCCTCTCTTAACTATACTCAGTTCTGTTGAAGGGTCATGTGGACTCGAAACGTCGACTCTTTTCTTCTCCACCGATGCTGCCAGACCTGCTGAGTTTTTCCAGGTAATTCTGTTTTTGTGCTGACTTTTTAAAACAGGCTGCCGGGTCGCCATTGGACCCGGCGGTCATTGCAGTCCCGCTGCTGCCTGCCACTCCCGCAGTCCTCGGGAGCGGCGATTCACGCTGGATGGGCCTCAATTGGTCTGGCCACGTAAAATGGCGGCACAGACCTGATCGCGGGCGGCAATTGGGCCCACGCCCACACCTGCTCCCACTCCATTCCCCCCCACCCTCCAGCCAAAAAATTTGTATACAAATCTACCATTTGCCCTCTTTCAGTAGTGATAAATGGCTATTTGGTCAAATAATATTTTGAAGGGTACACCCAACCATTACTTTTGTTTCAGAATAGCTGCAGCGGTAGGTTGCACACCACTTGGACACAGCTCAAATAAGATCATAGAAATAGGAGCAGGAGTAAGCCATTTGGCCCATCGAGCCTGCTCCATCAGTCAATAAGTTCATGGCTGATCTGACTTTTTAATTCAATCGTGGGATATGGGCATCGGTGGCTAGGTCAGCACTTATTGCCCATCCCTAATTGCCCTTGAGAAGGTTGGTGGTGAGCTGCCTTTTTGAACCGCTGCAGTCCATGTGGTGTAGGTACACCCACAGTGCTATTAGGGAAAGACTTCTAGGATTTTAACCCAGCAACAGTGAAGGAACGGTAATATATTCCCAAGTCAGGATGGTGAGTGGCTTGGAGGGGAACGTCTATATGGTTGTGTTCTCATGTGTCTGTTGCCCTTGCCCTTCCAGATGGTAGTGGTCGCGTGTTTCGAAGGTGCTGTCAAAGGAGCCTTGGTGAGTTGTGGCAGTGCATCTTGTAGATGGTATACAGTGCTGCCATTGTGCGTTGGTGGTGGAGGGAGTGAATGTTTGTGAATGGGGTGCCAATCAAGTGGGCTGCTTTGTCCTGGATGGTGTCAAGCTTTCTTGAATGTTGTTGGAGCTGCGCTCATCCAGGCAAGTGCAGAGTATTCCATCACACTCCTGAATTCTGCCTTGTAGATGGTGGACAGGCTTCAGGGAGTCAGGAGGTGGGTTATTCACCTCAGGATTCCTAGCCTCTGATTGTGGCCTTACTGCACTTTCCTGCCTGTCCCCATAACTCTTGACCCCCTTGTCAATCAAAAATCTATCTAACTCAGGCTTGAATATATTCAATGACCCAGTTTCACTGTTCTCTATGGAAGAGAATTCCAGTGAAAAATGACCCTTTGAGAAAAGAAATTTCTCCTCATCTGTATCTTAAATAGGAAACACCTTATTTTTAAACTGTGTCCCCCAGTTCTAGATTCCCCCACGAGAAGAAACATTCTTTCAGCATCTACCCTTTCAAACCCTTTCAAATTTTTCAGAATCTTATGGGAAAAATTTTCTCCCTGTTGTGGGGGATGTGCGGGAGCGGGCATGGCCGGGCATACCTCCAATCAGTGCCCCCAATTGCCATTTTACGTGGGGGGGCTGGGGGGGTGGGGGTGGGGATTCCCTCAGCTGGGAGTGCACTCTTTCATGCATGCGTCCAAAAGAGCGCACTGATCTCCCTGAGACTAAATGCTGCCTCAGGGAGATTGGCTCGGAATTAAAATTTTTAATAGAAATTATAAAAAAATTTCCCTGACATGTCCATAACTTTTATTGAAAGATTTGATTAAAATTTAAAAGCCCTCAAGAAACCTCATCCCACCCGTGGATGAGGTTTCATGCTTTTTCCGAAGCCCGCCAGGGATCCCGGCCTGCCCACCGACTTTAAGGTTGGACAGGCAGGTCCATTAATGACCTTAATTAGTTGTTCAATGGCCTCAATAGGCCATTGATAGGTCGGTGGGTGCGCAGTCGACTCGGCTGTGCCCCCGCCGACCTGAAAATGGAAATGATGCGGGGTGACGCCGAGAGATCCACCCGATGTCATCCCGCGTCATTTTACGCGTCGGTGAGTGGACCCTGCCCCTGCTTACTGACTGGAAGATCCTGCCCTATGTTTTAATAAGATAACCTTCCATTCTTCTAGACTCCAATGAGTACTCCAATCATCAGCAACCTACTCAACCTTTCCTAATAAGGCAATCCTTTCATCCCAGGAATCAGCTTAATGAGCCTTCTCTGAACTGCTTCCAATGCAAGCTTATCCTTCCTTCAATGAGGAGTGCAAAACTGTACACAGTACTCTAGATGCAGTCTCATCAATACCCGATACAATTGCAGGAAGACTTTTCTACTTATATACTCCATCAACCTTGCAATAAAGGCCAACATTCTAGCTGTCTTCCTAATTATTTGCTGTACCTGCATGCTAACTTTTTGTGATTCATGTACAAGGACACCCAGATCCCCCTGGACTGCTGCCTTCCTCAGTCGCTCTCAATTTAAATGATATTCTGCTTTTCTATTCTTCCTGCCAAAGAGGTCAACTTCACATTTTTCCATATTATACTCCATCTGCAAAATTTTTGCCCATTCACTTAACCTATCTATATCCCTTCTCAGGCTCTTTGTATCCTCCTCACAACTTGCTTCCCTACCTATCTTTGAATCATCAGCAAATTCGGCAATTTTAGCAGTTTCCCAATGACAGATATTAGACTATCTGGCTGATAGTTTCTTTCTTTCTGTCTTCCTCCTTTCTTGAATAGTGGTGTTACATTTGCGGCTTTCCAATCTGCTGGGACCTTTCAGGAATCTAAGAAATTTTGGAATATCACATGCATCACTATCTATCCTTCCTTTAAGATCCTAGGATGCAGACCATCAGGTCCAGGGGATTTATCAGGCTTTAGCCCCATTAGTTTTCTGAGTAAATTTTTTCTTCTGATAATGATTATTTTAAGTTCCTCTCTCCTTTTTCCCCTTGATTTTTACTAGTTTTGGGATGCTTTTTGTGTTTTCTATTGTGAAGACAGATATAAAATGCTTGTTCAAGTATGCCATTTTCTTGTTTCCCTTTATTAATTCTCCAGTCTCATCCTCTAAGGGACCAACACTCTCTGTCACTACTATTTTCATTTTACATACTTGTAGAAGCTTTTACTGTCTGTTTTTACATTTCTTGCTAGTTTTCTCTCATACTCCAGTTGCCCCCTCCTTATTTTTTAGTCATCCTTTGCTGGTTTCTGAAATTTTCCCAATCTTCTGACCAAGCATTAATTTTTGCAGCATTGTACATCTTTCCTTTGAATTTGATACCATCCTTAACTTCTTTAGTTAACCACGGATGATGTATCCCTCTCATAGAGTCCTTCTTTCTTAATGGAATATATTTTTGTGATAGACCCCAGACTAGGGCCGTATCTTTGATTGACAGTTTTCTCTAAGATCTTTGGAGAAAGAGATAGTGCCATTAATTGGTTGGAACTTGAGGTCCAAAATCCTACATAACAATTATATTGATAGTCTCAATGAACCTTTGAATCATTTAGCCACCAGCTTAAGGCTGAATGTTTTAACTTGTTACGCCAACCTTGTCATGGGATAAAGCAAGATTGAAGTTATAGTAAAGTAAATGTTTATTTAAACTGTAGGTTTAGACAGTGAATGTGTTATATTTTTTATTTTATGTATTTGTATTTGAGATGTTTTTCACTAAAATTGGTGCATGTGGCAAAAAAATGTGTCACCATAACCACATCTGTGGTGAGGCAGAAACCTCTAACGACCCAACCCACTAACAGCCAAGCATTGAGCGGGAGCTCATCAAGGAAAGGGAGGCAGTCAATGCTCACTGGAGGGAACATTTTGAATAGTTCCTCAAATGAGACTCTGTGTTCAACTTGTGTCCTCAACTCCATTCCTCAATACCTCACCCAACTCAATCTCTGGATCTAGAGGGAGATGGAAAAAGTCATTTGACAGCTAAAAAACAACAAGGGCTCAGGAGCAGATGGAATCCCTGCTGAAATTCTGAAATATGGCAGAGATACAATCCTGGCACAGCTGCACATCCTCATATCCCTCATCTGGGAAGGAGAGAACATGCTGAGGAATCTCAGCAGCACTGTGATCATGACTATATTCAAGAGGGGAGACAAATCCGATTGCGGTAACTACAGGGGACTCTCCTGCTCTCTGCCACAGGGAAGATCATTGCATGGATTCTCTTCAACCACCTCTTCCCAGTGGCCAAGGAACTCCTTCCAGAGTCGCCTTGTAGTTTTCACCCATTAAGAGGTACCATGGACATTATCTTCATTGCTTGGCAAATTCAAGAAAAGTGCAAGGATCAGCACCAACTGCTGTACGTGGCCTTTCTCGACCTCACAAAAGCCTTTGTCTCTGTCAACCACAAAGGTTTATGGAGTATCCATCTGAAATTGGCTGCCCTCAGAAATTTGGCATACCCTCCGCCTACTCCACAATGACGTGCAAGCTGCAATCCTCCCCAGCAGAACCACCACAAACCTTGTCTCACTGAAGACTGGGGTCAAACAAGGTTGTGTCATTGCACCAACTCTCTTCTCCATTATCCTTGCTGCAACACTGCACCTCACCTCCATCAAATTGCCGACAGATGTGCAGATAATCGACAGATCAGATGGAAAACAGTTCAACCTGCACTGCCTCAAATCCAAAATCAAAACCACTCTGGCCTCAGTTATAGAGCTTCGGTATTCAGATGATACTTATGTATGTGCTCACTCAGGAATTGAGCTCAGTTCATTGTCCACTCCTTCTCCAAAGTATATGAGAAAATGGGCTTTTCACTAAACACCTAGAAAACTAAGGACCTCTTTCAACCAGCTCCCATAACACAACACCTCCCCCCTGCCGATTAGTATCAAGAGTGAGATCCTGGAAAATGTGGACCATTGCCCGTATCTTGGGAGCTTCCTCTTGACAAGGGCAGATTTAGACAACGAAATTCGTCATTGCCTCCAATGTGCCACCTCAGCCTTTGGCCGACTGAGTAATAGAGTATTTGATCTCAAGCCTGAGACTAAGGCCATGGTTTACCTGGCAGCAATGATCCCCACATCCCTGTATGCTTTAGAGACTTGGACAACCTACAGCAGGCACCTCAAAGCACCAAAGAAATACCAACAGTGGTGCCTTCATAACAGCCCCCAAATCTGGGTGCAAGAAAGGTGGTTCAACAGCAGCATCCTCTCCCAAACCATCTTGTCCAGCATTGAGGTGCTAATCACTCAAAATCTGCTCCACTAGGTAGGCCTTGTAGTTCATTTGCCTGACATCCAAAGCTACTGCTCTACTTGGAACTTGGTCGCTGCAGGAGACTTCCAGGAGGATAGCAGAAATGCTTTCAGAATGACCTCAAAGCATCCCTGAAGACGTCAAACATGCCTGCCGAATCATGGGACTCCCTGGCTTGTGACTGGCCAAAATGGAGAAGACTCATCCAGGAAGGCAACGAGCACATCAAGAGACTTAACCCAGTGCAGAGGCAAAGTCGAGACATTGGAGGGAGTGCACAAACCTCCAAAAAACTCATCTACCTAACCCTACAAGCACTACTTGCCCCACATGTGACAGGGTCTGCAGGTCACTCATTGGACTTATCAGCCATCTCAGAACTCATAAAACTGGAGTGCAAGCAGGTAATCCTTGATCCTGAGGCATGGCCTAAGAGAAGACTAAGCCAGGCAAAGGCTCATGGAAAACAGGCACTAAGGGAATGCAGAAAGCTGATCAGTTAACTTTTGTCTGCAATATAGTAATGTTTGATTTATAAATTTGTTTTGGAATGTTTGTATTGAATGTTTGTGGTGCTTTTTTGTTTTGGCATTGTGGCTAAAGGACTTGTGATGATCAGTAACAGAGGCAAGGTAAGGTGTAGGACTATTAGTGAATGGGCAATTGGGGTTGTGTTCACCAGCACCACAATAAGATGATTCAATCACGAACAGCCTGGTCAGAGAAGGGCTGTGCTGGTTGCTTCCTCTCTTCCTCCTGTTCCTCTTCCACCTCCTCAGCTGGTCATCATACAGCTGGTGGCAAGGGCTGTTCCCTCATGATGCCAAGTACTGGAGGGCTCCTCCTGAGTACTTCAGGCAGCAGAAGAGCTACTTAAGCACTCCAATGGTCTACTCAATCCCATTGATTAGCAGCATGACATTTGTGCATGGGTTATGCACTGAATTCATAAGCCACATGGTCAATGAATATCCATTGTCACCCAGTGACCACCCTCTGGTTTTTGTAGTGGCTCAAATACAGATGCTACAGCAGACTGCCAGGGAATGAAGGCATCATGACTGCTGCCAGGGTACCAGGAATTGATTTGCATGATTCACTATGTGCGTTTGCACACCAGCCAGATGTTGAGGAAATGGAATCCTGGTTGCAGTATATCTCAGAATTGACATGTGTCACCCACAAAGTGATGCAGGTGCAGTCCATGTTACCCTACGCCATGAGAAAGCCTGCAGTCCTAGCGAAGCTATATGCTTACTCCACTAGCTTCTCTCTGGCAAAAGAGAATGAAATGTATTCAGTTCTCTTGGAATACAAAGTTTCAGTGGTCTTCCTTATGTAACACTGGATGGTGAACTGGGAAATGTTGAAAATTTCACCTGTTCTAGCCTTGAAGGAGCTGGACACAGAAAGGTTCATGGCCAAGATCAGCTCCACAGCCACTGGCAATGCCACACTCATCCTGCTCTGGTGCTGCAATTGCAGCTGCAGCAGGTGCCAGATTTTAGTGAGGACCTCCTAGTGAAGCAAAGACTATGACACATGGTAACTCACCGAGGTTCAGGTAGGAGAATTTCTCCCTTAACACCCAAGGCACCTCTGCTGAGGACTTTTCACCCTTTCCTCCTCCTCCCTCTAGAGGACACGAGCTGGAGCATCGAAGTCCAGAACTGCAATGCTGACATCACAATCTGCCCACTTTGCATACTTCCAGTGGACCCTTCTCTGTGTGTGTGCTAGTGCCTTCACCAAAATGGCAATGGCACAGCCAGCAGCATAAGTGTGCGTGCACAGCGTGGACACCATTTTGAAGGTAAAATGGCATTTGTAGCATAGAAACAAATGAACACTATGCATTCACTTTTTTCTGTCTCTTTGTTTAACAATCCAAAAATTTGACAGTCACATTTCATAGACCATGAGAAATAGGTACAGGAGAAGACCATATGACCCCTTGAACCTGTTCCACCATTAGTTAGATCATGATTGAACTTCTATATCAACTGCACTTTCCTGAACTATCCCCATATCCCTTGATTCCCTAAGATCCCAAAAATCTATCAATTTCAGTCTTGAATACACTCATTGATGAACATACACAGCTCTGGGGTACAGAATTTCAAGATTCAAAATCCTCTAAATGAATAAGTTTTTCCTCAACTTAATCCTAAAGGCTGACTCCTGGCTCTGGAGTCTCCGGCCAGGGAAAGCAACCTGTCAGGATTTATCCTGTTAAGCCCTCTAAGAATTTTATGTCTCATTTGTCTATTCCTAGAGAATTTAGGCCCATTCTACTCAATTTCTCCTCATGGGACAGCCCTCTTATCTCAGAACTCAAATTAGTGGATCCTCATTCCACCCCTTCCATTGCATTAAATAAGGAGACCAAAACTGTACACATTTCCTGACCACCTGGTAAAGAATGTCTTTCTCCTTGTATACAACTTCCCAGCTGCCCCTACTTGCTTATTGTTATGACCAATGAATAATTTTTAAGTTGAATTTAGATTTTGTTTGAGCCTTGGTACTTGGGAATTTGGATTGTCACGGAAAGGTTTCAGGTCTTTTGGGTTTGTTTGTACATATACATTTTAATGAGGTTATACAGCCCCTGGAGTAAAAGAGATGGATTGAAAGGGTTAAAAGTTTGGTGATTTTGGAAACAAAACAATAAAAGTAGAAAAAGCTTTACTATTGCCTAGCGATAGTGATCCAAGGACATGGTCCAGGAAAGACAGGAGTTGAAAGAGAAGGGAGTTCAGACTGCATGTATCAGAGAGAGCAGACAGGGATTTTTAAGCCCTCTGAGAAGAAAAACTACAAGGCAATTGGGACAGTAGTTAACTGAATAAGCAGTTATAGGGCTCAGAAAAGTGATCAGTTTAGCTGAGGTGCAACTGGAAGACTGAATTTAGGGAAGTCATTGATCCTTAAACTGCAGAGCAAACAAATGAGTTTAGAGTGTGGTTTCTGGGTATCTCGGAGAGAGATACGAGTTGGTTGAGAGGCATCAAGTGAATGCTCAGGAATTCACTAGAAGAAAACTGTTCGCAACTGTGCCAGTCCCAAGCCAAAAGCCTTTGTGTCAAACTAGTGGTAACCCTTCACTGGTCTATGTGCCTGCAAAGATATTGCTGGAGTAAAGAAATTGTGGAAATTTGAATTGTCTTCTTTTGTATGCATTGAGATCTTTCTAACCTTTTTGTCTGGTATAATATAGTTCATTTTCCTTGTTTTAATAAATATTTTATTGTTTGTATTAAAAGTTCATGAGCAGACTCCTGTGAATTTGTTCAGTAACTTTCCTTCATGAGTTTCTAAAAAAGGTTAGGATCTGTCAAGCCAGGTTTCACTCTGGGATCTGACTTGTCCAATATTAACAGTGGCTGGGATCATAACATTATGCCTCTGTGCTTCAACCAATGAATTCTTCTCTGCCTCACATTCAGTTTCTGAACTCTTACTTGGAAAAATGAGTGAGTGATGCATACATTCTGAAGCTCTGGCAGGTATTGATGTAGAGGGGGTTGTCTACTCTGCTTCTTTCTTGGGCATATCTGGAGGATCAAAAGAAGAAGAGGCTAGAAAGAGTAGCTGAGGGGTAGATGTCACAAATCACTTTCTGCAGAAGGAGTAGTATGAATGTTGGACAATCTAGTTTGCTCTCAAGTCTTGCAGGGTACAATTAGATGAAATGGAAGAGAAACAGAATGTCATGTGAAACCTTATGCACTTATCCTCAGATTTCCTGTTTCTTCAACTCTATGGCTTTCCTCTAAGCAGCTTCAATGCTTATTCCTTGCAGTGTGTGAGAGGCTTGATGTTGGAGATCCTCACCTGCCACTAATCTCTCCCTATTGCTATGAGTTGTCTTTTCTTGTAAAAGGAATGCAAAATGTGGGAATCATTTCTGGCTTCCATGAGATACAGTAAAACTTAGATACTTGAATGAATGGAAATAATGATCAGGGAATGAAAGATAAACCATATATAATGGCCTTAGTGGAAAAAAAAGCATGTAAGCTAGTGAGTGAAGGAAGGTAAAGGCTGGTCTATAAAGGGTCCAATCAAATTTCATAGGTATTGATGATAAATTATTTAACAGCTTTAACATCGTGAGATAGAGGTGATGGTTAGCTGCAGACTTATTTACTTCAATGAATTGTTGAAAGATATGGCAATCTCATCTCACATTGCCAGACTAGTTAGGTTTGGACACTGAATTGCTATGTGCTTGGGAGTCAATTTATCACTAACTATCCTAGCTACCCCTTGCCATTGCTACACTCTTCATGGGACAGTGTCAATACATCCTTCCATTAGAACTGGAAAAAGTTAGAAATGTAATAGGTTTTAAGCAAGTGAGGGGCGGGGTGCCGCAGCTGAGGATAGTGGCTGATTGGAAGAAGAACAAAGGGGAAGGCATGTGATAGGGTGGAGGGTAGAAGAGATTAAATGATGTAAAGTTTCATGGTGCAAGACCAAAGGGTGTGCTAATGGGATAAGTAAAGAAGCAAAAGACGTGCTTAGAGGAAGTATGGCTAGCAGGATTCTAAATGACTGCCACAGATAAATGAAATAAAATGGAAGCAGAAGCTATGATCTAAAATCGTTGAACTCAGTACAGAGTCCAAAAGACTGTAAAGTGCCCAATCGGAAGATGAAGTGCTGCTCTTCTAGCTAATGCTGTGCTTTATTGGAAGATGTAGCAGGCAAAGGACAGAAAAGTCAGTGTGGGAGTAAGGTGGAGAGTTATAATGACAGGCAACTGGGAGCTCAGGGTAATGCTTGTGGAATGAATGGAGGCATTCTGCAAAATGGTCACCCAGTCAGTGATCGGTCTCCCCAGTGTAGAGCAGCAATTTGGGAGTAGCAAATAAGATAAATTGAAAGAAGTATAAGTAAATCACTGTTTCACCTGAAAGGAATGTTTGGGGCCTTGAACGTAAAAAGGGAGGAGGTAAAAAGGCAGGAGCTGCATCTCCTGGCTTGCATGGAAAGGGGAGGGCTGTTAGGGGGGCTGTTAGGGGGTGACATGAGAAATGAACCAGAGTATTGCGAAGGGAATAGTCCCTTCAAAATGCTGAAAGGATTGGAGAGGGGAAGGTATGTTTGGTTGTAGCATCATGCTGGAGGTGGCAGAAATGGCAGAGGATGATCCTTTGAATATGGAGGCTGGTGGGGTGGAAGGTGAGGATAAGGGGAACTATATGGTGGTTCTGGGAGGGAGGGGAAGGGGTAAGAACAGAAGTGCATGAAATAGAACAGACACAGCTGAGGGCCCTCACGGTGGTGGTGATGGGGGGTCGGGGCTGCTGGTGGAGGAAGCCTCGGTTGAGAGAAAAGGAAGGCATATCAGAAGCGTTAGTGTGGAAAATTGCATCATCCAAATAGATGCAAGGGAGCCAAGAAAACCTGGGAATAGAAAGAGTCTTTAAAGGAAGTGGGATATGAGGAAGCATAGTCAAGGTAGATATAGAAGTCAGTGGGCTTATAGTGAATATTGGTTAATAGCCCATCCCCAGAAATGGAAACAGCAAAGTCAAGAAAGGAAAGCGAAGAATTGAAGATGGCCATGCAAAGGCAAGAGGAGGCGGGAAATTGGAAGAATGTCGAAATTTTCCAGTTCCGAGTGAGAGCAGAAAATGGCAATGATATAGTCATCGATGTATTGGAAAAAAGATGTGAGAGAGGGGACCTGAGTAAGACTGGAAGAAAGAATATTCCACATTTCCTACAAAAAAGCAGGCACAGCTCGTACCCTAGCATGCCATAGCAACACCTTATATTTGGAGGCAATTAGTGTAGTTGAAGGGAAGTTATTCAATATGAGAATGAGCTCAGCCAGGCAGAGGAGGATGGTGGTGGGTGGAGACTGGTCGGGCCTTCATCAAATAGAAGCTCTCAGACCATCGTAGTGGGGTTGGAGGTGTAGAGGGATTGGATGTCCATGGTGAAAAGGACACAGTTTGGGCCAGGGAACTGGAAACTGTTCATTGAATCATTGAATGGTTATAGTACAGAAGAAGGCTTTCTGTCCTTCTTATCCATGCTGGCTCTCTTCAGGAATAACTAACCAGTCTCACTCCTCCGACCATTCCACATAGCCCTGTAAATTTATTCTCTCAGATAATTATTCAATTTTCTTTTGAAAGCCACCATTGATCCTGTCTCCACCAGAATCTCATGCCTTGAATTCCAGATCCTGATCACTTGCTATATAAAAATGCCTTTCCTCATGTCACTTTTGGTTCTTTTTGCCATTCACTTTAAATCAATGATCTTTGATTCTTGACCCTTCCATCAATGGGAACAGTTTCTCACTATCTACTTTGTCTAGACTGCTCATGATTTTAAATAGCTTGATCAAATCTCCTCTCAACCTCCCCTTCTCTAAGGTGAACCACCGCAGTTTCTCCAAACATTCCACATAACTGAAGTCCCTGATCCCTGGAACTTTCCTCATTAATCTTTTCTGCACCC
Organism: Cetorhinus maximus; assembly: GCF_964194155.1. Classification (NCBI taxonomy): domain Eukaryota; kingdom Metazoa; phylum Chordata; class Chondrichthyes; order Lamniformes; family Cetorhinidae; genus Cetorhinus; species Cetorhinus maximus. Next base: position 59,141,582 of record NC_135892.1, read on the forward strand.
TCTCTAATGCCTTCACATCCTCTCTAAAGTGTGGTGCCCAGAACTGGACACAATGCTCCAGCTGAGGCGGAACCAGTGTTCCATAAAGGTTCACCATAGCTTATCAGTTTTTTGCCTACCAAGTGTCTCAGCTACCTCCTCTTTCACTATGGCTTTGGCAGCATCTTCTTCCTTGGCAAAGACAGATGCAAAATACTCATTTAGTACTTCAGCCACACACTCTGTCTCCATGTGTAAATCCCCTTTTTGGTCCCTAATTGGCCCCACATTTCTTGTTACTGCCCTTTAACCATTTATATACCTATAGAAAGCTTTTGGATTCCCTTTTAGAGCTAGCTGACAGTCTCTTCTCATATCTCATTTGTCATCTGGAGAGCTCTGTTGATTTACTTTTCCCCTCAGGGAATGGAGCTCAACTGTACTGAACCATCTGCCCTTTAAGGGCAGCCCATAACTCTTTTACAGTTTTGCCTGCCAATTATTGATTCCAATTTACCTGGGCCAGATCTGTTCTCACCCAACTGAAATTAGCCCTTCTCCAATTAATTATTTTTACTCTGGATTGCTCTATATCAGACCTAAACTTTATGATATATCACCATTGTCCTCTAAATGTTCCCCTGCTACCATTTGACCCACATTTTTCCCCAGAACCAGATCCAGCAATACCTCCTTCCTGAAGACATACTAATCTAGAAAATTCTCCAGAACACACTTCAGAGACTCTTTCCCCTTTCCCCCTCTCTGCAGTGGCATAGTGGTATTGTCATTGGACTAGAGACCCGTGGTAATGCTCTGGGGACCCAGGTTCAAATCCCACCACAGTTGATAGTGAAATTGAAATTCAATGTTAAAAAAATTTGGATTTGAAGTCTGATGATGACCATGAAACCATTACTGATTGTTGTAATAATCCATCTGGTTTACTGATGTCCTTTAGGGAAGGAAATCTGTTGTCTTTACCTGGTGTGGCCTACATGTGACTCCAGACCTACTGTAATGTAGTTGACTCTTAAATGCCCTCTGAACAATGGACAATAGGGAATGCTGGCCTAGCCAGTGATGCCCACATCCCATGAATGAATAAAAAACTATCCCAGTGTATATCAGGATAATTAAAGTCTACCATTATAATTGGTCTATAGCTTTTGTACCTCTCTGTAATATCCTTACAAATTTGTTCCTCTATGTCTTTCCCACTAGTTGGTGGCCTATGGAATGCATAGTGTAGTCTATTGGTCCATTTGTTGGTTCTTGGCTATAACCAAAGAGATTCTGGCCTTGACCCTTCTCAGGCATCCTCTCTGGAGAGAGAGCAATATAATATTCCCCTTAATCAATACTGACACCCTCCCTCCTTTCCTTCCTTCCCTATTTTGCCGAAAAACCTTGGATTAGATTTTCCTCTTGTGTTTTGTGAGTCAGGCCATTTTACAGCTTGAAAACTACACTCCTAACTGACGTGCATACACCCTCTTCACTCCCCTCACCCCACTCCATGCACCCCCATGTGCTCTCCATAGCGATTCGCCCAGTATCCACTATGTACAGTGCTCATATTCCATGCAATATTTCCAGTGGAAACAGTTTTTCTTAACCCATTCTGTCCAGATCCCTTATGATTTTTAATATCTCGATCAAATTTTCTCTCAGCCTCCTCCAGGGAAAACAGTCCCAACTTCTCCAATCTATCTACGTCACTGAAGTTCCTCATCTCTGGAACCATTCTCGTGAATCTTTTCAACGCCCTCTCTAATGCTTTCATATCTTTCCTAATGCATGTGAACCATTACACATTGCTGGTCAATGTACAGGTCAAGTTACCTTTGCATGGCAGATCCCGATGATGAATCACTGCATTAAAAACACACCTACTTTACAATACAGCACCTAATAGTAACATTTGAAGGTGTGAAAACATTTTGCACTTACTTTGAGAATGTTCCTGGCTCCTCAGCAGGCTTTCCATTTTCTTCAAGAACTCTCAAACATGGCATGCCTTTAATGGGCTTCCAACACCCCATACTACCAGATGAAAATGGTGCACAGGAAGAAATCTATTGCTTGTCCTCCATTTAAAATGGGGATCCCAACCTCAGTGGGGACAGATGTGCATTTTGCACGCTAGGCATTCCCGTCCTGCAAAAAGGCCAGAGGAATTGGTGTGGGGTCGGAAGTGTGGAGGAAAATTGGATTTCTTCCAGAAAAATTATAAAGAGTCAATGTTGGTGCAATGAAATGCACCCCTGCACCTAGATGAAAATTCGGCCCCTTATATCCAGGAAGATTTTGTGTGCAGCCTTGCTCAGTGACATCCTTGACCCTGGCACAAGGGAAGCAACATATCATCCTGGATTCATGCTTATGGCTACAGAAATGCTTTCTGTTCCTTTAACAATAGAGTTCCCTATCACTACTGCTTTCCCTTTCTTCTTCCTGCCCCCCTGTACAGCCAGAACCAGCCATGCTGCCATGGACATGGCTCTGGCTGCACGCTGTAGAGGAACTATCATCTTCAGAACTAAATACTGATTAAAGAGTAAGGTGCACTCAGGGGACTTCTTTACCACCTGCCTGATCCTCCTTATCTGTCTGGTGGTCACTCACTCCCTACCTGCCTGTTCTCTCATACGCTATGGGATGACCACATCCACACATGTGCTAACCACAAAACTCTCAGGCTGGAATTTTCTGTCCTAATTGGCGTCGGACATCATGGCAGGTGTGAACGGCCAACATGGTAGGAAGGCCAAAAATCAGTTTCACGACATCGTGAAACCAGTTTGTGATTGTCCGCTCCACTTGTCAATGTGGGCAGCGTTTCCCACTGCCGAACATCAGGAACGTCATTTTAATATATCTGCATCGAATTATAATTCCTGCCTGCTGGAATCATCCCTCCACGCTGGATCATTGGGCACATCGGGGTGGTTGCACGCCGACGTGTTTCACAACTCTACATAAGTGACGTGCACCTGGTAAGCTGTACTTCACTCAGGACTTCGGGGTTTGTTTGCCTACCTTGTTTCGGGCAGCACTTGTGGTCATCAGAGCCAGGCTTCTCAGGTAGCACAGCATCACTTTTAGGGCGATTCACGGGCAGGTCACCAGCCATAAGGCAGGGGTGGCTTTTCAATGACTGCAGGGCTAGGGCTTGTTTGGGAGAGAAGAAATGGCCTCAGGCAAGGGAAGAGGCTGCAGGGCAAGGGCTGTACTGGGGAATGGGGATATCCCAGGGTGTGTGTAGGGGTACATGTTAATGTGTGCAAGTGGCCTCAAGATGGTGAAAGCTGAGGAGGCAGTCTCCAGAAGAGATGAGGCCAGATGGAGATGTGAGGGTGTGTGAGAGTGAGTGGCGAGTCCTTTGAGCTGGCTGTGAGTGACATGCCAGTGAATGTATGATGGGCTTGTGAGTGTGTAAGCTTAGAGTGATGAGATGGTTGCTTTACCCTGGCGGCACGGATGAGATCTTTCATCCTCTTTCTGCATAGGATGGTCAATCTCTTCTGTGCAGTGTTGGCATTGATCACCACTGCCACCGCCTCCCAAGCTGGAGTGGTGAGATTGCTGGACCCCCTGCGGTCAGAGCAGGGCTAGAGGACATCATGGCAGACTTCCAAAAGGCATTCCCATGACGGGTCACTGAACTCTTCGTGGCTTTCAGGGCCATATCTTCACTGGAACAGTCCTGGGCTGCAAGCATTGAGAACTGTGCATGCAGCTGCAGTTTAGATATGGCACCCGGAGTGAGGAAACATTGAGGTAACAGTGTGGTGGGCAATTCAGAGGTCGCCCGCCAGCAAGATGGCGTGTTTCCTGAGACTGCATACTTAATGAGGCAGGAAGTGTCCGATACAACGTGAAAAGCTGCCATTGCAGCCAATGGGTAAGACGTCGTTTTTCCTACCCACTACAGCACTTAGTGCAAATCTGGGATGATTCCGCCCTCAGCCTCGTGATGTATCACAGCGACTCCAGATGCTGCTCAAGCTCTGAAACCCGGAGCTCAAGTTGTTCTGGCTGCTGACACTTCCTGCATATGGTGTCCAGGATACGAGAAGTGCCCTGGAGCTCCCACATGGAACAGGATGTAAAAGTGGGCAAAAACAAAAATACCTGGAAAAACTCAGCAGGTCTGACAGTATCTGCGGAGAGGGATACAGTTGACGTTTTGAGTCCGTATGACCCTTCATCAGAACTAAGACATATAGAAATGAGATAAAATATAAGCTGGTAGAGGGGGGTGGGTGGGACAGGTAGAGCTCGATAGGGGGCCAGTGATAGGTGGAGACCAAGAAGAGACTGCCAAAGATGTCATCGACAAAAGGACAAAGGGGTGTTGATGGTGGTGATATTATCTAAAGGATGTGCTAAAGGGGACATTAAGGGTAGAAAGCAGGACGAGCAAGTGGGAGATGGATCTAGTGGGGGTGGAGTGGGGGGAAGGGATCGAAATGGGCTAAAATGTGGAGAAGAAACAATAGATCGAAATAAATTTAAAAATAGGAGGGAAAAGAAAAATATATATGTAAAAAAAATTATAAATTATTGGAGAAAGGGGGATCGGAAAGGGGGTGGAGATGGAGGAGAGAGTTCATGATCAGAAATTGTTGAACTCAATATTCAATCTGGAAGGCTGTAAAGTGCCTAGTCGGAAGATGAGGTGCTGTTCCACCAGTTTGCGTTGAGCTTCACTGGAATATTGCAGCAGCCAAGGACGGACATGTGGGCATGAGAGCAGGGTGGAGTGTTGAAATGGCAAGCAACAGGGAGGTCTGGGTCATGCTTGCGGACAGACCGAAGGTGTTCCGCAAAGCGGTCACCCAGTCTGCGTTTGATCTTTCCAATGTAGAGGAGACCGCATTAGGAGCAGCGAATGCAGTAGACTAAATTGAGGGAGGTGCAAGTGAAGCGCTGCTTCACTTGAAAGGAGTGTTTGGGCCCTTGGATGGTGAGGAGGGGGGAAGTAAAGGGGCAGGTGTTGCACCTTCTGCATGGTTGCATGGGAAGGTGCTGTGGGAGGGGGTTGAGGTGTAAGGGGTGATGGAGCAGTGGACCAGGGAGTCCCGGAGGGAACGGTCCCTGCAGAATGCTGCCAGTGGGGGGTGAAGGGAAGATGTGTTTGGTGGTGGCATCATGCTGGAGTTGACGGAAATGGCGTAGGATGATCCTTTGAACGCGGAGGCTGATGGGGTGATAAGTGAGGACAAGGGGGATCCTATCATGGTTCTGGGAGGGAGAGGAAGGTGTGAGGGCGGATGCATGGGAGACGGGCCGGACACGGTTGAGGGCCCTGTCAACCACTGTGGGTGGAAAACTTCGGTTAAGGAAGAAGGAAGACATGTCAGAGGAACTGTTTTGGAAAGTGGCATCATCAGAACAGATGTGATGGAGGCGAAGGAACTGAGAGAATGGGATGGAGTCCTTACAGGAAGCGGGGTGTGAGGAGCTGTAGTCAAGGTAGCTGTGGGAGTCGGTAGGCTTGTAATGAATATTGGTGGACATCTTCCCTTCACCCCCCCCACCCCCCCCCCCACACCTCCCCCGGCGGCTTTCAGCGGGGATTGTTCCCTCCAGGACACCCTGGTCCACTCCTCCATCACCCCCTACACCTCAACCCCCTCCCGTGGCACCTTCCCATGCAACTGCAGAAGGTGCAACACCTGCCCCTTTACACCCCCCCTCCTCATCATCCAAGGGCCCAAACACTCCTTTCAGACCTGCTGAGTTTTTCAGGTATTTTTGTTTTTGTTCTAGATTTCCACCATCTGCAGTATTTTGCTTTTATTTTTGTAAAAGTGGGCAGTTCAGTGTTTGGGGTGTGGGGAAGCTATAAGGTTGGAGGCTGTGGAGGGAAGATCTCCTGAGGAGATGAGTTCAGGCTCAGTTTAAATTTAACTTGTACTTTTTGAACAGTACATACAGGATTGTATTTTTCAAATGGATATTCCAGAGTAAATCTATTTTAAGAGCTAATTTTAAACTGTTTTTATTTCTTTCATATTATAATTTTGATTTATCTACATATGCAACATGTACTATTATAGAGAAGTGGAGGGAGTGGCAATATTGTTGCACTTTGGATATTAAAATCAAGATTAATATACAATGTTTCAGCAAAGAACTGTACTTGCAATATTATAAGTTTTTTAGAATTATACCTATGATGAATTACACTGCTTTATTTCAAATGCTGGGGGCAAACAGACCCATCTAGATGAATATATTTTGAAATCGATAAACTTTTTACTGACATTGAATTAAATATTGGGGCAAAATTGTCACAAGGATAAGAAAGCTATGATTTTTTTGAAAGCAGCCCTGCATGTAAAAAGTGGCTTCTTGTTATAAATTAAAATTTAAACTAAGGAAGGGTGAATTATGATTCAAAGGGAACATTGCAAGCTCCTCCCAAGAAATTTATTTTTGTCTGAGGACAAAATGTATTTGCGAGGTATCTTTGTCTCCCCATTCACACCATCAAACACAAAACCTGCTCTTTAGCAACAGCCAGTGCTTCCTGAAGCTAGATAGTAGGTGGGAGATAAGTAAGAGTAGATAGGTTGACTTTCCCCTGTAGTTTCCTTCGCTCTCTATGCCACACGTAAGATCTCAAACTCCACATATAGATGCAAACAGGTTTTTTTTAAACCTGTGATCAATGTCTTAGGTATTTCATCATCAGCAGTCAGTCACAGACTGACCCAAAGTAACAACACTAGAGATGTCATCATACAGTTCACTCTGACTAAAAAAATCAAAAATGAATTATCTTTCCTAAAATGTTTCCTGTGTATTTCCTTTGTCACGAAACTAACATAACCAGAACACACTGAAACAATATAACCTGAAACTATTCTATTCTCACACAACACAGAAACTCTCTACTGCTAACTACAGACTGCATCTTGTTATTAGTTCTTGCAAAATTGATACAAGTTTGTAGTGGTCTGAAATTTTCTACAAAATAGACTGTAACAATGAAAATTGCCACAGCGATTGATGTTTCAATTTGGGGTCCATAACAATGTTGGGAAATCATAACTAAACCCAGTGACAGAAATTCTCAGTTGATTTCTGTTTTAGATGTATGGGTGGAAACTTGTGGTTCTATTCAAACAAATAAGACATCCTGGGTAGATCAATAATTTTAATTTATAACAAGAAGCCACTTTTCACATCTGTAATACATCTGTCTAAGCAGAAGGTGTTTTGAATTACTTTTAAAGTACGCTGTGGTGTGTTCTTCCAAACCTTCAGTTTGTGCAATCCAATTTATTAACAACATGAAGCAAACTCACATTATGATTAACTCAGAAGTTTTTTTTATTCACATTCAAAAAAACCAGGAGAGGAGTGTTTGCAATGTCCCACTTCACTACACACATGCACAAACTGCAAGTGGGGATAGAAAAAGTTCTACAACCATGGATAGTAACAGTACAAGAACCACAGAAATGAATATTAGTTCACGTGATTATCGGAGTCCAGAATCAGAGCCCAATGAGGAGTTCTTACATGTAGAAGCTCGAGTTCAGCTGACTGATGACCAGAGATGTAGAGTTCTCTTTATAGTTGATGCTGATACTGCAAGATGAAGTTGGTACACAGAGACTGGGTCAGTTCTGCAGACAATGGTAGGAAATCTTCCAGAAGGGACAGGCTTTGAGGAGCAGGCTGATGTTCATCCTGGAATTTTGTTTCTTGGCATTCACCAGTTGGATGTTAAACAGCAGACCGAGGATTTATCAGCTCCCAAATATAGAGATTTCAAAATGGTCATTCAAGTCATGTGTCCTTCTTTCTCCTCAATGATTTCAAAAGGGATGTTTATCCATTGTCTGGAACTGGCTTTGATTTCAGGATTGCTAATGTCCCAGCCATTAGCTTTTGAAAGAATTACCATCTGTATAGAAGGCCTTGTGTCGGGAAGCCATTGCCTCGGCAGACCCTCTGACTCCGCTAGAGGGGTAAGCTTACCAAGACGCAAATGACATCCATTGTCCACTCAATGGTCCTCTTTGAAATGGACCCGGGCAGTCCCAGATGTGAGATGAGTCTGTTAACAACTCTGCGGGCATAATGAGTTTCGATCTATGAGTCCCTTCCTTTGCTGATAATAATGTCCTTACAATTAGGTGTAAGATTCCATGATGATGAGAGGAGGATTCATTTGTTCTTGTAACTCTTGTTGGCAGTTTCCAGAACAAAGAGCCAATCCTGTGGTCATGTAACTGTAGTAGCCATCTTTTTTGGTTCAGCAGAATGTCAATTTTAAAAATAGCAAAAAGAATAAAGTTTTGATTCTTACAGTTTTGGATTTCTTTTCATGTCATTTTGACCTTACAGAGAGTATATTAAATGATAGATAGATCACATCAAGATGCAGGCTATTGTATCTGTCACTGGTGCTTAGTTGATGAATTTCCATGGGATTCACACCTTTATCTGCTGTTTGTACAGGGGGAGAGCTGCAGAACACCAAAAATCTAAATACTGTTGGCAATGTTTCTCCTTGTTTCTGTAGCTCTTCCACCAACGTTAAAGTGGATTATGGAAGAATCCCTTCATGACTAGAATTCTTAGTATGTTGTAATCTGAAACTCTGCACTGTGGAGGCAAGTTCCAGAATGCATCAAAGTCTGCAGAAAATCTAAACTACAAGTTGAAGCATCAAGGAACACCAGTTCTGAATTGATTTTCTCTAAGAAGTTACAAGACAAAGGAAGAACCCAAAACCGCTCAAGGCCTTGACTCTCCAGAGGACACACACCAAAGTCATCAGAGGCAACAGGGCCAACCATTGCACAGGCTGTCTCCACCCCTGCTGTGGATGCCAGGGCAGCACCTAGAAAGAGTGGTAGGCCGAGAAAAGTTACGAATTTCTGATCACAAGTGGTCTATCTGAACTGGCCTGCATCTCCGCCCACCTGCTGATCGCACTCCCATACAGCACCTGTGCCTGTCCAACACGAAACTCCACTCACTTTTGATTTCAACAGCCATGGTAGTCATTAAGTTTCTTCTCAGCTCCCCTGTCCTCTCTCCCATCACTGTTGACCCCCCACCCCACCCCTGGGCATCATCCTCCACCTCCCCACCATCACCTATCAACCAGAACCCTTTTCTTTCCAGGATGTTCAGGTGAACGTGCACATTCTGTACTTTCCTGAGAATCCCACCCCCATCTACATTGAACTCCCCCACCTCCTCCTTCCCACCTCCAGGGTCTGTGTCTGCCTCCGAGGTCCCCAACAACCACCCTCGCCGTCCCTTCTACCGCTACCGTCTTACCCTCAGCCTCCCACCCTTCCGACTCACTTAGCCCCCTCTCATACTCACCATTCCCTCCTAACATGCCCACCCTCGGTTTGCTCCCCAGGAGGCAGTCATTGACTCCACAGACCCCTCCCTTGCACCTTCACTTGGGACAACCCCCCTTAATCCCTCCTCCACCCTTACTTCCTCCTCCCCCCACAGACTGCTTACCCCCTCTGAACTCCCTTCCCCTGGACTCCTTTCCCCCTCCAAACTCTTTCCTCCCCCAGACTCCTTCCAACTCCAAACTCCTTCCCTTACACCTTCCTCCCTTCTTATACCTACCTCCCCAGTTGCCGCATTCTCCCCGTTACATCCTTCTCCCCCCATACTCCTTCCCACCCCTCCCAATCTCAACCCGTGACACCTTCGTTTCCCCCCTCCCAACCTCATATCCCCACCCGTTACACCATCCTCTCACAGTCAAACCTGGAGCTTCCTCCCCAACCCCCTGTCCCGGTACACCTTCCTCTCCCACTCACAGCTGGACCCTCCCCTCCCCCAACCCGCTGATCATCTGTAGCGGCCCATGGCCAAGACCGTGATGTCCCAAAGCAGATCCCAGACATCAACGGAGACCTACCAAATTCTGTGAGTTGCTTCGCGGCAGAGACATGTCCATGAGAGTCCACCCAGCATGCGATGCACGTGTTCCTCCAGGGTCCGGTAACTGTAGGGCTCCAGCATCTTCTGCTCCTCGGATGGCTGCGATATGAGCAAGGCGCTAGCGGTAAGTCCCGACTTTTGCATGCCACACTTGTCCAGATGTGTTCTGGGCCGGTATGTTTTCCCGCTGATGTGGGAGGTAAATTTGACATCAGGAGATGATTCCAGCAAGCAAGCAAGATGATGAGGTGCAAATGCATTGAAATTAGGTTCCCGAATTTGGGCAGTGGGAAAGGCGCCCACCATTGACAGGCAGAGCAGACAATGGCTAACTTGTTTCATGACAGCGTGAAACCAATTTTTGACCTTCCTGCCATATTGACCCCCATCCACCTGCCATGATGCCTGCTGCCAATGGGGGTGGAAAATTCCAGCTAGAATCTGTTCTACTCAAAGGAAGCAATATCCAAACAGCAGTTTAATTGTGCAGGGAATTGGCTGCCAAACTGTGAAAGTGTCTGCAAGCTGTGTCCTGAAGAAGTGGCCCTGCAGAGGGTGGGGCCAACATGAAGTGAAGTGCAAAGTGAAGGTGTCTCCCAGGTCCACAGCAGCCACTGGAAACGGGACAAACTTCTTGAGAGGCTTATTGCTGTGGAATCTTCATCTGGCTATGGGATCAATGATGAGGATGCAACCAAATGTGAAACAACCAAGGAAGTTCCAGTGGGTTGAGGAAGCCATTGGACATGGACGAGGAGGGTGCAGGGGGCAAGAGGGAAGCCTCATGGTCACAGAAGGCATTACTCAGCTCAAAGGGTGTATCATCAGACACTAAGCTTCATGGAGATATCCAAGCATCAAAGATTGTGTCTCTCCACAAAGGTGGTGGTAGAGTTGCATGGTGTGCTGGAAGAGGAGCTGATGTCAATGTGAATTGGTGGACACCAAATACCTGCAGCATTAAAAGTGCTGTTGGCACTCACCTTTTTCATCTGTGATTTATCCCAGGGATCATCTGGAGATCTACGTGGCATCTCTCAGTCATATTATTGTTGCTGCATAAAGTCATGGATGCCATGTACCGTCGGCTGGCCCATATATCAAGTTCACAACCAATCAAGCCAGACAGGCTGAGAAGGCAGTTGGCTTCACAGCCATGGCTGCATTTTACCGGGTGCAGGGGGTCATTGACTGTACTCATGTGGTCATTAAGGCTCCCTCAGAGCAGTCAGGTGCCTTTGTGAAAAGGAAGGGGCTCCACTCCGTGAATGTTCGAGTTGTCTGCAACCATTGTAAGTGGATCGTGCAGGTGTGTGCGAGGTTTCCAGGAAGCTGCTACGATTCCTAACTCCTTAGACAATTCCAATTGCCTCCGCTCTTCACCCACTCAAATACCTTTGTGGCTCGTAACTGGGGGATATGGGGTATCCACTGAAGTCATGGCTTCTGACCCCTGTATGCAACCCCAACACACAGACGGAGGATACATACACACACTGCCATATGATTACAAGGGCCACCATCAAGCAGGCCATTGACCTTTTGAAGATGAGATTTGGATTCCTCAAAAGATATGGCAGAGCCCTGCAATGATCACCCTTAAGAATATCCTGCAACATTGTCATCTACTGTGCATTGCACAACCTGGCACCCCTCAGAGGAATAGTGCTGGAGCTAGAGGGATACACTGAGTGAGCCGCATCCTCAGAGGAGGAGGATGAGCATGCAGTATCTCAACAGGTGTCAATGAAGATGGCGCTGCCAGGCCCACCTCACAGTATAGTGATATGTGTGGCAGAGAGATTCACTACTTTCTGATCACATGAGGACAAATGCAAGGGGCCAGCGAACTAATAAGTACTCTAACAGAGGCAGCTTTGCTGACTATTTGTTACAGCCCTCACCATCTCTCTGTACTCATCAGAACTATATTCTAAGGTGTTCCCTCAATATTGGCACTCATGAGGCACTCACTTTTACATACCATCCATCTATTTGATTCCATATCTGGTTATTGTCAACTATTGCATAAAGATAAATGCACTAAATGTTACACATTGAACATCGAAAGCTTTAATTCTCATTAAACATTAAATGCTTCTTCACTTAACAAATTATTACCACCTTGTGAAACCAAAGTCCTAGTCCTGGCATTTACTTGCTTGCTTATGGTCACTTCCATGGGGTGCTGTCCCTGTGCCTTCCGTGGATGTACGGACAGGCTGCTGCCTTTCTTGCTCCGGTGAATTATATGGCTGTGTCTTGAATCCTCTGGGTGCCTGAGCCCTACCGGGGCCCGGCTCATTTGGGGCCACCTGCATCTGTACAGGGGCCACCTCAGTCATCAGGCCAGCATGCAGCATTGGTATCACCATCAAAGAGGCTGAGGATCTACCTTCAGCTATTGAAGCACCTTGAGAGGACCTCCATTGCCTTCAGCCCTGCTCCTTCTCTGCCCTTTCAGGTACCACATGCACTCATGGCTGCATGGAGTGGTTCAGCTTCTGACAATGAGGAGATGCATGGCTGACTCATTTCTTTCACTCATAGCTCAATCGACCTCATGGACGAGGCCATGTTATGGAGGTTTGTGCACACCCTGGCATCCACTCAGTGTTGTACTCCATGTCTGTCTCCATAAGGGTTGCTAATCTCACAAAGTGGGACATCATGTGTTCACATGCAGAGATATGGAATCACACATGGCATGGATAGACTCTTCTATCATTTGTGCTTGGGACTTCACTACCTCTAGAAGCGCTGACAAATCTTCACATATTTTATGCATCTGTTCAAGCATCCGTTGTTTTTCTGATGACACCCAAAGCTCACCCATCTGCATGGAGTTGAGCATTGGGCCTCTCTTCACTCCTCTGAGGAGAAGTGACCGTAGCTGCCATTGTCTCCATAACCTCCTCCTATGCATTTATGCAGTGCTTAACAGTTGTACCACCCATTCTACATGTGTATTAAAGCCCACCAACATGAATATATCTGTGCTGGCAGTTGGTCTGTGCTGGAATAAAGTGACACAGTGTCTTGAGATTGTAGTGCATTCTCTGAATTCTCCATTATAGCGGGAACCCTCATCTCTTCCTCATCTGCTGCAGGACCTGATGGAGAGACTTGGTTTAAGTGAAGCTGCTGCTCCTTCAACCAACCCCTGGTGCCTCTCCTTGGTCAGGAGCTTCCAGTGACATTAAAGGCGCAGGCAGTCTTGCTCCATCAGCATCATAATGCCGATTAAAGGCAGTCCTTTTGGTGCATTCTCACCCCCTACAAGCAAACTTCTCCTGCAAGTACAGACATAAGAGGTATCACTCCTGTCATTTGGCCCATTTGTGCCAGTCACTCTGAAGCACTGTATATGTGCAGCACTATGCCGCTAGGATGACATTCAGCCATCTCAATGCAGCCATCACCAATCACTGACCATGGAGTTCGGATACATGTGAATTGGGTACCTTATTGTTGATGTTGGTGTCTGGTGTAGCCTCATGCATGGGTCCACCACCTGGCCACACATTTCATGGGTGCCTTTTAATTTATGCTGGACTTCCAGTTTGCAGCTCTAAATACCACTCACCTTTTCAGATCGCAGCAGGTCGATAAATCTCTTCCTGCGCTGGATCCAGTGGTTTCATCTTATGCTGCACGGCAGAAGTGAATGACCACTCCCGCCTACCTCATTGTTTCTGCTGCATTTAAGCACTGGCTGGCTAATTAGTGGTCAACTGATGGGACTGCTTGCCAATTAGCACCCAACCAGCGGAACTTGTGGCAAATTCATGGTTTAAGGCCGAACATTCTGTATTGGTGAAGTCAGGCTGTGAACCAGAAGGAGGTTCTGGCAGAAGTTTAAAGGGCCGCTGACAGCGGAGATGACACCTACAGGGGCAGCTTCTGGTATTTGGCTGCCCACCATCGCTGAGGAAAGGTAGCACTGCATACAAAGAGGTGAGGTGGAGAGAGAACTGTAGGGCAGAGCATCTGGTATGACCTTGGTGACTCTTGTTGCAGCTGCATTTCCTGTCAGCCCTGGAAAATAAAGGAGGAAATATCAACTACTCCTCCAAGGCTCCTCCATAGCATCAGCTTCTAGGAGCAATGGAGGAGACAAAAGGCCGAATGGCCCCATGGTTGATGATGATTTCCTCCGTGTCTTCCTCCAGGTTGTGACTGAACAGCAGGATGTCCTCATACAGTAGGATGGGAAGAAAAGACATATCTGCCAGGCCAAGCAAGCCTAGATGGCAATGACAGAGGAGGTCAACAGCCATGGGGGTGTCTGATGGATGTGACTGCAGAGCCACAAGAAGCTGAACGACCTTCTCTGTTCTGCAAGGGTGAGTGACAAACCTAATTCTCGATGTGGGCGCACATCTATGGAAGGGCATGTGAGACATGTACATGGGAAGTGGGGAATGAGTTAATGAATGGCCAGCGGCCAAAATGCATACTTAAGGAGCCTTGGTACGCTGCATGGCTTCGAGGACTGGGAGGTAGTGGTTGGAAAGAAAGGGTCGTATGCAAGGAGCCTTACCAAGTGGTGGGGTTAGGTACTGTAAGTTGTTAGCTCAATCCTGAGGGAAAGATCTTTCCAGAGATGAAACTCATCATTGTTACATTGCCTTTGCAGGAGAAGAGGACATGAGAGGTTACGAACTGGTGGAGGTGTGTGTAATCTGGCATATTGGCACACTGATGGAGGGGGAGATCTTGCTTCTGTGATGCACATCCATTGGCAGCAGAAAGGCTGGGGTTTGGCCTTGGGGGTGGGGGGTAAGAAACTGAGAGACCATCCCTCAGCCAAGAGGGGCCAAGGGAGCAGTAGGAGGTGTCTGTGCTGCAGTGGAAGGGGAAGGAATGAATGTGTCTTGTCTGAAGTCTGGGAGAGTATCACTCTATCATGGGTTAAATGGCGAAGGCGTCTGTCTGAAATGCAGCAGTCTCTTTATTAACTTTATCCAAAGATGAAGCGTTGTGAATTGTTATATTTTCTCCAACTGGTCAGTCATCAGCCCCAGCAATCCCTGAGAGACCAGCATTAACCTCTGAGGAAGAATAAGGGACTTAAGAGGGTGCATCGTCTCATCCTTGCATTGCAGCTCCCACCAGCTCAAATACTTACACCTTGGTGCGTTTGCACGCGCCAGTTGAATGGGAAGCGCAAACTGGTTTCAGCACCACACAAGCACTGGGCCAGCTGTTGGAAGCTATTATTATCCAGGCTTCTGACACTCGGAGGAGTGGCGGAGTCCAGGCTGATGCCGAGATCCAGGCTGATTACAAGCCTCTGAAGTTGTCCATAAGTTGGCAGATGTTAGTCATCCAACAGGAAATGTGTGAAGATCTGGTGGAGATTCTAGGAGTTATGCACACCCTCACAAGGACAGTGGAGGAGTCCATACAGACCATGAACGCTTCTATCTCCCTCTCATCTGCACACATAGTTTCCTCCATCAAGAGATTGGCAACTCTCATGAAGAGCTAGATCCAACAGACTAGTCAACGGCTGCCAACAATGTATGAAAACCTGCATTCCATTGCATTATCACTGGGCTCAAGCAGGCAGTGCCAATGCAAGAGAGGAAATGTGGTGTTCGGTGTCTCCAGCAGGTCCTCAGCCCTCTTGGGTAAACAGGAAAGGCCAAATGGACCTCATGATGGTGGCTAGCATCAGCTGTCTATACCTGGGGCTCCTCTCAGGGCACTCTTCCATCTCTTCCGCCACTCTGCCAGTGACACCAGCATCTCAAGTTGCCTCAGCAGCAGAAGAGGCTCCTGCCACCAGTCAGGAGTCCCTCGCCTGCGCCCTCACAGGCTCAGGTGATCACCAAACACCCTCCAAAGTCATCTAGGCTAATGGACATCAAGATCAGCGGACTGCCTCCAGCACTGCTGGCAGCAAAGGAGAAGCATTGCAGTGTAGATTGCCTAAATGTATTAAGAAATCACTGTTGACACATATAGGTCATCACGGGTCCTCATTCGATGCGTTTGTCGGAATGTTACATTGTGATCCACTTTATTAAATGATTGTCACCTATTATGATTGTGTCATCTTTGTAAGAGGGCTCACAGCTACATGATAGTGATAAGGGCAGCAAGTCCATGGCCTCTTCCAGTGGACCTTAGAGAACCTCTTGATGAGGAAAAGGGTGTAATTGGACTTCCTGGCTGTAAGATCATTTCTGATAAATTACTCTCTGCCTGAGGCTACTATGGAAATGAAAGCTAGGTAATTAAAAAAAGACAAATAGATGTTTATTGGGAGTCTTGGGTTCCAGCCTATTGTGTTGCAGAAGAACACACACAACTCCTGGTGTTCAGGAGACGCAAGCAGAGCTCTCTAAGAAGGAGGTCTGTTTTCTGTTCAGAAGAAAAGAGGACCAATAGGAGCTCTTGGTGAAGCAATGTGTGAGCTAGCTAAAAGGGACTGAAATCTAAAAGCTGTGTGAATAGCTCAGACCTGCTAAAGAGCTGGGCGTTTTTACCAGAGGTGACCAGACTGTGAACCAGGATGCTTTTGGTTGGTCAGTTGAACAGGAACTCTGGAAAGCTACACCATCATGGCTGTCATGACCCAAGGTAGAGATGATTTGTAGAAGTGCGCCTTGATGATGATAATTGTATCCAGGGAACTTGGATGGAATTAAGCTGCCGGTGCAAGTGACTCAAGGATGAAATCAAGTGAATGGGAAAAATAAGAGACCCTGTGAACATGAGGCAAAGTTTAAAGGACTTTGATACTGCACGTGGTGCGACATTTGCACTGGGATTGATGCTGAGACATTTATGAGATTTATCTTGGCTGTATCAATGATTTAAAGTGAAATTCATTGATTCTATTGAAATACCATTTTTCTGTTAATGCATGCTTAATTTTATGTTGTTTTGGGGTTTGACTGTTACAGGTGTTATGATCAGGTGATGAAGGTTAAGATGGCTCCCTTCTTATCCCACTCCTCATCTGAATGCAACAGGCTTTGTTTTCTTAAAAGGTTATGCTTGCTGATTCAGTGAGTGTTTAACTGTTTATGTGCAATGACTATAAAATACATAACAGACAGGTTTTCTTGAGATTTTTGGAAAGGCAAGAGATTAGTATTTCTTGTGTCTAACCCTGTGTAAGAAAAACAATAAAAACGCTCAAATTTTCTCTCACAAATACACACACAGACATACACACACATCAGTAAGTTACAGAGTGGTAGGTAGATTAAGTGAAACTTTAAAGTCCAATAAAGATTGAAGTGATATAGTTCTCGTAGGTTGATGAATTGAGTGCATCTAGGCTGGCCTTGGCAGTTCTTTTAGTTTTGGCACTGATCAATTCAAAGATGTAGATGGACAATTTATCTGTTTTTTTTCTGGAGACAGCAGTTGCTGGGTTGAGTTCTTTAAAAATATCCCTACCTGTGGAACATGGATAGTCAAAAACAGCAGACAGATTTCAAGCTGGTAAAATAGATGGAGAGTGTGAGAGCCCCACACAGGGATCTTCTGTACTGTTTGTTTCAGCACTGGCTTGTTTCTCCCTTATTCTTGAAGTAAAAGATTTGTTAGCTGAAGTCAGTTTCAATCAGGTGACCACCTGATCAATACTTCCATTGTCTAAATAAATGGTTCAAAGTTAGAAGCCATTGCCACACAATGGGGAATGGATGGTGGTTATTCATGCCTACTTCTGATAAACTGGTTTCTTCAAAGCTCTCATTGTTAAGTTTCGAGTTCAGAGACAGTGAATCTGGGAGTCCATGGATTTTGAGTTTGTCATGACCACGGGTCATAGCCCTGAATTACTTACGGACATATTGCGCTTTTAAGTAAGACATTTGTTTTTTAAAAAAGGACCTATAAGCAAAAGCTGGCTGAGCCTGCAAAGTAGTCGTTTACTGGAAAATTTCTGTGTGCATTACACGTGACCAACTAGTCTGGAGAGAACAGAATGTCGTACCTAAAAAGGCGTCAAGGTCTCCTTCAGACAGAGACACTTCAAAGGAAGAGACACAATGCAAAAAAACTGATTACCATCTCAGCAGAAACCATTCCCTTTATGTTATATCCCAGACTGTGACATGATTTGAGTTGACAGAAAGCAGTTTCTGGGAGAAAGACATATTCGTTTTTTTCCTTCCAGGAATACACAAGAAAAGGCGTTAAAAAGCCAATTGCAACCCTGGTCTCTGTGTGCTAGTTTTTGGTGTTCCAGGCCTGGTATGCAAGGGTGTGCTGTGAAGGTCACAGCTGAAGAACATCAACTAGGCACCCCTGTGCTTGCAGGTACAAAAGTTCTCTCTCTCTCTGATTGCTGGAGGTGGGTCACAAGTCAGCAAAGTCACAGTCGAAAAGGAAACAGGACAACTCCTTTCAGCTAACCTGCAGAACCAAGAATCTCCAAACCAGCTGCTCAACTGCCAAAATCAGCTCTACCGGAATCATCCAACTTAACGGCCACAACGTTTCTCCATCTATTCCTCACGGACAAGCCGAATACTGATTTGTATTTTTTTTTTAACTTTCTGGTTATCTTTCTGGTGAATATTTCTGGATTCACTGCTCATTTCCAATCTATATGCATGCATGTTGCGTTTTTATTATTTTTTCTCATATTTTAGTAACCAATAAACTCAGTCATTCTTCAAGAAAGCCTAGTTAAATTGGTTCGTTTTAAAACATAAATACATTTGGAATGGGAAAAGGTATCCATGAGGGAAGGGACCCATTTTAAATTAACCTTGTTGTGACCAACCAAGGGAGTTGAATAAAGAAGGGGAGCCAGTTCATTCCTCCTCACCTGGGAGCATAACAATTTGGGGTACCTCGTCCGGAATCATAACAAATTGGGGGTACCTCATCCGGAATCATAACAAATTGGGGGAACCTGGTCCAGGACCGGTTGTAACAAGTTTTACAAAGTCTATAGACAATAGAAGGTGTGAATTCCACAGATGGTTTCATCTCAGCATGTCAATTCAAGGGAGAGCACCCCCAACCAGGGTCATTTAATTAGGAGGTTTCTGGAGATTAAGTCACCTGACTTCTGGAAAACCTCTCAACAGCTTGCTGTTTCAGTCCTTTTTAAAACTTAGTGATTTCCAGCTCGTAAATACATAGGCCAGGATTTTCCCCTCGGCGATTTGGGGGTGGGGCCCAGTCGCTGAGGGGAAAATGACACGGGATGACATCGGGAGGAATCCCCGACATCATCCCGGTCCATTTAAATTTTTAGGAAGGTGGGCGGACAGCGAAATCAGCTGTCCGCCTGCCGACCTGTCAATGGCCAATTAAGGCCATTGACAGGCTAGTTAAAGTACTTAAAGACCTGCCTAGCCAACCTTAAGGTGGGCAGGCAGGCCAGGAGCCCCAGCGGGCTCCAGATTATTCATGAAACTTCATCCACTGGCGGGATGAAGTTTCATGTCCGTTTTGTGTAAAAATAATAAAGTTTATGTGTTCTTTATTAACATGTCCCATCTCGTGTGACATTGTCACATGAGGGGGACATGTTAATTTTTTAATGTTTTTATTTTTAACATTTATACCACTGTCAGTATTCTCCCTGAGACAGGACTTTGCCTCAGGGAGAAGTGCGCTCTTTCGCATGCGCGAAAGAGCGCACTTTGACAGATGGGGAATCCCTCCCCCCACCTCACAGGAAGCGCATAGTGCTTCCCATCGGGGATGCCACTGGGCGGGCCTTAATTGGCCTGCCCACATAAAATGGCGGCAGGCCCCATTTCAGTGGTGGGGGTCAGCTGCCCGCCCACCGTCAAGCCGGTGGGGCCCGCCTGCCATCCAAGGGCAAGATTCTGCCCATAGTCATTTTTTTTGTAAAGCATAGCTTCACAACACAATAAAAGTTTTAAAAATTGAAATCTGGTCCATCAGTTCCTTCCTTTGGGGTTACTTGGGGATTTGGTGACGGTAGCCTCTGCAGCCTTCTGTCCCTTGGGCAGGCACAGCTGTCCTTGGCCAGCTGCCCTTCTCTCTCTCCTAATCCTATTCTCCTCCTCACTGGGGGAGCCTCCTCCAGAATGCACAATGCCTATGGGGACAGTGACCTCTGACTTCCCATTTGGACCTTTCCCTTCCAAGGATCCTCTGTGGACCATGACCTCTCACTCTCTTCCAGAGCCTCCTTGATAGTAGTTCACCTCTAAAAGTTGCCCCATGATCCAACATTTTAAACTCCTCTACTCTAGCAGCAGGCTCAGTAATTGCCTCCACCTTCACAGAATGGATCTCTTTCCACCCCTTTTGTAGCACCCATGATTATTACTGGGTATCACTCCTGTTTGGCTCATGCACAGTCCGTAAAATGGCACAGGTGACATAAAGTTCTAGTAAATTGCCTCTTTAAGTGTGTTATCATTCAGTAATTGCTCATTTTCAGAAGGAGGGCAGGCTTCTGACTTCAGGGCCCGCTCGCCTTCCATAATTTCAGATGGGCACCATGATGTTGGGTTGTTGGCCCGACATCACGAGGCCTGATTTTATGGAGGGGCAGGAGGAACAGCTGCCCATCTGTTTCTGTAAATTCCAGCACCAGGTTCTTGCACCAACCACTCGGCTACTTACTATGCCTGCCACCTCCAGCCAAGCCTTCTTTGTTAGGCTTGCTGGTCTCCTTCAGTCTGTTGGAAAAAGGACATCTCTTGTTTATCTTACTGCCTGTGCAGAAATGCCTCCAAGGAAGCGTTGCTGAATTGTGGAGTGACCCTCCCTCATGCAGAAGCAATTTCTCTACTGTCTCCATTGCTTTAGACCACTCCTTTTTGCCTGTGTCTTTAGCCTGCCTCAATGCTGCACATGTGCCTTTGAAAAAGGCTTCTCGAGTGGTCAGCACAATGACCCCCCTGCCACCCTTAATTGATCTGCTCCCCGCCTGCCAGCCTTTTGGCTCTTCCAGGTAAAATCAGGGAGGAAGCCCCCATGTCCATGTCTGTAACTGACCCATGTTTCCCTGCAACATCAGGTCATCCACCCAATCGGTAAAATTCAGGCCAATGGCTCTGCAATCACTTATACAATTAATTACATCCACTTTATGCCCAATTATCAAACATAACAATCACAATATCTAGGCTTTAATTTTATTTCTTGGCCAAGTGATACAGAGATAATTATTTCAGTTGAGAGATACTGCAGATGCTACACCGATATTTTACCCTGTTTAAAGGCTAATGTCTAATGTTCAAATACCCTCATGCCAAAGGAATCCTGTGTGATGCACGTACTGCTGGATCAACTTGTCAAAGTATTTCCTAGTTGTAGTAACTGAAGGTTTAGCCTATCCTGCTGTCAATTAGGGGTCATGTGATGTTCTGGGAGACTCTGAACAATGAACCCTAAGCGCGGGCAATCCAGGGGATGGGGCTTCCTGATGAGAGTCCTGATCGAGCATGTAGCACCTGAAAAGCTCTCTGTAAAACCAGTACCTACATGGACGACATTTCACCATTGTGTCAGACCGTAAACCACTAATGGATTTATTCAGTGAGGATAAGGCCATTCCGCCAATGGCTGCAACAAGAATACAACATTGGGCTCTGATATTGTCTGCATATGAGAATACTTTTATGTACCGCCCTGGCTTACACATTGCAAGTGCGGATGCACTCAGTCATCTCCCATCAACAGATAGCATTGTACATGCTCCTGTTCCACAAGAGGTTGTGTTATTACTGAATTTTTTGGATTCTTCGCTTGTGTGCGCAAAGCAAGTTAGAAATTGGACAAAAAGAGATCCAATATTGTCAAAAATCAGGGACAAGGATGGTCAAATTCACCTGTATCTGAAGATTTAAGACCAGAAAAACAGAGTTAAGCTCTCAAGATGAAATTATTTTGTGGGGATCAAGAGTTGTCGTCCCATCACAAGGTAGAGAGCCACTCTTGACAGAGCTTCATGGTGCGCATCCAGGCATATCAATATTGAAAATGCTTGCGCGAAGCTATGTCTGGTGGCCAGGCATTGACAATGACATTGAAAGCATAGTCAAGCACTGTGTCCTTTGTCAACAACAACAGAAGTTGCCTCTTTCAGCTCTCCTGCATCCATGGCAGTGGCCTTGTCGACCCTGGGTTAGATGACATATAGATTACGCAGGACCATTCTTAGGTACCATGTTTTTGTTGATTGTAGGTGCACATTCTAAATGGATGGGTGCATGCAAAGTCAAATCACCAACATCGAGTGCAACTGTCGAGAAGCTGCGTCATTGTTTTAGCATACATGGTCTACCTGAAATTGTCATTTCTGATAATGGTACAGCCTTTACCAGCACAGAGTTTCAGAAATTCATGAATCTGAATGGAATCAGACATATTAAAACAGCCCCTTACCAACCCACAACGAATGGTTCAGCCAAGAGAGCTTTACAAACTTTCAAGTCTGGTATGAAAAGATTATCACAAGATATTCTAGAATCTCGACTTTGCTGCTTTCTTCTCAGTTATCGTACAAGGCCACATTTGACTATGGGTTCAACACCGTCTGAATTATTGATGAAATGCTGCCTACATACATGATTAAGCCTGGTGTTTCCAAATTTAGAAGGGAAGGTAGAGCGGAATCAGAGTAATCAAGAATTGAATCACAATATGCACAACAAAACTCACACATTCAGTGTAGGTGACTCGGTATTCATGCGAAATTTCGGAAGTGGACCTTGTTGGTTTCCTGGAAACATTGTCTCAGAGACTGGTCTATTATCTTTCCAAGTACAAGTGGAAGATAGAATCGTTCGTAAGCGTGTAGAACATATTTGTGCTAGAGAGAAATTCCAGCAACCGGTTATTCACCTGTGATTAATGTCGAACCGTCAATTCCTGAATGACAGATCGACCTAGAATAGACATGCCCATTGTCTCTGCAGAGTTACCAAACCTGAACTGTCACATTCTAATGATGTATCTCATGCTGCAGTTCCAGATCCTGTTGATCCTGTTGAGGAACCTCAAGTGGTAGAGCTACTCCGCTCTAGCCATATGAGAGCACCTCAGAGACTTGATCTCTAATCACTCGAAGTTGTATATATGTATATGTTGTTGGGTATTCAAATGTTTCCCTGTAAATAGAAATTGTAAAAAAACTAAAGGGGGAGGATATGTAGTAACTGAAAATATAGCCTCTCCTGCTGTCTATCAGAGGTCATGTGATGTTCTGGGAGGCTCTGACCAGTGACCCCTAAGTGCAGGCAATCTGAGGGGTGGGGCTTCCTGATAAGAGCCGTGATCAAGCATGTAGCACCTAAAAAGCTCTCTGTAATAAAGCTTACCTGTTTCTTGTTGAAACCTGTCCAGTCTGTCAAGTCATTCCAACAGTGCAGTGGGAAAACAAAGAGTTGCTAGTACCTTTAAATCCTGCTTCATTTTTCCTGGTTGCTGTTGCATCAGCTTTTGCACAATATATAATACTACATGTCTTTTGTAAAACAGATTGGATAATGAGATTATGCACATTATAGATTTTGTTGCAGTTTTTAATTTCACACCAACATTTGACTAACAAATCTTAGAGTGCAGAGAGTGCATTACCTCATTGCTCTGCATTGTTAGTCTGTCAAATTCCTGGAAATTGTTTTGCAGCCAGCTCAAACAGATGGGGTGAAGGTCTCCTCCTTCAGACAGCATGCAAGAGAACCCAACCCAGTCCCATGAGTGCACAGCACCAAACTGGCCAAATTGTGAAAATAATGGATGATTTTAGTAGTTCTTGCTCAGATTTGTCATGAATCCAAGAAAACAGCCCTATGCCATTTTTGAGACTCACTGAAATGTATTATCTGAGCAATCAGAGGAACCCTGAATGCAGCTGGTTAATGTTATTCCTGACTTGGGAGTACTTGATACTGTTTTCAGGTGCAAAAGAAAACATTGTCGGATTATTGGCACTGTTTACATTATTGAATTTGATTAGTCCAAAAAGGGGAAAAAAACAAATCATCACTCAAGAGCTTTGCATTGAGTGTATGTTTTTAAAATCAATGTTTAAAGTAAAAGCGGCAGTTGCAAAGGAAAGGTACATTTTCTCCACTGAAAAATCTTAATGTAATAAAATATCATGCTTGTTTCTACAATTCATACACGTGTTGAGAGACATGAAATATCTTCTGAAGTTACAGTCGTAAACAATCATACCCATCAAGCTGTAGCAGCACTGATGCGTTGCAATAGGACATATATTCATAAATTAATATTTGGATTCTGTAACTAATTAATTTGTGCTATTCAATAGCTGTGAAGTTCTTATGCACCCAGTAAATACACGCAATGAGTTTGTTTTGCTGACATGTAGAGAATGGAATGATGACTACAGCAAATGAAGCATGCTCAAAACAGTGAATGGTAATAGCAAATGAATAGAACTAAAATCTGTATTTTAGCATAGCTAAGCCTATGGCTGAATACAACAATGCTGAATGGCAAAGCTTGTTGATTTGTCATTGTACTGAAGTATTCTAGACCATCAGTGATAAAGCTAGCTGCGTAGACATGCAGTTCTTTGTGCCATAAAATGATAATCAAAAGACAAGCATAATTCGGGGCTTGGAAACCAGTAAAATTACTTGAATGCAATCCTCTGTTAAAGCTACAGCTCTCTGAAATTAGCATTTTCCAAACATTATGCATGTTTAGGTGCTAAGGATTTCTGTCCTTTAACATTTTTTCTATCTCTATAACTAGCAAGAATCTGTAGTCAAGAGTAGAGGTCAGCAGCACAGACACAGGCTTCATGTTGCTGAAATTAAGCTGCGCTCTGAAAACTTTAATATCTTTATAACCCAGGGGGTTAGAACAAACATCTTATAACTGTTAAACTTCCCTAACTCTTTCCATATGCAATAACCTTATTTTTACAGTGGCATGGAACTGAAGCTTCTTTAATTTTTCATATTTTTTCTCCAAAGGCCTTGAACTTGGTGTTGCCTCACAAATCTGTGCACGTCTTTCTTGTTTGCATCCCTCCAATCAGGTTTCTTCCCCTGCTATCGTGCTGAAATGATTCTTACCACAGTCACAAATGACATCCTAGTTGACTGTGACAAAAGTAAACTATCTTCCTCATCCATTTGGACCTGTCTACAGCCTTTGACATAGTCGACTATGAAATTCTGCTCCAATGCCTCTCCAGCAATGTTCAGCCAAGTGGGACTGCGCTCGCCTAGTTCCATTCTTATCTCTCTAATCACAGCCACAGAATTACCAGCAATGGCTTCTCTTTCTGCTCCCACATCATTACCTCTGGAGTCCCCGAAGAATCTATTCTTGGTCTCATCCACTGCTACCCCTTGAAGATTTCATCCAAAAACGTAGCATCAGTTTCCACATGTTCGTTGACGATACCCAGCATTAACTCACCTCCACCTCCCTCCACCATCTCTAAACTATCAGGCTGCTTTTCTGACATCCAGCACTGGATGAGCAGAAAATTCCTCTCACAAATGTTGGGAAGGCAGAAGCCATTGTCTTCGATCTCCATCAAAAACTCTGCTTCCTTGCCAGTCACTTCATCCCTCTCCTTGATAGTTGTCTGAGTCTGAACCAGACTGTTCACAACCTTTGATTATTTGATCCTGAGCTGAGCTTTTTTTTACCACATAGCCACACCATCACTAAGACTGTCTATTCCCACCTACGTGGTATCACCTGATTCTGCCCTTGCCTCAGCTTATCTGCTGCTAAAAGCCTCATCAATGCCTTTGTTACCTCTAGACTTGACTATTCCAAAGCACTTATAGCTAGCCTCCTTAGTTCTACCCTCCACAAACTTGAGGTCATTCAAAATTCTGCTGCCTATTGCCTAATTCGCAGCGAGTTTCACTTATTTATCTCCCTTGTGCTTGTTGACCTACATTGGCTCACAGTTAAGCAGCACCTTAATTTTAAAATTCTCATCATTTTCCAATTCCTCCATGACCTTGCCCCCTCCCTATCTCTGTGGTCTCCCCCAGATGTACAGACAAACTCCCAAGATTTCTGCTGCACCAACACTGGTTTCTTGAGCATTCCTGATTTAATTGCTCCACCACTGCTGGCCACGCCTTTAGCTACCAAGACCCTAAGCTCTGGAAATCCCTCCTTATATCTCTTTGCCTCTCTATCTCTCTTTGCTCCTTAACTTTTGATCATCTGGTCTAATATCTCCTTATGTGGCTTGGTGCCAAATTTTGTTTGATAACATTCCTGTACCTTGGGATGTTGAAGCTACATATAAGTGCAACTTGTTGTTATAAGCCCAATTAATATTTACTTTTCAAACAAGGAATACATCAAATAAGAAGGAAACATATTACTAGAAATAAAAGTAAATTTTTGCACAGAAGTATAAAGGTACTCTTAAAAACTATAATAAAAACGAGTTAAATGATTCTGGTTGAACCTCAAATTCTGCCTATTTTCCAAAACTGAATTACATAAGCATGATTTCCATTTTCCACAATTAATATTCATGTAAAAATAAATCAATAATATCATCCAGAAATAAATATCACATTCAATATTTTAAATTATTTAAAATTCAGAATCATTCACTCCTCTGACTAGTATAACATGAATTAAATGTGAAATTCCCATGATTTTACCAATAATAATGCACCTTAATATCCACAAAAAATTTGTTGCATTGTGTAATTTTTCCTCTCCTTGAATCAACCACCCTCCCCTATTATTTGCTCAACTATGTTTCTTGACCTAAAACACATGCTGTTAGGTTATAACAAATCTGTTATTCATTATGTAAATACAAGTTCCCCAAGTATTTTCTGCTTTCAGTTATGATTAAGATCAGTTTCAATACAATGTACCCATATACCAACTTTCAGACTAGTGCTGAAGCCAGGAAGAACACCTTGCGGGTTTAATCATTTGAACCTTTGCCTTATGAACCCATTGCTGTGTAACTTTCCTTTTATCTAAGGTAGTTACTTTTGTGGCCAGCACTTTGACTACAATGAAGAATTACAAAATTGAAATACTGTGGCTATATCCAGTAACCATGCATAGTAAAGGAATACAGTGCTTTGCAACCCTAACCGTTACCATCCATTGCAATCCTGTACCCTTTCACCGCCAATCTTTCTTCAACTGTTTTAAGCTCCATTGCTCTAATCGTGGTCGCAATTTAGTCCTAACTAGAAATTCAAGCTAAAAGCAAAATACTGCAGATGCTGGAAATCTGAAATAAAAACAGAAAATGATGGAAAAACTCAGTAGGTCTGGCAGCATCTGTGGAGAGAGAAACAGAGTTAATGTTTTGAGTCCATATGACACCCCCACCAAATTCAAGCTGCAAGGTTAAAGTTACTTGGGCACACTGCCCATCCTCTGATGATGCCTGCTGTTGTTTGCATCAGTGAACACTGAACCTTTGCTCTAATTTGAATTCTAAATTCTTGGTCTTCACTGCTTTCAAGACCACACTACTCCATTGGACTACACTGAACCCACTGAAAGACCCAGCTGCTGTATCTCTTCTATTCAGTTGCTCATGTTTTAAGGTATCTTTGTGTAGCCTATAATAGGCCCAGACCTTCCAGTATACGGATAGTCAGAGACTGGACATCCCCAGAAGATGCACCACGGGACCCCTAGGAAGTCCCAAAGCAAGGACTCCAGGGAATTGCCTGAGAAGTTTGAACTTCCGATGGGCAATTCCCCTGTTCCCAGGACCCTCTGAAAATGTCTCCAACTCTGAGCAAGAGTCGGAGACTTTGGACAGTCCTGACTTACTTACCTTGGTAGTTACCCAGGAAATTTTAGACAGGAAAAAGCCTGGTCTAACACCTGGGTAACTATACAACTGACACCTCCAATCACTCACACTGACTCCTCCGACTACTCCCCTGACACTTCAATTAACATCCTGACACCCCCAGTTCCCCCAACCTAACCTGACTAGCCTCCACCACCTGACTCCCCTCATGATCCCCAAACTCCCCCACAAATCCAACCTGACTGGCCCCCAGACCAAACCTGACCTGAGTCTACCACTCGACTCCTCTCTGACCCCCCCCGATCCAACCTGAATAGCCCCCACCACCCAACACCACCATCGACCCCCACCTCCCTCCCAACCCGAACTGACTAACCCCCAACCCAACCTGACTCCTCCCTGACCCACCTACCTATTCACCTACCTGTCACCCAACCCACCTTCCACCCTCTCCACCTCACCCAACCGCCACCCTACCTACCTGCCACTCTATCCAGCTGCCACTCCACCCTCTTACCCATATCTTTACTCATCCTACCCATTTACCTCACCCACCCTATCTTGGCCAGAAATTCACTTTCCGGGGTGAAGTCTATTTCTTTCCACTTACAGTCACCTCCAAGTTTCTCGTAATTTTTCTGCCCTGTAATCGATAGTACACACCTCCTCACTCTTAATTCGCATGGAAATACCTCTGGCAATGCATCCTCTGATAGTTCACCCATCAAATAGGTTTTGACTCACATGCCTCCATACCTGTCTCTGAACCCGGATATCAGTTCATCAATCCTCCAAGCTGACTCTGCCCTCTCTCCTAGTGATTCCTCTCAATTCCCTATCTATTACTAGGATATATCTATCTGAATTTTGCTATGTAATCAAGCCTATATTACTTGTGTTTTTCTGTGTCTATTTGATCCACTTTTTGGCTGCCACTCCAGGCCCAAGCCCATCAGTTCTGCATCTTCTTTCCTCATGACCCCTCCTAGGCCCATCTGTGATAATTTCTCCCCTCACCGGTAGTCTTGCCCCAAATCAATAGCAACAACCCTTCACTCCTTGATCTGCTGTCCAGGGTTGATTCCCTCATAGATAAGCTACAGTTTCCCTCAATGTCTCTTGAGACAACCTCAGAAGAGTCCATGGACGCACTTATCACCGTCTCCTTACAAATAACAATTCCAACTGCTACTCTCCTGCTGACTTTCCAACCCAGTATGCCCACTGGTGGCTAATTTTTTCAATCTCCTTCCCATTCCTTTCTTCCTCCCAGCACTGATCCTGTGGACTTTGCTAGTAGATCAATTATCGCTGCCATTCTCTTCATCTTTCCCCAAAATGTCTTGTGAACAAGACCTTTGCCATGCATGAGGATATTGTGGAAGTTTACATTGACATCATCATCTTGTCTGATCATATTTTCCCCCTAAATGAAGCCTTGCTACATGGCTATACCTTCCACTGCTTTCTCCTTCCAGACTGCTATAATGGTGGTGCAGCCCATATTATCAAATCACACTCTGGGCTGTTTCCCCTACTTCTCTGGCACCTTCTTTTCCTTTCAGCCTTGTTGCACCCCTCTCACCTCATTTTTAAGATCATTGTTCTCTACTACCCACCCAAGTATCATGCCAAGTTTTTCACTGAGATATCATCACTGCTTTCCTCCCTCAGCTCCGTACTTATTGATTACCAGTTTTAGCCACTTAATGTTTTCACATACCTGCCAATGTGCTCTTAGAAATGATCGACTGTATAAAATTGGAACAGTCAGATTTAACATATGTCCTATTAAGACTGAGGAAACTGTAAAGAATTCAGATAAATGCAAAACAAAGCCCATGTCTGCTCCAGCAGCATTTGGCCTAGATACAGTGAGTGAACTAGAAGTAAGCAAACAAGGGGAAACCTTGTAGCATTGACATTTTCCAAGGTGGTATTAGCTTGACTTTATCAGACACCTGATCCAGTGTTGTTGAAAAATGGTAACGTACATAACCGGGACATGAGTAGTCAGATTTTAGGGAAAGCAATGAGATAAAGGGGCAAGAAGAGCCTGAATCCTGGGAAAATCAATGAGACCAGAAGCCCATGAGGTTTTTGGCATGACGGAATAACGGCACCACATCTTAATTTTGAAGGTTGCATTTCAAGGAAGGCCCCTTTCCACTTGATGCTCCATTGTCATTCCACTGAATTTTATGGTCTTTTATTCTTTTGTGTGAGTGTCACTGGCAAGGACAGCATTTGTTGCTCATCCCTAATTGCCCTTGAGAAGTTAGTGGTGAGCCACCTTCTTGAGCTGCTGCAGTCCATCTGTTGTAGGTACACTTACAGCACTGTTAGGCAAGGGTTTCCGGGATTTGACCCAGTGACAGTGAAGTAACGGTGATATAGTTCCAAGTCAGGATGGTGTGTGGCTTGGAGGGGAACTTGCAGGTAGTGGTGTTCCCATGCATCTGCTGCCCTTGTACTTCTAGGTGCCAGAGGTCAAAGATTTTGAAGGTACTGTCAAAGTCGCCTTGGCAAGCTGCTGCAGTGCATCTTGCAGATGGTACACGCTGCTGCCACTGTGCGTCAGTGGTGGGGGGAATGTTTAAGGTGGTTGATGGGGTGCCAATGAAGCACTGTGCTTTGTCCTGGATTGTCCTTTTCAAGTGTTGTTGGAATCGCACTGAGCCGGCAAGTGAAAAGTATTCCATCACACTCCTGATGTGCCTTGTAGGTAGTGCACAGACTTTGAGAAGCCAGAGTGGAAGGGGCTATTTTCTCTGCCCACCTGTTTAACAGCACACAATTGAATGAGATGGGTGGTGGAAGACAGTAGAACTATTGTCATTTTCATCCCTAACTGGCTTATATTGTGTGTTATGGTTTTGTGATTGAGCAGTTGAATAAGTGATTTAATGAAGAACACAGAAGTGCAGATGACAGCTCTTGAGATTGGGTTGGTCCTCCAGTTTCACCTGCTGTCACAGCTAAACAAATCTAGCCTTTTCAAAAACAGTCAATGGCTGGTAACCTTTGTGCTCTTTTATTTCAGGTCTATTCTTTTGTTATAAACTATCTTGCCTTGCAAACAAATAAATAACCTTGAAATGTTGCAAGCAGAAGTCATGGAAATCATAGAATCATTACATCCCAGAAGAAGGCCATTTGGCCCATTGTGCCCTTGCTGGCTCTCCTAAGGAGCAATTCACATACTGCCACTTCTTAGCCTTCTCCAAACATCCCTGCACAATCTCCCTTTTCAGATATTTAGAAAATTTTAAAAATGTAGAAAAATTTACTGTACAGGAGGCCATTCTGCCCATCCTGCCTGTGACAGCCGAAAAATGAGCCCCAAGCCTAATCCCATTTTCCAGCACTTAGTCCATAGCCCTGGAGGTTACAGGAGTTCATGTGCATATCCAGACACATTTTAAATCAGTTAAATGTTTCTGCCTCTTCTAACCTTTTAGGCAGTGAGTTCCAGAACCCTTCCATCCTCTGGGTGAACTTTTTTTCCCCATCTCCCCCCTGATCCTTCTACCAATCACTTTAAATTTATGCCCCTCACTGATCTCTCTGCTAAGTGAAATAGGCCCTTCCCATCTACTCGATCCATGCCCCTCACAAACTTGTACACTTCAATCAAATCTCCCCTCAGCCTCCCCTGTTCCAAGCAGAACAACCCCAACCTATCCCATCTTTCCTCATAGCTGCAATTTTCAAGTCCCGGCAATATCCTTATAAATCTCTACTGTACCCTCTCTAGTGCAATTACATCTTTTCTGTAAAGAGGTGACCAGAACTGCATGCAGTACCCAAGCTGTGGCCTAGCTAGTGTTTTCTATCACTCCATTGTACAGTCTCCTCGACAATACTGGCCATGTAGCAGTCACTGCTGGAGGTGCTCACGGCCCCTTGCAATTATAGTTATGAGCTGTCTCCCCCATGTCGCAGGCTGACAGAGCAGCCATTTCTTTATTGATCTCACCACTGTTGATGCCTCAGCTCCTTGTTTGGGTTGCTGGCAGACATCCATCTGCCTTCCCACAGCTTTCCAAGCTAACTCTGCTGACTCCTTTCTGACACAAGGCTCTGTGAGGACCACTGTAGATTCTATCCACTAATTGCAAGCTAGAGCAAACCTGCCAGCTGCTTCTCCCTCATGAAGTCCAAATTGAGATAGAGCTCTACCTGCACACTGGGCAGAGTTTTCCATGCCCGCTGGCAGCAGGCATGATAAGTGGCAGGTGTGGGCAATATGGCACGATCGGTCTCACGAAGGCGGGAAGGCAGGTCGCGATCGTCCGTTTCCCGCCAACGGTCGTCGGGGAGCTCATTGTAATACATTGGCATATCATTAAAAGGCCATCTTGCCAGGCTCTTGGACCCTCACTAGATCATCCGTCCACATCGGCAAGAAAGCACGTCGACATGTTTCACAACAGCACACAGGCGACATGCACTTGGCAGCCTTCACTTTTGGGGAACTGAGGTGAGTGAACAGCATCGTTTTCCACAGCTCACCAGGGTTGCCTGTTGCTGTGCAGGCTTCAAGGGACGCTGGGCGGCCTGGGTGAAGTGCCGCCCTGCCATGGAGGCAACTGTTGTCGGGGGGGGTGGTATCTGGGGACAACTGCCCTGCCTCGGAGGCGACTGTTGTTGGGGGACCGTGGGGGGAGGGGGATGTCTGGGGGCATCTGCTGCCCAGCCTCAGAGGCGACTGTTGCTGTTGTCGGGATGGGGTGTAACTGCTGCCCTGGTGTTGGATCCCGTGCATAAGAAATAAAGGTGGAGGGCAGGGTAGGCAAGGGAAGTGGCCATGCAGTGGGTACACCTGTAAAAAGTGACCATTCCTCTGCAATTGAGGCAGTTCAGGCACAGCCACGGTGATATGACTGGGTTCGGGCTCCTAGCCTGCCCGCCCACACAAGCAACACGAAGGCACCAAAGTGCCACCAAGCACGCCAGACCTTACCCACCTCCCCCCCCCGCACCCTACAACCCACCCCCTCCCAGCACAGACTGTGAGTCCGTGACTACTTTACTGGATCACGGAGCAGTTGGACAGCACACATTGTACAATCTCCTCGACAACACTGGCCATGTAGCAGTCACTGCTGGAGGTGCTCACGGCCCCTTGCAATCATAGTTATGAGCTGTCTCCCCCATGTCGCAGGCTGACAGAGCAGCCATGCAGCGCACGCATCTGTGGCCATCCAATGCGTGGTCAGCATTCTCTGGGAAGCATTAAGGGACCATCACACAGGACCAGGAAAGGTGCTAAGTTAACCATGCGGGCCCCTGGCTGACTCCTTGAGGGGAAGGGGTAGCTGGAGTGAGACCGAGCTGCCCCTCACCCCTCTCGCATACACAATGTTGTAGGCCAACTATGGCAACAGCGATGGAGTTGAGCCCGCGCAGCAGTGCAGGAGCGAAATTCTGGACCAAGGTCTCCAGGGCGGCCGCCATCCTACCAGTGTTGACCTTGGTGCATTGGCATGCCGGTGCTACCACCTCAGCCTGAAGGCAGACGGACTCCTCCATCATGCCTTGCAATCTGAGGAGTGTAGCAGACATCCCTTCCTGGTGTTCCTCAGCTGGCCTTTGCAGCTCCAACAACTGTGAAATGACCGAGTCCAGAGGCTCATCATCTGACTCAAACTCAGCAAATTTCTGGACTCCAGCAGTCCTCCAAATGCCAGGGACCTGGGGAGTCCCTGCCACTGTCTGCTGTGGATCAGACAATGTGATGAGCTCACCAGATTGTGATCCCATGTCTATTCTAAAGCTAGGTCTCACCGAGGCGTGTGTCTCTGCACTGGTGGAGGGTGTGGGTAAGCGCTGTGACGGAATTTCAAGGAGGGTGCCTTCAGATTTCCCTTCGGAGGTTTCTTCAGGGCTTGATTGAAGGCCCTGGGTCATGGACTCTGTCGGCTGTTTGGCAAATGTGCCTGCGAAAGCAAGGGGAGATAATTAGTGCATGGCAGTGGCCTGTGAAAGAGGACACATCACTCACGGCATGGTTGCCTGATGAATGTTGCACTGCTGGGTCCTCACTTGGTAGAGCACCGCCGGCCTCACCATCAGCACAGCACCGGTCCAGATCCTCACCAGCCAGCTGGATGGCTGTTTTAAAAGTCTGTCAGGACCTTGATTTAGAGCATTCCTCCATTGGTGTACGATCTTTCCTTCCTGATGTGTGCTGGTTTGTCCTGCACGGATAGAGATGGAGAGAGTGTATCAGGACATGTGCCGGGCCAGATGATACATGTGCCTGGCTTGTGCGGGTGGTGAGTGGTCCCATGGAGAGGCTGAGGACAACGCAGGTGTGAGAGAGTGAATGGTGATGTCCCTTGAACTGGCAGTGAGTGAGGGCCCTGTAGATGTGTGATGGGTTTGTGAGTGTGTGAATTGAGAGTGATGAAAAGAGTGACTTACCTTGGCGGAACAAAGGAGATCATTCATTCTCTTGCAGCACCGGGTGGCTGTTTTCTTCTGAAGAGCATTTGTGCTGACCACTGCCTCCCAAGCTGGGTTGGTGACGTTCCTGCCCATCCTACGGCCAGAGTGGGGGTACAGGACATCCCGGCGGGCCTCCACGGCATCCAACAATTGCTCAAGGGACCTGCTGTTGAAGCAGGGGGGCTGCAGTCTTTTTTCCTTTGCTGGCCATGTCTCCCGGGCAGCGGTGGTGAGCTGGTAGCGATGAGCGGTGTGCTGGTGGCTGCGTTTTAAACATGGCGTGATGCAACGGCGGGTTGATGGTGGGGGAGCGAATGAAAGCCCACCCGCCATGGAAACGGCCTGTTTCCCGGGAATGCATAAATAATGAGGCAGGTTTGGGATGATATGGCGTGAAAATCCACCATCATGGCCAGTGGGTAAAACGTCGTTTTACCCGCCTGCTACCGCACTTAGTGCAAATCTGGGAAAATTCCGCCCTCCATTTGGAGAACAATGAAGTTATTATTTTCTCTGCTTGAAATGTAGGCCTAACTGACTATCACCTCCTTTTGGCTCTCCCAATCTGGTGAGATGCAGCCTCCACCAAAGCAAAACTATAACTGCCTTTGTCTGTTCCCAAAATGAACTGCTTGCTTCTGTCAGCAAACACACACAGATAAATAAAAAAAGAACCTTCTCACCAAGTCTCCACCCTGAATTACTATGGCAATGTGACATGCTTTGGGATGTCTCAGCCATAAATGCAAATGAATTATTTTACCTTCAACATAACACTTTAATTCTGTAACACATATGAATAACTTCTATCTCTAATGGAGTTTTACAACCCTCTTTTCCAGAATTGCTAGACCTGACCTCTTCAGTCAACATGGTCCCATGCTTTTAATTGTAATAAACTCCAAGGCCTAGATTTTCACCACTCCAGGGTGTATCCAAAATGGCACTGGGAACCCAGATCCAGAAGTCCCACTCCCATTTCTGACAGATCCTATTTACAAAGGGGATGGGACATGTCTCACACAGAGGTAGAAATCTGAACTCAGAAGGGCCATTTTAACTCAGTGCTGAGTTTACACAGACCTATTTCCCTGGAGTGAGGACCTTAGCCCCCAGCATGTAAGTTACAAACTTTTAGTGTAGACGTAATTGCTTATGGAAGTCTGTGGAACTGTCAAGCTTTCAAATCATTTAAACCCCTTGCTCTCTAAAAATTGAAAATAACCAGCCTTCTATGAGTTCAAAACAATGTGTGCTTGCAGTGTCAATAGCTGTTTGTTGACATAGCCCTAAGTGCTATCATTATAGCATTAATACAGCTTGACTGCTTTCAAAACCTATCATTATCACAGTGGGTAGGGTTGTAAGTTCACAGTTTGGGAGGTTATTAAAGGATTAGTTATCTTTGATTTGGGGTTTATACAAATGTTTGTTTTTATAAGGGATTAAATACTTGAATGGATTTTAAAGTATCGAATGGGCTTTCATGAATGAGAGTTTTTTTATGTAGTGAAGTGTATAATAGATATTTAAAACTTTATTTCATATAATCTCAGCATTGCTTCTGAGGCCTGCCCATGCTGGATACTGGGTAATTTGGAGGGTTGAAGGGCAAAGGATAATGTGTGGGGACATGAGTTGATACTAAATTGGCATAGAGGCTATATGGTGCCATGCGGGTGGGTGTCAGGTCATGGCAGTCATGGGGCTATAAGCGGCCATGGATGTGGATGGGAGCATCGGTTGGCAGGAGTTGGCGTGAATGGGAATGGGGAGTTGGGGGGGTGAGGGGGTGAGACTTAGAGGGCCTAATATTTAACAAAACAACAGGGACAAAGGTCCAGTGAACCAAAGGAGTCTTTTTAATCAGTCTGCCTCAGCACTTGGCAGCCCCTGTGGCAGCCTCCGATCTGCATCCAGGGGTGGCAGGCCTGACTCTTTTCCATGCCCCACCCCTTCCTGGAATGAAGATCCTGCCATTCAGGTCACTTTTTCACTTTTCCCTAAGGGGGGTATGGTGGGCTGGGAGATTTCCCAACTCTGCACACCCACCTTTGGAGTAAAAATCCAGGCTCAAGTTTGTTAGAACTGCATTTACTTTAGGGTTGTTTATCAGTTTCTCAATATGCCTCCAATTTTACAATTAAAACTTGAATTCCTAAAACTAAAAGTTATATTCTAAAACATATGAAATATGAACTAGACATTCACAACAATACTTTGTAATATATAATGTATAAATCAACCTTTGTTTAAAATCTAGTATATATATCTGGTTTCTGCCAATGAAGAACGTGTGGTAGATGTGGTTAAATTAAACCACCAAAACAGGCTTAAAATTCATTTTATGTATATTCACATTCACATCTATGGTATTCATGAATTATGTAGCCTGTGCCATCCTTTTCTGAGGCAATTAAGCTCCTCTATTTTTTTTTTCCTTGTACAGGCCATTAAGCCACACATTTCCTCCAAGCAAGAAGCCAGACGCATTCCCAGTCCATTGTTAATGACCCTATAAGTCAACTATCAGAAGGAGCACAACAGTGGCATGGTGACAATTATTTCTCGGCCTCTTTCCCCACAAGTAATATGGCTGATAATAGAAATTTAGTTTGGGAGGAGCGTAAATGAACATAAATCCCTCCACTGCAGGATGCAATTGATTGGGGCTTCAGTGCATTCTTTCTGTTATCTTGACTGTGCCATGTCACTGTCACTGGAAGATGGGGCTCCCTGTACCCACTGGAGGTACCCCACCCCAAGATCATACCACCATCGTCTAAAACCCAACCCTTTCAAACCCCTCTCCCCCTTGTTGGGGTGATGAAAACGTCTAAAACCAAAATGCTCGGTCTTACCTGAAATCCAGTATCCACCTTCAGTTTTTCTTGGGACTCTTTGTAATCCCAGCAGTGGCCAGATGCTGGCCAATCAAACTGGCTGGCAGCTCTTGAGGGCAATCCTTCAGGAGTGGAAGTCCCACTCTTAACTCATTAAGGCCGCCCCCAGTGTATTATCACTGCGGGGCAGTCAGATTTAAAGTCAGTGTGGTGCCGACTGACTTTTCAATTGGGGGTGTGAGGAATACGTTCCCTGTAAAATTCACCCCATCTTTTCCCACAATGGCAACTTTATCTGTTTGCTTTTGTATAATGCTGAAGCAGGTTTCTTTATCTGTTTCTTTTTTAATGAGCCCACATTTGTGATGTTTGTTCACTCTGGTCATTTCCCTTGACTGTTTATGATAATACAAAATAGTAAAACGTTGCAGATATAATTGAGCAGCCGTTTTAGAGTGGAGTACAATAAATGAACTCCTTGAAAATCACACCAAGTGCACTGCTGATTCCTCCTCCCCACCCCCGCCTTCCCTAAAGCACTTAATGTCTTACTCATCCAAACTGTGTTGTGGCATAGATTCAAAACTACACTTTAATCTGACAACATTCTTTTATAGTTATTGATGAAAAACTACTGTTGATTGTAACCTGACCAACAGAGAGAGAGATATGTTTTGTTACTTCACATTCTTTGTGATGTCACCATGCTGATTGGAAAGGGTTGAATAATGACTGGTTTAAGCAATAGCTCTATTCATCTGTTGTATGTTTTGTTCCGTCAGTATGTGTAATTATCACTCTGGCTTCTAAAAATAATGCTGTTTCTGTTCTTTCAGAAAAAAAATATTCTGCAATCAAACCATAACCCTTTAAGAACTTCTCGACTACATTCATGTTGTTGCCAAGTGGAAGCTTTTTGTCATTGAAGTGGCAAATGCAGGAGGAAATAGGAGAAATTCTTTTCATAGTATGAGCATCCATTAGTTATTTCTTTCTTTTAGAAATCTTCAGAAAATGGCCTATCATCATTCAACTAAATTACTTGGTGTAGTTGCAGTTCTTGATTACTAATTATATTCTTCAATTCACCTTGAAGTTACTGCATGCCTTGCATATTAAGATGCCGCTTTTGAGGTTGAAAAAAGCAATAAACTGTCACAAAATGATCCTGGCATGATGTTTCTGCTTGGCTGTCACCCCAGGGAAAGTGAAGGGGGTGGCAGATGTAGCATGGACTCAGATCGTTTTTCTGATGCTTACATCATTACTGTACCAGAGACAGGAATATGCAGCTGAAAGCATCAACAGAGTGCATGGCAACTGCATTTGAAGCTGCAGCAGCCTTCAACTCAAAAGTTACCCTTGGACTAATCTGTCATTCTGTCATGAGGGAAGTACAGATTGCTACCCCTGTGGCGGTAGAGGATACATTAGACAGAAACCGCCATAACAACATGTAGTCTCTGTTGGTGCAAACAACTGTTTCTCAGGACTTATAGGATCTGATAACTACCATTAAACCAGCTGATTGG
Organism: Cetorhinus maximus; assembly: GCF_964194155.1. Taxonomy (NCBI): domain Eukaryota; kingdom Metazoa; phylum Chordata; class Chondrichthyes; order Lamniformes; family Cetorhinidae; genus Cetorhinus; species Cetorhinus maximus. The sequence goes on from NC_135892.1 coordinate 59,180,056, forward strand.
TTGATCAGTGGGCACACAGATCTAAGGACCAATGGAGTGGCAATGGCTGCTATAGCTCTGCATAAGACTGCCATTTCTCAGGACATTAGCATATGCCAGGATGGCCCAGACAAGTAGTACAGACTTCAAGGACCAAGCTGGCATGAAAGAGGGCTACTCAAGTCCCAGGAGCCTTTTGTAGCGTACCAGCAGCCAAATCCTTTCATTTTCTACCTTTTCTTAGTAAGAAGAGTGGCAGCCTTGGTAAGTAGGACCTGCTAAGTATCTCTTTTGTCCTTAATATCCTCTAAACTAGAGGAAAAGGTGTAATTTAAGGGTAAGTCATGACAGTGCAGCTTGGCCAAGTGGAATGCTCCTCCTGTGCGATATGGGAAGTCAGGGACACTTCCATGTTTTGGAGCTGGAGCTGTGGCTGGAATCGCTGTGGAGCATCCACAAGGGTGAGATTTCGTAGATAGCACATACAGTGAGGTGGTCACACCGCAGGTAAAGAGTGCACAGGCAGAAAGGGAATGGGTGACTGCCAGAAAGAGTAAAAGCACTAGGCATGTAGTGCAGGAGTTGCCTGGGTCCATCTCCCTTTCCAACAGATTTTCCGTTTTGGATACTGCTGGGGGAAATGGTTTCTTGGGGGTTGCAGCAAGAGTCAAGTCCGTGGCACCATGAGTGGCTCAGCTGCACAGGGTCAGGGGGGAGGGGGGAAGAGCGGGAGAGCAATAGTGATAGGGGATCCTATTGTAAGGGGAACAGATCGACGTTCCTGTGGCCACAGATGTGGCACCAGGATGGTATGTTGCCTCCTTGGTGCCAGGGTCAAGGAAGTCACTGAGGGGCTGCAGGACATTCTGAAGGAGGAGGGTGAAATGCCAGAGGTCGTGGTCTATGTCTGTACCAACAACTTAGATAAAAAGAGGGATGAGGTCCTGAAAGCAGAATATAGAGAGCTAGGAAACAAATTAACAAGCAAGACCTCAAAGGTACTAATCTCAGGATTACTCCCTGTGCCATGTGCTGGTGAGATTAGGAATAGGAGAATAGACCAGATGAATGCATGGCTGGAGAGGTGGTGTAAGTGGGGGGTGGGATTTAGATTCCTGAGGCATTGGGACTGATTGTGCGGAAGATGGGACCTGTACAAACTGGATGAGTTGCACCCCAGCAGGACTGGGACCAATATCCTTGCAGGGGTATTTGCTAGTACTGTAGGGGAGGGTTTAAACTAGATTGGCAGGGGGATGGGAACCTGAGCAGGGAGACACAAGAGAGGGAAACAAAGATAGGAATGAAAACAGAAAAGTAGAAAGTGAATGTGGAAGGCAGAGGAAACAGGGTCATAGTACAAAAAATGTGTAAAAATGTTAAAAAGACAAGTCTAAGGACATGTATCTGAATGCACAGAACATTTTCACTAGGGTAGATGAATTAACAGTGCAAACAGATGTAAATGGGCACGATGTAATTGCGATTACAGAGACATGGCTGCAGGGTGACCAAGACTGGGAAATGAATAACCAAGGGTACTCAATATTTAGGATGGACAGGCAAAAAGAAAAAGGTGGCATGGCGTTGTTAGTTAAGGATGAAATCAGTGCAATAGTGAGAGAGGATATTGGCTCAGAAAATCTAGATGTAGAATCAGTCTGGGTGGAGCTATGAAGCAACAAGGGGCAGAAAACATTAATGGGAATTGTCTATAGGCCTCCAAACAGTAGTGATGGCATTAAACAGGAAATTAGAGATGCATGTAACAAGGGTCAGCTTGGTTAAATGGATAACATGGGACTATATTCGACATTGGTTTTCTGTGACCGTGTGACCACCTCACTGTACGTGCTATCCACAAAGACCTTAGCCCTGCGGATGCTCCACAGTAACTCCAGCTGCTGCTCCAGATCTGAAACGCGGATTTCAAGTAGCTGCAGCTGAGACACTTCTTGCACACGTGGACACCATGGACACAAATGAGAAAGGGGACGGGAAATACAGGACTGAAGGTGTTGTACCTGAATGCGCGCAGTATACGAAATAAGGTAAATGAGCTTGTGGCGCAGATTGAAATTGGCAGGTATGTTGTGGTGGGCATTACGGAGACATGGCTGCAAGGGGATCAGGATTGGGAACTAAATATCCAAGGATATACATCCTATCGAAAAGATAGGCAGGTTGGCAGAGGGGGTGGGGTTGTTTTGTTAGTAAGAAATGAAATTAAATCGATAGCAAGAAATGACGTAGGGTCAGATGACGTAGAATCTGTGTGGGTAGAGTTGAGGAACCGCAAAGGTAAAAAAACCATAATAGGAGTTATGTACAGGCCTCCGAACAGTAGTCAGGATGTGGGGAACAAGATACACCAGGAGATAGAAAAGGCGTGTAAGAAAGGCAAGGTTACAGTGATCACGGGGGATTTCAATATGCAGGTAGACTGGGAAAATCAGGTTCGTAGTGGATCCCAAGAAAAGGAATTTGTGGAATGTCTACGAGATGGCTTTTTGGAGCAGCTTGTGGTGGAGCCCACTAGGGAACAGGCAATTCTAGAATTAATGATGTGTAATGAGGCAGATTTGATAAGGGAGCTTAAGGTGAAGGAACCCTTAGGAGGAAGTGACCATAATATGATAGAATTTACCCTGCAATTTGAGAGGAAAAAGCTGGAATCAGATGTAACGGTATTACAATTGAATAAGGGCAACTACAGAGGCATGAGGGAGGAGCTGGCCAGAATTGACTGGGAGATGAGCCTAGCAGGAAAGACAGTGGAACAGCAATGGCAGGAGTTTCTGGGAGTAATTTGGGAGACACAGCAAAAATTCATCCCTAGGAAGAAGAAGCATACTAAGGGGAGGACGAGGCAACCATGGCTGACAAGGGAAGTTAGGGACAGCATAAAAGCTAAAGAGAAAGCATACAATGCGGCGAAGAGCAGTGGGAAACCAGGGGATTGGGAAGCCTACAAAGACCAACAGAGGACAACTAAAAAAGACATAAGGAGGGAGAAGATTAAATATGAGGGTAAACTAGCCAGTAATATAAAAGAAGATTGCAAGAGTTTTTTTTAGATATATAAAGGGTAAGAGAGAGGCAAAAGTGGACAATGGGCCACTGGAAAATGATGCTGGAGAAGTAGTAGTGGGGAACAAAGAAATGGCGGAGGAACTGAATAGGTACTTTGCGTCAGTCTTCACAGTGGAAGACACGAGTAACATCCCCAAAGTTCAAGATAGTCAGGGGGCAGAGGTGAGTCTGGTGGCCATTACCGAGGAGAAGGTGCTAGGAAAACTGAAAGGTCTGAAGGTGGATAAATCACCTGGACCAGATGGATTACACCCCAGAGTTCTGAAGGAAATAGCTGAAGAGATAGTGGAGGCGTTAGTGGTGATCTTTCAGGAATCACTGGAGTCAGGGAGGGTCCCAGAGGACTGGAAAATTGCTAATGTAATCCCCCTGTTTAAGAAGGGAGTAAGGCAAAAGACGGGAAATTACAGGCCAATTAGCCTGACCTCGGTCGTTGGTAAGATTTTAGAGTCCATTATTAAGGATGAGATTTCAGAATACTTGGAAGTGCATGGTAAAATAGGGCAAAGTCAGCATGGTTTCATCAAGGGGAGGTCATGCCTGACAAATCTGTTAGAATTCTTTGAGGAGGTAACGAGTAGGTTAGGCAAAGGAGAGCCAATGGATGTTATCTACTTGGACTTCCAGAAGGCCTTTGACAAGGTGCCGCACAGGAGGCTGCTCAGTAAGATAAGAGCCCATGGCGTTAGAGGCAAGGTACTAGCATGGATAGAAGATTGGCTGTCTGGCAGGAGGCAGAGAGTGGGGATAAGGGGGTCCTTCTCAGGATGGCGGCCGGTGACTAGTGGAGTTCCGCAGGGATCAGTGTTGGGACCACAACTTTTCACTTTATACATTAATGATCTAGATGAAGGAACTGAGGGCATCCTGACTAAGTTTGCAGATGATACAAAGATAGGTGGAGGGACAGGTAGTATTGAGGAGGCAGGGAGGCTGCAGAAGGATTTGGACAGGTTAGGAAAATGGGCAAAGAACTGGCAGATGGAATACAACGTGGGGAAGTGTGAGGTCATGCACTTTGGTAGGAAGAATAGAGGCATAGACTATTTTCTAAATGGGGAGAGAATTCAGAAATCTGGAGTGCAAAGGGACTTGGGAGTCTTAGTCCAGGATTCTCTTAAGGTTAACTTGCAGGTTGAGTCGGTAGTTAGGAAGGCAAATGCAATGTTGGCATTTATTTCGAGAGGACTAGAATATAAAAGCAGGGATGTGCTGCTGAGGCTTTATAAGGTTCTGGTCAGACCACATTTAGAATAATGTGAGCAATTTTGGGCCCCGTATCCCAGGAAGGATGTTCTGGCCCTGGAGAGGGTCCAGAGGAGATTCATGAGAATGATCCCAGGAATGAAAGGCTTAACATATGAGGAACGTTTAGAAGGATATGGGGGATCTGATTGAAACTTACAGAATACTGAAAGGCCTGGATAGAGTGGACGTGGGGAAGATGTTTCCATTAGTAGGAGAAACTAGGACCCGAGGGTACAGCCTCAGAGTAAAGGGAAGACCTTTCAGAACAGAGATGAGGAGAAACTTCTTTAGCCAGAGAGTGGTGAATCTATGGAATTCATTGCCATAGAAGGCTGTGGAGGCCAGGTCATTCAGTGTATTTAAGACCGAGATAGATAGATTCTTGATTGGTAAGGGAATCAAAGGTTACAGGGAGAAGGCGGGAGAATGGGGTTGAGAAACTTATCAGCCATGATTGAATGGCGGAGCAGACTCGATGGGCCGAATGGCCTAATTTCTGCTCCTATGTCTTATGGTCTTATAGGGTGCTACAGTAATCATGGGTCACTTTAATCTACCTATTGACTGGGCAAACCAAATTAGCAATACTGTGGCAGATGAATTCCTGGAGTGTGTATGAGATGGATTTTTAGACCAGTATGTCGAGGCACTGACTAGGGAACAGGCTATCCTAGATTTGGTATTGTGCAATGAGAAGGGGTTAATCAATAGTCATGTTGTGCGGGGTCCTTTATGAACAGTGGACTTAACATGATAGAATTCTTCAATAGGATGGAAAGTGAAGTAATCCAATTTGAAATCTTAACAAAGGAAACTACGAAGATATGAGGCATCAGTTGGCTAAGATAGATTGGGGAGCTTCATTAAAAGGCATGATGGTGGATAGGCAATGGCTAATATTTAAGGAATGAATGTATGTATTGCAACAGTTATACATTCCTTCCTGGTGCAAAAACACAACAAGAAAAGCGGCCCAGCCATGGCTAACAAAAGAAATTAAGGCTAGTATTAGATCCAAAGAGGAGTCACATAAAGTTGCTAGAAAAAGCACCAAGCCTCCGGATTGAGAGCAGTTTAGAATTCAACAAAGGAGGACCAAGAGATTAATTAAGAGGGGAAAAATAGAGTATGAGAATAAACTTGCAAGGAACATAAAAGCAGACTGTAAAAGCTTCTATAAGTATATAAAAAGAAAAAAATTAGTGAAGACAAATGTAGGTCCCTTACAGTCTGAAATGGGAGAACTTATAATAGAGAACAAGGAAATGGCAGAGCAATTAAAAACTACTTTAGTTCTTTCTTCATGGAGGAAATCACAGATTTCTCAGAAATACTAGGGAACCAGGGGTCTAGTGAGAAGGAGGAATTGAAGGAAATTAGTATTACTAAAACAATAGTGCTGGAGAAATTAATGAGACTGAAAGCCAATAAATCCCCAAGGCTCGATAATCTAGATCCCAGGGTATTAAAGGAGATAGCCATGGAAATAGTGGATGCGTTGGTTGTTATCTTCCAAAATTCTGTAGATTCTGGAACAGTCCTGGCAGATTGGAAGGTGGCAAATGTAACCTCACTATTTAAAAAGGGAGGAAGAAAACAGTGATTTACAGACCAGTTAGCCTAACATCAGTAGCATACAGGAAACAGAGAGTAGGAATAAACAGGTATTTTTCAGAGTGGCAGGCAGTGACTAGTGGGGTACCGCAGGGATCAGTGCTTGGGTACCAGCTATTCACAGTATATATCAATGATATGGATGAGGGAACCAAATGCAATATCTCCAAGTTTGCTGACAACACTAAACTTGGTGGGAATGTGAGTGATGAGGAGGGTGTTATGAGGCCTCAAGGCAATTTAGACAGGTTGAGTGGGCAAATACATGACAGATGCAGTGTAACATGGATAAGTGTGAAGTTGTGCACTGCAGTAGGAAAAACAGAATGGCAGAGTATTATTTAAATGGTGATAGATTGGGAAATGTTGATGTAAAAAGGGACCTGGGTGTCCTTGTACACCAATCACTGAAAGCAAGCATGCAGGTGCAGCAAGCAGTTAGGAAGGCAAGTGGTATGTTGGCCTTCATTGCAAGAGGACTTGAGTGCAGGAGCAAGGATGTTTTACTGCAGCTGTACAGGGCCTTGCTGAGACCATACCTGGAGTATTGTGTGCAGTTTTGGTCTCTTTACCTAAGAAAGGATATACTTGTCATAGAGGGAGTGCAGTGAATGTTCACCAGACTGATTCCTGGGATGGCAGGATTTTCGTTTGAGGAGAGATTGGGCCGACTAGGCCTGTATTTACTGGAGTTTAGAAGGATGAGAGGAGATCTCATTGAAACATATAAAATTCTGACAGGAATGGACAGACTGGATGCATAGATGATGTTTCCTCTGGTTGGGCTGTCTGGAACAAAGGGTCACATTCTCAGGATAAGGGGTAGACCATTTAAGACCGAGATGAGGAGAAACTTCTTCACTCAGAGGGTGGTGAACCTGTGGAATTCTCTACCACAGAAGGCTGTGGAGGCCAAGTCACTGAATATATTTAAGAAGGAAATAGACAGATTTCTGGATTCTAAAGGGGTCAAGCGGTATGGAGAGAGAGCGGGAGTATGGGGTTGAGATAGAGAATCATATTGAATGGCAGAGCAGGCTAGAAGGGCCGAATGACCTACTCCTGATCCTATTTTCCATGTTGCTATGCTTCAAAGACATTTACTGTAACAATCAAACTAAATGCATCCTTGACTAAACACTTGCTTCTCGGCAACTAACTCTAACAGGGGGTAGTCAGATTGGGTCTTTTAGGTCCAGTCGGGGGTCTAATCTTGTTGGGTCAGGTGAGCAGTTGGGCAGTTGGCTGGGGGGGCTAGTCAGGTGGTTGGGGGGGTAGTGAGGAGGTCAGGGGGTTGATTGGGGGTGTCAGTTTTGGAATTAGCCAGGTGTTAGACCTGGTTTTGATCTGTTTAACATTTCCTGGGTACAGTAGCTATCCAGGTAAGTACCACAGATCTGTCCTCAAACAGAGCTGGAGACATTCGCGCCAGGGTCCTGGGAGCAGGGGAGTTGCCCATCTGAACTTTAAACTTCCTGGGCAATTCCCACATAAGTTCGTGTGTCAGGATTTCCACAGGGTCCTAATGTGCAACTTCAGTCATAGGTCCAATCTCCAATAATCCAGAGACTAGAAGATTTGGGCCTCATCTCAACAGGCTATTTCCTATTCTAATCTTACTTCTACCTAAGAGCTCCCCTCTATTTTACAGGATCTTGAGGGTTCCTTCGCTTCTCCTGAGACCAGATCAAGGTGTGCCACAGCTTTCAGGAATTCACTTCAAGTCTCCTCAGTGTTCCTGCTATTCTCCAAGGTATTCTCCAAGGCTCCTTCCACTAGCATCTGGCTAGATGAGCCTCCAAATCCCCTGAAACACCTCTCGATTATGGACTCCCTAGCTAGAGCATGGGTCTCACTACACTCTTGCTTAGTGATTCTACATCAGAAAGTTTCGGGCCTAGCATGAAGTTGAACTCTTCTTCCATTGTCTTTGTCTCTGTGCTCACTTCTTTGGGTGGGAGTCCTTCCCCTGTTCAACGGACCTTTTCACCCGCCTTCAGTATTCTCCTTCTACCTGGACCCCTCCCTCTGGCCTCTTACCTGCTCTTGATCTTTTCATTGAGCACTGTCAGCATGACTTCAGCCATCTTAATTTCTCTGCTCCTCTCACCATTCCAACCTGTCTCCTTCTGAACTAGCTGCACTCCATTCTCTCCGGTCCAAACCTGACCTTATTATCAAACCTGCTGATAAGGGTGGTGCTGTTGTTGTCTGGCTTACCAACCTCTACCCTGCAGAGGCAGAGCATCAACTCAGACACTTCTTCCTACCTGCCCCTGGACCATGATCCACCACTGAACATCAAGCTATTGTTTCCAGGCCGTTACTGACCTCATCTCCTTTAAAGATCTTCCCTCCACAGCCTTCAACCTCATAGTCCCCAACCCTGAACAGCTCACTTTTACCTCCTTCCCAAAATCCACAAACGGGGCTGTCCTGGTAGATCCATTGGGTCAACTTGTTTCTGCCCACTGGAGTAATTTATTCCTGTCTTGACTCTATTTTCTCTCCCCTTGTCCAGTCTCTTCCCACCTACATTCGTGATTCCTCTGACACTCTGTCATTTTCCAATTTCCAGTTTCCTGGCCTTAACCACCTCCTCTTCACTATGGACATCCAATCCCTCTACACCCCCATCCCCCACCAGGACGGTCAGAGGGCTCTCCGCTTCTTCTTTGAACGGAGGCCCGAACAATCCCCATCCATCACCACTCTCTTCCATCTGAATGAACTTGTTCCCTCAATGAACAATTTCACCTTTAACTTGTCTCACTTCCTCCAAATTAAAGGTGTGGCTATGGGCCCCAGTTATGCCTGTCTTTTTGTGGGGCACATCGAGTATGATGCACTGCAGGAACTCACCAAGGCTCCTTAGGCAGCACCTACCAAATCTATGACCGCTATCATCTAGAAGAACAAGGGCAGCAGACACATGGGAACACCACCACCTGGACGTTCTCCTTGGTGTTCTTGTCTGGACCTGAAAAAATTCATCAATTTTGCTTCTAATTTCCACCCTCCTCTCACCTTTACATGGTCCATCTCTGACACTTCCCTTCCAATCCTTGACTTCTCTATCTTTATTTCTGGTGATAGACTGTCTACCAATATTCATTACAAGCCCACCGACTCTCACAACTACCCCAACTACGCCCCCTTACACCCTGCTTCCTGTAAGGATTCCATCCCATTCTCCCAGTTTCTCTATCTCTGTCGCATCTGTTCTGATGATGCTACCTTCCACTACAGCGCTTCTGACATGTCTTCCTTTTCCCTGAGCTGAGGTTATCCCCACTATGATTGACAGGGCTCTCAACGGTGTCCGACTCATTTCCCATGCTTCTGTCCTCATCCCTACCCTCCTTCCCAAAACAATGTTAGGGTTCCCCTTGTCCTCAGTTTCCACCCCATTAGCCTCCGTATTCAAAGGATCATCGTCCACCATTTCCGCCAGCTCCTGCATGATGCCACCACCAAACACATCTTCCCCTCACTTCCCCTGTCAGCATTCCAGAGGGACCATTCCCTCCGTGACACCCTGGTCCACTCCTTTATCACTCACAACACCTAATCCCCTTCCCACGGCACCTTCCCATGCAATCGCAGGAGGCGTAACGCCTGCCTATTTACCTCCTCCCTCTTCACCGGCCGAGGTCCCAAACATTCCTTCCAGGTGAAGCACCAATTTGCTTGCAATTCTTTCAATTTAGTCTACTGCATTCGCTGCTCACAATGCGGTCTCCTCTGCATTAGGGAGACCAAACACAGACTGGGTGACTGCTTTGCGGAACACCTTTGCTCAGTCCACAAGCATGAACCCTGTCGCTTGCCATTTCAATTCAGCATCTCTCTCATGCTCACATTTCTGTTCTCGGCCTCCTGCAATGTTCCAGTGAAGCCTAACACAAGCTGGAGGAATTTGTAATTTACAATTGGATAAGTGAAATATTATAAATTATAAATTATCTTCTTATTAGGCACTTTACAGCCTCCTGGACTTAACACTGAGTTCAGCAACTTCAGACCATGAACTCTGTCCTCCATTTTGATTTTTCCCAGCTCCCCCTCCCTCCCATCCCCCACGTTTCAGTCTGTATTTTGTGCTCATGGTTTGCTTTCGGAAAGCGCTGACCCTTGTTCTGCTCTCCGCACATTCTGCTATCTAACCTTCATGCCACTATTAACATCTGCTTTAGTCTCTAATACTATCATTACCACTAGCTTTGTCTTGTGTCCATGACATCGTTGTCATTTTATCTCTTCTGTCCTCCAACCTATCCCTGACTTTCTATTTTGCTCCACCTTCTCCACCTGTCCCTTGTTAACAACCTAAAAACAATCATTTTTCTACCTCTCTTCAGCTCTGAAGAAGTCATACGGATTCGAAACAGTAACTCTGTTTCTCTCTCCACAGATGCTGCCAGACCTGCTGAGTTTTTCCATCAGTTTCTGTTTTTATTTCAGAAAACTCCCTTAGTTTCTGATAGCCCTCTGCTATGCTGGTCTACAGCTTCAGCAAAATTCTTTTTCTCTGCTTGTCTCAAAGCTGCTTCCAGGCTGACTTCAACTGCCTTTCTGGTAGAAATCACATGGAAAAATCCAAAACAAAATAGTATCTCCCTGCAAGACCTATTTCCACAGCAATGTGACATACCTGGGATGTTCCAGACAAAAATTTAAATGAATTATCTTCAATTAATTATAAAGAGATGAAGAGGCACATAGCAAATGGTCAGATACTATAATGATATTTTAACTTTTAAAATACATCTTTCTTTAAGGAATAATGACTAATTATCAAACTGTCTTCTCATGGAACTTTCGCCTCAACTTAAATAGAAGTGTTTTTTTAATCCTGGGACTTCCTGGATTTGAATTACCAATTCAAAAAGGAATTCTTCAGTCAAATACAAGCTGAAGCAATTACCCAACATTGTTTAAGTTTGAACTAACCGTCTCTTGGGCCTGTAACCAATTAATCTTGTAATACTGCATCAGGGAACCTCAGCACAACATTAATGGCTTTAGCATAATATTTGGCAGCTAAACTCTATATGCTTTATGATTCGGTTTAAAGGAACAGCTACCAAAGGTGCTTTATAAAATAAGTCATTGTTGTTTAATCTGATCCTCCTACCAGTGCATTTATTTGGACTGCGCAGAATATATAGAGATAAAAGCATTAATATTTCACTTATCCAATTATAAGTTGAATTTCTCATCTCAGCAGCATACAGTCTTGGACACTTGGAAGAACAATGTGTTTAGGTAATTATTAGATATTTTAAGTATTTATGTACACCATTTGTCCAAAGTGGAAATTATAGGAATTAGAAAAAGAGATTTCATTAACCCTGACAACTTTAACCTTTTCATTCAATCATCATTATTTTCCAATATTATGAGCATGTCCAAGCAAGAAAAAATAAAGTTTAAGAATCATGGAAATATGTAGAAGTTACAAAATCAAAACATGTCATTTGGCCCAACCAGTCTGTGTTGTGTTTATGCTAAACCTAAGCGAACAGTTCTAATCACATTTATTCACCTTGTCCCCAACCCTTTTTTTCTACATACACATATACTATGTTGTGTTGATGTAGTTTCTGCCTCAATCATTGGCCCTGACTCTAAATTCCACAGTCTCAAAATGCTCTTAAGTTTCTCTTTCCTCTGTTCTAAATCTCTAGTCCTTGAACCTCGACTCCTGGAAACATTCTTGCTTCTATCTACCCTCCCCAGCCTTTATTCATTTTGAACACTTACCAATAATTTGTATTGTTCTAATAACAGTAATTTTTTTTCAAGATTTGACATTTCCTCATGCTAGGATGCATCCAAGTGAAACAGTAATCTACCTGCTCTAAAACATCAAATCCTGCTACAAAAACAAAAATACCAGGAAAAACTCAGCAGGTCTGGCAGCATCGGTGGAGAAGAGCACAGTTGACGTTTCGAGTCCTCATGACCCTTCTGAGGACTCGAAACGTCAACTGTGTTCCTCTCCACCGATGCTACCAGACCTGCTGAGTTTTTCCAGGTATTTTTATTTTTGTTTTGGATTTCCAGCATCCGCAGTTCTCTGCTTTTATCAAATCCTGCTATATTGTTGAGTCCAGGGGCGGAATCTCCCCAGCCCCATGGAGGCGGCTTGGGGCCGGAGCCGGTGGGAGGTGCGGAAATTCAGATACAGTAGTTGTGCGTCGGATCAACTTCCCGACGCTGTTCCGCTTCTGGGCGGGTTTCCCAGGGGTAGGCAAACAGCCAATTAGACCCACTTACGGGCCATTTTCGGAAGCTGCCAGTATTGTCTCAGTTTACAAGGCCCCCCCATTGAGTTCGAAGCTCAGCAGCTCCTGAGGCAGCCTCCCAGCAGCAGGCCTGCAGAGCCTCCTCTCAGTGCCCCAGCCACAATCAATCCTGAGGAGGGGGTTTCACCTCCACACTGATGACCCTTCCGGCTGTGGGCCACCTTTATTTTTAGATTCTCTGCAGGGATCCGAAAGCAGCTTAATTTTGAGTTGTCCTTGCGCTCCCCTATCCACCTCAGCAGCAGCCATTAGAACCCTGTGAGGCTGCTGCCCTAGTCAGTGCTATGAACCCTCCGTTAGGACCTCCCACGCTGCTGTTCCAACCGCTGTATTTAATTGGATGGCGAATGTGGCTGCTTCCTGTGAGATTCCGGCAAGAGGCGCAATGCAGACGCAAGCGGGGTCAAGACCTGGGAATAGTCCTGACCCACACTTACATTCTACATTGGGAAGATTCCGCCTCAGTACTGCAGAGTATACTCCGAAATCTTATTAAGGTTTTATATAGGCTATCTTCACCTATTGATTTTTATGTTTCATATCTCATGACAAAACGCAGAACTCCATTAGTTTTTTTTAAATCTTATCAACCTGAGGTGATGCTTTTAATAGTTGTCAACTGGCTTCTCCAATACTCGTTGCTCTCAACACCACTGAGTATAGTTACATTCAGGGTATAATTACTCCAGTTTTATTTAACCAAAATGCACTACCTCATACTTAATTTGAATTCCATCTGCTACATTTTAAGTCCATTCCCCCATTGCATCACTGTCCCGTTGCAGTTTCCTTTGAGAATAAACTATACCTCTCATTTTAGTATCATCTGAAACTTTACACGTGTCGTTCAAGTCCAACATTCAAATCATAATTATATACAGTGAATAAAAGTGGCCCCACAATTAAAAATTTAGGGACGCCACTCTCCTTTACACTGAACTTCCTTTTTTCTTCCTTTAAACAAAGTTTTAAGCTGTTTGCTTCATAACTCTAATTCCATAAATATTATGATTATTTTTATTAGTAATTGAGGTAGTGGCCATTTACCTTCTCTAAAGTCACCTTTTATATGCAGGAGCTACCAAAATGTTCCTCTGCTTCTAAACAAAGGGACAACTTTTGATATATGGGGAGGAAGGAGAGAAACAGCCTATTTTATTTAATTCATGTTACTGTGATCGGATATCCATACTTGCTGAATTTTCACACTTCTACAACTCACATTTATCGAGGATCTTTAATATAGAATAACATTCCAAGGCATTTCATATTGAGGCATAAGCAGTAAAAAATAATGCTGAGATAGAGAAGGCGAGATTAAGAGGAGTGCCAAAAGCTTTATCAAAGAGGTTGTTCTTAAAAGGAGAGAGATGCAAAAGTGGAGGAAATTCTTGATTGAGTGTGGGACTGAGATGATCGCTGCAAATGGTGGGCAATAATAGATGTACAAGATACTGAAATCAGAAGAGTGGAGAGTTTGGAAGATGGGCTGAGCACAGGAAGAAGTTAAAGAGATATGGAGGATCTTAAACACAAGGGTGGAATTTTAAATGTGTGGCACTGGGGAATCAGGAAACAATATTGGTTCATGAGCTTAGAGGTGCTGGTTGACTGGCATTTGAAGTGGAATTGGATATATGCCATGGAATTTTAGACTAAAGTAAGTTTACAAATTAAGTTTACGGAGGGTGGAGAACGGGAGTCCATCATGGAGAACACTGGAGGAAAATGAACCTGAAAGTAACAAAGGGATGGCTGAGGGAAGAAAATGGGCTGAGGTTGTTGCTGACAATGTTCCAGAGATAGAAGTCGGCTGTCTTTGTGAAGGATAGGATATGGGCCTGAAACTCAGTCAGGGTAGAACAGAAATAAAAACAGAAAGTGCTGGAAAAACTCAGCAAGCCTGGCAGCATCTGTGGAGAGAAAAACAGAGTTAACATTTTGAGTCCGATATGACTCTTTTTTGGAACACAGAAAGCCAAGATTGTAAATCATCTGGTTCAGTGAATGGTGACCATGGAAGGTGGTGGGTGATGACAGTGGCAAGGGTATGAAGCTATTAGCAGGAATCAAATTTTCCTGATGATTGACTGAAGTAAATAATGGCTCATTTAGGACTGGATGTCTGACAGCACAGAGACAATGGAGGAGTTTAAAGAGGTAAAGCTGAGTGTTATCAGCATGAATGCGAATGCCAAAGGGCAGCATGTAAATGATGAAGTAAAAGGGGAAAAGGATGAGGCTGGAAATGAAGCCATTGCTGGAGCTACTTTGACTACAATTGGAGAGGCAAGCCCAATGACCTCCTTAATGGTTTTTTGGTTGTGTACTGCCAACTCACTTAACTGTGCAGTATACTTTCAAATTTTTTGCACAGTTGTGCACATGTGCTATTTTAAAGTGGATGACTTGTGAGCAGCCTGTGCTGTAACTTCTAGGTTGCTACATGGTCGCTGTAGTATAGGGGTCCAGCATAGAAAGGGTTAATGTGGGACTGGGTACAGTACCGCCCACACTGTGATGTAAAGATACACATGACCCGAGTCAGGAGGGCAATCTTGTACGTGTGTAGAAACAAACGTGGAGACAACTCCTAGCTTAGACCTTATACCATATATATGTATATAGTTACTAGTAGTTAATAAACACTTACTGTTAAACTATACAAGATTCAGAACCTCTTCACGAAACCTACCGAACACAACATCTTATAACATAGTGGCAGCTATTGGCCAGCAGCTCTTGGCAAGTGGGATTTCAGTGCCTGGGGTCCTAAATGCTGGGGAAGGCCTGACGCTGGCCAGTTATGTGCCTGCAGACATTTAGTTTGGTTGGGCCTCCCCCACCAAAGTGAAATGGTTTCCCGCCAGTTCTCCCATTAGCGGGTGGGACCCACATCAGGAACATTAAGTCCAGCCCATGGTAATCAAGATCAACCAACAGTCTTTGTTAATTGAAAGGAGTTCCACTCATCAATGTTTAACTGGTATGTGGCCACCATTGGGTTTTCATGCATGTTTGTGCAAGATCTGGAAGCTGTCATGAATCCTTCATTCTGCACCACTCACATCTCCCACAGACCTTTGCACCTCCAAACAGAGTCAGGATGTGGCTCCTTGGAGATGAGGGCTATACTCTAAGGATGTGATTGATAATACCTGTGAGGAACCTTACCACTGGCACAGAGGAAAGATACTACATGAACCACATGAGCTCAAGGGCAGTCATGGAGCAAATCATTGGGTTGCTGAAGATGTGATTCAGGTGTCTAGATGGACCTGGGGTGCTCTTCACTTTGTACCAGCAAAGGTTTCCAGAATGGTCGTGGTCTGCTGTGCCTTGCACAACATGGCTCTTCAGAGAGGATTGGAGCTGCAGGAGTGGGAAGCTGAGGACCCATGGAATTTTAGACTAAACTAAGTTTACAAATTAAGTTTATGGAGAGTGGAGAGTTGGAGTCCATCATGGAGAACACTGGAGTAAAATGAACCTAAAAGTAACAAAGGTATGCAATACTTTACATCATATTGACATTTTTAGGATCACCCAAATAAATCCCATGGGGTAACTAAAATATTTTCTTTTCCTATTACTTCTATGTGGTGCTACCTTTATGGATTAGCAGAGCTGAAGGATGACTGCTTGTTCCCCTGCTCTGACACATGGGATGCTCATGGTGGATGTCCTTGGGGTTTTAGGGCCCAGGAAGACCCATCAAAGCCTGCCCCAGTAGCAGCTATGCAGGGGCAAACAATCATTGGGGCAGGGGGCAACATGTGGGACTTTGACTGGATGGGTAGGAGGGCCGGGAGAGAGGGCAAGGGATGAGAAGTGGGAGCATCTTCAGCAGAGTCCCCACTTCCATGTGCCCTTTCTTCTTCCCACACTCTTGCCTTGTGCCTTGTCGATGGTGGACAGACTTTGAGAAATCAGGAGGTGAGTTACTCACTGCAGAACTCCTAGCCTCTGACCTGCTGTTGTAGCCACAGTATTTATATGGTCCAGTTCAGCTCCTGATCAATAGTAACCCCCAGGACGTCGATAGTGGGAGGATTCAGTGATGATAATGCCATTGAATGTCAAGGGGAGATGGTTGGATTCTCTCTTATTGGAGATGGTCATTGCCTGGCACTTGTGAGAACGTTACTTGCCACTTATTGGCCAAGCCTGAATGTTGTCCAGAACTTGCCACATTTGAACATGGACTGCGTCAGTATTTGAGGAGCTGTGAATGGTACTGAATGCTGTGCAACTGTGCAATCATCAGGAGACCTTATGATGGACGGAAGGTCATTGATGAAACAACTAAAAATAGTTGGGACTAAGATACTGTAACAAGGAACTCCTCCAGCAATGCCCTGGAGCTGACATGATTGGCCTCCAACAATCACAAACATCTTACTTTGTGCTAGATATGACCCCATTCAGTGGAGAGTTTTTCCCTGATTCCCATTGACTCCAGTTTTGCTAGGGCTCCTTGATGCCACACTGGGTCAAATGCTGCCTTGATGTCAAGGGCAGTCACTCTCACCTAACCTCTGGAATTCAGCTGTTTTGTCCATGTTTGGATCAAGGCTGTAATGAGGTATGGAGCCAAGTGGCCCTGGTGGAACTCAGATGAAACTTCAATGAGCAGGTTATTGCTGAGTTAATGCTATTTGACAGCATTGTCAACGACATCTGCCATCACTCTGTTTGTGCTTGCAGGTGGACTGATGGGGCGGTTATTGGTTAACTTCAAAACTAATTCCATAGTAACCAAAGTAAATGGTTGAAACTAAATCCTATAATTTCCCTGATATGATTTACCCCAGGCGTTCTGAGCTGGTGGCTCATAGCCCCCCCTAAGTGTCTGTGAGAAGTTTTCAAGAGATCAGCCAAAAATACTGTACTGTATCTGCACACTGCCACTTTAACCACCCAAACAGCAATTTGTCCTCCACTTCCGGTACTGTTGCAGGTAAAATCCAACTTTTTTTGCCTTATTTTGGCCACCAAGTTGTTATCTGGCCTTGCATGCGTAACGGTAAACGCAACTGCAGCAGCACCGCTGATGTTTGTCTGATCCTGTAGTCTATGTGTACTGTGCAGTACTATGTTAACATCCCTGGAGCTGGACAGCAGTCCTTGAAGGAGCAGGTAAAGCAAGTGAGGCAGACTGTGCTCAAGTTTGGCATGGGAGGACACCGTGCTCTTTGGTGCCTGGTATCTGGCGTTTTGATCTGCAGACAGGGGCCACACTTGCAGCTGGGAACAATGGTAGGCAACAGGTTTATCATCGAGGAGTGAGGTAGATTGCAGCCCTTATCTTAGTTTTATAATTTTATAACTTAATCCCCCTTCCCCAATGAAAATGGTGTATTTTTTAAATTTCCATTTATGATGTTCCTATGTATAACATTTCTTGGGTAGGCAAAGGATTATTGTATTTTTAAAATCCCACATGTAAGCATATTTATGCAAACAAACAAAATACTTCAGATGTTGGAAATCTGAAATTAAATAAACAGAAAATGTTGGAAAACATTCAACAGCAGATGGAGACAAATGAAGATAGCCTTTCAGGTCAATGGCCAGTTCTGCTGAAAGCGCATTGACATGAAATATTAACACTGTTTCTCTCTTCCTACAGATGCTTCCTGACCTGTTGATTGTTTCCAACATTGGAGTCGAGGGTTGTTGCTCACTACGAGCAACAAGTTTCACATTAAATAGGTAAAACAAAAATTATACATGTTTAATTGCATAACTAAATTCTACACAGATAAAATTCTTCTGTTGTGTTCATTTTTGTAGATGGAAGGAGGGCTTCAGAAGCATAAACATTATGAACCCCTTATTTCACGACTACTGCTCCTTTGAGAGAAATGTTGTAAAAAGGTTTCAGCCTGCAGAGGAAATTGCACCCAAGCTTCTTGTTGGTCTGTTCATTTACGCTTCCATTGGTGCACGTACTACTAACTTTAGGCAGCTAAACTATTGGGAGGGAGGGACTGGGGGCGGGGCTACTTTTCCATGTTTCTCCAACTCTGCTGCCATAGCATAAGCATAAACAGGATTTCTGCGTAAGTTAGAAGCTATAAGGAAATGCATTCTCCAGAAAACTTGTTTGCAGCCTTTTAAAAACACTAAAATAAAAAAAGAAAATGCTGATCAGGATAGCCTTTAGCTGGAATAGGGTGCATTAAAGCCACCCTTACCCCGATCAGATCATTGCTCGCTGTGTTTTGCACATGCTCACGAACGGGCCTAAGGCCACCACTTTCAGACCCAGTCTACCTCAAATTACCTGTAAGGGTAAGGTATCTCAAAAATTTGAGCAACAGATGAAGGTAGTTGTTTCATGCTGCTACTATGCAGTAGCAACACAAGAGGTATTTTCTAGTACCAGGCTGCTGCCGTCAAGCCAAAAAGATGTTTTGCCGATCACAAAAATGAGTAATGTGGTATATGAATTTCAGTGCTGGTACGATGCCAGGTACTAAGGCCATATGGCCCAATGACTGGGGGATCGCATCAAACAGAGTATGCATTCAGCTGTTCGCACTGGGCAGAATACTGACTGTACTCAACCAGACTGTGCTTGCAAAACTCAGAACATAATGTCAAATGTTAGATGCGATTCCACAATTGGGCAGCATTTGCTGAACAATCCCAAGTGTGCTAGGAAATACACTGACAACCAATTTAAGATTATCATTCAGGTTCACAATGTAGCTCACTCACCTTGCTAGAAGGTACATATATTCATGCGCCCTGTCCTCTGAGACAAAAGGAACACGTCCAGGCATTGCATCTTTTTAAAATTAAACAAAAGCATGTGGGACAATAGCTGGCTGGTGCATTCTCCATGGCAACACCTCGACCAATCCGAGTCGATTTGCCAACCAATCAACACACTTTTCTCACGCAATATAAATTGTTGTTGCCTTTGAAAGTTGACATTCTTGCATCTGTCCTGATGAGTGCAAGACAAAAAATTTCACAGCATGTTTCTTTTTTCAGCAATACTCAAGTTCTGTACTACCAAGTGACTATTTACATGTGCAGGTCTTCTGTTTTGTGGTTGCGCTCATAATTTTTCTCTGTGCTTTTCTGTCAGCACAAATAACAACATGCATTTATATAATGTATTTTGCATAGAAAAATGTCTCAAAGTGCTTCACAGAGGCACAACTGAATGAAAATTGACATAAGCCACAGATGGCGATATCAAAAAGGATGATCAAAAGCCTGGCCTGAGTTTTAAGGAGGGTCTTAAGGGAAGACATGGAAGTGTAGCGGCAGAGGAGTTTAAGGAGGGAATTTCAGACTGTAAGGCTTGGTGGCTGAAGGAACAGTTGCCAATGGCAGCCTAAGGGAGGAAGGAAGCTCAAAAGGCCAGGATCCTAAAGGATCAGAGAGGTGTTGTACAGCTGGAAGAAGTTACAAAGATAGTGAGATGACTTAATGGATTGAAAGACACGGATGAGAATTTTAAATGAAAGGTATCAAGGGACAGGGAAGTCAATATAGGTCAACGAGGACATGAATGATGGATGAGCAGGGCCTGATATGAGATAAGATATGGGCATCAGAGTTTTGGATGAGCTGAAAGTTGCAGAATATGAAAGAGGCTAGCCAGGAGAACATTGCAATAGTTGAGTCTGGAGGTAACTGAGGCATGGATGAGGGTTTTAGTAGCAAATGGGATGAAGCCGGGGTGATGTTATAGAGGTGGAAGTAGGTAGTCCTTGTGATGGAGGATATATGGCGTCAGAAACTCAGATCAGCATTGGATGGTAAGATTACAAACAAACTTGTTCAACTGAAGGCAGTGGCTGGTGTTGGGGATGGAATCAGTGGCAAGGGTGAGAATGACACCACTGTGAAACCCATTTACTGTCCTAGAGTGAAAGAATTAAAGGACCTGACAGGAGAATGGGCATTCACGTATAAAATTTTAACTCGGTCACAGAACAACTTCACAAAGGTAGCAGCATTGTGAGTAATGTGTGTAGGGGGTGGTGGTGTGTCAGCTTCACCTCTGACTTCTGAGCGGTCCGAATCGCTCCCACTCCCTGGGTTCTAGACCTTGGACTTATTTGGGGGTTGTGACAAAGTGCAGCAGACAACTGGTTTTGGTGCAAGAAACAAAACTGGGTTTATTGAAGTCACAAATGAACTTATAACATTAGGATTACACAAAGATTATACAGACCTACAAAGTACACTTAGTTAAGAATGGAGAACACACGGCATAACGAGGGAAAATCATGCTACTTCAGCATTGGATTGCCACTCCGATACCAGTTACTTACCTGAAATTGGACCTCGGGAGTGGGGGGGGAGGATAGGGGAAATGGGCCTCAGGGGTGTTGGGCCTTACCGAGGGGGTGTGGTGGTGGGGGAGTCAGGCATCTGGGGTGGTGTGGGGAATCAGGCTCCTCCGGTGGGGGATGGTGCTGTCAGGCCTTGGTAAGGGGTAATTGGGCTTCGGGGGAGTCTGGCCTCAGAGAGGGTGAGAGTTGGGCCTCAGGGGAGGGTTGGGCCTTGGGGAGGTGGCGGATTAGGCCTTGTGGGGTCTGGGCCTCAGGGGGGGGGGGGGGGGTGTGCAGGGCGGGGGTTGGGTGGGAGATCGGGCCTCAGCGGGGTTGGGGGATCGGGCCTTGGCAGGGTGGGGAGTGGAGGGGGGAACAGATCTCAGGGGGTGGGGGATCAGGACACGTGGTTGTGGGTGATTGGGCCTCAGGTGGGATGGGTGGTTCAGGCCACAGTGGGGGTGGTGTGCTGGGCCTCAGGGGCTGGAGGGGTCAGGTCTTGGGAGGATGCCGGATCTTGTGGGGGATGGTGGGGTTACTGGACCTCGGGGGAGGGGTGTCAGGCCTTGGGGGGAGGGTTAGGTCTCGGGGGGGTCGGGTCAAGCCTTAGTGGAGGGGTTGGCTGGGCAGTGAGTGTTGAGCCTGGCAAGGTGGGGTGAAGAGTCCCCATGGGGATAGGGGCAGCTCCATGGGGATGTAGTCATGGTGGGTTGGGGGGTTCTGTGCGGGGGTGGTGTGGGGAGACCCATGGAGGTGTCGGGGGGGGGGGGGCTAGTGGCTGCAGATCAGGTGGCGTGTTTGACATGTAGTTGATCCACAGTCACCAGCTTTCCTACCCTGTCCAGAGTGAAAATTATCCGTAGTCTTCCCATGCAAATGTCTTCTCTCATATCCACATACAAGATCCTGGCTCTGTCCACAAGTGAGGCAGCGAAAGGTAGGATCTGACAGAGCATCTGAAATGTAATGGTAACTGTCTAGTATGTCTCCTGTGATCAGACCTTAAAAATTAAGTACTATGCCCGTACGGATACCTATAGATTTTCATAAGCTCAGCACACTAACCCAATTTGATGGAGAAATTGGCACAAATGTCAGATGCAGAACAATTTTAAGCAGATGTCAGAAAGACTCCAAGAAGTTTATTCATCAACAGTAATGTAGCAGGGAAACAGTAACACAGACAGCTATACCAAATACAATTATGCATCTTTCACAACTGAAGGTAAGAAGCCCCTCTTCCAGTGTCAGTTTTGTTTACCAACAACATCCAACAGAAAATGACCCTCTGGTTCATCCAGCCTGTCTCACAGAACTACATTGCCTTCTTCATCACAATATATATGTATATACGTTCCCCATCCCACCTAATAACCATGGGAAAGGCAAGAGAAAATAGATAAAAACCCAGTCCAATTAGGAAGGAAAAAAATCTGGAAAATCACTCTCTGATCCCCTTAGCCAATAGAACCAGTTCAGGAGACCACTCTGGCCGTGATTCTTTATGTGGGCACTTAGCCTATGGAGTGCTGATCAGGCGCTCTTTTCCTATAATGTGCACTTGCCCTCATTTGCATCAACCCTGGGCTTTAAGAAACTTTGCACACAACTGCTGCACAGGCTGCATGTACCTAAGGTGCTACTGGGTCACTTATTACGCACTGTGCATATAGTGTGCTCCATAGCCTCTGTGGCCCATGATGTGGACACAGATATGAAAGATTTCATTGTTAAACCTCATTAGAATAGTGTTTAAAAATTGTATTCCCGGTGGGAAACCTTGTGATACAATTACATGCTGCTGGTGGTTGAGGTTCTCTGCTGGGATCATCATTTTGTAAATTCAGTTATTACATATTTTCATGCTATATTAATTAAAGGCCATAGTTTAATTTACAATTAAATGTGTTTTATGATTTAAATCCTATTACACCTCGCATTGTTTCTTAGAAATGTGTTTTTATCTGAGATGATATAACATGTCTAGGGTTTAGAGACAGCTCTCATAAAAGGAGTGAAGAGTAATGGCAAAACTAGTCCTGAATGAAAATCAGAAGAAAAATTGACAGATTGGTGTCACACAAGCTAAGAACACACACAGACCACATCTGTTCTTGATCTGCACTCAGTCAACTACTCCACTGCCGAGAGGATGACACATACAGTGGTATGTTCAATTAGAACAGCAAATGTAAAGCTTTTTGATAATGGATAAACAAATAAAAAGACAGGCATAGTAAGTTTAAAACATTTTTACTACTTGACCAACGCAAAGAATGTTAAATCATATTATATATAACACTAGCTTTTGAAGACATAATGGAATTTTTAATGCTATAAAAGCAATTTAATATACAATAATTAAAAATGACTTGAATACCACAGTTGACAGTTAATTCATTTTTATTCCTATTTTCTTATTTATATATTGTGACTGCAAAACTAATTGGTTCATATTTTTAAAATAAACGTTTTCAAGTGAAGACAGAATAGCAGTGTGCTTCCACGGGAGTTTATTTTTAATTTGATGAACGTGAGCTCTTAACAGCATCTTTTGAGAAAAAAAAATCATCCTCAGTTTACAGTTCTACAAGGTAGTATCCCTTTGTATATTAGTGCAATCTTATTTCATATCACTTCTTTTGAACAGTAGATTATTGCTTGTTTTAATAAGAAAGAAAAGCTTTTCCAATAAGCAGCAGTCATGCAATTAGAGGCACTCAGTTGAATATGAACAATGCTAACACAATTCCAACTGGTTGCTTTGGCTGTGAACTGGGGAGCAATGTAAGATCATGCTATTAGTATTTGGTGGTGAAATTACTGAAGTCCAGTTTGGAGATCTCTTTCTCATTTGAAAAATGTGCTTGGTCAATGCGAGAACTTGGACTTCCCACTTTGCTTAACCAATTCTTCCTGTAGAGAGAAGCAAAGGAGAATTATACCATAACTTTTACATTAGTTCCCCCATCCCTTTATTTACACCTCTCTGTACCATTCTCTAGACATTGCTGCAGTAGGTGACTGTCCCTTGGGCTGCGGAAGTGTCGCTGTGCAATCAGCCATTGGAAGTTTATAATACCAGCTGGGTTTACCTGATCATATATTCCTTCTCTCTGCATCTCTCTTGATGGCTTGTTGCACCTTGATTTAAACTGTTGTTAAATTTTACAGTGAAACTGAATAATGAATACATCACACTTTAACAGCAGTGTTGTGATTGGGACTATTGACGTAGCTTTTGTACCTGTGATTTGTGTACTTGGCCACCCAAATCTCTGCACCTCCACAGTTCTTAGTCTGTCACAACTAAGAAAATATTACAATTGGTCTTTCTTAGATCAAAAGTGGATTACTTCACACATCCCCACATTGACCTCCATCTGCTAAAGTTTTTGCCACTAATTTAATCTATCTATGTGACTTAGGTGGAAATTGGTTTGAATATAACATCCCGATCCTATTTGAACAACTTACTGTGCTTCCAAAATGGGTGCTATCAGCAAACTTTAATATACAACTCTCCATTCCTTCACTCAGGTCATCTATATGATGAAAAACTAAGGCCCCAGCACAGATCCCTGGAACAACACTTGTTACATTTTACCATCCAAGAGTGAATAGTCTCCGACCAGTATTCAGTTCTGAATACTGATGAGAGTGATGGTTCATCTGGGGAGTGCAGCCAGAGCCAAGTCCATGGCACCATGGGTGGCTCAGCTGTACAGGGGACTACAAGGAAAACTGGAAGATCAATAGTGATAGGTGATTTGATAGGGGAATAGATAGGCATTTTTGTGGCAGGATGGTGTGTTGCTTCCCTGGTGCCAGGGTCAAGGATGTCACTGAATGGGGAAAGCTGAACAGCTAGTACTCGTATTACACATTAGTACGAACAACAAAGGCAGAAAGAGGGATATGATCCTGCAGTAAAATTTAGGGAGCTAGGTAGGAAATTAATAAGCAGGACCTCAAAAGTAGTAATCTCTAGATTACTCCCAGTACCTCGAGCAAATGAGTATAAAAATAGGAGGATAAAGCAGATGAATGTGTGGCTGGAAAGATGGTGCATGAAGGAGGGCTTTAGACTCTTGGGACATTGGGACAGACTCTGGGTAGATGGGACCTGTACAGGTTGGACGGGTTGCACCTAAATAGTTCCTTGCAGAGTAATTTGCCAGTGCTATTGGGGAGGGTTTTAACTAACTTGGTAGGAGCGTGGGAACCAGGAGTAAATATCAGAGAGGAATACCAAGACGCACAGAATACTGGGAGAGATAAATAGCACTAGAGTAGGGAATAGTAAGTTATTAGGTGGGGTCAGAGTAAGGGAGAAAGTAATAACGCCCAAATTCAGGGTTAATGTGCATGTATGTGAATGCACAGAGTATGGTTAATAAGATTGGTGAGTTACAATCGCAGGTTGAATGTGGAAATATGATGATGTGGCTATAACAAAGGCTTGGCTCAAAGAAGGGTAGGACTGAGTGTTAAATATTCCTGCATACTCTGTTATTGTGGGTTTATCTTAGGATTTGTTGCTTCCTGCTCCAGAAGAGATCTTGCTGGAGGCAGTGGTCTTTTGTTCAAAAACATTTATTTATATGCCAACTACTTACAAAGGTTAAACAAGACCAAGACACAGCTGGAGCTATTCTCTGAGATGCTTCATACTCATCTCCTCTCAGTGAGTGACATCACTGTGATATAACTCCTTATGCACATGCTCAGTAACTATCATTAGAATTAACATTTTACTCTAAATCTCGCCCCCCGATGTCTTTATTCCCTTACTATTAGACACACATTCTCCTACACCTCCCCAAAAAGTCTCTTCTCTTAAAGGGAAAGTCTCTTTGGTGGTTTCACCTGTCTTACTGAATGTGTGTGCTGAACTCCTTCTGAGGTAGACGGGAATCCTGTTGCTCTGAGATCAGTTTGTGAGGATGTTACTCCTGGTTTTCCTCATTTGTGGTTCTGTAGGTGTGACATTCTCTTGAGGTTCAGCTTACTTTGCCTATGAGTTTGCAGTTTTCTGTCCATTGAACTTAGGGCAGATCTGTTCCTTCGAATGATGCTTGACTGGGCCTTGCTAGATACGATCTTGGTTGCTGTAGCTTCTCAATTACCATACTAGCACAGTTCTGGTCTCTGATCCATACCCTCTCTCCCCTTCCAAGAATTAGAAGGTTTTGAGCCCTATGCCTCTGGTTAAATGTACGAGCTTGACTCACTCAGTAGGCTTCATCCTTCTTCCTAGCTCGATCATGGTCATCCCCCCGTGACATTGGGCAGCAAGGTGTGGGGCAGGAAAGGAAGTTGGGTCTTTAGCCTGCAGCCTGTCAGAAGCTCGTATGGGGCAAACCCATTATGTAATGGTGTGGAGCGATAACTAAGCAGAGCAAACTCAAAGTCGTCATTCTTCAGCAGGGTTTTTATAGTGAGTACTCCTTGCTCAGCTTCTCCATTAGGCTGAGGTATTTTGGGGAGCTTGTGGCATGCACAAATCCATATGATGCTGTGAGGATTGAAAGCATTCATTGGCGAATTGTGGTCCATGATCAGAGATGACAATGTCTGGAATGCCATGTGCAGAGAACATTTTCTTCAAGGAGGTAAAAACGGCTTCAGAGGTGAGGCCATGTAGCTTTTGCACCTCTATCCAGTGGGAATTATGGTCTACCACTATAAGCAATATTTTCCCTTTATAGTCAAACAAATCCAAGGTGAATACTTTGACAGGGAGGAGGAGGGCAGAAGTAGTCTTTCTGCTCCTTTCTGTGAATGGTGCAAATGACACAGTTGGAGACCATCTGTTCAATAGAGAGTGAAATCCCTGGTCACTATACAAACAGCTGTGGCCTGGCTTGTCACTTGCTAATACCAAGATGCCCTTGGTGGATCTTCTGGAGGACTTCCAGGTGCAGAGCTCGTGGTGGAACCACTGTTTCATCATATAACAGGGGTTCGTCTACGACGCTGAAGTGGTGACAACTGTTCGAAATATTTCCTCAAGACTGGGTTCCTTGGAATGTATTGTGGTCATCCATCCAGGCGGTGTGTGTGAATCTGGATGCACTCTTCATCTTGCCTTTGGGCCACACAAAATTTGCGCAGCTTCTGGTCTCTTGCCGGCAAGTATTTGGTAGTCAAGGCTTCAACTGCGAAGGCTTCAACTTGTGAAGGCTTCAACTTCTGTGATGAAGGTTTTATCTTCCTGTACTGGGTAAGTGACAAGTATCTTGGACAATGTATTGGACATTTCTGATATTTACCCTGTACGTTCTCTGTAGTAGTGTCGTTTCGCATGACTCTAAGTTGGAATCACTGAATCCTGGCTGGCATCTTTGCAATTTCTTTGGTGTTCAACAGGGTCACATGGCTTATGATCAGTCTAAATCTTAAACTGCAGGCCTAGTACATAATCAGAGAATTTCTCACATGCTCAAGCCGCTGCAATGGCTTCCTTTTCGATAACCACATATCGCTGTTCAGTTTCGGTTAATGATCTGGATGCGTAGTGAACAGATCTTCTTTTGCCATCACTTTGGACCTGGAATATCGTTGCACCCAGTCATATTGCAGATGCATCAGCTGCCACAATCGTGGGAAATTAAGTTCAGGGTTGTAGTGGGTTAGGACTTCTGAGGATGTTAGCATCATTTTGATTTCTTTGAATGGCTGCTGCTGATGCTCAGGCCAGCACCATGTCTGGTCCCGTCGTAAAAGACGTCTGATGGGGTTCATTTATCTGGGCTAAGTGAGGCAGGAATTTGCCTAGTTGGTTGATCATGACCATAAACCTTTGTAGCTCTGTTATATTTCTAGGTGGCGGGAATTTCTTTATCGTCTTCATTTTGTGTGGGTCTGTGGTAATTCCTGTTGCTTGTATAATGTGCCTCGTAACTTTATTGTGGGCCAAGAAAACCCATATTTGTCATGGAGCGTCCAACTCTTGCAGTGTTAGTAAGACTTCCCTGACCTGTTTGAAATGTTCCTGTTTTGTTGACCTATGGATCAAGATGTCATCCATGTGGCATATTGATGCCTTCCATGCCTTGCAGTATATTGGACATTGTCCTTTGGAATATTTCAGGGGCTGACATGATGCCAAACAGTAGATGGTTAAAGCAGTACTGTCCAAAGGGTGTAATAAAAGTAGTTAGGAGTTTTGACTCCTGATCCAATGGTAACTGCCAGAATCCACTGTTGGCGTCAAGTTTGGTGAAGATTGTGCTTTTTGCAAGTTTGACTAAGTTCTCATCTACCAATGCCATTGGATGTATTTCTCCTTCCACTGCCTTGTTGAGGTGGGTTAAATCAATGCAGATTTGAATGGAGCCATTAGGCTTTGGTACTGGTTCCATGCCAGTTTAGTGACTGGTGAAATGACCCTTTGTTGCAGCAATGCCTCAATCTCACTCCTGACTCTTTTCAGAAGTGGGTGTGGGACTTTCCCTGGCGTGAATAGACAAATGGGTTTAGCATCTTGCATTAACTTCACTAACTTTTATAAGCAGGTTCAGAGCTATGTAGCTTGGCTGCTTAGCAAAGAGCATTCTTGATAACGTACAATGTTTCAGAAATTTTTCTATCTTTGCATCTATGTGGCATATCTAGGTGACCTTGAACATTTAACTTGATCCCCCATGGACCCTCGTGATGAATAGAGGATGGTTGTAGTGTCACTTTATTCAGCCATGAAACTCTGTCAGATAACACAGACACCAGCTACTGTGTCTAGCTTGAATTCGGTCAGATGCCTAATTACATCAATGTCCGCATTCCAATACTAGTTTTTATTTTCCTTTATTTCTCCTAGGAAGGTGCTTTCCTGGTTGTCAAGGTCTTGAATTTCTGAAGGAGATTCCTTCAATGGAAATCTCCTACTATCGTATCAACACAGATTTCCTGGAATGGCAGACCACTTTAAAATGGTTTAACTTGCCACACCCATGGCACTGCGCAATTTGGGCAGGGTATTCTTCCTGCCTGTGGACCTTCTGCCCTCCACAAGCAGGGACATTGGAAAATGACAGTGGGCTCCTTTCAGTCATTTCCTTGGTTGCTGCCTTGCTATACTTTTGATTTTACAACTCACAAATTGAACTACTCCATTGGGCTGTTCTTGGGGGATTTCGCTCGCATCTTTAACAAAAGCCTTATTCTGCCTCCGCTCTTTGGCCATCTGGCCAGTTGTACAGCTTTGCTTAAATTTAAATCTTCCTGAGATTGTAAGAAGTCAGAGTCATTCTCAACTAAAACACCATTGACTATTTTATCTCTGATCAGGTCATCTACTAGTGTTCCATGCTCATAATTTTCAGCTAGGCGGTACAATTCAGTGATGAGTCAATCCCTTTACCCTGTTTTTGACGGCGCTCATTAAATTTCGTCCTCTCTTTGGTAATATTTTTACGAAGACTGAAGTATGAGTCAAAGGTGCTGATGACATTTTTGTGGGAGGCTGTCTCTTTGTTCACCCCCTGTCTGGCCAGCATGTCATCCGCGAAGCTCCTGACAGTACATAACAAAGTGCTAACTTGGTCTTTGTTATCTTTACTTGCAAGACCGAAAGTGTTGTGGTACCAGGTAAAACAGCTTTGAAAATTTTGCCATTGTTTAGCTTGTCTGGGACCTTCTATATTTTGAAAGGATTCTGGGCCTCCAATCAAGCGCCGAAGAAATCTCTGAAGAGGAATCTGAAGGCACCCTCCCTGAAGACCCATCACAGCACTCACCTACACCGTCCACCAGCGCAAAGACACACACCTCAGTGGGACCTAGCTTTAGAGTAGCCTCGGGATCACAATCTGCTAAGCACATCGCACTTTCTGCTCCACAGCAGGCGGAAGCATGGACTTCCCAGGCCCCCGGCACTCGGAGGACTGCTGAAGGCCAGAATGTTGCTGAGTCCGAGTCAGATGACAAGCGTCTGGACTCGGTCATGTCACAATTGCTGGAGCTGCAAAGGCAAGCTCAGGAACATCAGGAAGGGATGTCCGCTGCACTCCTGAGATTGCAAGGCACGATGGAGGAGTCCCTCTTCAGGCTTAGGTGATAGCGCCGGCATTGCAACACACCGAGGTCAACACTGGCAGGATGGCAGCCACCATGGAGACATTGGTCCAGGGCGTCACTCCTACACTGCTACATGTGCTTAATTCCATTGCTGATACCAAAGTTGGCCTCCAATAGTATGTACGTGAGAGGGGTGCTGGGCAGCTCGATCTCACTCCAGCTACCCCTTCCGCTCACGTAGTCAGTCAGGGGCCGTTGGGCACCCATAGGAAGGAAGTGACTCTGGGAGTGACTGGCCCATCCAAAGCCCATCTTCCTGTGACCTCCGCAGCTCCAGCTTCACAGGCCGAGAAGGAGGCCACTGCCACACAGCAGGACCCTGAAATCAGGTCGGAACCCTCCCAGTCTCGGCCCTTCAGAGGACGCCCGCCAAAGTTATCACAGACAGGGTGTCACAGTCAGCAGGCTGCCTCCACTTCTGCTGTGGATGTCCGGGGAGCACCAAGACACAGCAGCAGGGTTAGGAAAGTTAGGTAAAAATAGTTGCACAGCCTGGGCACGGGTGTTGATCACTTTTACATACTGTTCACTATTGTCAATAAACTCCTAAGAATGTCTCCCTGCCTGTGGCTTCTTGTCCTGATGAGCAGCGTTCTTGTTACTCACATGTGAAGCCTTTCTACACAAGATAAAAGGCAGGTGTCTCAGTGCAGGGCCTCTTCCCTGTGCTCTATGCAGCCTTCAGACCATAGTGATGGTCCAGCCTCACACTCCCTGAAAACATTCCTGATGCCTGCACCTTGGCAGTGCTGGTCATTGCTGCCAGAATGTAGTGGGCAGGCACCAAAAAGTTCTTTCATTCTCACTGTGTGCTCACAGCACTTTTAAAGTGGGGCTTGCCCCCTTCACACCAGCATCTGCGGCCAGTGATGCTGTGCACCAGCTCCTAAAGGGCTGAGGTGCTGAAGGCAGACACAGCATCAGATGCGTCTAAAGTTTCATGGCTGTGTCTGAGGTGGCCCTGATCATGGAGTGCAAGTGAGTTGCCCTCGGTCAGACAGGAGTCAGGCATTCTCAAAGTCTATGTGAAGATCTATGGAGTGTCCTCGCTGCATGTCATCATCACCCTCCACAAACCTGGCAGTTATGAGGGCCTCCAGAGCGCGTCTGCCTTGTCTAGCCAGCACCAGAGCTCATCCCCATCATGGTCACCACTGAGGACCCCGACCCTCATCCCCATCAGAGGAGACATGCAGCTCCTCCATCTCCTCCTCAGCCAGTTCCTCTTCCTGTTGCAGCGCCAGGTTGTAAAAGGGCGCAGCAGACGACGACGATGTGTGACACCCTCTGCGGACTATATTGCAGGGCTCCACCTGACCGGTCCAGGCACCGGAACCGCATCTTCAGTATCCTGTTGGTCTGCTCCCCCAAGCTGTGAGCTGCTGTGTGAGCCTCATTATAGTGTCACTCTGCTGCAGTCTGAGGCCGCCGCACAGGTGTCATCAGCCACGGTCTCTGCAGTTAGCCCTTGTCCCCAAGGAGCCAACCCTACAGCCTCTGTGGATCCTGGAAGACTGCAGGGATCTGTGATCAATTCAGGATGTAGGCGTCATGGACATTCCCTGTAAACCGTGCGCACACCTGCAGGGTATGTTTCTGGTGGTTGCATACCAGCTGCACGTTCAGTGAGTGGAAACCCTTGCGGTTGATGAAGTCCACCGAGTGTAGCGATGGAGACCCAAGCGCCACATGAGTGCAGTCAATCACACCCTGCACTTGTGGGAATTCCGAGATCAGGATGAATCCAAAGGCCCTTGCATCCTTCCTGTCCTGGTCCCGGGCGAAATGCACAAAGTTGTGTGCCATGGAGAAGATGGCATCCATGACCTCATGGATGCATTTGTGGGTGGCAGTAAGTGACAGATGTGAGCCACCAGGTTCCGAGACATGCGCAGTCATCGGCGACACTGGTTTTCAGTCATCTGCAGGAATGGCAGGCGGCGTCTATAGATCCTGGGTGTCACTAGGCGCCGACCAGTCATGGCTCACTGTCGCTCCTGGGCAGCGTGTGCGGGAGCCCCTGCTGCTCCTTCTCCATGAGGTTGCTGTCCTGTCTTTGCATGGCCAGGAGTCTCAGTCACTCTCTCCTCCATCTTCTATGGTCTCTGACGGCCATCAGGCATACAGCTAGGTCACCAGGATCCATGATCCTGACCTGGTCCTCCTGCAGCACGAAAGATAAAGAGACGTGGTTATCATGGCTATACTTAGCACCTTTCCTGGCCCTGTGTGACCACCCTTTAACGCTTCCTGGAGAGTGCTGGTCACCCCTCAGATGGCCAGAGATGAGTGCGCTGCATGGCTGCCCTGTCAGCCTGCGACATGGGGGACACTGGTGCAAACCAGGGTGCTGAGATTGCAAGGGGCTGTGAGCACCTCTAGCAGTGACTGCTACATGGTCAGAGTTGGTGAGGAGATTGTACATCGTGTGCAGTCCAGCTGCTCTGCAGTCCAATAAAGCTGTGGCAGGCTTGAAGTCTGTGCCGGGGGGTAAGGTATGGAGCGCTTGGTGATCCTTTGGTGCCTCCACGTTGCTTGCATGGGTGGACAGGCTAGGAGCCCGACCCCAATCATATCACTGTGGCTGCGCCTGATCTGTCTCAGTTGCAGAGGCCTGGTCAGTTTATACACGTCCCTAATGCGTAGCCACTTCCCTCGCTTACCCTGCTCCCCACCTCGATTGCCTGTGCGCAGGATGCAGCACCAGGGCAGCACTTGACCCTCCCTCCCTCCTCAGCAGTCATCTCCGAAGCTGGCCAGCACTTGCCCCCAGACACCCACCCCACCCCTCAGCAGTCACCTCCAGGGCTAGGCATCAGTTTCTGCCTGCAACCACCCCCCCACCCCTCCGGTGCCCGAGAGGCCTGAAAACATTGGGTGAGCTGTGGAGAACGCTGCTGCTCACTCACCTCTGTTCCTCCATAGTGAAGGCTGCCAAGCGCACGTTGCCTGCGTACTGTTATGAAACATGTCGGCGTGCTTTCCTGCCGTGTGGACGGACGAAACGGCACGGCAGGGTTCCAAGAGCCTGGCAGGATGGCCTTTTAATTATATGCTGAGTGGATGACCTGCCTTCACGCCGTTGTGAAGCAGATTGCGCCATATTTTCCACACACGTCACCTATCACGCCCGCCGCCAGCAGGCTCAGAAAATTCCATCCATTATTTTTTCTATTACCATCTTCTTAGTTATATTAAATCCAGAAAGTTCCTCCCCTGCTTTAAGCAGTGCTAGCATTGCACAAATTTGCTGATGCGTGCAACCACTCAGCACTGCCCTTAGCACTGGGCTTTATGTCTCTAACATTTAAATTAGCAGGCAGCCTGAAGTTTGGGTAGAAGTTAATCGTGTGTTGGACTCCCCGTGCCCATTTTCCAGTCTTATCCATTTTTTCCCCCAGGGTATCAATTAAAAGTTATCAATGACTACATGTTTTCCTCATAGTATCTCTCGCATGCATTAAATTGTGAAAGGAGTTGTTTCTGGTAATCAGCCTTATCCTTTTAGTTTTGATCGCCTAACGGAGCTAGAGAAAATCTTTCCAAATTTTCCCACCACCAATGGGCCAAAGTTTTTATCTGATTTTTCATCACTCCCAGGAGATTACATGGCTCTGGATGGGGTTGGAAGTGTATGAATTATGATGCATAAGACATCGCAATTAGATGAGACAGACTGGGTGAACCAGTAGGGCCGTTCCTGTTTGCCATTTTTCATATGTTCGTAACCGAATATCCTTATTTGCCAGCAATAGTGAACCTATCACAAGTAGTATTACTGCTCTAAAACCATCCCACATGTTTCACTACGATCCCGGGAAGAAATTGCAGCAGGTTAGCAGTGGATTCCCACGTTGCCACTAATGTGCCAACTAGAGAAGAATTCAGTCTGAAAACTACCACATAAAAGCTACTAACAAAGAAACTAAACCAACTTTACTACAAGGTCAAAATAATGTAATCTTAGTGCTGCTTGCTGTTATTAATATGTAAATCATCCAGAATATTGTGGTGAGGTAGAAATACCCTACGAATTGTGACTTGCCATAATTTACTGTACAATTTGCACCATTAGTCTGACCCTCCTACTCCTCCCCACCCCCATAGTTCTCTGTCAGTTTCAGGAAATTGCTGTATTTGCATGTTAATTGCCAATTAATTTTGTCACAGAAATTTAGGACTGCTACTTAATAGCTTAAGTACCTTTTTAATGACAGTTCAGAAACAGAACAATTGGAACTGTGGTGTATTGATTCCATAGGTAGTAATTGTTTGAAATTTTTTTAAAATTATGTATTTTTTGTTAATTTCCTTTTTGTTGCTCTTTTGCTCTGTCTTGATTCAATCTTTATTTCCTTCCCTATTTTTTCTTTCTGTACCTGATTTGATTCTCATTCACTATAGTTCTTTCTTCGTCCCTGCCTTTCTTTTTCATTTCTTAAGTCTCATTGGTTCAGGAGTTAGACTGTCCTGCCACTTACTAAGGCCCCAGGTGGTCCTATTGCATTTGCCACACCGTTGTCTTTTCTCACCTCCAACAACTTGCAGTGCAAAACTTTTTCAAGCAGAAAGGTGACAGATAAATTCTCTAACTAATGGGGCATGCTAGGAGATGCCCCACTCCAGGAAAACCTGGGTTGTTAGAAATGTTAGCAGTTTACACAACAGAAATCTCTGCCAAACTAATTAAGTGTTGTAGGATGTTCAACTTGAAAAATAGTCACTGCCTGTGTAGTAGAAAAAAATGCCCATCAACTGCTTTCTGTTTATCCATAGATTTCTCATTTCCCAGGAAAACAATAGTCTGTTTGGAATTTGTCGTTGCATTCAAGTGCTTCAAATAACTTTTCCCTTGAGATCTTTGCCTTTTCAAAAAGAAAATTGGAATGTATGTGCAAATAAGGAATGTCCCTTGTCTATGCGATGCATAAATAAAGCAGTGTTTAGGTCAGAACATACAATTTATTGTGGGAGTAAACTTCTTAAAGTAGAAATGAATTATTTGAAAGGAACTTAAATGCTTCTTTCTTTGATATCATTTATCACTTTCAGTTCTTTGACTCTTTTCCCTGTTTTTATTTGTACATTTATTTTGGAAGCTGTAAGGGGTGAATTTCCTTGCAGTTTTCCCTAATTGTCTACTATAACTTTGGTGGAAGAGCCATGGAAATCTTAAATTTTCTGGAATTTCAAGGCTCTTTATCCAAAGTTATAGCAGATGGGTGGGAGAATCCCTGTGAAAATTCACCCCATAATCTTAATGATGCTAATGGTAAATCCATTAGATTAGGGAATTTTATGACACATATTTTGCATCTAGCCTAATACTTCCTTTAAATGTACAGCAAGGCCTGAAGTAAGGGGTTGCTAAGACAATTTCCAAGGGAGATTCTGACACAGACAGAGATGCACATATGATTACCAGTTTATGTTTTAAACATCCAGCTTAGGGTTCCAAAGATAGCTCAGTGGAGCTGTTGTTGGATCAGAAAGTCCAGAATTTGATCAGAGATTTTGAATTGGGGTAGTTGATCTCAACCAGGCCAGCAGATTGGGAACCACAACTGACTTCAATATCCTCATCTAAGGAGGGTAAAAATGATATGGTCGTTGCTTCTAACCGTTATCAAGTAACCACATTGGGAAAGATCTCGTGTAGTTGTTGCATGAGGATGGAATCAGGCTTGGGTGTGAATAGCCTGTTAACACTCACTGTCTAGGGTATTTACAAAGAATGTTCATTAGGGTGAGGTATTTTTAAAATACCATAATTGGCCTGAGAAGTCATGTATCAGGAAGAGGCAGAACCTTCAGGAGAGAATTTAAAAATGCTCCAGCTGAAGTGTTCATTATGATTGTTAAATTAGACCTCTTTTCATGTTTCTGTTTATTGTCAAATTTTTAAGTAGTTCATTTTCCAGAATTTCAGCATATGAAACCAGCCACAGTGCACACTGAGGTATCATTTATTCACACTGCATGAATA
This sequence comes from Cetorhinus maximus, assembly GCF_964194155.1. Lineage (NCBI taxonomy): Eukaryota > Metazoa > Chordata > Chondrichthyes > Lamniformes > Cetorhinidae > Cetorhinus > Cetorhinus maximus. The sequence continues at coordinate 59,215,668 of NC_135892.1, forward strand.
GTCATATACTTTCATCAAGGATTTCTGGATCTTGTTCAAAAGCAGAAACTCTAGCCATTGTGTTTCTTTACTTTTTTGCCTTCCCAAGAAATTGAATCCAATTGTTACATCCCAATCGTCACTTAGACTGAAATGCCTAACAAAGAATCCAGAACCCAGTTTTCATTCAAATAAAAGCAAAATACTTTGGATGCTGGAAAGCTTAAATAAAAGCAGAAAATGCTGAAAACACTCAGCAGGTCTGGCAGCCTCTCTGGGGCAAAATGTTTAGCTCAGTGGGTGGGTGCGCGCCCAGCCCGCTCAAGCGTAAAATGACATGCATTGATGTTGGGCGAGTGTCCTCACGTCAAAGCGCAGTCACGTGATATTTCGGTCGGCAGGCGCACGCCAGAGTTGGCAGCATGCGCACCGACAATTAAAGTGCCTGCTAAGGCCATTAACAAGGTAATTAAAAGACATTTTTCGCTACCTGTCCAACCTTACTGCTGGCGGGCAGGCGAAAAGGCCAAAGCGGCCTTTGCACTTTTTAGGAAACCTCATCCACGGGTGGGGTGAGGTTTCCTAAAGCAAATAAAAATAAAATAAAAGTTGTAAATTTAATTATTAACATGCCCTTGCTCATGTGACAGAGTCACATGAGGGGACATGTTTTATTACATTTTCAATCTTTTCTTTTACAACTCTTCATCTCCCTGAGGCAGTTGTGTGCCTCAGGGAGATTCTGAAGCACACACTTGCGCACATGCACCAAGTTCGCACTCGCCCTCCTCTCCCCACCCGCACAGGCAGCGCTGAGCGCTGCCACTCGCGTTTCACACTGGGCGGGCCTTAATTGGCCTGCCAGCGTGAAATCGCCTTCTGGCCTCGACTGTGGGCGGCTTCCCAACTGCCCTCGCCCACTCCCGCTGAGCCCGCCCAACAAGAGTTAAATTCTGCCCCTGGAGTGCAAAACAAGTTAGTGGGCTGAATTTTACCATCCCTGTGGAGATGGGCTGGGAGTCAGGAGGGCTCATAAAACAACAGCAGAAGGGAAGGCCAACTACTTTGCACCACCATGCAATATTCCCAGACGTGGGACTGGTAGCAGCTTGGTTGCTCGCCAACTGGAAGCGGGAGGCCAATTAATTCAGTTAACTGGCCAATTAACAGCACTTGACCATCAAAGGCCCTGTCAACCATGGTGTAGTGAGGGGGTTGGGGTTGCGGAGGACGAGGGCCCTGTTAACCAAGTTGTGTGTAGGTGGGGAGGGGTGCACCCTTGGTTGAAGAAAAAGGAAGATATCAGAAGTGCTACTATAGAAGGTTGCATCATCCAAACAGATGTGATGGGGTGGAAAAACTGGGAGAATGGAGTAGAGTCCTTCAGGAAGAAGGGTGCCCTCAACAGTGTCCATTCTCTTTCATACACTTCTACTGTCACCCTTTCCCCTGCCTCCCAGAATCACGATAGGGTATCCCTTGTCACCACCTTCCACCCCACCAGCCTCCATATTCAACAGATCATCCTCCACCATTTCTGCCACCTCCAACATGAAACCACCACCAAACATATCTTCCCCTCCCCTTTCAGCATATTGAAGGGACCATTCCGTGACATCCTCATCCACTCCTCAGTCATCCCCAATACTACTTTCCCTTTCCTACTATATTTTTCCATTGCTTTCTCCATGGCAATTCCTTAGCTAAACAGAGTTGACTTGCCAACCAATCAGCACCCCTTTTCTCCTATGGTATAAATTGTTGTGACCGTTTGAAATTTGGCATTCTTGCGCTTGTCCTGATGAGCGCAAGACAAAAAGTGTTGGCAAAATGTCTCTCTCAGCAATATTCAAGTTCTGTATTACCAAGCAACTGTTTGTATACTGTATTTGCTGCTCATAAAAGAGTCTCCTCTAGATTGAGAGGACAAAACACAGACTGGATGACTGCTTTGTGGAACACCTCTGTTCAGTCTACAAGCATAATCCTGAATTTCTTGTTTGCTATCATTTTAATTCTCCACGTTTCTCCCACTCTGGCTTTCCTGTCCTTGGTCTACTGCAGTGTTCCAATAAAGCTTGATAACAGCACCTCATCTTTCGACTGGGTACTTTACAACTTTCTCGATGCAACACTGAATTCAACAACTTTAGATCCTAACCCCTGCCCCCATTTTGTTTCATGTTTTTTGCTGGTTTGATTTTTTTCTCGTGTTTCTTCCTTAATTTCTTTACTTTGTGTTTGGATGGCAGCTATCCTGCCATTTACACCTCCTCTAGACATATCTTTTGTTTCTTTATTTGTCCCTTTGGCTTTGTACCATGAAATCTTTTGTTGTTTTATTTGTCATGCCCTCCAACCTATTACAGGCCATTCCTCTTGTTCTTGTTCCCACCCTCCCTCCTTTCACTTGCTCAAAACCTATTACATTTCTAACCTTTCTCAGTTCTGATGGAAGGTCACAGACCTGGAACTTTAGCTGTGTTTTTCTCTCTCCATAGATGCTGCCAGACCAGCTGAATGTTTCCAGCATTTTCTATTATCCCCAGTTTTATCTCCATGAAGGGAATTGTGTGGCTAGGGGCCAAGTCAAATAGCAAACCATAATGCAGCATAATGTCAGGAGATTTTAATTCAGTCCACCACCTGAAACCAATGGGAAGTGCAAGTTAGATGGCGGACTGCAGTGAGGTACTGGGCAGCAGATACCGCAGCCGTGGACCTGAAGGAACAATCCCCAGTACTTGGGTAAGTGTTTGGAAGGGATGTCGGGAAGGCACTGCAGTTGAGGAAGAAAGCCTTCGGTTGCCAGGTCCAAGGTTTTCTTGACTGGCCAGGTGAAAATTCCTGTTCCTCCTGGCCCATAAGAAAACTAATAAAATAAAATTAGGCTACCTTTCTGGGTCACTACTCTCCCCTGTGCAGGCCTCAGGATAAAATGCAGTTGGGCCCCGAGAACTTGATTGGAGCCTGATCTGCAATATTTCAAGAAGGATCCTGCTGTCTTATGGCAGCCGGCGATCTCATCTGTTCAGAAGAGCAGGATAAAATTACAACCTGTGGAAGGCGACAGGATTGGAGCAGGTAAATCATTGGAGTTATTTTAACAGCCTGTCCCATTTCTGTCAGATGGGCAAGGTTAAAATAGGCCCTCAGGGTTGATAGCTGGGACCTCCGATCTGTATTGATCAGCTGCATATTGTGTTTTGCATTTAATCACACCAATTGGGGTATTTTCTCACATGAGCTTATTTCCTCTTATCTCCATTTGACTGCGCTGTCAGAAAAATACATTCTGGGTAGATGAGAAATAAGTGACCTTGCTCCTGAAGGAATATACTTTCTCTCATCAGCAGGAAAGAACAGTTTAATTATTTATCAATTGCCGGGTCCTTCATCCATAAATCTGCCTCAGTAGTGCTTAGATAATGATTACTGCTGTACAACAATTACTGTAACACAGGCTTACATTTATATCAACATCTCAAATCTCCGAACATAACTTGTAATAATCTCAACTGCTTCAAAGATCCTTCTGCTATTATTTGGTGACTGAAACTGCTTTCACACAGGTTTAAAATCAGGTTTAAAAAAATTTTGCTTGTTCCTTTTACTTGTTGCAAAAGTAAGAAACATTTTCTGTTACAGGATGCCTACATAAGGAAAACATTTATCAATATAATCCCTTATGGTTGCTGCTGATTGTTTTCACCTTTTTTTAATCCTAGAAAATAGGCTGGAAAATCAAGAATAGATTTAAAATGTATTGTACGCATAATATTCATAATCCTAGTTTCTTGATGCCACATGTTTAAAAATCACTGCAACTACTGGAGGCATCTGGAAGATGTTAGATCTGGCAGTGATTTTTGGGAGAAGAAGAGGAGCATGGGAGAAAGAAGACTGTGAGGATTGTAAACCTTCATTCACCCTGTCCCCACCCTTAGATGTTTTACATGTTTCTTAAAAGGTGGTTTCTCAGATCTTAGTTGCACATGCAGTTTTTGTGAGATATTCACTACATGCATTAAACAATTAAGAAAATTACCCTGCCCTCCCAGTTTGGTGCAGGAAAACCTATTTGTGGCAACCTGCCTTCACTTCTAAAAGGCCAGATTGCTGTGTTCCTGTCTATAGAACAGGAACTGGAATTGAGTGCTTTAAAGCTTATATTGTACATAACTGTAATTTTAGTGAGAGAGTGCAGTAAGCACTTTAAAGAAAATGAAGTTGGCTTAAGGAGACTGGCTCAGAATGCAGCAATTTTACTTTTCTTGAAACAGAGTAGGTTAAGCAGCAGAGAGGAGGGAGGAAGAATCAGCCCTTTGAACAGGAATGGGAGATCGCACTCTCTTTTTGAATGGATCACACAAGTACAGAAAAAGGCAACAAGGAACGAGAGCAGAGAGAGGAAGCAAAGGTGAGAAGCTCAATCTTCAAAGGCCTCAGGCCAGTGGCACTATAGAAACAATACCACTGAAGCTCACACTCACAGTTTGGCAGCTGGTAGAATCAGACATGAACTAAGTCCTGTGAAAAGAATTAGTCAATCCGAGCTAAGTATAAAAGCTAGGGTTAAAAATAGGAAGCTTAAGTATGACAGAAATGCCTTACAGATAGGTGTGATGAAAGTCATGTGATGGAAAAGAACAAAACATAGAAGTGTTATATTTACAGGAAGTGTGAATGCACCAATGCATAAGACTTAAAATATTTAGGAAAGTTTTACAAAAGGAAATTCAGCGATTCTGTGATCCCAGTATCAAACCTTGCTGAATGGAAAGAGAGTTTAGTGTTAATTTGTCCATATCTGATCATCATTACCTTTGAGTGAGGTTCCCACCTAGAAACTCAAGATTGTTGCAATTGCCCCTTGTTTTTGTGATTTTTAAAAAAAGCTCCTTAATTATTATTTTTCTTAAAAATGAATGTCTGTGTAGTGGAAACAGCAGAGCTATATTATTAAGCATAACAGGGGTGAAGGATGTATGTCAAACCTGTGCAGTTTACATAACATTTACAAAACAGAAACAGACCATTCAGTCCAACAGGTCCATGCCAATGTCTATGCTACACATCTCAGAATGGAATCAAGGGACGACAATAATTTGTAGAGCACCTCCATTTTGAGCAACTAATTTATCCTTACTGTTACAAGAATTGCATATTTAAAATATTGTCTCCACTTCATAATTTCACATCAGTAATGTGTTAGAAATACTATGGATAAAATGTAGCAGGCATCAGTTACAACCATGCTCCTTCAGAGAAGCAAACAATATTTAATGGTTTACTTCTTTAATTCTATTAATTGGTAGTTAATTACAAAACAAGTAACTTCACTGAATAACATGAGTTCTAAAGTCGAGTGTCTTAGGACGACAGGTACATGAATTGTATAAAAATTTAGTTCAATTGGAAACTTCCTTATTTTCCCAAATATACAAGTTTCTTCCTTGTGGTACTGCAAATATTTTAAGCAAAAAACAATTGTATGGAGGATGAATGATCAGGATAAAGCCTTCCAGTTATGTTCTTACTGTATCCCTAAAAAATACCTCAGCACATTATTTCAAACTAATTTCAAAAAATTCCAACTCTTGCTGGTTGACTTCTTGACTGCTGCTGATTATGATTGAACATGAATGTTGATGGTCTGATGTTCAGCTTCAGTGCCCCAGTATGTCTTCTGTCCCATGAGGTGCAATGAAATGTCCCTCATCCGGAAACTGTCTTCTTATAGAGCAGCATAGAGGGGAATGGGTCTCGGTTGTTTTTTTTATATTTGTTCACGGGATGTGGGCGTCACTGGCTAGACCAGCATTTGTTGTCCACCCCTAATTGCCCTTTAGAAGGTGGTGGTGAGCTATCTTCTTGAACCGCTGCAGTCCATGTGGTCTAGTTACACCCACAGTACTGTTAGGAAAAGAGTTCCAGGATTTTGACCTAGTGACAGTGAAGGAGTGATGATATAGTTCCAAGTCAGGGTGGTGTGTGCCTTGGAGGGAAATTGCAGATGGTGGTGTTCCCATGCATCTGCTGCCCTTATCCTTCTTGTTGGTAGAGGTCACGGTTTGGAAGGTGCTGTTGTGTAAGTATATTGAGGCTTCTGTAATGTGCAGGTATTACTTGATACAAAGTTAGATCTCCTATGATCTGAGGGAGGTGGGGTTAGATATGTTTATCGCTTCTTCTGTATGCTTTTTATCATATGGCAGTAAGGCAGGAGATTTTTTGGGTATTGGGAGAGTTATTGAATTCCCTGGGGTGTTGAAAGGGTCTGGAATATTCTTGAAGAATTTTGAGTCTAGTGAGATAGGTCATCCGTTTCTTGAAGCCTCAGTTGTAGGGTGCAAGCCTATTGTTATCTAAAGCTTTATATTTCTGTAGGAGTTCTAGAGCACTTCAGCAAGGTCTGGTGTAACTGTCCCTGGCAACATAGTTCAGACTGGGTCATGGCCAACACTAGCTCCATTATTTGAAAGTTAACAACAAAGAATCTGGAGAGATGCAGGTCTGTGGCCATGGGCAGTGTTCTCTACATTTTCTATAATCAGGAATGCTCTATCATTTAGACCCAAGTAGAACCAGACAGTCTCCTGGATAAAAGTAATTAGTCCATGTCCAGACCGTCAGGGCTATCCAAGATACAGATATTATTGCATCATCCCTGGTCCTTGAGGTCATTTTTTTGTTTATTCTATGGTCCCTTTCCAATAGGAATGTCTTTGTGATTTAAACTGGTGTGACTATCTGGTCACATTCCAGGAGTTTTATTCAGTGTTCTACCCCAAAATTTACAAGCTGATTTGATCCTGCTCCAAGGTATGCTGTCTTAGATGGCTGAGTGTCTATTCTTTCAGTGGTCAGGAAGTTAGAGCCCATGCCACAGTCACTTCTGACATGAGCATCCAAAATTAAAAACAATGATCAGCCATTCTGTCAAAGAGGTTGGTGGTGTGCTCCAAGATTCTAGATCTATAAGGGAGAGAGGCACAATTAGGCACTCAGCTCGTACAACCTGAACTGTTGCAATTACAGGTCTACAGCTCATTTTGTTGCCAGTCACAAAGCTGCCAGCATCTTGACAGCTGAGAACATTTAAGGGCTAGCACTCGTCATTCCATAATTAGCTGCAGTAGCAGCTCAGAAACAGAGGGATCAGCAGATCCTGCTAACCAATCCATTGTCAACAAGTGTGAAGTGAGGATTTCATAGTCAATTGTTACCTAACTGCAAATCATTTGGTGGAGGCTGGGTGGTAATTTTTCAGTGGAGCCCTTTGGATTGAAGAATTGAGAGAGGGTTTGAGCTAGGGAAGTGGGGGATGGCCAGAGTTTGGGGAAGGTATTTCTTGCCTTTTGAGATGGAAGGAATGCTGGAGAGGGGAGGGTTCTGTGTTTTTGTCTATGATTCATTGGGTTACCTGGACCAATTTTGGGGAGAAATCAACATCCAGCTCAGAATTCTCAATCTAGACAGCTTAATGAGCCATGATGTCATAGATCCTTCCTCACATTTTAAAAAGCTTTTGCCTTTGAAAAATCTCATAAAAAATGCTCAGAAAAGCACTGATTTAACATAAAAATACCAGCAGAGATATTTCACTTTGGATCTGAATACAATGTTGAGAGGCCAAAGCTGAACATTGAAGTATAGTATGTGAATTCATGAAGCATGCAATTCTCAACCAGATAAACTATTATCATGTACAATTTGACACTATAACATGTTTCATGGTCTGTTTGGCAAATTTTCACTCTTGTGGTATATGACAAAAAACTAAACTGCAAACTAGTTTCCCATTCAGCTAAGTAAAATTGCTCACCACACTGTATACAATGGTAAAATATTTGTGTGTTATAATGGCTATTGTCTCTGCCACTTTTTACAAATACAAGATTCAATATAGCTGTCTTTGATAAATCTCAAAATACATGGGCAGAATCTTACCTATGTCGGCCGGGCTGGGCGGGAGCAGGCACGGAGCCGATTGGCTGCGCACCCCGTTTTACACGGGCAGGCCAATTAAGGCCCACCCAGCGTAATACGTGTTCCGCAGTGCTCAGTGCTACCCGTGTGGGCAGGGGGAGGAGGGAGAGTCGGGGCCTGCGTTCTTACGCGCACGCGCGCTAAGGAGCACAGCAATCTCCCTGAGGCATAAAGCTGCCTCAGGGAGATTGAATAGACAATAAAAAATTTTTAAATTCAAGTACAAAATTATTTAAACATGTCCCCTCATATGACAGTGTCACATGAGCTGGGACATGTTTGTCAAGTTTACCAAACTTATTTATTTTATAAAACCTTCAGGAAACATCATCCCGCCCATGGATGAGGTTTCCTGGAAAACGTGAAGGCCGCTTGGGCTCTTCGCCTGCCCGCCAACCTTAAGGTTGGATGGGCAGCGTTGTTAATGAGGCAAATTACTTTCTTAATGGCCTTTGACAGTTCGGTGGGCGCGTAGCCGCCTCTGGCGTGCACCCACCGAACACAATATCGAAATGACATGCGATGAAGTCGGGACGCATGACCGATGTCATCTCACATCATTTAACTTGTCGGCGTGTCGGGCCCGCCCCCACACACCAACGGCAATATTCTGGCCCAAGAGTCTTCCACAAATTGCAAAGCTCTCATAAAGGTCTGGATTTTCACTGAGGCAGAATGACTTGGGAGCCCTTTAAAAATGGAGGGCTGGTCTCGTTTCCAGGATTCCCAACCCCATTCTAGGGCTGTCTGACTTTCGGGAGTGCCTTTAAAGCAGTGGTGGCAACCTGCAACCCACATGTGGCCCATCAGGTTTCAGAGTGCAGCCCGTGAGACATTTTGTTGACTGTTGCCCATGCACGGGGTTGCCAGATTCCGTTGGTTTCCAAAAGTCTGCACTGCAAGCTAATAAAAGTGTCAATCACCCAGGCCCCTTAAAGTCTCCGAAGGCACGAACCACAAACCCTTAACTTGTGTAAACAAACATTGTGAAATAGACAGCAAAGCTAGAGCTGTCAAGCACACAATGCTTTCTCTGGGGAGCAGGTGTTCTAGTATTCAAATAGCTGCCTGGGCTCTTAGCCAAGCATACATAAGGAGGCTTCCTCCTCCTTAGATGGTCTCCAAATACTTGGTGGCAAGAGCTGAGCCCTCATGATAACTAGGTTATGGTGTACACAGCATATAATAACGAACTTGGACATACACTCTAACAAGTACTGGGGGCAGTCCCTGAGTGGTATAGACAATAGAACCGTTGCTTCAGGGTGCAGGTGGTTTGCTCCACGATATTCCTTGTTGCTGCTTGGCTCTCATTATTGGTGGTCTGGCCTTGGGTTGTTGGGTGGCAGAGGGGACTCATTAGTCAGGTGTAGTCCCATGTTCACTGCTGGATTTTTAGATTAATTGGAAGTACAAAGAACTGTCAAAAGATTCCTGAAAGCCTAAAAGGTATCAAAGGTCATCATTTATCTTCCTCAAAGAAAGCAGGCAGGATGATCCCTTTCTAAATCCATGCCAGCTGTTTCTTATTTAATTGTTGCTATGCAGATAGTCCTCCAGTTAAGAATAACTTCCATTATTTTAATTGTTATTGATTTTAGGTAGCAGGGCTTTTAGTTTTATGGTTCCAATTTACCTGATATTTTGTGGTCTCATTCTAGTCCTATAGAACTTTGCCAATGATTCTTTCATGACAATAGTCAGTTTCCTACACATTTTCTCCCTCGTCTTCTCCAGCGTCCTAAGATACATGTCACCTGGCCCTTGGGATTTGTTGTGTTACGTCTTCCGAACTGATCAAATACTACACTGACCAAACTTAGATTATAAATGAATACTGCCACAAAATATTAATCAAATATTTCAATTTTTTCAAATTTCAAAGCCACTTTTATCATTTAGAGCTCTGACTTTTTCTCTGGCAGCAATGATACTGGAAAAACATTTTAGCATTCTGTTCAATATATTACCCAAAGTATTTTCTGGAGTTAAAAAACAAGAATAAAACTTAAGCCTGCAATCTGTAACAAAAACAGAAAATGCTGGAAACATTCAGCAGGTCAAGTAGCATCAATGGAAAAAACAGATGACAATGTTTTGGGTGTGGACCCTTCAACCAAGCAAAGGGTCAACACCCAAAATGTTAATTCATTTATTCTCTCCAAAAATGCTGTTTGAACTGTTGAATGTTTCCAGCATTTTCTGTTTTTGTTCATTTCTAAAGCCTTCATTTCCATGTTTCAGCAAATCTCTTCACTCCAACCAGAATTTTCTCTTCCTTTTTCCTTAATAACATTTGAAATAATTGTTTTTGTTCTTTTTAATATTCATTGTAATTGATTTATTCATCAGTTTTGGAGACTTTGTACATTTATTTTTCATGGGCATAAGGCCATAAGACATAGGAGCAGAAGTAGGCCATTCGGCCCATCGAGCCTGCTCCACCATTCAGTGAGATCATGGCTGATCTGATAATCTTCATTTCCACTTTCCTGCCTTTTCCCCATAACCCTTGATTGCCTTACTAATTAAAAATCTGTCTATCTCAGCCTTGAATATACTTAATGACCCAGCCTCTACAGCCCTCTGCGGTAGAGAATTCCACAAATTCATTACCCTCTGAGAAAATAAATTCCTTCTCATCTCTGTCTTAAATGGGCAATCCCTTACTCTGAGATTATGCCCTCTGGTCCTAGACCCTCCCACAAAGGGAAACAACCTTTCAGCATCTACCCTGTCAAGCCCCCTAAGAATCTTATATGTTTCAATAAGGTCACCTCTAATTCTTCTAAACTCCAACGAGTACAGGCCCAGTCTACTCAACCTCCCATAAGAAAATCTCTCCATACCCGGGATTAATCTAGTGAACCTTCTCTGAACTGCCTCCAATGCCAGTATATCTTTCCTTAGATAAGGAGACCAAAGCTGTTCACAGTATTCTAGGTGTGGTCTAACTAGTGCCTTGTGTAGTTTTAGCAAGACTTCTCTATCTTTATACTCCATTCCCTTTGAAATAAAGACCAACGTTGCATTTGCCTTACTCTCTGTCTTCTATTAGTTAGTCAATCCCCTATCCATGCTAATATACTACCCCTAACACTATGGGATCTTATCTTATTAAGTAGCCTTATGTGCTACCTTATCGAATGCCTTTTGGAAATCCAAATATATTACATCTTCTGGTTTCCCTTTATCTATCCTGCTTGTTACCTCCTCAAACAATTCTAATAAATTTGACAGGCATGGTTTCCCCTTCATGAAGCCATGCTGACTCTGCTTGATTATATTACGTGTTTCTAAATGCTCTGCTATTACATCCTTAATAATAGACTCTAACATTTTCCCAATGACAGATCTTAAGCTAACTGGCCTATAGTTACCTGTTTTTTGTCTCCCTCCCTTTTTGAATAAGGGTTTTACATTGGCAGTTTTCCAATCCTCCTGGACTTTACCAGAATCTAAGGATTCTTGGAAGATTACTACCAATGCATCCGCTATCTCTGTAGCTACTTCCTTTAATATCCTAGGATGCAGGGGATTTATCAGCCTTTAGCCCCATTAGTTTCCCTAGTATTTCTTTTGTCTCTAGTGATAGTTATTGTATTTATTTCCTCCCGCCTGCCTTTTGTCCCGTGATTATTTAGTGTTTTTGGAACGCTACTAGTGTCTTCTACCGTGAAGACTGATGCAAAGTATTTATTCAACTCCTCTGCCATTTCCTGGTTCCCCATTATTATTTCCCCAGCCTCATTCTCTAAGGGGCCTATGTTCACTTTGGCCTCTCTCTTCCTTTTTATATATTTAAAGAAGCTCTTACTGGCCGTTTTAATATTACTTGCTAGTTTACCCTCAGAGTTTATTTTCTCCCTCTGTTTTTTTTTGGTCATCTTTTGTTGGTTTTTAAAACTTTCCCAATCCTCTGGTTTACCACTAATCTTTGCCACATTGTATGTTTTTTCTTTCAATTTAATACTCTCCTTAACTTCCTTGGTTAACAATGGTTGGTTTATTACTTTCCTAGAATCCTTCTTCCACACTGGGACATATCTTTGTTGTGATTCTTGAACTATTTTCTTAAACAGTCCTCACGGTAGAAGACATTAGCCAGGATTTTCCTGTTGACGATTTGGGGGCGGGGCTCGCTCGCCGACGGGAAAATGACGCGGGATGACATCGGGAGGAACCCCCGACGTCATCTCGGTCCCTTTAAATTTTCAGTAAGGCAGGCGGACAGCGAAATCAGCTGTCCACCTGCTGACCTGTCAATGGCCAATTAAGGCCATTGACAGGCTAATTAAGATTGTTAAAGACCCTGCCCGTCCAACCTTAAGGCTGGCGGGCAGGCCAGGAGCCGCAGCGGGCTACTGATAATACATGAAACTTCATCCACTGGTGGGATGAGGTTTCATGTCCGTTTTTAAAAAGTTTCATAAAGTTTATGTGTTTCTTATTAACATGTCCCAACTCCTGAGACAGCACTTGGGGCAGAATTTTGCCCTTGGTGGGAATGTGGGCCCCACTGGCTCGGCAGTGGGCAGGCAGCCGAACTCCGCTGCCGAAATGGGGACCGCTGCCATTTTGAGTGGGTGGGCCAATTAAGGCCCGCCTAGCGGCCTGCCTGACGGGAAGCGTTATGGAGGGATTCCTCATCTGTCAAAGTGCGTGCGAAAGAGTGCACTGCTCCCTGAGACCAAATGCTGTCTCAGGGAGATTACTGACAGGTAAAAAAACTCCAAAAAATAGAAAAATATTAAAATTATTAACATGTCCCCTCATGTGACAATGTTACACAAGATGTGACATGTTAGTAAGAAACACAAACTTTATGAAACTTTTTAAAAACGGACATGAAACCTCATCCTGCGGGCCCCATTTTGGCGGCGGAGTTCCGCTGCCCACCCGCCGCCGAGCCGGTGGGGCCCACCCGCCCATCAAGGGCAAAATTCTGCTCACTGATAACATTCCAAAAATACTAAATCACAGGACAAAAGGGGCGGGGGGGGGAGGAAATAAATACAATAACTATCACTAGAGGAAAAATAAATACTAGGGAAACTAATGGGGCTAAAGGCTGATAAATTCCCTGGATCTGATGGGTTGCATCCTAGGAAGTAGCCACAGAGATAGTGGATGCACTGGTAGTAATCTTCCAAGAATCCTTAGATTCTGGTAAAGTCCCAGAAGATTGGAAAACTGCCAATGTAACACCCTTATTCAAAAAGGGAGGGAGACAAAAAACAAGTCAGTTAGCTTAAGATTTGTCATTGGGAAAATGTTAGCGTTTATTATAAAGGATGTAATAGCAGAGCATTTAGAAATACGTAATATAATCAAGCAGAGTCAGCATGGCTTCATGAAGGGGAAATCATGCCTGACAAATTTATTAGAATTGTTTGAGGAGGTAACAAGCAGGATAGATAAAGGGAAACCAGAAGATGTTATATATTTGGATTTCCAAAAGGCGTTTGATAAGATATTGCACATTAGGCTACTTAATCCGTTTATCAACCGTCTGTTCTGCTAAACTCCTTTCCCAGTCCACTCCAGTCCACTCTGCCCTAATTCCTTTGTAATTACCCTTATTTAAGTTTAGCACAGTTGTTTCCGGCCCAGGTTTCTCACCCTCAAACTGAATGTTAAATTCTACCATATTATGGTCACTGTTTCCTAGGGGATCATTGACTCTGAGATCATTTATTAAACCTGCCTCATACACATTACCAGATTCAAAATAGCTTAATCACTGGTTGGATCTACAACATATTGTTCTAAGAAAATGTCCCGAATACACTCTGTGAATTCTTGCTCGTGGCTACCTCTGCCAATTTGATTTTCCCAATCTACAAGAAGATTAAAGTCACCCATGATTAATGTACTGCCTTTTTTACATGCCCTCATTATTTCCTGATTTATTATCTGTCCTGCAGTCTAGCTACTGTTAGGCGGCCTATAGACTACTCCCACCAATGTTTTATTTCCCTTGTTATTTCTTAACAAGCTATTTTTAAGAAAAAGAGAGAAAAGACTAGAGACCTAAACACAAACTAAAGACCTTACTTTTGCTTTAAAGACTAGAAATACTCGCCAATCCTGCTCACCAATCAGCTGCTTTCTCTGCACTCGCGTCACATTGTGATTCGTGACGTCACTCCGCCACTGGTCTCACTGCAGGTAGGCCTCTCGATCCATGCCTTTTATCCTCTCCCGCTCAAAATATACTATTTTGAGCCTTAGGAATAGAACAAACCTTCATCACTTACCAGACGCTCACCAATTAACCAGCTTCTTCTCCTGTAGCAGAGCAAGAATAAATTCCTGGAGGCTGAAGAAGTTTAGGCAAAAGCAACCAAACACCTCTTTCCCTCCCTCCACTTAACTCCCTGAAGCGCTCTACTCCAGCACTCTATTGTAAGTCGCACTCAAGTGCTGAGTCACACTAAGTTGGCTACTTATATATACTCCTAACACAAAAGACCTATCTGAGTCACTTAATGAGGATCCAGTTTCAGCTGGTTCTTAATTAAGCTGCTCTTTCACTGGAACCTTTGAAAAAACCCTGCTTAAGGCTGGCAACTATAGAATTAAAACTGTAGATTTCAGTTTAATGCCAACTACAAACTAAATTAGGTTTGTACAAAATAAAAATTTAGACTTTCTTACATTTAAGATCATATATTTTTACATTCTGGGGGATCACTCATTCTGCTGCTCTATGTCCAGCCCCTTTTGAGTTTTTCTTTTCCAAATATTTATCCATATCCTTTTTTAAAGTCATGATAGAGTCTGCCTCACCATTGTTTCTAGAAGGACAATCCATGTCCCAATAATTCCCTACATAGATATTGATTCTCCTTACTTCTTCAGCTTTGTCTTGATGGTGATCTTAAATTTGTGTCCTCGGCTTCCTGACTGTCTCACAATGGAAATAGATCTTTTTCTGATTTACATTATCAAAGCCCCTTCTTGGATGCCAGAGACAAACCTGGAGCTCTTGACTCTGTGTCATGTATGAGAAGTCTGAATACCGAGTCTATAGCATATAGATTTATCAGAGAAAATTCTACTCTCGCACAGCACACATGATGATACGAAGGCTATGGGATACTTCATCCATGACGTTCCCTTTTGGTTTACGCTAACTTACCTCAGCTCATTGTTCCCGAGAGTGGGTTTCATACCAAAGATGACCATACATAACAACAACTTGCATTTATATAGTGCTCTTAATGTAATAAAATAACTCATTGCGAATTTACAGAAAAGATAAATAAAGGGATGACCCTTAACTCTAAAAATGGATCGGCTGGGATCATGTCATAGGTTAAAATGTAAAAAAATCTGGAACAGGGATCGAACCCATCTACTTCCAGCTTTAACATAGGCAGGATGAGGGGCAAATGACAAACCTGCTTGTGGAAACCAGGTTAGTAATTCTAATATTATAATGAGGCTCCATGCTTTCGTTTTAACAGTCATTCTATTTTTACGACAGAATCACAGAATTGTTACAGCACAGAATGAGGCCATTTGACCCATTGTGTCTGCACCGGCTCTCCAAAAGTACAATTCACCTCGTGCCATTCTCCCACGTTCTCCCCATAACCCTGTACATTCTTCCTCTTCACATAACAGTCTAATTCCCTTGAATTATTTGAAACATTTGAATGTCTCAATTAAACCTGCCTCTAACACATTCTCAGGCAGTGCATTCCAGACTGTAGCCACTGTGTGAAAAAGTTTTTCCTTATGTCACTTATGCTTCTTTTACAAATTACTTTAAACCTGTGATCTCTTGTTCTCGATCCTTTCACGAGTGGGAACAATTTTTCCCTTTCTACTCTGTCCAGACTCCTCATGATCTTGAAACCTTTATGAAATTTCTTCTCAGCCTTCTCCAAGGAAGACAGTCCTGTAAACTTCTCCAATCTATCTACATACCTGATGTTCCTCTTCCCGGGAACCATTTTCGTGCAACTCTTCTGTACTCTCTCTAATGCCTCCACATCCTTCCTAAAGTGTGGCACCCAGAACTGGATGCAATACTCCAGCTGAGGCCAAACCAGTGGCCTATACAAGTTCAACATAATCTCCTTGCTCTTGTTCTCAATGACCCTATTAATAAAGCCTAGGATATTGTACACTTTATTAACTGCTCTCTCAACCTGACCTGCCACCTTCAATAACTTATGTACATATACACCCAGGTCCCTCTGCTCCTGCACCCCTTTAAAGTTGTACCCTTCATTTTATATTATCTCTCCATGTTCTTCCTACCAAAATGAATCACTTCATTGAACTTCATCCACCACCTGTTTGCCCATTCCACTTATTTGTCTATTTTCTTTTGAAGTTCTACACCATCCTCCTCACAGTTCACAATGCTTCCAAGTTTCATATCATCCACAAATTTTGTAATTGTGGGCCCTGTACACTAAGATCTAATATTTTTCTTAGGCTCTGGGAATCTTGGCAACTTAAAGGAGGCAATGGAGGCTGAATTCATGAAGCAAATGGAAGAAAAGATAAAACTCACATTTATATAGCACCTTTCATGATCACTGGATTCCTCAAAGCCCTTTGTAGCCAATTAATTACTTTCAAATCTTTTGCAATGTAGGAAACGAGGTTTCCAATTTTGCACACAGCAGCAATGTGATAATGACCAGATAAGTACTGAGGGATAAATATTGGCAGGCCATTGAGGATAAGTCCCCTGCTCTTCTTTGAAATAGTGCCAGGGGATCCTTTATGTCCACCTGAGAGGGCACATGGGGCCTCAATTTAACTTCTCACCCGAAAAACAGAACCTTTGTCAGTGCAATGTTCTTTCAGTAGAGCATCAGCCTTGAGTTTTGTGTTCACGTCCTGGAGTAGGATTTGAATACATAACCTTCAGACGCTGGGGCAACAGTGCTGCCAACTGATCCACAGCTGATACACAGCCTTTACAGGAATATTTGTGGCCAGTATGGGCAGGAGTGTTCCCTGCAGGTCCAACAAGCAACCAAGTAAACCCCCTTCTCAGGATCTGTTAACTCCACCATGAGCACCATCAGATGCCGTGACCACCATTGCACCAATCCCCACCACCTGCATGGGACCCTCCTGACTACTGTCCAACTCTCTCCCCGCGATCAGGACCCCTATCACCCTGGGCAACTCCCCAGTACACCTTCATGCTCTCGTAGACTTGGACGCTGTGATGCAGTCCTCCAACCCAATCAGGTTGTCTGTAGGTGAGAATCCCACAGGAAAAAAATTAAAGCAGCCTGCAGTTACATTCTCTGGACATTCAGGAAACCTGCGCTTCCGGGTTTTTGATGTCACAGCAGCATCCACCGTATCAACACCTCTACACCACTGCCCCCAACACTCTACAACCCCCACTTCTTTCCCCCCAACCCCCTGCCCTGGGCAGAGCTCATATCCAGGCCAATCTCCAGGCCTTTGTGATCAAACAGGTAAATGTATCTATTAGAAGGTGTTACGAGATCCAAACTTACCTTATCGGCAAGTGAGGGCTGGGAACTCCAAGTCCTGACAGGCCTCAGGAGTATCCATGCATACACTGACCAGGAGCCGGCAGCGCATGTGCAATCTGGTGTTTTGTAGGACAAGGACGGACCCAAATATGCCTGCATGAAAACAAAATGCTGTGAAAACTCCGATCATGTGACTGGGAGCAGAGCACCATAATTGAAAAGAGTCCCAGATGGGGGACAAGTAGAAAGAGAGAGGAGCAGAGAAAAAGGCTCCAAGCAGAAAAATGGATGTGGTTGGTGGGCTCTAGGTAATGTGGGCTTGGGATAAGCCTTGAAGATCTAAGAAGGCAGCAGCAGGTTGGTGAATGCATGCTGTGGGCCATTGGAGTGAAGGTACCCCTTGGAGCAGTAGTATTCTGCTCAGCACGGCCGAAGAGCTGAAGTTTTCTTTTATTCATTCACAGGATGTGGGCTTCGTTGGCTGGGCCAGCATTTATTGCCCATCCCTAGTTGCCCTTGAGAAGGTGGTGGTGAGCTGCCTTCTTGAACCGCTGCAGTCCATGTGGTGTAGGTACACCCACAGTGCTGTTAGGGAGTTCCTGAGTTTGACCCAGCGATAGTGAAGGAACAACGATATATTTCCAAGTCAGGATGGTGAGTTAATTGGAGGCAAACCTCCAGGTGGTGGTGTTCCCATCTATCTGCTGCCCTTGTCCTTCTAGATGGTAGTGGTCATGGGTTTGGAAGGTGCTGTCTAAGGAACCTTGATGAATTCCTGCAGTGCAACTTGTAGATGGTACACACTGCTGCTACTGTGCGTCAGTGGTGGAGGGAGTGAATGTTTGTGGATGTGGTGCAAATCAAGCGGGCTTCTTTGTCCTGGACAGTGTCCAACTTCTTCAGTGTCATGGGAGCTGCACTCATCCAGACAAGTGGGGAGTATTCCATCACACTCCTGACTTGTCGATGGAGGACAGGCTTTGGGGAGTCAGGAGGTGAGTTACTCGCTGCAGGATTCCTCGACTCTGACCTGCTCTTGTAGCCACAGTATTTATATGGCTAGTCCAGTTCAGTTTCTGGTCAATGGTAACCCCCAGGATGTTGATAGTGGGGGATTCAGTGATGGTAATGCCATTGAACCTGGCTTGATGCTAATGGTAGAGTGGGGGGTATGCTGGGCCATGAGATTACAGATTGTGTTCGAGCACAATTCTGCTGCTGCAGATGCCCCTCAGCACCTCATGGATGCCCAGCCTTGAGTTGCTAGATCTGTTTGAAACATTTAGCACGATGGTAGTGCCACACAACACAATAGAGGGAATCCTCAATGTGACAGCAGGACTTTGTCTCCACAATGACTGTGCGGTGGTCAATCCTACCAATACTGTCATGGACAGATGCATCTGTGGCAGGCAGGTTGGTGAGGATGAGGTCAAGTATGTTTTTCCCTCACCACCTACCGCAAACCCAGTCTAACAGCTATGTCAATTAGGACTCAGCCAGTAGTGGTGTAACCGAGCCACTCTTGGTGATGGACATTGAAGTCCCCCACCCAGACTACATTCTGTGCCCTTGCCACCCTCAGTGCTTCCTCCAAGTGACATTCAACATGGAGGAGCACTGATTCATCAGCTGAGGGAGGGCAGTACAGGATAATCAGCAGGAGGTTTCCTTGCCCATGTTTGGCCTGATGCCATGAGGCCCAGAGTCGATGTTGAGGACTCACAGGGCAACTTCCTCCTGACTGTATACCACTGTGCCACCACCTCTGCTGGGTCTGTCCTGCCAGTGGGACAAGACATACCCAGGGATGGTGATGGTGAAGTCACTAGCCTCCAGCTGTTAGTAAGGAGGACTTTGCAGGGTCAACAGGGCTGCAATTGCTGTTGTTATTTCTGGTGTCTACATTGATGTCAGGTGGTCCATCCAGTTTCATTCCTTTTTTGATTCTTTGTAGCAGTTTGTTACAACTGAGTGGCTTGTTAGAGTCAACCACACTGCTGTGGGTCTGGAGTCACATGTAGGCCAGATTTCCTTCCCTAAAGGGCATTAGTGAACCAGATGTGTTTTTACAACTCATGGTTATCATTAGACGTTTAATTCAAGATTTTTATTGAATTCAAATTCTACCATCTGCCATGGCAGGATTTGAACCCAGGTCCCCAGAGTATTACCCTGGGTCTCGGGATTACTACTCCAGCGACAATACCACTACGCCATCACCTCCTCCCATGGAGTTGTGCTTATGAGTTGGTGCTGGAGTGCAGACTCGGGAATCCAGGGAAATAGAGTCTCAGGAGATGAGATTGAAAACCTGCGAGGCGGGCCATCATCGAGGCCACCCAATTTGGAGCAACTTTTAGAGAGAATTCCAAGGCAAGATCTTTGAAGGTGAAGACTGGAATCCTTCTTGAGACAGTTGGTTGACTCATAGTGTTTACTGACATCTAGGTGGGTTCTGGAGAAATCCGTGCAATCTGCCTTGGTCACATCCGCCATTTATTGTGCAGTGTGGTGTGTTCGACCACAGTTTGCCTGTTAATTCACATGTACCTCATATTAGCCTTGAATGTTACCTCATATTAATCTTGAATGGTAGAGTGTAAGATAGATATTGTAAATTTTTTATGATCTTGTATAGTAATTTTTCAAAACCTGTGGAATCTTGTGGCTTTATTCTCTTAGCAAGTGTCTTGGATCTCAAACTTTGTCTACTTTGAACAAAAATTTATGGGTCCTTAACCAGATTGTACCAAAAACTTGGTGGTCTGGTCCATGATCGTAACAAAGGTCCGAATTATAAGATTATCTTATATGTCAACAATCAATACCAGCCCGGAAAGGGGCCTTGGTGATTTGAGCAGTATTGTGACATTGTGCAATTATCCTCTGTTTCAACAGATTTTCCAAAACCTTCTTTTGGCCACAAAATGGGATCCTGAACATAAAAGGTATCCTTTAATAAAATGTTTCCTGTTATCCAGTTTCCTTTTACACTTCTTTAAGAGCCCCAGTTTCTCTGGTCTGTTCTCATAACTAAAGTTTTCCATCCCTGGAAAGCTTTAGTTATCTCTGCTGCACCCAGAATTAGACACACACTATCTGCAGCCTAACAAACAATTTGAATAGTTTTATTCAACTTGGAGTCTGTAATGACAACGTTAATGAATCTTAATGAGGGAACAAAACAGTCAAGAGCAGCTCAGAAGGCCTAAATAAAATGCTTTGCCCAGAGGAATAATAGCTGCAAAAGGGAGAAAGGAATTGTTTTGCTACTTAAATTTCAGTTTTAATTGAAATTATATCAATCCTTATGACGATTTAATGCAATCTCCTGGACTTATCTTGCCAGCAGAATAAGATCACTTGGTTGCTTTTAAAAGCAATAAAACGATTTCAGAAATCAAGCGATGGTTAGCTCGCTGCCACCCCATCCAGAAGGCAGGCCAACAGTACAGAAAAACAGTTACAAATGGAAGGCAGAAATGAAAAGAATGACAAAGATAATACCTGGATCCTATAGTTCTGAAGAAAACTTACTAACTTGAACTTTGGACTGGATTTTCAAATGCCCATGGGGACGAGGTTGAGTGCGGGCATGCTTTGAAAATAGCATTTCCAGGTGGCCTATCAGTCTTCCAACACCTGCAAACATACTGCTATTTTCAAAGCAAGAGCGTTTGGTGGGGGAGGGGGTGGGGAGCTGTCACTCCAAATGCCTCCAATTAATAGCCTAGTTAAGCTCCTCGAAGAGCTTGTTAATGGGCTGGTGTACGGAAGTGGGAGGGCCAAAAGAGGACTTTTGGATTGGAGACCAGGAAAAGTGAATGGGCTGGTGTACTAAGTGCTCAGCTGTTAGAAGCAATGAGGGGAGCCATTATGTGATGTGGCTGATAAAAAAGAAGCAATGGAAGAATATGGTGATTCAAACAGAGTGGGGTAAGTACCGTTTGGCCACTTGTATGCACCATGATGCTGCTAGCCCTCTGATCTCCTGGGGGCTCCATTCTACAAGGCAGCGTCAAGCCCTGTCATGGCTGCCATCTGCCTATGAGCATCGCAATTTAGAGATTCCCACCTCCATGCAGTGCCTGGCACTACTAATTGGGTGCCAAGCTCACCTTCGGTTCAGTTAGGGGCTTTCCATTTCAAAATAGCGTCGGGTTTTGTGCCCTGGATTGAAAATCAAACCCATTAACTCTGTTTCTCTCTCCACAGATGCTGCCTAACCTACTGAGTATTTCCAGCATTTTCTGTTTACATTCTAAAACTGTGACCTTATTAATCTCCTCAAAGTGTGGCCCGCAAACATACAGACTACATATTTACAGAGGTATTATTTCACATAGTTATCTACACATAATTTCATATTTCACATAATTTTCAACAGCTTAGAGAAGAAGCTGGATCACTAATCTTCTCATCAATCTAATCTGACACTCTAGTGCTGTACTGAGGAAATGCTGCTCTGTTGGAGGTGCCATCTTTCAATGAGATGTTAAACCCAGGCCCTGTCTGCCCTTTCAGGTGAATATAACAGGTCCCATGGCACTATTTCAAAGAAGAGCAGGGGAAGTCACCCAGGTGTCCTAGCCAATATTTATCACAAACAAACACAACTAAAATAAATTATCTGGTCATTGCTACATTGCTGTTTGTGGGACTTACTGTGTGCAAATTGACTGCTGCATTTCTTACATAAGAACAGTGACTATACTTCAAAAAGTACTTAGTTGGAGTAAAGCATTTTGGAATGTCCTGAGATCATGAAAGGTGCTATAAAAATGCAATTTTTCTTTTCTTTAAAAAGCAATGTCTAATAGAAAATTTTGTGCCAAAAGGAAAATAATCCAAAAAAGCTTTTTGTGCTATTTATCCATCAAAATTTGAACATTTATTTTATAATGCAAGAATAAAAGTTGCTTATAATTACTCAAATAAGAGTCTGAAAGGTTTTGTACATCTGCTAATTCAATATACTACAAACTTAAGTTCAGAGGCAGTTAATCATTCCGAGTAAATTATATTTATTTTCTTTGAAACCATGAGCTGCACTTCAATGCACATCTTTCTATGGTACCACCCATTTTGGTTTGCTTCAAACTCATATTCACACATTAGCACATGCACACATTGGCCAGAATTTTTTCGGCATGGTTGGGGTCCCAACAACATGCCCAAAAGACGGGGGCAACCCAGCCTCAGCCATTTGTGGGACCCCTGACTGCATTTTCTGATGGGTATCCGACCCCATGAGCAGCCGGCTAATCAGAGGAACAGCAACTCAGAAGTTTCAGCAAAACCACTGGGAGTGGTGGCCACTGCTGGGACTGCATCCAGCAAAGAAAACAACATGCTGCCCTCGCGACTAGTAAGTGAGGCCACAGAATGCCCAATTAGTAGGGCCCCCAATCCTAGAGACCACAGGGAGGCTGTCAGGCTTTACCAGGCAGTCTCCCCAGATGGTGGAGGCTTTACCCCACTGTTGTTAAAATGCTATGGCAGTGGGAAGGCAAAGAGCGCTCCACCTCCCAGATTCCTTCCCCATGTTACAGGCCCCCTCCCTCCCAGCCCATTCCTAGTGGGCTGGTAAAATCTAGCCCATACACTAGGGCATGCATGCCTTGCATTGGGTTCATTTTGTGCTCAGTGTAATCTGGACAGATGTAAAGCAGCATTACCAACTGCTTTCAACAAGGTGCATAACCAAGCACAATGCTAAAACATATGGTACTATTCAAACATCCACTAGGCCATAAAACCCACAGAGTTCCAAGCCAAAATGATCAGAGACAGAAAGAATATGCAGCCAGACACACTGTACAGTCTACACCAGTGCCCATGTTCACATCACATCTAAATAAGTTGTCAGAAATGAGTAATTTACATTTAAAAAAATATCTTAAACACGAAAAATAGCAATTTCAGAAACCTATGGTATGAATACAATGTACAAGCAGTAGGGAACATTTGAAACACTGTCCTTCCCCTGTATATTTGTACACAGAATGTTTTCTATATTTTCATGCATAGCTATAATTTTTAATGACAAACAGCAATAATTTCATTTCTGGGTCCTGATCCCATCATCGGGATGATATGCGGGCCGGGAACCCGGAAATAGCTGTGGCAGAACTCAGTGGGAGATCTTGGAGGGGGTGACCAATTAAGTGGGCGCCTCTGGAAGCCTCATCTGATTAAGGGCCATAGGAGCCATAGGAGACCATCCAGTACTGAAAGGTTGGCAGCCCTACCATCAGAGGTTGGCGCTACTGAAGTATGTAGGTGGGCACGAGGGTGCCTTCATTTCCAGTCACCAGCCACAAATGAGGACTATAAAAAGGGTCAAAAGGATTATGGCCCTCAGACAGTAGGGGAAAGCCCCCACCGTAAAGGCCACAGTTGCAGTTGTTTATTAAAAACTTTTAATTTTTATTTCAGATCTCCAGCGTCCGCAGTATTTTGCTTTTATTTCAATGTTCGCTAGGTGATTGAGATCGACTGACCGCACTGTGTTTAAACAGAACTCTGAGACATATCAAAAGACATATTCTGAGACTCTTTTCCAAGACTTCGCCAACAATCTATCAACATTACTAATGGAAATTCTCTCAGGATTTCACCTCTTGGTCACCTTGGAGAAAGGGAGGGCTTGGTCATGGACATCTTGCTAGGGGGTCTCTGTTGGTTCACATGAGGAATTGGAGGAGGGGAAAGAGCAGCACCAGTTGGTGCAGGAGGGAGGGACAGGAGGGTGAGGAGGGCTCTAAGAAGGATGCATAATCCAAGCAGTGTCTTCACAGGGCACTACTTCTACATTTACATGATTCCAAGAACAGTGCATGAGGAGACTACATTTTACCAAGGAGGTCATCACAGAGATCAATGGCCTTGTGGAACTAAAACTCAAACATTACAGCACAGCCAAGACTGCATTGCCTATGGCAGTCAAACTCACAGTAGCACTTCATTTTTATGCAAATGGGACCTTCCAGGCTGCCACTGGTGATGTAAGTCACATATCACAATTCTCTAGGCACTTCTGAATTACAAGGGTTGTTGAAGCTCTATACACTCCAGAAATAACTATATATAATTCCCTATTTCCAGAAAAACCCAGAAACAGGAAGGGGATTCAAACAGGAGTGAGGAATGCCACACTGTTCAGGAAGCCAATGACTACACAGGTGTAGCCATGCAAGCCCCTCATTTAAACTCCGGGTTCAGGAACAGGAAGGGGTTCCATTTTACCAATGTACAGTTTGTCTGCAATCACCAACAGCACATCATGCTGGTGAATGCCTGTTATCCAGGGAGTTGTTAATGAGACAGTCACCTTTCCAAGAGATCTCTGAGCCACAACACTGACTGCTAGGTGAATAGAGATGTTGTCTGATGCCATGTCACATGATTTCCCAGAGAAACCTCCAGATATCAGATGTGCACTCATTATAATGGGTAGAATTCCTGTCTTTGACATTTTTCTCCCATCGGAGGTAAAAATGAGTCATGACCCAGATGGTGGCAGCTGGCTGAATGGTGTTGATAAATTCCTGGAGGCGGCCAATTAAGAAGCCATCTCTGGGAACGCCGGAGTGGGCTAAGGAACCAGCAGGTTAAATGGGAAGGTCTGCAGTGATGTCCTACTGGCAGCTCCACCAAGAAAAGTGGGTGATGTTCAAACAGGCAGGAGACCACAATGGTGTCTCAGGATGGAGTATTGGATGAAGTGTGCTGAAGTCGTGATGCTGGTGCAGTTGTTGAGAAGCCTATTTGCGAGAAAGGATCTTTCCTTGACTACCTGTGTCATCATTAAATTTCTTGCAACATAGAAGCCATGTCCTGGATCAGGGCTTATGGTTGTGACCTCCTGGGTGATCACCTCCCATATGTGCTGCATCAGCTGTCTTTATGGTCTTCTTTCCCACTGTGATTCAAATATATCACTCCTCTTCTCCACCTCCTCTGTTAGGATCTCCACTGCCGCATCAGAGAACCTGGCTGAAATCTTTCTCTTGGTCTTCAATTAGTGGCCCAACTAATTTTAAGAAGTGGGGCCACTCAAGGGTCTTAGATCAAGTTCAGTAAAAATGGGACCGCAGCTGTGAAATTCTAGATTCCGTTCTGGATGTCCTTGATTTCCTTGCTTCAGAAATTGCAAAGACTGCTCCTTCCTTTCCAAATTTACCAACTGGTTTTCATGTGAAGCGCCATCTATTTGCCCTGCACCGATGGAAACAATTAATTTGAGTGGCAGAGACCCTTTCGACTCAAAGAAATTTGACCTTTTAAACCAGCTTCAACCACTGGATCCAACTGATAGGCCCAGAATTTGTGTCATCCTTCAGCTCGAAATATTTTTGCAGTGCAGACACACAATAGTTGTGAGGTCAATAGGGAATCTGGGACCTTAAGGAACAATGGGACCAACAGTTTGTCTCATTAACCAATGAAATTGAAAAATGGTGAAAAAAGCAACAAAACAACAAAGATGGAAATACAGTAAAATAGTCAAATTGGACACAGAAAGAGGAAGAAAATTTGCATGGAAAGAGAAATGTAATTTGCAGAAAGGAAATGTAAGAAAAGCATATAAAATTTAAAATTTTAAAAACCTTTTGGAACAATTTACTTCCTGTAGGAAAGAGGCTTAACAGTTTCAATTGTTCCCCTTCTGGGCCTCCAAGCTCTAGCAGCACTGCAGGAACATAAATCCTGTTATTCAAAGGTTCCTACGTCATTAAATACTAGCCTTAACTTTCTGCAGCAAGTTTAATTTGTTTTAACAGTGTAAAGCAGCAATTTCTTGAAACTCAAAAGGATGTTGACCAAATTTTATAAGATTAACTGTGGAGCGATGCAAATTATCCAGCAATATGTGCCGCTTCACAACTCATGCCATGTCTCTTTGTCACCAAAATTGCTATGTTTTTTACACACTAATAACAGTTTGTGCATTAAACTCGGTTATTTTCCCAGCAAATTCTAGACCTTCATCTCAAAGCTCATATCTCTAATTTTGATCAAATAAAGTAAAAGAACATTTCTAATTTACAATGTTTGATGAAATAATTTTAAAATAATCTAGTTCTACTTGAACCTTCCTGAAATAATATTACTTTTGCCTTTCATGTTTCGACCAAGTTAAAATCACATACATGGGAAAAGCACATGCTGATTTTGATTTTAAGAACAGATAAGAATTAATGTAAGGAAGGCATTCACTAGATAATAGATTATTGTTTGATACTACGAAAATATTGCGACTATAAAATACAGCATCTATCTGGTATGCCTTAAATTACTATAATAACACTATAGCTTGGACACTCCTTTCATTCAGTAACGATTATCTGATGTTCCAAGCCCACAAAATGTTGGCAACTGCTCAGCAAAATCTGCTGAACTTTTTCTAACATTTTTTCGACATAAACCCACCAACCAAAGTAACGTGATTATATATTTACTGGCAGCAGTTCATTATTTTTATGCATTTAAATCAATTTTACCAGAATGTAAAATTAATGCATAAAATTAATAAGAAAATGGGAGTGTACAATATGTACCAGTTTTTTGGGAACAGGATGGAGGGCTTACTGCATTTCCGTTAAATAAATGAAATGGTGTTCACAATATAACTTACAGACACATCTGGATTGTTTTTAGAGGGTAGTGGCTGATAGTTGAGTTCCAACAATGGCATGTAAAACATTTAAAAAAGGTCATGACATTGACACACAACCCCTTATTAATTACTCCTAAAACTTTACTTACAACTTCAAGTTGAATTTCTTTTTTGTTTACTACCTCCCATAAATTTATCACTATTCAACATTTTCCCTTTCATTTATTATCTTTACTATGTCCCTGGTGCACAGCAGAAATCATGTGACTTTGCAGTACATAGTCAAAACAAAGTTAATTGAAAACAGGCTTAAATGTCCAGACCAGCTGCATACATGTGCATCATGGAGTAATTTGTTCACTGTAGGCCAGCCTTAAATGCGGTCCAAAAAAAATATATTACTGGAATAAAAAATTAGCTTTGTAATTAGACATACATGAACAAAATGAGGCATTTGAGCTCTTAAAGTGTTTTTAAAAAAACCTTAGATGCATTCCAAGAAGTATAAATATGTGGCCACCTATCAGCTGTTTCATGCCAACCTTTATGGTGAAGTTTTTTATAAATGTGGTTTCAAAAGCTATAAAATATACACTGTGGTAAATTAAGGGCTCCACATTGTGGTAAATGAGGATCCCCACATTGTGGTATTCTACTTAAGCTAGCATATGTATTGCATTGCAAATAAAAGTCAATCCCAATGCTGTTGCCTAACAATGGAGGCCAGAAATTTATTGGGCCTATAAGAATGACGTCGGCGGTGGGGAGGGGGCTATAAAATGCAGTCGCACAGAAGTCCAACGTAATATCATCGCTTCTGAATTTTATGTGTGGCAGGAACCATGGAGGGAGGACTTCTCACTACGAAACGCCAGGACATCAATTAAGGTAGTTTAGATGCTAATTAACTTGAATGTTACAGTGTTTTCAGAATTTTATGAATGTGCACAGGAACCACGGGACTTCAGAGCACTGCCTGGTTAAAAAAGGCAAGAGTTTAGGGATGTTTGTGTCAGCCAGCCATACTGAGAAGCAACATTAGTGGAAGAGAGAGTGGGAAATGGAAGCCATTGCTAGGTGGCGGCATAAGGCATGTGGAAGTGGAAGTGGTAGCACCAACTGGAGGTCCAGGCATCGGCAGGGCCAAAGCAGGGGCAGCAAGAAGGCCACCATCCAAGTGGGCATACTGGAGAAGGGTGCATAGGGACCACTGACAGCCTCCCACACGATGAAGGCCTATCCCTGGAGAAAATGCACCGTACACGGCTCAACTATCTGCAGATGTCCCAGCGGAAGCATCAGCGCAACATTTTAAAGCCTTAACATGCTTGAAGTCTAAAAACCTATGAACCCCATGTGGGTCTAGGTGCTCTTCTTAGCTCACTTACAAGTGCTCCTACAAGATGCCACCCCTACACTTGCAGCTGGAGTGGATGCAAGTTGCTGATTTGGCTGCCCCTTGGCCTGCGATGATCTTGGCAGCTGTTCTCTGGCTGCCTGAGGATTGAAGGACCCAGCTTGTTGATGGGCTCCTGCACAGGTGCAGGATCCTCTTTTTCATCCCGTGACTACTGGAGGTGTTGGGGTCAATGGCAGATGGGCTGCAGAGCCACTTTGAGCAACCTGAGAGGTGCACCCAGATTCAGAAGGCTGCTTCTCCTCCTCCCTCGCAAGGCACACTCTCTGCTCACCTAAGAAGGACAAGCACTTGGAAGAGACTCCAGGCGGCTCATCATCCTCACATCTTGTTACTGTGGCACAGAGCACATGAACAAGGTGATGATATTGTTACAAATACGAAGCTTATAAAATTATGGAGAGGACTTTTCCCTTGTTGGGCGGGCTCGGTGGGGGCGGGTGGGAAGCCGACCGCTGCCCGCAATTGGGGCCTGACCACGATTTCACACTGGTGGGCCAATTAAGGCCCGCTCAGCATGAGTCACGCGCTGCAGTGCTCAGCACTATCTGTGTGGGGGGGAGGGTGAGTGCAAACTTCGCGAATGCACATGAGTGCGCACTGGAAAAGTTCTCTGAGGCACAGAGCTACCTCAGGGAGATGAAAGAGTTTTGAAAATTAAAAATAAAGGTTTCTAAAATGTTATAAAGTATGTCCCCTCATGTGACTCATGAGCAGGGACATGTTATTAATTACATTTAAAAATTTTTATTTTATTTTTATTTGCTGTTGGAAACCTCATCCCATGCATGGATGAGGTTCCCTAAAACATGCAAAGGCCACTTGGGCTTTTCGCCTGCCCGCCAACCGCGAAGTTGGACAGGCAGTGATAAATTTTATTCAATTACCCTTTTAATGGCCTAAATAAGCTAGTTGGCTGTGCACCCGCTGACCGAAATATTGCGTGAGTACACGATGAGGTTGGTACGCTCGCCCGATATCATCACGTGTCATTTCACGCTCAGTCGGGTCAGGCATATGCCCGCCTGACTAGCGGAAAATTCTCCCCTATATTTTGGGATAATATCTTTAATTTAGGGTAAAATGGAGGGATGAAGGTGGTCATGTGGCTTGTTCTGAATTCTGCTGACCATAAATCTTGGTGGAAGCCCAAAGGTATTAAGAATGTCAGGTTTGTAAATGGTTGTACTTTAACTATCTGTTTAGTTTTAAGGAAGAATGGAGTTGGGAGTTTAAAGGATAGCTAATTAGCATTTCTACCTGATACAAGACCCATGTGATTCACGTTGCCATGGAAATGGACTTTGCGAGCAGAAGGGTCCACAGGGAGCCATTTGTAGGATTGGGTTACAGGCTTTCCAAAAGACATCACTGAAATTCACTGACAAATCAGTCTGCCAGGATCCAAGAGAGAGAGAGAGCAGCTAGAGGCAGCCAGTTTCTATGGTTCATCGTGTAGGAATGTGGGTGGGAGTTTGCATTCACATTGGAAAGACCAAATTCGTGAGGATTTGAAATGAGACTGGAAGTTTTGCATAGCTTGCACTAGAGGGAAAATCTTAAGGAAAACCATGAATGACAGTTCTGGAGTTCAAAGTTGCCAGGCTGGGAAAGGAAAAGAACAGAAGCAACCCTTGGAAGCCAAGAATCATTTCAGACTGGTACTGGAAAAATTTAAAGTCCACTTAAGGGACAGTGTAAAATATAACCATAAAGTGGGGTTTTCAGTTGTGTTAAAAGTAAAAAGGGAAAGTTATGTTCTGTAAAAGCTTACGTTGCCTGCTGAAATAATGTTTAGTCAATGTTGCTTGTAGTTTGTTTGTTACAATAAAAGTCTTAAAATGTGAAATCTTGGGACATCTTTTCAACTATTCACTGGAAGTTAGAATTTCTTTTTTAAAGTTATTGGTCTCTAGAGGGATTGTAACAGCATACAGGTCCACATGCATCTCTGGTATCCACTGGCTGGTCAGCTGGATCTGGCTCTCCATGAAGGTTGCCAATCATGAAGGAAGCCAAGCATGCAGTCAGCAAACACATCACCTGATGGATTCCTCCATCAACTGCACATGGCTGTGCAGTGTCTCTGATAGCTCCACCAGATGTTTCTTACTTCTCACTGTAGCTCCAGCAGGTTCTGTGTGGTTGACACCAGAGGCACATCATCAGCCTGGGGCTCAGCACAGGCTGGGCCTAGTACAGCTCTCTTACTGTCAGTGGCCTTGGTTGTCACAGCCCCCGTCAGCTACTTCGGTGCATCTGTGATGAGCTCACCAGCTTGTGACCCTTGTCGAATTGTGAACGTATACCTGCTGACACATAAGTATCGGCGCTGGTAGAGGGAGAGGGGGACCCCTCTTCCTCTTCCTCAGAGGTGGACGAATAGCCCCCGCTCTCTCCAACTGCGCATTCTTTGGGAACACCGAGACATCCATGAGAGAGCACAAGCATTGCGGGTGTTAAGGACTTCACATTTCCTCATCCTAACTATGCCGCTGTGGAGCTCCATATGTCCATTAAGTGGTGGACACATAAGCATCTGCTGCAAGGCCCACATGCACCCTTGTGCTCCTGCACTCATTCACTCACTCACTTGGGTTGGCACTCCTGTCTCCCTGCCAAATTCAACTGTTCTGTGACCCAGTCAGTCCCAGGACTTCCTCTTCTACTGGGGTCAGGAAACAAAGGTATGGGAGGCCTCCACTAGTCTTAGCCCTCTCTATATTGTTGTGCCCCCATTTCTCCTGCAAGCAGCAAGAGGAACACTGTTATTCTGGGGCAGCCCTTTGGTCCATGACAGAGGCTCACAAATGCCTCCTCCATGTCTCCACAGTCCAGGGACCTTGTTAGGGGGGTGGGGGTGGTGACCAAAGACAGAAGGCCACCTCTCGCTGAGATGCAGCCATGTCCTTGACAGGATCTGCTACTGCCTCACCCCTTTGCCACCAACTGATTGGTCACTCCCTCTCCACCTAGTACACCCTCTCACGTTGCCATATGCAAGCTCCAAAGAGGAAATGGAGGTATGGAGAAATCACCTTGGCAGAGCAAACGAGGTCATTGGCCCGTTTGCGGCACTGTACCCATGTTCATGGGGTGACCTACGGCTGTTGACCTCTTCTGCAGTCTCTATCCAGGTTTGTTTGGTCAAGCAAGCCAGTTTCCTCCTCGTGCCTGGGGAAAAGGACCTCCTGCCTTGCATTTGCAGCCTGGAGGTGAATCAGGGAGGCATCACTACATCATGGGGCCACCCAATGTCTTCCCTCTGCCATGGTTGTGCAGGCTCATGATTAGCTCCTGGTGTCTTTTGTACTGGTGGTCTGTTCTGGTGGTGGGGTCCTCTGTTCTGGCGGAGTGGTCTTCTGCAATCTTGCTCAAGCAAGCGATTCACAAAGGCAGCAGAGCATGCAGGACTGGCAGCTCTTTAAATATGGTGCCAGCATCTGCCTTTGAGTCAGCTGATGTCGCTATCTGTGCATCGTTGTCTGCACCCGCTCTATAATTGGACGGGTCCTGTGCCTCTAGTTAGTGAACGCCTCTTGATTGCTTTAGGTTGGCTGCATGATGTTCGAATGGAAGCACAAACCACACCAGCGCTACCACTGGGACCTGCACCCTTTAAACAAAAGTTAGCCCATAGCTAAGAGCACGTAATTAGAGCAAGAGAAACCTCCCCTACACCCAGTCAGAGGCTGACAGCTCTTCTGTATTGGTAGTGCCAATGGGACTGGTGGCCACTGTCAGTACAACATTCAGGCCCACTTTTGAGGACCCCCTCTGGATCCCCAGACAGCGGCGAGTGTGGGCGAGATGGGGGTCACAGGAAGGGGTCGACAGCGAGGTTGGGGGTTGGAAGTAAGGGAAGGGCTTTGATTTTCAGTGGGTACCTGACCCCCTGTCCCCTTCCTGATGCTGGGTCCCTTGATTGGGCAGAGTGCCTGTGGATGAGGGAGCACTCCCTACCAGGGCGCAAACAAACCTGGCAGGGTTTGCTGTGTGGTCTCTCCACATGGCAAGTCCCTCGCTCGTCGCTGGTTAAATAGCAACAGCAGTGAGATGAGGCCCTTAAGTGGCCCCTTACTAGCTACTTAAGGGCCTTAATTGGCCGTGCAGCTGGAAGGTCACCCTCCACCCCTTCCGCCCTGAGCTTGATCAGGGGGAGGCAGGAAGGGGGTAGGATCCCCACCCCATTACTTCTCACCCAATCAAACAGCATACCCCACCCCCCACCCCGGCCTTATTAAATTAAATTCCACCCATATTAAATTCCACCCAAAGGCATTTGCTGTTCAACGTGGGTACGTGTGAGGTCATCCAAGAAAGGTACATCTGAATAATTTCTTAATGGTGAGAAAACGGGGACTGTGGTGCAGCACAGAGATTTAGGTGTCCAGCTATACAAATCACTAAAAGCTATTGGATATGAACAAAAAGGCTAATGAAATGGTGAGCTTTATCTCAAGGGGACTGGAATCCTGGGTGGAATTTTCCAGACCCCCCCCATGACGGGTTTAATGGCGGGTGTGGGGGGGGTAAACAACGCGGTGGGAGCCGAAAAGCTGGTTTCCCACCAGTGTAAAATGGCAGTGGGAACATGTGCTCACGCCCATTATGGCGGATCGCCATTCCCACCAGAGGCTGGCGTGAAACTGTATTGCATCCCATTACTGGGATGTAGATGAAGGCCCGAGAGGAACTGCGTCCCCCCCCGCCCAATCGTTTGCACCGCCAGTGGGTTTTCACACTGATCCAGAACACATTAGGCCAGCGTGGCGTACAAATGTCAGACTAGCTGCAAGAAGTCCTGGGGCAGCTCGTGGAAATCGGAAGGTAAGATGGAGGCATCCAGAGACCAGACCCTGTAACACCACGTGCAGCAGTGGGTGGGTAGAGGATCTATGGTGTGGATCTTCTAACTTCAGGACCTTCCAGGAGGTAGAACTTCTCACTTCGCTGGTGGGTAAGTTGATGTCTGGGTGCCTTTCAAATATGACGCCTGGATATGATGGCGGGGCACAAGCCATCCAGCCCGCCCCACTGTGAAAAATGTCAGGAAACTCTCGACTGCATAATTGATTAGGCCAGCATCGTGCAATATGGTGCGAATTCCCACCGACTTCTGCGGCAGGAAACTCTCCCCGTTCCTGCCCCCGCCATTGGACTTTGTCCCGGAATGGAAAATTCCACCCACAATGTGGAACTTAGACTTCAGTTGTTTTGAGCTTTATCCTATCAGGAGTACTGCATTCAGTTGCAGATACCGAAGTTCAGGAAGGATATACTACAAGGAGTTGAGGTGTGTAGTACACTGGCTCTGTACTTGCTTAAAACCCCAACATTTTCCAGTTCTGACTGAAGCTCATCCACCTGAACCGTTAACTCTCTCTCCAAGGAATTTGATAGGATAGGTACAGAGAAACTATTTCCTCTGGTGAGGGAAATCCAGAACAAGGGAGAATACATCTTAAAATTAAAGTTTGGTTATTTAGAAGTGAAATCAGGAAATACATTTTTACATAAAAGATAGTGACAATTTGGAACTCTCATCCTCCAAAAAGCTGTGGACGCTGAGTCAACTGAAATTTTCAAGAATATTGAGGTAATGGAGATGAGATACAGATCTAACTAAATGGCAGAACAGGCCCAAGGGTTTGCATAACGATACTATGCTCCTATCTTCCTATATTACTAGTGCAATCCCCAAACCTTATTAAGTTTTAATTTAGTTTAGCAGGCACACACTGATGATTCAAAGAAAATACATGTTGCCCATCCAGTGGTTTGCAAGGAGGTACCGTTACATGTTAAACAAAACTATAAAGCTATTGACTCATGAGGAACGTTATCAGTATTTAAGGATTTCCATTTTCTGATTTAAAGCCAGTTAATTAATTTTTGTCTCTTACTTGATTCATGCAACCCATAGACTAGGTCAGAATTAGATATGAACAGTTTGTACTGACAAATTAAGTACCTTTTCAATTTAGTGTATATTAATGCTAACAACAATGATTTAGGTTGAATTTAAAAGGGTAGATTTTGTAATCATGCAGATCTGTAAGAAACTACAAAAATGTCAAATGGCTTGTTTTGGGTGTGTTCACTTTACAATTTAGACAACTGTTTTGAAGAAAGTAGATGTGCAGGATGTTTTCATTGTTCTCGAAATTCTATGTGCTTAATAATCTCTTGCTAATTTGAACCCAGGGATATGAGGGCTTAAATCTGACCTATTTGTCTGAGTTCAGTGATGTGAATGTTTTCTGCCTTTTCATTAAGTATAATTTCAGAGGATTTCCCTCTCAGAGGAAGATCAGGAATATCTAACTTGTCTTCTTGAATCAGTATGCTTGCACTTCTAAGGGAAATATATTAGGAAGATCATTCTTTTCAGACATAATGCTCATCTTTAGAGTATTGATCTATCAGGCAGTAAGAGGGAGAGAGCTTTACAAATCATGAGGAGTATTTCCAAATATATATCAGTAACTAGTAAACGGTAACCTTTAATTAGTGATGTAATTTTAAAAAGCTGAAAATACTGTGAATTGAAAATAAAAAGAGAAAATGTTGGAAATACACAACAGTCTAGTCAGCATTTTGAAGATAAAAGACAGATTAATTCTTCTCGCATAAACCATCAAGATTAATGTATGTAAGCTAACATAACTGAATGAAAAGAAAAAATAAAAAGACAGGAGAAGAAGAGAAAACGTGGTCGGGAGTGGGTGGCAAAGGCCTTCTTGAAGCCAGGGGTATGGGAGAACAGGGCTCTCGCTCTGACCTCCATTGCGGTGCGATCTGCACTGGTTGACCAAGTAACAGCCAGCAGGCAGGGTCACTGATCAAGCAGCTTCCAGAGCTGGGCCTTGAGGTGGCAGCATCGTCACCTGATGTGGAATGAAGAAAGTGCTGGCAACATATTTAAAGGGCCACCAAATCTGTGCCTGATTTAAATGGAGACCCTGAAATGATGCAGCGGTGACCCCCACAACAGGTAGTAGCCTGGGACAACATCCAGCAGCCAGCTTCCAACCCCCCCACACCCCGGCCACCCCCCGCCCCCACAGCCAGCAGTCAGCAATCATTGCAAGGAAGCCAGAGTGGAAACCTGCTTGTGGGCATGGCAGAAACAAGATCTTGAGTGGCCCACAGTTCAGTGACGACTCCTTGCATGTTATCCTCTAGGCTAATCTGGCAAAGTGGGAGGTCCTCTTCTCCAGAGACAGAAGGAGGAAACCTCGCTGTCTAACCAAGCAAACCTGGATGGAGGTTGGAGAGGAGGCCAATAGCTGGAGGACCATCTGGAAAACCTGGCTTCAGTGCTGCAAGTGAGCCAATGGCCTTCTCCGCTCTGTAAAAGTGAGTGACAAATCTCAGTTCTCTTTAGGGGGCAGCAAGTGGGTAAGTGTGAAGGTGGGAATGCTGCGGAGGGAGAGCCCAACAAGTTGAAGACAATGGCTGGAGGTTGCATCATCGCCTCGGGATGAAAAGGCTGCGGTTCTGTGGGGCACTTGAACTTGGCACTGCCGACTGGCACAAGATCACTCCAGACTGGTCCTGTGCCACATACATGCCATTGGCCACAGGCACTGCAGCAAGCTTGCAAATCGATTACACATTGAATTTGCTATAGTGCAGCCTCTAACATTATACACCTGTGATCCTACAGGAGACCAGGGCCCAAAACGTCAGAGAGAGGGCCTGGACTGGTGGTGAAGTTCCGATCACTGCCATCCTGACTCCCATGGGAGAGGAGACTCTGGAGCTAGGAGTGCACCAGGGTGGCTGGTGAGGCCGAAGTTCAGTCACAGGAGGGTGAGTCACCTCATCAGTGGGCACAAGGAAAGCCTCAGGTGAATGTGTCCTCCAATGTACAGACATCTCAGTGAACTGCAGCCAATTCTGTGGGTTCCAGTCTGGAAGAGCGAGATCATTCTGTTTTTTCTCACAGATCAATTACAGGTTCAGAGAGCTGCCATTTCCAAGGGGACACTCGACCACCTCTGAGGAGGAAGGGGAACCGTAGACGATGCAGCATCATATCGTTCCCATACCCTCCACCAGTCCAGATACTTTCATCTCAGTCGGTATGTGCTTGTGATTAGATTCAGGGTCACAACCTGGTGAGAGTACAACATGCACAACTGACCAGCTATCGGAGGCTGTGACAGATGAGGCCACTGACAGTCAGAGGAGTGTGGGAGGCCAGGCCCATGCTGAGCTCCAGGTTGATGACGTGACTCTGAAGTCGTCCATGTGGCAGCAAATGCTGGAAGCTCAGCGTGAGGTGCATGAAGATGTCGTGGAGCTTCCAGAGGGTATCGGCACCCTGGCTCAAATAGTGGAGGAATTCATCCAGGCTATTAGTGCTGCGATCTCCCTCCTGTCTGCATGTGTGGCCTGCTCCAATAAGAGACTGGCAACTCTTGGAGAGCCAGATCATGCAGATCAGGCAGTGGAGATCAGACCTGCATGTCATCGCCTTGTCTGTGAGTTCAAGGAAGCAAAGTGAGAGGGGGCAGGGTGTCTGGAGTCTCCACCAGGTCCCCATCCTTCTCAGATTAGCAGGGAGGTACAATGTGCCTTGTAAGAGTGGAGGAGCGGCTGCCTTCTGCAACTGGGGGTTCCTCTCAGGACACTCTTAGTGTGGACAGTGGCTCCTTAGCCTCTCTGCTAGGGACATCAGCACCTCAAGTTGCCATGACATCAGAGGAAGCTCCTGCCTTTGTGCAAGATGCCCTCAGCATTCTGGGGCCCACCAGGCCTCAGGCAGCCAAAGGATGACCACCAAGGTCATCCCAGGCCACGGGGCAGCTAACATGCTGGCATCACAGCTGGCAGTGAAGGAGAAGAGCCATGTAGGAGCACAAATAAAAGAATTAAGAAAACACACTAGATGCACTTGGGCCTTATGGCTGATTAGAAAGCTATTGATTCTCTGCTTGAATGCTATGATTAATGTAATAAATGTCTGATCTTGTTTATGAAAGTCTCCATCCAGTGTTGCTTACCCTCTGCAGTGAGTGAGAAGTATCGACCCAAGGACTGGCTTGGAGCGACCATGGTGTGCGTGCAAATCATTTGCACATTGCAGAAGCAAGAGATGCTAGTGGACAATGGAGTCTGGGCTTACAACAGAGATGAGTGGCTTTTGTGTGCTTGGAGTGTGGATCTTTATTTGGCTGGGAGCTGAAATGGGAAGTGTCAGTTGAAGCTTGTGAGTATAAGTGCCTCCAAAGCCTCCCTTGCCCCTATATCTTGGTGCCCTCCAGGTGGCCCCTCATGTCTTTCAGAATGCTGCAGCTCTTCTTCAGCTTCCTAATCTTCCATCTCATCCGAGGGTGCCTTGCACTTCGCTATGTCTTCAGTAGTCAGGGCCTCCCCCATCGATAGCACCAGATTGTATAGAGTGCAGCAATCCACCACAATCTGGCAGACCCTCACTGGGCCATACTGAAATGTCCCACCAGATGATCCAGACACCTATAATCTCATTTTGAGGAGAGTGTTGGTTTGCTTGATGGCACTCAGGTCGCAGCAGGGCTTGCATTATAGCAATCCTCAGCTTCAGTCTCAGTCCATTGCTGTCAGCAGCCATCTCTTCAGAGGGTGTCCCTTGTTGGCAAGTATCCATCTTTGGAGGTGTGCAGTGTGTGGGTGTGAAAATCTTAGGCACCTGGAAGTGCCAGAGAATATAAACATCGATCCCAGGATAACGAGCACACACCTGAAAAATCCGCTGGTGGTGGTCACAGACCAGTTGTCTATTTATGGAAATAAACCCCTTCTGGTTAATGAAGGTTGCTGGCTGGTTGCTGCCTGAAGAGGGCTTCTGTCACTACCTTGATGCAGTGATGTCCGGCTGACTGGGAAATGCTGCACCTGTCTCCAGTGGGCCCCTGGGGTGAACCTGAGGCATTGAAGTTCAGGGCCACAGTGACTTCGAGAACCACTAGCATCAGATGGACACCAATACAACCAGAGTTCACCTCCTCCGCCATCATGGCACAAACATTGGTCACTAGGGACAGGTGCTATCTTTGGTGACACTGCCGCTCCAACATCTGGAGGTACCTCATCCTTTGGGCGGAATTGTCGCAGATTTGCACTAAGTGCGGTAGCGGGCAGGTAAAATGACCTTTTACCTGACAGCCGCAATGGTGGCCTCCCGCGCCATATCGCCCCAAACCCATTGCATTAATTATGCATTCCCAGGATACACCCGTTTCGATGGCAGGCGGGCTCCGATTTGCCCACCACACCATTACTTCGCTGCTTCATCATGCTGGGCACCACATTTAAAGTGCAGCCATGCACACACCTCTCAGTGCTCCCAGCCTAGGACTGTTGCAAATAAAACATGGCCCTGAAAGACAAAAAGACAATAATGACATGTCCTTCGAGCGCCTTTTAGACACTGTGGAGGCCGGCCGTGATGTCCTCTAGCCCCGCTCTGGCCGCAGGAGGGGCAACAAAATTACCACTCCGGCTTGGTAGGCGATGGCGGTGGTGATCAGTGCCAATGCTGCACAGAATAGGTTAGC
This sequence comes from Cetorhinus maximus, assembly GCF_964194155.1. NCBI lineage: Eukaryota > Metazoa > Chordata > Chondrichthyes > Lamniformes > Cetorhinidae > Cetorhinus > Cetorhinus maximus. Next base: position 59,254,710 of record NC_135892.1, read on the forward strand.
CATGCAATGCAGAAGGAGGATGAATGATCTCATCTGTGCCACCAGGACAAGGCAACCATCTCATCACTCTAAACTCACGCACTTGCAAGGCATTCACTGGCATCTCACTCACTGCCAGCTCAAGGGACATCACTCACTCTCTCACACACCCTCACATCTCCATGTGGCCTCATCTCTCTGGAGACTGCCTCCTCAGCCCTCACCATCTTGAGGCCACTTGCACAGATCAACTTGTGCCCACACACACACCCTGGGATACCCCCCTTCCTCAGTACAACCCTCACCCTGCAGCCTCTTCCCTTGCCTGAGGCCACTTCTCCCCCTTCCCCAAGCAAGCCCTAGACCTGCAGCTGTACAAAGCCACCCCCGCCTTATGACTGGTCTGGTAGTTACAGGCTTGCCCGAGAGCTCCCCTAAAAGTGCTGCGGTGCTGTCTGCGAAGCCTGGTGCTGATGACTGTGAGTGCTGCTCTCAGCAAGGTAGGCAAACAAACCTTGAAGTCCTGAGCGAAGTGCATCTCGCCAGGTGCACGTCACTTATGTGCAGTTGTGAAACAGGTCGGCGTGATGGTGGGCGGACGATCCAGTTTGGGGGGATAAGTCCGGTGGGCTAGCCTCATAATGATATGCAGATATAGTACAATGAGGTTCCCAATGTCCGATGGCGGAAATGTGGCCCACCATTGATGGGCTGAGTGGACGATTTCAAACTGGTTTCATGATGTCGTAGAAGTGATCTTTGGCCTTCTCGCCATATTGTTCGCTCAAGCCGCCAAGCACGCCGGCAGGCACGGACGATTCTGTCCTTTATCTCTATATCCTGGCCACGGGGTGCCTTTGTCTCCATGATGCTGTCTACTCGCAGTTCTCTGCAGCCTAACCCATCACCAGGCTGCCCCTGCAGGCGGCCAGGAGGTTGCTGCTGTCTTGATTTGTGTGCATGTACCTCCCCTTGCCTCAGGTTCTCCTCCTTGCTGGAGGACTCTCTTCCAGAATGGACAAGGTCCATGCACCTGGGCATTGGCAGTCTGACTGGAGCACTCTTCTAGTAGGTGCGGAAATGCAACCTAGTCCACTCACCTCCCAGGCCTCTCTCCAGTGAGCCCCCTGCGAGGGGCATGATCTCCTCAAGGGGCCTTAACCCCAGTGACTATCCTACTCCTTTTTGAGAAAGAAGCCTAACTGCATGGTTGCCAGGTGCAGCAATACCAATAAGGCTGTCAAAGCTCCAACCCCCCTGGGCTTACCGTAAAAACTGAGAGTGGCCTGTAAAATCACTTCCAATGGCTAATTAACCATCTCAACTGTCTCTTAATTGCTTGTTTCGAAATTGCAATAACTCCCCATCCGGCTTTTCCTACAGTGCTCCTAAAATTGTGTCCTGGCCTGATGACGTGAAGACCTGACCCACCACCATCCACCCAGTTTTACAGACCCCTCGCCCAGCCTTCGTCACCATCCATTTCTGCTCTGTAACATCTCGGCCAATGATTTAAATAGGTTTTATTGGAAAGGTGCAAAATCGTGGAGGAAGCATGATGATGTAATAATAAACAAGTCAGAAGAGGATTAATAATAATGTTGAATAGGTTGAAAGAGACAAACAAAAATTATATCATAAAGAGAAGAGCATGACCAGTATTTCTGGAACAGAAGTAACACCGAATCAAACATTACAAAGAAAAAAAAATGGAAAAGAACTTCTGAATCTGTTTTTTCACTTTGAGTCTGAATGTCCTGCATCAGAATAATTGCTCAGAGACCTTTTGTCCAAGGTAGCCAAGGTTTCAGACTCAAGCATAACATTCTAATAGATTATACTCAACATTTACCTTGTTCCTTTCCCTGGACAGGTGTGGTCAAAGCCCTAAGATGATGTGAAAACATAAAATGCTGGAAAGACTTAGCATGTCTGGCAACATCTGTGGGGAGAGAAACAGAGTTACTGTTTCAGATAGATGACCTTACATTGAGATCTGATGAAAGAGCACAAACCTGGAACATAGAGCAGAATTCAGTGTTGATGATGGGGGTCTTGCTGATCGGTTAGAGAACCAGTGTGAACCCTGCGTTGCCTTTCCACAGGAGGCCCAACGCAATTACAAAGTAAGTAGGCACTTGTAGCATATGGGTTAATACAGGGTTAATGTGGGACTGAGTACAGTACTGCCTACACAGTGATGTAAGAAGGCATATGACCTAGGCCCAGGAATCAGTGTGGTGTTGAGCAGAGACTGGGAAAGACCTAAGCATGGAGATAGCTCCTAGCCTGTACTCTTTACTGTCCATGTGTAAATAGTTCTACCTGTTAGTAAAAACTTAGAATTAACCTACTGAAGACTACAAAGACTTCTTTAAGAGACACTGTTTTGTAACCAACACCCTCCCAATAGCACTTGTGTGGACAGTGTTGGGCCTCATGTCAGATTAAGTCCCCATTAGAGAGGAAACCCAGCCCCAAGAGCTTCCAGCCAATCAGAGGCCAGCAGCTCTCCATTATCGGGAGCAGTGGCCATGCCCAATAATACACTGGAGCCTTCACCAGGCTGGACTTCTGGAGAGTGGTAAGCGGGTTGATGACAGGACTCGTGGGCAGGAGTTGCCGGCAAGCGGGGTAAGGGTGTCGAATGCAATGGCGGGTGGCTGTCTCTCAGCGAGCCCTGCCTCCCTGATGCCGGGTTCCTCGATCGGGCATTGAATGAGGGATCTCCCCGGTGGGCTGCTGACTGGGAGACCCTGCGAGCCTTGTGTAATCACTGAGCTGCCATTAATTTCCAGTGGGCTCAGGAATAATTGATTTTAAATGTCTCCTTAATGAAGTTAATTGCTTTCCCGTCGCTAGAGAATGGATTTCCCCCATTGGCCCCTTTCCACTGCTCACTAAATGAACATCAGGTTACCTGCTGTTTGGAGTTGGATGCATGGCCTCCCACGTGATTCTCCAGGTCCACCCATCATCTTGCCTGCTCCAGCGGACTCCACTAAATCCTGCCCATTAACTCTGTTTCTCTCTCCACAGATGCTGTCAGGCTTGTTGAGCATTTTCAGCATTTTCTGGTTATATTTCAGATTTCCAGCATCTGCAGTATTTTGCTTTTACCTAAGTTGATATGTTGGTTGTACAGAACTCAACAACCACATCAATATCTAGGTTCCTTCATTAATTTCCTTTCATTTTTTTTCTTTTATTCCCCCCTCTAACATAGGGCAGAACTTATAGCTCAGTGGACAGGCGGGCACGCGCCCAAACCTGACCGAGCATGAAATGACGGCAGCGCACCTGCCGACAATTAAAAGGCCTATTAAGGCCATTAAATAATTAATTGTCCTGAATTTTTCACTGCCCGTTCAACCTAACTTTTGACAGGCAGGCAAAAAGGCCAAGTGGCCTTTGCATTTTTTTGGAAACCTCATCCACGGGCGGGATCAGGTTTCCGAAAGCAAATACAAATGAAATAAAAGCTTTAATTTTTAATTAAAATCATGTCCCTGCTCATGTGACAGAGTCACATGAGGGGACATGTTTTAATAATTTTTCCCGTTGTTCAATAATTTTTTCAATATATTCATCTCCTTGAGGCAGCTCTGTGCCTCAGAGAGATTATTCAACGCTCTTTCGCGTGCATGCGCAAAGTGCGCGCTTGGCCTGCTCACCCTCCTACCTCCGCCTGCACAGGCAGTGCTGCTGCTCGTGTATCACGCTGGGCGGGCCTTAATTGGCCCGCCAGCGTGAAATCATGGTGCGCTGTCGATCGCGGGCAGCAGTCAGTTTCCCGACCGCCCCTACCAATCTCACATGCCTAGGGCAAAATTCTGCCCATAATGTTCATAGCCAGTGCTGTGATGTTGAAGAATCTTCTTGAATCTATTAAATTCAAATGATCATTTCCCATCCTTAGCTCTCCTTTTTTCCTTGAAATTTGAGCATTTAAAAATTACCATCTAGAGTTGCTCTTGTGGTTTTGGGCACAATTGTAGGGGTTGACATGACTACCAATTTCCATCTTTGGTGTTCTGATATACCCCAAAAGCCAGGGTAAAATATCCAGAGATCATCTATGATACTCTTCCCCCTCTACTCTATTTGATAGATAAATTAGGCAGAGATTATTGCTGTTGGAACAAATTTCCAAGTTGATCAACTTATTATTAAATTCTGCTGTATTTTTTCAGCAAATCTATCTCCCTCAAAGCAGATACTAATTGATCTTCTGATTCTATCCTCCTGGCTCCATTTCATCAATTTCTGCCTGAGCAAGGTCATATCCTGCTTTGCTTCATCCACTTTGATTTATGCAGCTTTTAATACCTATTAGTTGTCTGAGACACCACCGAGTCTGCAGGAAAGCCAGATTCTATTGAGTCATCACTGCTGGAAGGAGACAAGGGCCTCTATGATTGGCCAGGATTTTGTGTTGATATATTTCCCCCATTACCTTATTCATTCATCAGAGGATGTAGGAGGCTTTGTCAGGGTCTATTTCTATCACCTAATTTCTTTAGTAAACTGTCCATGTTGGTAACCTTCGGTAGGAAACAAGTGGCAACCTCAACATTTTGCTTCAATTTTCACAAGTGCTTCATATGATTCTAGTCTTGGTTATTTCATGACCAATCTGTTCATTCTATCCCTTCTCTTTTTTTTTCACTTGTCTTCAGCTTTGCCATGTTTTCCCCCTTAATCTTCCTTAACTTCTTTATTGTCTCACTGACATTTCTTTCATTTTCTTCTTGACTTCATTAACCCATATCCTCCTTCAGCCTCTTTCCACTCCTACTTCTTTTCTACCCATGTTCTTTCTTGTCCCACTCCTTTGTTTCTCCTTAAATCTATTAATATGAAATCTTCTTTGAAAATCTTTTGATATGTCTGGTAAGATCTTCAAATGATCTGTTGCCTTTGTTCCTTGCAATGCATGCATTTAAAAAATAATCATATATTATGAAGTATCTAGTTTCTAACATAATAAACACATATTAAATTATATGTTTGAAAACAACATCATTAAATCTAACCTACCCGAGGATTTGCGTTTTGTCTGTCTGAATTTCTTTCTCACTGTTTTTGCTTGTAAGGTTCTTCATCTATGACAATTTGGGGCTGAATCATGTGGAGCTGCTTTTGTTAGGCTTTCTTGCATAAATCCTTCTTTGAACTATGGGTTACCAAACATGCACAGCTGCTCACTGCATTCACCCACCCGAGTGATTGTGAGCAATGTTTTCATCTTATTTAACTTCCAGACGTTGCAGATTTCAGGTGACCTCTGATCTCAAAGTCCCGTTTTATTCTGGGCTTGTTTCTTCCTAATTACATGAAAGATTGAACATGATTTTCTGCATTTTGTTGGTATTTGTAATATGTACATTAATGACATCCAGGATGTTTTCTGTAAGAAACTAGGTGGCCATGGATCCCGCAGTGCATACGTGGACATTTGAGCCTACTTTACTTTGGGTTTGTATCTTCTTCACTACTTTAAGATTTGTGCCACAATTTTCTCCTGGCTTATTGGATAGCTTTGGTTTTCAGAAAACATAACAATGGGCAATGATTCTCCTCAAAATAACCCATGCTGTTAAAAGAAACAGAAAATGGTTCTAAATTATAAAGCCTAAGGTACAATGTCTTCATTATAATAAACAATAATTGTCTGGCTTTCAAAATGTTTGTTTTATTTCTGTATTAACCCAGTGACATGGGTAAAGTCACATTTTTTTTATAAACAGCTGTATGAAAATTTCACTCATGATATAATGACCCTGTCCTTAGAAAACAGCATGTCGTCCAACTTTATGTCAGCAATGCCACAGGTGAAGAAGGTAATTGGTTATGGTTCCAGAATAACAACTCCAGGTCATGAATTCACATCCCTCCACAACAAATGATAAAAGTGAATTCAGGAAATTTGGTCATTTTTGGGCTAGCACCAGAAGAATGACTAAGAAAGCTGCTTGCTTATTGTAAAAACCCAATCCACCTAGACGGGCCTACCTGTGACTCTTAATGACCTTAGTCAACTAGCAATAAATGCTGCCTTTCTGGTGTCACCTACATTCAAGAACAAATAATTTTTAAAATTCCATAATAATTCATAACCTACAAGAATGTCAGCTAGTATTAAATGATATTTAAATATTTCAATTACTTTGGGACTTGGATAATTTATTTATGTAGAACTATTTTAAAAATCCAGTATTTCAACTTAATTTGATAATTTTAAATTTCAAAATACAGTGGGGGGGTTTTAACTTCCTTTGGTCGACAAAGCTAATAGGAATTAAAATTCAATGGCTCTTTGTCCTGCCCCAAGAATGCTCTGCATTGATTTTAATGCCGGGCAGTTTAGATGCTTACTTGATTAAGGTGGATGCCTCAGTAACGTACATGGGGACCTGTTGCTCAGCCAATGGGATGTGTTACTGCTGTGATTGCTCCAATCAGTGAAACATGCTGCCATCCAGCAAGGATCCCACAGTAAACAAAGCTTTCCTGTGTGGAGCCAGAAGAAACAGAAGTGCTCCACTGAGGCCCATAATTAAAGTCTGGACCCCTACCACCAATGTTCCCGCTGCTTTCTAAATATGGAACGCAGTGAAACTTTACCCCCACCTCCCCAAAAGATTTGCCAGTAGGTCGCCTGATCTTTGCCTGTTGGCAGCCAGCCAGCTGCCTCTTCATGTCAATTTCAGATGGGCAGCTGCCTGGCAAACTGTTCATGCGGCCCAGCTGTTAAAATCTCTTCCTCAAGTTAAGATCTGTGTGTGTGCTTCATACTTTATCAATGTTGGCAAAAATTCATCAAATACATAATTCAAGGCCGTGAGAAACCATTAAAGACGATCTGTATTGTTTGCATATCATTGCCTTGCATTTTGTGTTACATTTCATCAAGGCACATGTTGTTGTCCATTTAGATGGTGAGTGTAATATAAGGCAGAAATTTGCACTGAGCAGGCGGGCATGCGATCGAACCGCTCGAGTGTAAAATGACAGGTGATGACGTCGGGCAAGCATCCCCATGTCATCGTGCACTCAGTATATTTCGGTTGGCGGGCGCACATGGGCGTTGGTGGCGTGCCCGCCAACAATTAACAGTCCTATTAAGGCCATTAAAGTAATAATTAAATGAAATTTTTTGCTGTCCATCCAACCGTTAATTGGCCAACCAACGTGAAATGGTCGACTTCGTGGCTGCTCCTGAGCCGGCCCACTGCGCCCGCCTGACAAGGTGAAAATCCTGGCAATGGAATTTGCAAGTCCATTACCTTTGCTTCCTATTCAAAGCTATTCTACTTCAAAACTATGTTTCCCCATTTTTTGTAATCTTCTTTTGAAAGCTGCTGATTGAGATTGTTAAACCAACATAGCAACAAAAATGAAGGAATTTTGAAAGTAACAACTCCACTCATATCTAACCAGCCAGAAAATCCTTCTTGGTAAAGTCAGCTGGGATTTTTAAAAAGGACATTTTCAAAAAAATGTTAGATTGCACTAAAATTCTTATCCAATCTTAAGTCCCAGTCTTGCCCCCTAGAGCTAACTTTTTCAGAAACCAGGACATAAGTTTAAAAATTTCTAACTAGAATGACTATTTCAATGTGGGCTGTGAAATGCTATTCACCAATGAGTTTGTGCTAAAGGTCAGCTATGCATGACAGGAAGCTTGACAAATGGGCAATGTGTTGATCCTTTAATCAGCATTGCATCAGAATATTTAATTTTGCAACAGTGAATCAAGTTACCAATTAAAGAAATAGACTTTTATCTATAAAATCAAAGTAAAAACTTGTACACAAAGCAGCCACATGAGTTTCTAACTAAAGATAGCAACACAAACACTCTTTTCAGTAATTCCACTGGTTCACTCTTCTTAAAATGAATGAGTTCTGCCTTTGCTGCAAATGACATTGTTAAATGCACTTTATAAGTCAATTATATGTTACATTATTAAATATGCTCTTTAGCTTACTATCAGCGAAATTGAAGTTATCCCTTTGGTTCCTACAAATTTGCCACAACCTAAACTGCTGCCTAGATTGTTTTCTTCCACATCCACCTCTACCACTTGCCCACTGCTACTGAAACGGCAGAATTTTACCTGCTCCCAGAAGGCGGGAAGGGGGGCAGGGGGAAGGGCCAGTAAGACTGTGGGGAACGAAGGGAGATCATGGCCTAAATTTTTAGTGCAGTTGGCCAGACCAAAAGTGGATGTGAAATTCATTCCGCCCACAATTGGCACTAGAGAGCAATCACGCACTGACTGGCAAATTAACAGCCGAGGCCAGTGCGAAACTTGCACTGAGAGAAGGCCAGCGTTGCTGGAGGGGCGTGGCAGAGAGGCCAGGCGCCTGGATCTGTTCAGCTGCAGGGAGGGCATTTAAAAGCAGATACAAAAAGGCATGTATCTGAGGAAAAATTGTGGGAGAATTTTTTGCAACCTTAAAGTTACATTGAAAACTGAAGTCTGAAAGTGAGGAGGGAAGTGTGCCTGGAAGATAGCAATGTACTCAGGAGCCGGAAGCCATGGCAAGTGGAGTGGAAATGGCCAAAGCCGATCAGCCCCCTGTTTCTCTGATGACTGCTGTTGCCGTGAGATGACAGGAGAAGGCCTCTACACCTAACAAAGAAGGCTTGGTCAGCGGTGACATCGCGAGTTAGCAGTCAGGGGGGTCATCTGAAGGACCTGGATACAGTGTCGGAAAAGGGTCAATCACCTTCTCTGCTCCAAGATGGTGAGTATTGAGGGCCCGTGTAACCTTGAATAAATATGTATGTGTGGACTTGCATTTACACCCGAGGTGTAAAATCATGAGCTTAAGTTGGCACATCTTCCTGTGCCCTTAAAAACTGCAGGGGGCTAGACACGATGGCAAGCATGTATGGGAAGGGAAGTCCCACAGTGTGCTGGACACTTAAACCAGCGATATTGGGGAGGAGGAGGCAATGTTCAGGCATATGGAGGGGGGACTCATGAAAGCATTATTGTCCTTACAGGAGGAGTCACAATGCCCAGGAGCGAAGACGAACTGGTGGTGGAGTACTGACTCTGGTGTAACTAACTCCAAATTCAAATTCTGGAGATGGTGTGCGAGTGTGGAGCATGATGCACTGGCTGTGGAGAGGCAGGGGTTTTGGAGGGGGGTAAGAGTCAAGCAGGCAAGGAAGAGATTGGGGGAAGGTATGAGAAATGTAGGGCAGTGGTTCTAAAACTGACAGGTTAAATCCACTAATTCCGTATGTTCGTCCATTCAGAAGTTGTTGCTTAGCTAGATTTCCAATTTCAGAGTCTAACAGAATGCATGCACTCGGAATCCTAAATGTTGATGGATACTTAAATATGTTTTGCCTCCCTCAGATGAAACATTCTCCAGACCACTAAATGACGCAGAAGACCCTCCATTAACATCGGAGGAAGATGTCCAGCCAGATGCACCAAGTCACATCCTCTCTCTGCACCTTGCACCACCTCAGATACAGGCACTTTGGTGGGTTTGAGCACTCTGGGAGAGAAGATAGAAAACACTGGGCAAGGCACGTCACACTCTCTTGAGGAGCTGACGGAGGCAGAGAGTTGCCAAGGCTCCGACAATCGGAGGATTGCTGGAGACCACGACAATGCTGAGCCCCAGGCAGATGATGAGCCTCTGGGATCATCTATTAGATGGCAAATGCTGCATGTACATGGAGGTTCCTGAGGGTCTGTGTGCCATGGTCTCTGTAATGGAAGAGTCCATGCAGAGCATGAGTGCTGCACTGATCCTCAGCCCTGAACGCACAGCATCCTCCATAGACAGTGAGACTCTCATGGAGCAGCAACTCCAGGAACTCAAGCAAGGGTTTCTGGGGTTGCATTCAGACCTGCGAGGCCGCACACTAACATTGATCTCAGCAGGGCACAGTCAATGTGATGGATGAGGCACCGAGTGACTCTGCTAGCTGCTCATCCATCGATGGCGAGCAGGGAGGTTCAAGCAAACCTCCTGTTGGTGGATGACCTGCAGCTCTATGCATGTAGGGACTTCTCTCAGGGCGTTCTTGATGATGGCAGGAGCTCCTCTGCCCCTCTGCCAGTGACTGTCACATCTGAGGAGGCCATGACAACTGAGGAGTGCCTAGCCAAGGCGCTGGACTGTCCCGCCCAGTCAGGGCTCACACAGGCCCCAGTGATCAGAGGATGCCCACCAAAGTCAGCAAAGCTGAAGAAGCATCAGAGTCAGCAGCCTGCCTTCAATGCAGCTGTGGGTGAGGGAGAAGAACCCAGACATAGCACTCATAAGCGGAAATTTAAATCACCATAATCACAGAAGGGCTTTCATGGGTGAACTCTTTCCCATTGTCGCTTGTGTAATGGTGTCTATAGCTGTCACACATCACTATTAAAATGTGACATCATGTCAAATGGCCTTAATGTGCTTTATATGATACTGAGAGAGGAGGCCTGCAACTCTGTGCAAGACATCAGTTGGGTTGGATAGTGTATTTCAGAAGGAGGGACAGAAGAAGATGGTGCCAGGAGGGCCTCATGAGCCCCAAGCAGTAAAGTGACTGTCTGTTTGCAATGCTTTAGAGACCTGACTGTGGAGGCCTATTGGAAACTCCTTTGAATCAAGCCCTCCCTGGCTCCCAAAAGCTGCCTCATTGCTGGATCATCTTCATGAACCTGTGGCTGAGCAGGTTCTTCCTCAGAGTCAGTGCTGGATTCATCCTCAGCGGCTTCTGAAAGCACGTTGTGCTTTCACCCTCCATAAGCTCTCCCCTTGAGAAAGCCAGATTGTGCAGGGCACAGCACACAACCACAATGAGGGACACAAGTTCAGGAAGGTATTGCAGAGATCCTCCTGAGCGGCCCAGCCAACAAAACCTCATTTTCAGGAGGCCTACTGTCCTCTCAATGATGGCTCTGGTGAAGGAATGGCTCTGGTTCTACCTCTCCTCTGTGGGCATCCTTGGACGTCTGATCGGTGTCATTAGTCTCCTTTTGAGAGGATATCCTTTGTTGCCCAGCAGCCATCCACTCAAGCAGGGGCTATCAGCAGCCTTGGCACCTGGAACTGAAGTAGAATATATGAATCATAGCAGCTCCCAGGATATGTGGCACAAACCTGCAGGATCTCGCGTTGGTGATTGCACACTAGCTGGACGTTCAAAGAGTGGAACTCCTTTCGATCTCCAAAGAGCCCCTGGCTCTCCAGCAGGTGCCTTGATGGGCACATGTGTGCATTCAATGGCTCCTTGAATCCTTGGAAAGCCTGCAATAGCCACGAATGCTCTGGATTGCTCTGCCTGGCTGTCCTCATCTGTCTTGTAGTGTATGAAGGTGTTGAACTTTCTGAACAGTGTATCTGTCACAAGCTTTATGCAACTGTACATGGTGGATTGTGACACACTGCACAGGTCTCCAATAGGCCCTTGGAACATACCCAAGGCATAAAAATTAAGGGCACTGTTACCTTTAGCACCGCTGGCATTGGGTGCCCACCTATCTCAGGGTCTATCATGTCACGTATTGAGGTTACTGTCTCACTTGAGAGACAGAGACTTCTTCGTCACTAGACCTCTCAAGGCAGCTGGATCTCAGCCTGTGTACTCTTCCAGCAGGGTATTGGCACCTTCTCCTGCGCCTTCTGCCTTTCAACGTGTCCTGGTCTTCGACCGCTTCAAGTTGTGTCTTGAGAGCAGACCTTATTACACTATCTGCAGCCAACTGGCCTCCTCTCCCTTCTTGACTCTTCTCCTCATCTGAGGAAGTTCCTCCAGCAGAATAAACAATGCCCATCTCAAACCTTCTGCTTGGCAGAGGTTTGACCTTAATTATGATGAGGCCTGTCTGCTAAAATCCTCTGAAATGATTTAAGCCATCCAAACTAATGTCAATGAACAGGGTGCTTCACTAAATAATCAGCAATGCACAGGTTCACAACTCAATTTTAAACTTTGACCTCCTCACACTTCTCTATTCATTCTGGCCCTTATATCCTGCCCTGGATCCAGAAAGTTGAAAATTTGTGATCCCTGCCTGCTCGTTTTGCCTGTGCACCAAGTGTAAAATTGAATGGGCCTCAAAATTGCAGTCGATTGGCCCTTTAATTGACGGCGGGCACGCTTCCGACTTTCGCACATACCCACCTAGCATAATCTCGCAATGTGACATGATGACATCAGGAACCGCGCAATTTAACACTGCTTCGGGACTACCAGGCGCCTGCACAGGCCAGGAAAAGCATCCCACTGTCAGGGAATTTTACCAACGGCAGGAATGGGATCTGAAAGGCTGCCCACTCCAAGGCAATGGCCAGCTAATTTGAATATGCAAAGGTATTAAGGACCATTTTATGAGTTATGAGACACAGTGTATCCCGAATGTTATTACCTTAAGGGCAATGAGAAAGTGGCAGCCGTATCAGGTTTCAGCAGATGAAGAATGGATGGAAGTGCATGAGATTGTTATACCATTTGGATATAGAAATGAGATATTGAGAATAGCTTATGAAATTCCAATGGTGGGGGGACATTTAGGAATTAGAAAGACACAGGCGAAAATACAAAAACATTTTTATTAGCCTGGATTGCATAGAGATGTGGTCAAATTCTGTAGAACATGTCGCACATGTCAGGTGACAAGGAAACCACAAGCAGTGATTAAGCTGACATCTTTAATTTCAATTCAAGCATTTGAAGAGCCTTTTACTAGGATCATGATTGATTGTGTAGGACCCCTCCCTAAGACTAAAAGTGTAAATCAGTACTTACTGACAATAATGGATCGGTCAACAAGGTTTCCTGAAGTGATACCTTTGAGAAATATTACAACAAAGAGAATTGTGGAAGAGTTGACTACATTTTTTACAAGATATGGTTTACCAAAAGAAATACAATCAGATCAGGGTTCAAACTTCATGTCACAGCTGCTTAAGGAAGTAATGAACAGTTTGGGGATAAAACAGTTTAAGTCAACAGCTTATCATCCTGAGTCACAAGGAGCTTTGGAAAGATGGCATCAAACTTTAAAACCTATAATGAGGGCATATAGTCAGCACTATCCAGAGGATTGGGATGGTGGAATTCCATTCTTGTTATTTGCTATTAGGGATGCTCCTAATGCATCGACTGGATTTAGTCCTATTGAATTAGCCTATGTCATGAGATAAAAGGACCATTGAAATTGATTCTGTCAGGAAGATATAATAATTGTCATTATGTTATTGGATTTTATTGTAAAATAGTGGTATCTGTGTCTGTATGTGTCTGTGTGTGAGACTTAATTGGATTAAAGGCAGCTGCTCTGAAGGCTTTGAAGTTTTAGGAGATGAGTTAGGTTTGGAATGTTAAGTAGGTAAACATAAGTGTAAAATTACATTTACATTTTTAAGTAAACCAGACTAGATTGTTTTCAAAGGAGGGGTTCAATATGTCAACCTAGCCAGGTGAAGTTCAGGAACAGTGTTTATTTTTCCTAAAGATTACTGGTGAAATTAGTACTATGAGAGATTTTTATTAACAAAAAGGTAAAGTCCATAGACATATGGGCGTGTGCCTGACATGCCCAAGTGTAAAATGACATGTGATGACATCGGATGTGCGTCCTGACGTCATTGCGCATTCTCGCGATGTTTCGTTTGGCGGACGTGGGTCGGAGTCAGCTGCGTGCCCGCCAATAATCAAAAGGCCTGTCAAGGCCATTAACGATCTAATTAACTTGAAATTTACGCTGCCCATCCTAACGGTTGGCAGGCAGGCAAAAAGGCCAAGTGGCCTTTACATTTTTTAGGAAACCTTATCCACAAGTGGGATGAGGTTTCCTAAAGCAAATACAAATAAAATAAAAACTTTATTTTTGAATTAAAAACATGTCCCAGCTCATGTGACAGAATCACATGAGGGGACATGTTTTATTAAATTTTTATTGTCTTTATTAATTTTTTAAAAAAGCACTTCAATCTGCCTGGAGATTGATTGCTGCTTTCAAAGAACTGAAGTTAAGAAAACTCACTTTGAATTCGACTGGTTCAGGGTATTGTGTGTCACCTTGCCTGGGTCTTTTAAAATCTATAAGTCTTACTGTTGCCTTAATGAAAGTGTAACTGCGGGTTAGATTACTCAGGGGATTTAGAAGTCATCATAGTAGTAATTTGTAGATCTCTGCATATATTTAAAATAATTTCTTCTATTAATAAAGGTTTAATTTAGTTTAGGAAGGCATGCATCTCGAATTTTATACAAATTGAAAAACAAGTTGTGGCAGTTGTTACAAGTTTCCCTTTGGGATTTGAACAACTCAGCATTTACTATCAGCTGTGCCATAACAGTTCATGAGAAATTAGTGGATCAAAATTCGGAAACTACTCTACTGGTTTATGTATCAAACTTCAGAGAAAGATTGGGCAGAGCATGTGAGTTAGCTAGGGAACATTTAAAGATATCAAAGCAAGTGATGAAAGTGAAGACAGATAGGAGAGGGACAGCTCTTACTTTTGTTGCAGGGCAAAAAGTGTTAGTTTTGTTACCAGTATTGGGTCACTCATTAAATGCAAGGTTTAGTGGGCCTTACAGGATTGAAAAGAAACTGAGTGAAGTCAATTATTTAATAAATACTCCAGATAGAAGAAAGAAGCAGAGGGTCTGTCTTGTAAATATGGTTAAAAAGTATTTTGACAGGAAAGAGGACCAAAAGGAGGTGTTAGTGGTGGTAGATAAGGAGAAAGTAGAAATGAAGGATTCTGAAATTGATTTTCCTCCAATCAAATTGGATAATGAGAGGGTACTTAAAAATTTAAATGTATTATTGAGTTACCTTCCAGGCAAGTATCCAAGTGATTTGGAAAAGCTATTGCAGTCACACAAAACTATTTGTGGGAATAAGCTGGGGAGGTAAAATTTAGCTACACATGATGTAAGAGTAGAAGGTTCATCTTCAATAAGGCATCATCTTTATAAATTAAATCCAGCAAAGTTATCACAAGTACAGAAATAAATTGAATTCATGCTTCAAAATGACATATTTGAGTCTAATTGCAGTAACTGGAGCTCACCTAATGTGATAGTACCAAAGCTGGATGGAACACAAAGACTGTGTGGACTATTGAAAGGTGAATGCAGTGACAAAAATGGATTCATAACCTATACCAAGGTTAGAAGATTGCCTTGAGAAAGTGGGACAATAAAAATTTATCACGAAGATTGACTTGCTGAGAGGATATTGACAAGTACCATTATCAGAGACAACAAAGGAGATATAGGTTTTTGTGACACCAGATGGACTATATCAGTTTAAAGTCATGCCATTTGGTATGAAAAATTCACCCCCAACATTTAAAAGACTGACAAAGTAATTGCGGGACGGAGCTAATGTGCTGTTTATTTTGACGACTTGATAGTCTTCAGTCAAATGTGGGAGGAGCATTTACAACAACTGGAAGAATTGTCTAGTTGACTACAAGAAGCTAATTTGGTAATGAACTTGGCTAAAAGTGAATTTGCAAAAGTGCAAGTTACATATCTAGGCCATACCATTGGACATGGTAAGGTGGCTCCAAGAGATGTGAAAGTCAAAACTATCGTGGATTTCCTTTGTGCCTACAATAAAATGAGAAGTTTTGAGATTACTGGGCATGAGTGAGTTTTACTGAAAATTTGTGCCAAATTTTAGCTATGTGATTGCTCCATTGACTGAACTATTAAAAAAGAACAAGAGGTTTCAATAGACACAGGAGTGTCCGAAGGCATTTGACAGTTTGAAAATTGTATTGACTACGTCACCAGTTTTGGCAGTACTCAATTATGCCAAGCAATTTAAGTTGGCCATTGACGCAAGTGATATAGACATTGGGGCTCTACTGTTGCAAGATGAAAAGATAATTGAGAAACCGATAAGATATTTTTCATGGTTGAATGCGTAACAGAGAAATTATTCAACAATCGAAAAGGAGATTCTGGGACTGGTGCTGGTGTTGCAGCATTGTGAGGTTTATGTTGTAAACAATTCATCAGAAACAATTGTTTATACAGACCACAATCTTTTAAAGTTTCTGGACAGATTTCGAGACCAAAGTGCAAGGCTGTTCAGGTGGAGTTTATTACTGCAACCATTTAATCTACAGATTAGACATGTGGCTGGATGAAAAAATCTAATTGCAGATGCATTATCAAGAGTTTAAAGCTCAAAGAGAAATTGGTCATTTAAAACCTGGACACTGGACTGAAATGACTTCTGTTGATACCAAGGATTTGTATATATATTATGTTAATGTGTGCATCTGGTAATGTAATAGTATGAGTATATTGATCAGTATAGTAGGTAGTATAAGATGGGTTAAGAAAATGAAGCCATCTTTTTAAATTATGATGGCTCATTTTTCGATAAGGAGGGAGGTGTCATGAGAGTATAATAACTTTCATAATAGTTATCTGGTTTATTATAAAGTAGGTTCACGGGGGTTGTGTTTTCTGGCTGTGTGTGTGATTTAATTACATTTTGTAGCCAAGCAGACTGCAAGCTGAAGTTATCAAAAGAAAGGTGTAGAAGTGTCTTCATTATTCTAATGAGTAAACATGATTGGAGTCTTAGCATGTAAGGTGTAAAGGGAATTTGCACTTTTAGATAGATGAAGGGGGATTTGAATTTCAAAGAGGCTAATGAGAAACCGAAGCGAGAGAGAGCCATTTTGAATTCCACTGTCCAGGATACTGTGTTAATTTGCTGGATCTTTTAAAAATCTAAAAAATCTATTTTTGGACCTTTGCCTTGAAGGGGGTGTAACTGGGAGTCAGGTTAATTAGGGATTTTAGTAGTTATTATATTAATAATTTGTAGCCCTATGTATGTGCTTAAAATCTTTTCTTTTGTTAATAAATATTTTAATTTTAGTTTTTAAAAAAATCTCTAAATTGGTGGACTCATTACTTCTGAATTCAGGGCACGATCTTGAAATAGATACAAATTGCAAAACCATTGTGATAGTGCAATCAAGTTTCCCTCGTGGATTTGATCCGTCTGGCACACATCATCTGCTGCGTCATAACATGTCTTAGTAATTTTTGTTAAATAATGCATTATTAGTAAGGCATAATTTCATTAAGAAATCTGTAGTAGCAGTTTTATCAGATGCACTGGGGGAAATTTTAACTCCTACCACCACCACCCCCCAAACCCCACCCCCCACCCCTTCACCCCACTTCATGGCAGGAACTGTGTGGGAGGTCAGTTAAATTGGAGTGTTACATTTTCCTTCTCTCCCACCCTGATCTTGCCAACTGCAATTTTAAATTGCAGGCACTAAGGACACTTGCCCAAAGCTGGTAGCATACTTCCTTAAATATGCAGATCAGGACCTGACTGCAACATTACCAAGCTGTGGCTTCCCCTCCAGGCCAGAGCTGCTGGAAACAGGAGCCAGAGAGAAATGAGGCCAAGCAAGTTAGGTTTGTTTAGATCAGGCTTGTCCAATCCAGGCCTGAGGGCCAGATCTGCCCTCCCAATCCTCTGTATCAGGCCCGAGGACTAAGTTTAAACTACAGGTAAGTTCAATGAAAGATCCTGCTCCTCCAATCACAGGCCCTTTCTCTCCCACTTTTGCTGCTGATAGGTTCACCAGTTACCGCTCCAGTCTGAAATGCTTAGGACCATGGCATTTCTGGATTTTGGAATTTTTTGGCGTTATAAAATAATGTTGAAACGCCTAACCACAAGTGTGTGAACTGGATATAAATATATACTTCAGACTTAAAACAGTGAGATATTTGCCCACTCACTTAACCTATCCATGTCCCCTTGTTTGAATAAAGAAGTTACATTTGCTATTTTCCAATCAAATGTCACCTGCCCCAAATCCAGGGAATTTTGGAAAATTAAAAACAATGCATCAACTATCTCACTAGCCACTCCTTTTAAGACCCAAGGATGAAGTCCATCAGGACCCAGGGGCTTGTCAGCCCGCAGTTCCAACAATTTGCTAAGTACCATTTCTCTGGTGATTGTAATTTTCCTGAGTTCCTTCCTCCCTTCCAAATCCTTATTTACAGCTATTTCTGGGATGTTACTTGTATCCGCCATAGTGAAGATCAATGCAAAATACCTGTTCAATTCATCTGCCATCTCTTTACTTTCCATTATAAAATCCCCAGACTCACTTTCTATAGGACCAACGCTTACTTTAACTCTTTTCTTAGTTACCTATAGAAATTCTTACCATCTGTCTTTATATTTCTAGCCAGCTTCCTCTCATACTCTAATCTTTCCCTCCTTATTAATCTTTTTGTCATTCTTTGCTGTTCCTCATATTCTGTTCAATTATCTGACCTGTCTCCAGTCTTTGCACAATTATATGCTTTTTCTTTAAGTTTGATACTGTCTTTAACTTTTTTAGTTCACTATGGATGGTGGGTCCTCCCCTTGGAAGTTTTCTTTCTTGTTGGGATGTATCTATTCTGAGTGTTCTGAAATGTCCCTTTAAATGTCTGCCACTGCATCTCTATTGACCCGTCCCTTAACCACATTTGCTAGTTCACTTTCGCTAGCTCTGCTTTCATTCCCTCATAATTTCCCTTATTTAAGTTTAAAATACTAGACTTGGATCCACTCTTCTCTCCCTCAAACTGAATGTGAAATTCAATCATATTATGATCACTGCTACCTAGAGGCGCCCTCACTATGAGGTTATCAATTAATCTACCTCGTTGTACAATACCAGGTCTTGTATAGCCTGCTCTCTGGTTGGCTCTAGACGTGCTGTTCTAAGAAACTATCCCAAAAACATTCTATGAACTCCTCATCTAGGCTATCTTTGCCCATCTGATTTTTTCAGTCCAAGATTATCGCTGCACCTTTCTGACAAGCTCCCATTACCCAATCCTTTATATTCTATCCTACTGTGTAGTTACAATTAGGAGGCCTGTCCACTATTCCCACAAGTGACTTCTTTCCTTTATCATTTCTCATCTCAACCCACACCGTTTCTACATTCTGGTTTCCTGAACTTAGGTCATCCTCTCTAATGCACTAGCACCATAATTAATTAACAGAGACACCCCTCCATCTTATACTAGCTTCCTGTCCTTCCTAAATGTCATATACCCTTTAACATTCAGGTCCCAATCTATGTCATCTGCCATATCTCTGTAATGGCTATCAGATCGTACTTATTTATTTCTATTTGTGCTATCAATTCATCTGTTTTGTTTTGAATACTACGTGCATTCAGATACAGAGCCTTTAGTTTTATCCTTTTATTATTTTTGTAATCTCTAGCCTTGACTGTTGTTTAACTTTTAGATTTGTACTCTCTATCTCTTCCTGTCACGTGCTGTTAATCATTTCCCATATTTGTACCTTTCTCTCTTGCCTTGTCTCTCCTCTTCGGTTTACCACATCTTCCCAAATTTGATCCCTTGCCCCCACTATTTAGATTAAAACTTCTCCCACACCAGTCTTTGAGCCACACATTCATTCCTCTAATCTTATTCACCCTATGCCAATTTGCACGTGGCTCAGGTAATAATCCAGAGATTATTACTTTGAGGTTCTGCTTCTTAATTTGGTGCCTAGCTCTTCATTCAGACCATGCAGAACTTCTTTCCTAGTTCTATCTATGTCGTTAGTATCTACATGGACCACAACAAGATCCTCCCCCTCCCACTGCAAGTTCCTCTCCAGCCCTGAGCAGATACCCCTAAACCTGACACCAAGCACGCATTACAGCCTTTTGGGTTCTTGCTCTTTGCTGCAGAGAACATTGTCGAATCCCCTCATTATACTGTCCCCTACCACCACTACATTCCTTTTTGCTCCCACCACTTGAATGGCTTCCAGTACCACGATGCCATGGTCGGTCAGCTCATCTACCCTCAGCACCCCCTCTCATCCAAACAAGCTGAAAGAATCTCAAACCTATTGGACAATTGCAGAGGCTGAGGCTCCTGCACTCCTGCCCTCTGGGACCCCTTACCTGCCTCACTTACAGCCACACCCTTCTGTCCCTGACCACTGACAAAATCAGAATCCCTGCCCTAAGCGGTGTGACTGCCTCCTGGTACAAAATATGCAAGTAACATTCCCCCTCCCTGATGTGTTGCAGAGTCTGCATCTCAGCCTCCAGCTCAATGACTCTTAGCCGAAGTTCCTCAAACCACAAACACTTACTGCAGATGTGTTTGCCCTGGATCATAATGTTATTCAGGAGTTCCCACATGCTGCTGCCTTGAAACATCACCTGATCTGCCATCCTTAATGTGTCTTTATTAGCTACTTAAATTATTTTGTTTGATTAATTATTTTCTTTTTTTATAAACCTAACTGCTAATTTGTATTATTTTTAAACCTTAAGAATAGAAGAGACCTTAACCACTTACCAGATACTCACCAAACAGCTAGCTTCTACCCCTGTAGTAGAGCAAGAACCAATTCCTACAGGGTGGAAAAGTTAGAAAGGGCAAAAGCAAAAGACCACTCGCTTCCCCTGCACACCTAACTCCCTAATCATCCAACTCCCAGCACTCTCTTCAAACTCCAGTTCAAAGTCAGTGGAGAGCTGAAAACTCTGCTTAAGGCTAGGAAATTTAGAATTTAGAATTAGACAGTAAATTTCAGTTGAATGCTAAATCCAAACAAAAAATAGATTTTTACAAGAGATTAACACTTCCTTACCCAAACTGTCAGCAATCAATATTGGATCAAAAGCATTGCTGCAAAAAGACTCAAGGCAAAAAAATGGCAGGTGATGGGGGGATAAATGACTGTAGTGTGGGAAAATACAGCGCGAGGTCACAGTTGAATGTAGGACCCAGAATTAACACTACCAACAGGTCCAGGCTGGGGAAAGTAGAGTAATGATCAACATTCAATATAAAAAACTGAAAACAATTTCCATTAACATACTGACAGTATGAAAGGCTTTGATTTTTAAATTTAATTCCTACCTATTTGCAGACTTTTCTTCCTCCATCATCTATCTTGTCTTTCTCTCTCTCTCTCGCTCTCCTATTTTGCGATTGGTTGCATCACCTCAAGTAGTGAGTGTGAGTTGCAAAATATTTCCGGTTAACTGGTGTTTCCAGATTTTGGATTTCCAGACTGAAGAGGTTACTGTGTATTAAAATTCCGAATTTACATATTATTTCATCTTCTTCATGAGTGAACTTGGAAACAGCAGGATCAGGGACAATATGTCCCACCACTGCAGATCCAATGCTCTGCACCACAATGTACCCTTGATGGAGCTGTGTTGCCGAGATAACTGAACTGTTAAATTATTTAAGCTGTTACTTGCTTTTCTGTTAAAATCAACTTATGATTATCAGATACACTTTGATATATTTCTTGCAAGCTTTGTAGCCTTACAGCTTTGAGAAGTTTACTTATTCTAAGATTTCACACACTTTAACAGACCACCAGTGGAAATTATTTAGAATGTTGTAGCACAAAGATGTATTTCACAAAAGCTATGGAGATTTTATTCTGACACCTCAACAACAAAAAAATGGTACCATTCTCCTCAAGGAAAAAGCTGAATTATCAAATACTTCACATTATTTTTAACTCCTGTGTAACAAATAGACTACAGAACAAAATTCGAGTAACAACTGTAAGAAACATTTCAAACATGATGGGTGGAATCTTCTGTTCTGTAGTCCAAGTCCGGTGGCGGACAGGAAAGTCAGTGTGATTTCCACTGGGTGGCGGAACGGCTGAACATCCACGATCTTCCGCTATTCAGATCATTAATTATGCATCTTAAAAGAGCACGGAAGTCACCCATCCCTCTGTTACCTCATGGGGTCGAAGGTCCTGGCGTCATATTTAAATGGCATCCAGCCAGCCATTCACTCAATGCAGACCAGGAGCCCTGCGCTACGCTTCCAGAGTCCTTACGGCCACAGCTCACACTGGAGAAGCTGGCAGATGTGAGCAACCACATCCCAGGACATGCAAAGGCACCTCCGGCATTGCCTTTCATTCATTTCTAGATAAGAGCACCCCTGTTTTACACCCAAGGTTGGGCCAATGCCTGCTGTTGCAGTGGACCCTGATCGCCAGCATCTTGACCTTCTTGGTGCTCAGGCCCTTGTTCCTCCTAGCCCTGTACCAATCTGCGATGGGCCCTCCTTCTCCTCATCTGGATCAGATCCATTACTAAAGCAGCATTGCCTGCAGCCTGCAGCCTGCATCAGCAATGCCTCAGTGGATCTGTGAACAAATTGAAGTGATAAATTCAGAGAGCATGCCTTTTACAGGTTTCCCTCCATCTCAAAGCCAGCAAGCCAGTGCTAAGTCCTTCACTTGGCCTTTGTGTAGACATGGCATTCTCACCCCTCCCCTTCCAGATAAAGGACATCCTGAAGGACCAGAGATTGTGCTCCTTCCGTTCATACATGACTGCACATGTAGACTTTGCTCTTTGACCAGGCTGATGAAAGCCATGTGCAGGAAGCCTCCCTCTGAGACTATTCCATTTCCAAGACTCTACAGAGAGACCATTGCCTTGGAAACATAAAAAGACTAACCACATGAGCCTTTATCAGCCATGACCATTCACCCCGGGGGTGGGGGGGGTTGGAGTCGTGAGTTGGCTGCCGTCCATCAGCCATGCTCCTTGGAGACATCCATCTCCCTCCCTTCATCCCTGTCTCTGATGCAGCAGATGGCAAAAGGCACAGAAAGAACAGCAGCTCCACACCTTGATGTGATCTCAATGTTATGAGTTTCATGAGTTGGAGACAAACCTGCTGCCGTGTGGGCTTCGCCATTGAGAGGACAACACAACTGAGCATGGTTGACATCCAGCTGCCCCATAATTATTAGGGTGTCCCTTTAGTCAGCCACTTGTGCTGACCTTGAGCTCCACCCAACTGAAAAGATCCTCCTCTCACTTCAAAGGATCTCGCTTACTGACTAACTGCGTGGTCAAGGTCAGATTTGAAAAATGGTGCGCATCACCTTCCAAACTCAGTCCACCACCTTCTACTCTGCCCCCGCCACCCTGTCAACCCTGCATTGTCCTCGTTACTAACATTTGGGGGCTTGTGTCAAAATTGGGAGAGCTGCCTCACAGACTAGTCAAGCCACAGCCTGATATATTCATCCTCACGGAATCATATCTTAAAGATAATGTCCCAAACACCACCATCACCATCCCTGGCTATGTTCTGTCGCA
Source organism: Cetorhinus maximus (assembly GCF_964194155.1). Lineage (NCBI taxonomy): Eukaryota > Metazoa > Chordata > Chondrichthyes > Lamniformes > Cetorhinidae > Cetorhinus > Cetorhinus maximus. The sequence goes on from NC_135892.1 coordinate 59,277,857, forward strand.
CTGGTAGGACAGGCCCAGCAGAGGTGGCGGCACAGTGGTATACAGTCGGGAGGGAGTTTCCCTGGGAGTCCTCAACATTGACTCCATGAAGTCTCATGCCATCAGGTCAAAGATAGGCAAGGAAACCTCCTGCTGATTACCACATACCGCCCTCCCTCAGCTGATGAATCAGGGTTCCTCCATGTTGAATACCACTTGGAGGAAGCACCGAGGGTGGCAAGGGTGCAGAATGTACTCTGGGTGGGGGACTACAATGTCCATCATCAAGAGTGGCTCGGTAGCACCACTACAGACCGAGCTAGCCGAGTCCTAAAGGACATAGATGCTAGACTGGGTCTGTGGCAGGTGGTGAGGGAACCAACAAGAGGAAAAAATATACTTGACCTCGTCTTCACCAACCTGCTTGCTGCAGATGCATCTGTCCATGACAGTATTGGTAGGAGTGACCGCCGCACAGCTGTTGTGGAGATGAAGTCCTGCCTTCACATTGAGAGTATCCTCCAGCGTGGTGTGTGGCACTGCCACTATGCTAAATGGGATAGATTTCGAACAGATCTAGCAACTCAAGACTGGGCATCCATGAGGCGCTGTGGGCCATCAGCAGCAGCAGAATTGTACTCAAACACAATCTGTAACCACATGGACCGGCATATCCCCCACTCTACCATTACTATCAAGCCAGGGGATCAACACTGGTTCAATGAAGAGTGCAGGAGAGCATGCTAGGAGCAGCACCAGGCATACCTAAAAATGAGATGTCAACCTGGTGAAGCTATAACACAGGACCACTTGTGTGACAAACAGCATAAACAGCAAGTCATAGACAGAACTAAGCTATCCCACAACCAACAGATCAGAAATAAGCTCTGCAGTCCTGCCACATCCAGTCGTGAATAGTGGTGGACAATTAAACAAACTCATTGGAGGAGGAGACTCCACAAATATCCCCAGCCTCAATAATGGGGGAGCCCAGCACATCAGTGCAAAAGATAAGGCTGAAGCATTTGCTACAATCTTCAGCCAGAAGTCCCCAGCATCACAGATGCCAGTCTTCAGGCAATTCAATTCACTCCACGTGATATCAAGAAATGGCTGAAGGCACTGGATACTGCAAAGGCTATGGGCCCTGACAATATTCTGGCAATAGTACTGAAGACTTGTGCTCCAGAACTTTCCAGACCCCGAGCCAAGCTGTTCCAGTACAGCTAGAACACTGGCATCTATGTGGAAGATTGCCCAGGTATGTCCTGTACACAAAAAGCAGGAAAAATCCAGCCCGGCCAATTACTGCCCCATCAGTCTACTCTCAATCATCAGTAAAGTAATGGAAGGGATCATCAACAGCGCTATTAAGCAGCACTTGTTTAGCAATAACCTGCTCACTGACACAAAAACAGAATTACCTGGAAAAACTCAGCAGGTCTGGCTGCATCGGCGGAGAAGGAAAGAGTTGACGTTTCGAGTCCTCATGACCCTTCAGCAGAACTGAGTAAAGTTAGGAGAGGGGTGAAATATAAGCTGGTTTAAGGTGGGGGGAGAGAAGTTCGGGGGGGAGGTGTGGTAGTAGGGACAAGCAAGCAGTGATAGGAGCAGATAATCAAAAGATGTCACAGACAAAGGAACAAAGACGTGTTAAAGGTGGTGATATTATATAAGAGAATGTGCTAATTAAGAATGGATGGCAGGACACTCAAGGTACAGCTCTAGTGGGGGTGGGGTGGAAAGACTGACAGGGCATTACAGATTTAAAAGTAATGGAAATAGGTGGGAAAAGAAAAATCTATATAAATTATTGGAAAAAACAAAAGGGAGGGGGAAGAAACGGAAAGGGGGTGGGGATGAGGGAGGGAGTTCAAGATCTAAAGTTGTTGAATTCAATATTCAGTCCGGAAGGCTGTAAAGTGCCTAGTCGGAAGATGAGGTGCTGTTCCTCCAGTTTTCGTTCCAGTGAAGCCCAACGCAAACTGGAGGAACAGCACCTCATCTTCCGACTAGGCACTTTACAGCCTTCCGGACTGAATATTGAATTCAACAACTTTAGATCTTGAACTCCCTCCCTCATCCCCACCCCCTTTCCGTTTCTTCCCCCTCCCTTTTGTTTTTTCCAATAATTTATATAGATTTTTCTTTTCCCACCTATTTCCATTACTTTTAAATCTGTAATGCCCTGTCAGTCTTTCCATCCACCCCCACTAGAGCTGTACCTTGAGTGTCCTGCCATCCATTCTTAATTAGCACATTCTCTTATATAATATCACCACCTTTAACACGTCTTTGTTCCTTTGTCTGTGACATCTTTTGATTATCTGCTCCTATCACTGCTTGCTTGTCCCTACTACCACACCTCCCCCCCCAACTTCTCTCCCCCCACCTTAAACCAGCTTATATTTCACCCCTCTCCTAACTTTACTCAGTTCTGCTGAAGGGTCATGAGGACTCGAAACGTCAACTCTTTTCTTCTCCGCTGATGCTGCCAGACCTGCTGAGTTTTTCCAGGTAATTCTGTTTTTGTTTTGGATTTCCAGCATCCGCAGTAGTTTTTTGTTTTTACACCTGCTCACTGACGCCCAGTTTGGGCTCCGCCAGGGCCATTCAGCTCCTGACCTCATTACAACCTTGATTCAAACATGGACAAGAGAGCTGAACTCTTCAGGTGAGGTGAGAGTGACTACCCTTGACATCAAGGCAGCATTTGACCTAGTGTGGCATCAGGGTGCCCTGATAAAACTGGAGTCAATGGGAACCAGGGGGAAAACTCTCCACTGGTTGGAGTCATACCTAGCACAAAGGAAGATAGTGTATTTGTTGGAGATCAGTCATCTCAGCTCCAGGACATCACTGCAGGAGTTCCTCAGGGTAGTGTCCTTGGCCCAACCAGTGGTTCATCAATGACCTTCCTTCCATCATCAGGTCAGAAGTGGGGAAGTTCGCTAATGATTGCACAGTGTTCAGCACCATTCGCAACCCCTCAGATACTGAAGCAGTCCATGTCCAAGTGCAGCAAGACCTAGACAATATCCAGGCTTGGGCTGTCAAGTGGCAAATAACATTCGCGCCACACAAGTGCCAGACAATGATCATCTCCACCAAGAGGGAATCTAACCATCGTCCCTTGACTTTCAATTGCATTACCATCGTTGAATCCCCCACTATCAACATCCTGAGGGCTTACCATTGACCAGAAACTGAACTGGGCTAGCCATATAAGTACTGTGGCTACAAGTGGTCAGAGGCTAGGAATCCTGCAGTGAGTAACTCATCTCCTGACTCCCCAAAGCCTGTCCACCATCTACAAGGCACAAGTCAGGAGTGATGGAATACTCCCACTTGTCTGGATGAGTGCAGCTCCCACAATGCTCAAAAAGCTTGACACTGTCCAGGACAAAGCAGCCTGCTTGATTAGCACCACATCCACAAAAAATCACTCCCTCCACCACCAATGCACAGTAGCAGCAAGATGCACTGCAGGAATTCACCAAGGCTCCTTGGACTGCACGTTCCAAACCCATAATCACTGCCATCTAGGACAAGGCAGCAGACAGATGGGAACGCCACCACTTGGAAGTTCCCCTCCAAGTCAATCACCATCCTGACTTGGAAATATATTGCCGTCCCTTCACTGTTACTGGGTCAAAATCCTGGAACTCCCCTCCTAACAGTACTGTGGTGTACCTACACCACATGGACTGCAGCAGTTCAAGAAGGCAGCTCACCACCACCTTCTCAAGGGTAACTAGGGATGGACAATAAATGCTGGCCTGGCCAGCGAAGCCCACATCCCGTGAATGAGTTAAAAAAACCCACTAACTTCCCCCCATCACCCTTGACTTAGCCAATATCTCCATTCCTCTGCCCTCTGTCACCCTTGAAGCTCCCCCAATTACCCTGGACCCTATTATGATCCACCTCCACATGCCTTCCCTCCCCTCAGAGCCAACATCTGGTACTGTCCCAGTGCCCACCCTGAACCTGCCCCCTCCCGTTATTCAAGGCACATGTCTTGTTCCCCCTCCGTGACCCACCCAATGAGACCTTCACCTACCAAACTCTCAACCTGGAGCTGCCACCCTAGCACATCCCACTCCCTACTCTGGCTGTGACTGTTCCCTCCTATCACCAGTAACCTGAATTCACCCCTCAGGACCCTACCATCAACACCACCGACCCCACCCTCTAAGAGACTCTCTTCCCCACCCAATCCACAGACACTCTCCCCCACTTCCCCGGACACTCTCCCCCTCCTTCACTGGACAGTCTCCCCCCAGGCCCCCGTCCCCGCTTAGCCTGCCTCTCATGTCCAGCCTTGGCACAGCTTTTGCTACCGGCACTCAATATGAGTAAATTATACGAGGTCCCCAAGAAGCCAAAAGCAACGTCTACTGACCTCAAAGTCGTTGAATAAATGAAGCTTGTCAGGTGCATGCCACTTATGTACAGTCGTAAAACTGAATGTTCTAAATTCTCGCTGGTCGGGAACTTAATTTGGAGGGTGAACTTAATTCTGAGGAGGTGGCCTTTTAATGTGCATGCATGTGGTGCTGATGCATCAAGAGGGGTTCCCGACATTGCTCATCCAGAAGCTTGACCCATCTTTAACCCGTCTTGAAGGTCTTAGGAACAAAATTCAAACAATTCATCTCGCTATTGGGAAACAGATTTTTTGCCTAATTCCACCTGAGATTTCACAGCAGATGAATTCTTGCCTCTGAGTCAAAAGTTTGTGGGTTCAGGTCCCACGCAGGTCTTGAGCACAAAAAGAATCAACACTGACACTCCAATGCAGGACTGAAGGAGTGCTGCACTGCTGGATGTGCATTGTTAGGATGAGATGTAAAGGTGAAGTGCTGTCTGCCTTTCAGGTGGATGTAAAAGATCTCATGACACTATTTTGAAAAAGAGCAGGGGAGTGATCCCCAATGTCTAGGCCAATATTTATCTCTCAAACAGCATCACAAAAACAAATTATCTGGCTATTATCACATTGATGTTTATGGAAGTTTGCTGTGAACAAACTGGCTGCTGCGTTTCCTACATAACAACAGTGATTATGGGCAGAATCATCCCAGGTTTGCACTAAAAACGTGAAAAAAGCCGTTTTACCCACCGGCCACAATGGCAGGTTTTCGCGCCGTACCGTCCCATTCCCAGCGCATTCTACCTCATAAATAATGCATTCCCGGGAAACACCACCAGATTGCTGCTGTGGCAGCCTCCGATTCATCTGCCCTGCCGTCACCTCAGGCCTCCAGTAATCCAGGCGCCATATTTAAAGAGCATCCTTGCACAGAGCTAGCACTCTCTAAGGGATTGGAAGCTGCTACAAAGTTATGGCTGCCAAAGGGACAAAACATGCTGCCTCAAAATTTAGTGATGCCTCCCTCGGGTGCCTGCTGGTTGCAGTGGAGGCCCGCTGTGAAGTCCTCTACTCCAATTGTGGGCGAAGACCAGCAAGCAAGGTCACCAATCCAGAATGGGCGGCGGTGGCAGTGTCAATGCCCTGCAAAAGAGGACAGCCACCCAGTGCTGAGAGAAGATGAATGATCTCTTCCGTTCCGCCAGGGTAAGTCACTCTTCTCATCACTCCCAACTCACACACTCACAAACCCATAACACATCCACAGGGATCTCACTCACTGCCAGCTCCTGGGACATCACCATTCACTCACACTCACTGTCATTGTCCGCATCCCGTCCATGGGGCCACTCACCACCCACACAGGCCAGACATACGTATCATCTGGCCTGGCAGGCGTCCTACTTACACTCTCTTCGTCTACATTCATGCAGGACAAGCTGGCACACAACAAAAGGGAGAGGGCGCAGATTGGTGGAGGAATGCCCGACATCAAGACCCTCCCAGAATTTGAAAATAGATTCATCCAGCTGGCCACTGACGATCTGGACCATTCCTGTGCTGATGGGTAAGATCTAGCAGTGCAACATGCATCAGATAACCATGCTGTGAGAGTCCAGTCCCCTGCCATGCACTAATTGTCTCTCCTTGCATTTACAGGCAAATCTGGAAAGCAGCCGAGGGGGTCCACAAGCCAGGTCCTTGGCTCAAGCCCTGAAGCACCTTCAAAGGAGAATCTGATGAAACCCTAATTGAAGACCTGTCACAGTGCTCACCCACACCCTCCACCAGCTCAGAAACACACACCTCAGTGGAGCCTAGTTCTAGAGTGGCCTTGGGGCCAGAATCAAGTGAGCACATCACACTGTCTGGTCCACAGCAGGCGGAGACAGGGACTTGCCAGGTTTCCATCACTCGGAGAACTGCTGGAGGCCAGAAATGAGTCCAAGTCAGGTGACGTGCCTCTGGACTTGGTCATACTTCAGTTGCTGGAACTGCAAAGGCAAGCTTGGGCACACAGGAAAGGATGTCCACTGAACATCTCCACCTTCAGTCTGAGGTGATAGCGCGTGCATACTATTGCACTGAGGTCGACACTGGCAGGATGGCTACTGCCATGGAGACCTTGGTCCACTGCTGCGCGAGCTGAATTCCATCGCTGACCCCATAGTTGGCCTCCAGCAAAGTCAAACCAAGAGGGGTGCAAGGCAGCTCAATCTCATTCCAGCTTCCCCTCTCCTCAAGGAGTCAGCCAGGGGCCCTCGGGCACTCATATGAAGGAGGATCAGCAGGTGCACACCCCGGGGCCATCCGCCCAGGTGACTCCGGGAGTGACCAGCCCATCCGAATCCCCTCTTCCTGTGACCCCAGCAGCTCCAGCTCCACAGGCCAAGGAGGGTGACACTGCCACATAGCAGGGCCCCAGCAGCAGGCCAGGGACCTCCAGGTCTTGGCCCTCCACAGGACGCCTGCCAAGGTCATCGCAGACAGGGCGTAGCACTGAGCAGGCTGCCTCAACCTCCACTGTGGATGTTGGGGGAGGGCTAGGAAGGTTAAGAAAATGTAGTTGCACAGCCTGGGCACGGGTGTTAATCAATTGTACACAATGTTCACTGTTGTAAATAAACTCCCTATGGCTCCTTGTTACGATGAGCAGTGTTCGTGTAACTCAGGTGTGGTTCCTGGACAAGATAAAGGCAGGTGTCTCAGTCCAGGGCGTCTTCCTTGTGCAGTGTGTAACCTTCAGAGCAAAGTGATGGTCTGCCCTCTCACTCACTGGACACATTACTGATGCCTGCACCTTGATGGTGCTTGTCATTGCTGCCAGAATGTCGTGGGCAGGCGTCACAAAGTTCCATCATTCTCTCTGCGTGCTCTCAGCACCTCTGAAGTGGGCTGGCTCCCATCTCTTCGGCATCCGTGACCAGTGACTCTGCTCCTGAAGGGGTCAGGTGCTGAAGGCTGACAAATAACAAGGTGCATTTAAAGTTTCACGGCTGCGTCTCCATGATATGACCCTGATCACAGAGCACAAGAGAACTGCCCTCAGCCAGACAGGAGTCAGACATTCACAGAGCCTATGTGAAGAACAATGGAGTGTCCCCACTGCATGTCGTCATCATCCTCCTGAAACCTTGTGACTATTAGGGCCTCTGCTGCGTCCCCATGACATGAGCCTGAGCACTGAGGGCATGTGCACTGCCATCAGCCACACAGGAGTCAAGCGTTCACAGATGCAAGGTGAGGATGTCAGGACTGTCCTCACTGCATCTCGTCATCATCCTCCACGAGTCTTGTGGCTATGAGAACCTCCCGAGAGTGCCTGCCTCATCTGGTCAATACGTCTGGCCTCATCACCAGCATCCTCACCTTTGAGGACCTCATCATCGTCATCCTTTCGATGTCCTCCTCATCGGAGGATACATGCAGCTCCTCCATCTCCTCCTCAGCCTGCTCCTCCCGCTGTTGCAGCGCCGGGTTGTGGAGCACGCAGCAAGCTACGGTGACAAGCAACACCCTTTGGGGACTATATTGCAGAGCTTCACCGGACCTGTCAAGGCACCAAAACCTCATTTTCAAAATGCCTATTGTTTGCTCCACCAACGTCCGGGTCGTGGCATGAACCTCATCGCTCTGCTGCAGTCTGAGGCCACTACACGGGCTTCATTAGCCACGTCCTCTATGGGTAGCCCCTGTCCTCAAGGAGCCAACCATGCTACCTCTGTGGACCCCAGAAGGTATCAGGGATCTGAGACCTGCTAAGGGTATAGGAGTCATGGATGCTCCCTGGGAATCGTGTGCAGACCTGTAGGATGTGTTTGTGGTGGTCACACACCAGCTGAACCAGCCCTTGTGGTTGACGTAGTGGATTGCTTGCTGCCACGGAGATCTAAGCACCACGTGAGTACATCAATGGCACTCAGCACCTATGGAAAGCCTGAGATCTGTGCAAATCCCAGCGCTCTTACTTCCTGGCATTCCTGATTCCAGGCGAAATGCACAAAGTTCTGTGCCTTTGCGAAGATAGCCTCTGTGACCTCCTAGGTACACTTGTGCATTGAGGCTTGTGAGATCCCACACAGTGTCACCTGTGGAGCCCTGGAAGGAACCAAAGGTGTAAAAATTGAGCGCCATGGTCGCTTTCACAGCCATGGGCAGTGGATGCCCTCCATGTCCCCGTGGCGCCAAACCCTACAGCAGGTGGCATATGTGACCGACCAGTTCCCTCGACATGCGCAGTCTTCAGTGACACTGGTTCTCAGTCATCTGCAGGAATGACAGGTGCCGTCTATAGACCCCAGGTCTAGCGATGCACCTATGAGTGATGGTTCGCTGCAGACCTTCAGCTGCATGCGCAGAGGCACTGCTGCCCCTTCATCTTGAGGGAGGATGCCCTCCTCTTAACCAAACCAGGCACTTCCGCTGCTCTCTTCTTCTTCTCTGGTCTTTGTAAGCCAGGAGGCATACCATTAAATCGCCAGGCTCCATGATCCTGATGTTCTCCTCCTGCAGGGTCAAAGAGAGATGCATGGGTTTAAATGGATGTACCAAGAACCTCTCTTGGTTAAGTCTGAAGGCCCCTTCAAGCATGCAATAAAGTGCTGGCAACCACTTGGATGGCCAATGTGTAATGTGCTCATTGGCTGTCCAAATCCCACTCACCTCTGCCCCACCCCACTCAATCGATTGGGGGCAGCCTCAGTCATTGATATGCACGCTGTGCTCTCAGCTCAGGCGCAGGCATTCTCCTAACCCCCACTGCAAAGCTGTGCGGTTAGCTTGAAGCATAAAGGATACTGGTCCAAACCTTAATAAAGATGTTGCAAGGGGCTGTGAACACCTCCACCACTGACTGCGCCATGGCCACCATTCGCAAGGGGATAGTACTAATTGCCCAGTCTGCCAATTGCTCTGCTGCCCTTAAAATGCATATTAATTTGTAGTCTGTGCCTGAGAGAAAAACTCTGGAGCATTTGGTGCCACTTTCATGCTTTTGCGTCGTTTGAGTGGGCGGAAAAGCTTCAGAGGCCCGACTCCAAGCATGTCAATGGAGCTGCAGCTGAACAGTCTCAAGTGGAGAAGAATGCTCACTTTTGACAAGTTTTTCCAAGTGCTTGGCCACTTCCCTCAACCCCCCCTAGCCCCACCCCCCTGGCATGTGCTTGAGTATTTTCTTCAGTCTGTGCTGCCATGCCCCCCACCCCCTGGCCTGACCCACACTGAAAGCCAGCTGGGGAAAAGCAACCTACCTGTTCCCCCCACGAAAGCATGGCGCCTCTTCCTTGATGTCCTATGGGAGATGCTCACGAGTGCTGCACAAGGTTGTGCGCACTCACCCCCAAGCGCCCTTCGAAGTTCAGCTCGCCAGGTGCAGGTCTTTTGAAGACAGTCGTGAGGCACACCACTCTGAAGTCACACCGACGTGGGTGGGTAAATTTGACGTGGGGGGATGATCCCTGTGAGCTGGGCTGATAATGAGATGCTAAAGTATTGAAACAAAAAATGCTGGAAAAGCTCAGCAGTTCTAGCAGCATCTGTGGAGAGAGAAACACAGTTAACGTTGAGTCCACATAGCTTGCACCTGGCTCTGAAGAAGAGTCATACAGACTCGAAACGTTAATTCTGTTTTTCTCTCCACAGAAGCTGCCAGACCTGCCGAGTTTTTCCAGAATTTTTTGTTTTTATTTCAGATTTCCAGCATCTGCAGTATTTTGCTTTCATGCTAAAGTATTAAACTTAGGTTCCCGACGTGTGGTGGCAGGAAATGCAGCCCACCATTGACGGGTGGAGTGGATGATCACAAACAGGTTTCACAATAGCGTGAAATTGATTTTTGGCCTTCTCACTGTACTGTTCCCCCCCCTCCTGCCATGATGCCCGACGCCAACGGGGGCAGAAAATTCCAGTCTATACTTCAAAAATACTTCACTGGCTGTAAAGTGCTTTGGGCTGTCCTTTATTCATGAAAAGTGCCATATAAATGAAGTCTTTCTTTTATTCAAAAGTAGATTAAAATCTATTGTCAAGACAGAAAAAACTCACTATGTAAGTTTCCTATAGACCTTAATAATCTCTCACTAAGGGTTAAGGAGAAATATGTTTTATTTGTTTTTCATCCAGTTTATTCCCATGAGACATCTTGCTTCAACATGATTTCCTGCAGCTGGAAGGGTGGAGTGCCTGTGGCTGCAAACAATTCCACAATCACATTAAGATCCTACTTAATCAATCAACATGTTTCACATGTGATGAATGACATCAGTGATTTTGTGTTGAGATACTCTAGTTGCATTCAATTATATCAATAACTGTCAAGTAAGAATTTTATTCACCTTGCAATATATAATCCTCACGCAAACTCATTCCGTGATTTTCACAACCAAGTTTTAATTTTCCTTTTCATAGCCCACCATTAGCACATGCGTCAGTCACCAAAAGCTGCAGTGACTTCACATAGTACTCTGAAAAACTACAATGTGGATAAGATTCAATAAAGGCCAAAATTTTGCTTTAAGACTGAACATAAAACCAACTGTACTGAGATACAGTGTTAACACACAGGCATAGAAATAAAGGTGTGTGCATTTCTGGGTATGCAGAGTGCAATCATGGCACTTGTATGGTAAGGTCCAAAGTGCACCTGATATTAGACCTCAGGCTTCATTATCAACAAGACAGTGTGGTGGCCGCCCACCAGCAAACCAGCCAGTCTTGGAAGATAGGCCTTGGAGTAAAAATCAAGGAAGAGCTCATGGGTTTTGAGGCAGGTGCAGAAATCAATGACTTTGGGGTAGTTTGAGGTGCATGGGCCCTATCAGTGGCCAGGGTGATTGTCAAGTGGTGGTGGTGGAGCTGCCCCCATTGAACCATCCCTACCTTGCTGGATAGCAAACTAGTATTCAGAGACCAGGCTGTAAAATTTGGCTCCATAGCACCCATAGTCTCTTCAGTTTGCATGGTGCCAATATCTGAGCTGGTGCCAAGAGTGCCAAATCGAGTGAAAGTGCTTCTTCATTAGTATTGTGGTGTAGCTCTCTCTTTTCCACCTGCAACTTCTGTGGCTGGCCAGGTGGCAGTTTCTGGGTATTTGAATGCATAAAATTGTAAGGGTAAGGTTGGGATGAGGGGGGCAGATGGGGTGTAAAACAGAGGTCTGTGGTCACATCATCTGCAGTTTACACATCATGACACATAGCAAGATGAAGATGTGGTGGGGGTTGGGAAGGGAAACAAGACATATTGCCATCCTGAAATCTCTTGGCATGCCGGATCCTATAAGCTCTATCACCACCAGCCTCATGATATGGAGCACTACCTCCTCCATCAGGCTCAAGGGGTGATGGCATGCCTGGTCACTTCAGTTTCAGCTTAGCCACATTCAATTTTGGGCCACCTTGTCCTGAAAGAGAAAGCAACTGTCAGTGATTGTACTGCACTGTATTTGGGAGATGTGCCTGCCATAGCTGAATAGCTGCAGGTGTTTGGAGACAGTTAGAGCTGCGTCTGAGGCTGGCATCATTGAAAGATGTGTGAAGATGAGGTGGAGTATGTGAATGTCAGGTGCAAGTCCTGTGTGCTAGGAAGCACTGTTGGGCAAGTGTTGGGGTTGTGGTGATTTAAGCGTCGTGGGAGGTTGGTGGCCTGGTAGGCATGAAATATCCTGTGAAGATGCATTCACTGACCTTGAACACCCTTTTTAAGTCATTAAAGTTCTTGTGGCACTCTGCCAGAGCCTTGAGTTCCTTAGCCATCGTAGTCACCTGCTCCAGAGCTTCCCTGGCGTCTCTTCACCTGTTCACTTCCATGACAAAGGCCTCCAGCACCACATCTGTGAACCACAGTGTCCTCTCTCTGCCCTGCTGTTCAATTTACCTAGTCCGCAATTGCGGCACTGGCAATCAGCGACAGTCTCCTGATTCAGTGCAGCTTCTCTTGAAGAGGGCAGACTGCTTTTAAGAGCTGGAAGCGAGCTGGAGCATGTGCTAACCTTACATTCTGTTAAGCTCCCTGTTGAGCATGCAGTGTGGGACATTCTGGACTGCACGCTGAAATCATGCAAACGAGGAGGCATTACAAAGTTTGCCTGTTACTTATCTCAATGGAAACAGTCCCTGGCAGATCACCAATCATGACCCCGCACTTGAAAACGGGCGCCAACAAGTTTTTAGCCCTAATTGTCTCTCCTCTTTTACCTCTCTTTTCAATTATATCATAAACTCAGCAGTTAAGAGAGAAAAGTACTACCAGACTGTTGACAAATAAATGATGATCCATAATAACTGGACAAGGGCATCACATGGGAAAAAATTGATCTTAGGTCCCCCTATACATCTTAGGTCTCACTATACATCACTATTTCCCATGTAAAACAATAAATAGTTTGAGTCTCTGAATTCCAACCCACAGTGAAAGCCCTGTTACATCATGAGTGCATGATATCACTGCGAACATTCATCTTGCAATGTTTCAGATAATCATACATACGATATTCCGTCTACCTCAAAAAAATATCTTTGTTACCTACCTTCTAAACTATAAGAGACGGAAAAGTAAATTATCATAGAAATACAAGAAATTAAATGGAATATATATTTACTAAAAATGGTTTGCATCAACTCTTGTTTAAAATTGTGACTTTCTTCATCCATACCAGGTTATGAAGAAGAATTAATAATGTTTAATAGTAAATCACTAGTTACAGATTTGTTGTATGGAGTTTCATAAATTATGGTTTCTTTGTAAAATGAGTAAATGAATGCCTCTCAATGCTCAATTTTCTGTTCCCTCTGTACAAGTCCATTTACATTGGAACATGTTCCTCTTGCTTCAGCTACTATCCATTACCTCACCGATGTGATCATTCTTCACATGTGAGCAACAATGAGCCGTGAGCTATTCAAATATGAAACATCACTCCTGACCCTAATTCTGCTCCCAACCAATATCCATGCAAGTGTTTTATGCTGTGGTGTGGGAGGCCACTGGCATTTGATACAAAGCCACGCAACAGATTTGTGAGCAAAGTTATAGCTCATGGAATAAAAGGGATAGTAGCAACATAGGTATTTTTCAGACTGGAGGAAGGTTTGTAGTGGAGTTCTGCAGGGGTCAGTTTTGGGGCCCTTGCTTTCCCTGATATATATTAGTGGCCTAGACCTTGGTGTAGAGGGCACAATTTCAAAATTGCAGATGATACGAAACATAGAAGCATGTGAACTCTGAGGAGGATGGGGCAGAACTTCAAAAGGACATGGACAGGTTGGTGGAATGGGCGGACAAGTGGTAGATGAAATTCAATGCAGAGAAGTTTGAAGTGATTCATTTTGGTAGGAAGAATGAGGAGGGCAATATAAAATAAAGGATACAATTCTAAAGAGGGTGCAGGAGCAGAGGGGCCTGGGTGTATATGTACATAAGTCACCGAAGATGGCAGGACAGGTTGAGAGTGCAGTTAATAAAGAATACTTTTAAGTAAAGTATCCTAGGCATAACTGGGGCCCATGCGGGTACCCATAGCGACACTTTTTATTTGGAGGAAGTGAGAGGAGTTTTAGGAGAAATTGTTCAGTGAGAGAACAAGTTCAGCCAGACGGAGGAGAGTAGTGGTAGATGGGGATTGTTCGGGCCTCTGTTCGAGGAAGAAGTGGAGAGCCCTCAGACCATCCCGGTGGGGGATGGAGGTGTAGAAGGATTGGACGTCCATGGTGAAGAGGAAGCGGTTGGGGCCAGGGAACTGGAAATTGTTGATATGATGTAGGGTGTCAGAGGAATCGCGGATGTAGGTGGGAAGAGACTGGACAAGGGGAGAGAGAATGGAGTCAAGATAGCAAGAAATGAGTTCTGTGGGGCAGTTACAGGCTGACACGATCGGTCTGCCGGGACAGTCCTGTTTGTGGATTTTGGGTAGGAGGTAGAAGCGGGCTGTCTGAGGTTGGGAGACTATGAGGTTGGAAGCTGTGGAGGGAAGATCTCCAGAGGAGGTGAGGTCAGTGACAGTCCTGGAAACAATGGCTTGATGTTCAGTGGTGGGGTCATGGTCCAGGGGGAGGTAGGTGGAAGTATCGGCGAGTTGACGCTCAGCCTCTGCGAGGTAGAGGTCAGTGCGCCAGACAACAACAGCACCACCCTTGTCAGCAGGTTTGATGACAAAGTCAGGGTTGGACCTGAGAGAATGGAGTGTGGCAAGTTCAGAAAGAGATGGAAGGGATTGAAATGGGCTAAAAGGTGGAGATGAAACAATAGATCGAAATAAATTTAAAAATAGGAGGGAAAAGAAAAAAATATAGGTGTACTTCCTTGACCTCTCAATCTCAATTTCTGGTGATAGACTGTCCACCAATATTCATTACAAGCCTACCGACTCCCACAGCTACCTCGACGACAGCTCCTCACACCCTGCTTCCTGTAAGGACTCCATCCCATTCTCTCAGTTACTTCGCCTCCGTCGCATCTGTTCTGATGATGCCACTTTCAAAAACAGTTCCTCTGACATGTCTTCCATCTTCCTTAACCGAGGTTTTCCACCCACGGTGGTTGACAGGGCCCTCAACCGTGTTCGGCCCATCTCCCGCACATCCGCCCTCACACCTTCCTCTCCCTCCCAGAACCATGATAGGGTCCCCCTTGTTCTCACTTATCACCTCACCAGCCTCCATGTTCAAAGGAAAATCCTCTGCCATTTCCACCAACTCCAGCATGATGCCACTACCAAACACATCTTCCCTTCACCCCCCACTGGCGGCTTTCCGCAGGGATCATTCCCTCCAGGACACCCTGGTCCACTCCTCCATCACACCCTACACCTCAACCCCCTCCCACGGCACCTTCCCATGCAACCACAGAAGGTGCAACACCTGCCCCTTTACTTCCGCCCTCCTCACCATCCAAGGGCCCAAACACTCCTTTCCCTCAATTTAGTCTACTGCATTCGCTGCTCCCAATGCGGTCTCCTCTACATTGGAGAGACCAAACGCAGACTGGGTGACCGCTTCGCGGAACGCCTTCGGTCTGTCCGCAAGCATGACCCAGACCTCCCTGTCGCTTGCCATTTCAACACACCACCCTGTTCTCATGCCCACATGTCCGTCCTTGGCCTGCTGCAATGTTCCAGTGAAGCTCAACGCAGACTGAAGGAACAGCACCTCATCTTCCGACTAGGCACTTTACAGCCTTCCAGACTGAATATTGAGTTCAACAATTTCTGATCGTGAACTCTCTCCTCCGTCCCCACCCACTTTCCGATCCCCCTTTTTCCAATAATTTATAATTTTTTTGCACCTATCTTTTTTTCTTTTCCCTCCTATTGTTAAATTTATTTCAATCTATTGTTTCACCTCCACCTTTTAGCTCATTTCAATCCCTTCCCCCCACCCCACCCGCACTAGGGCCATCTGCCACTAGCTTGCTTCCCTTAACGTCCCCATTAGCACATCCTTTAGATAATATCACTACTGTCAACACCCCTTTGTCCTTTTGCCTATGACATCTTTGGCAGTCTCTTCTTGGCCTCCACCTATCACTGGCCCCATATTGAGCTCTCCTGTCCCACCCCCTTCTATCAGCTTATATTTCATTTCATTTCTATATGTCTTAGTTCTGATGAAGGGTCATACAGACTCGAAACGTCAACTGTATCTCTCTCCGCAGATGCTGTCAGACCTGCTGAGTTTTTCCAGGTATTTTTGTTTTTGTTCCAGTAGCTTCTAAGCTGACTTAAAAATACCCACCCTGAGAGCTGCGATGATAATATGAGAAGGCCAAACATTAGAACATTTTGCAATTCGGTCATAATATTCATTTTAACTTGCAATTGTTGTTTTGTGTGATAACCTGCTATTTGTTTTAACGTAGGGTGCAGAGATTCCTGACCTTGTTTAAAGTCAAAAAGCATTGTAATATTTCAACAATTTCATTAAAGTACTGTTTCTAAGCAAAAGTTTTGTAATATTTCAACAATTCTCTAATGAAGCCCAATATCCATTTTAATATTCTACTTGGAAACTTAATTAGATTTTAAGTAATAGAACTTCTGTGCTTGAATTCCTAAGAATACATTTGGGGTTTCTCTACACTGGAAAAAATGATGTCACAAAAAGTACTAGCTTGGAGATTAACTGGCTGAGGTTTGTCAATAGGCAGTGATAACATGTTTTGTTTCCAGCTGAATTGACTGAAGGAAGCAGTGTGGTTTTTTTGAATATTTGATCTTAGGATGATGGTGACACTGACAAAGCCCTATTTATTGCCCAATGCTACTTAACTGAGAAAGTGACAACTGTCCTTATCTTGCTCTGCTCCACCTCCCAAGGGCAAATAGAGATAGACAACAAATGCTGGCCCTGCTAGTGATGCTCATATCCCATGAAAGAATAAAAAGATAAGTATTGCTGAAAAAAGAGATACGTTTTTGTTAGCGTGTACAAAGTGTTTTTCATTTATTAACAAAGGTAAACTAGGTGCTTGGTAGCGTAGCATGTCAGTAGTAGTAGTTTTAGCCATGAAAAAAGTATTAGGAAGGAGCCTGTAAAGCAAAGGCTGCTGGGATTCTTAACATATGTTAGCCTAAACAAAGAACACAGCAAAAACTAGTCCGGACTACCCCATAGCAGGTGTGAACCCAGTGATTATAGGTAGATTGGTGCCAGTCATTGGAATGCTGAAAGGCCAGACAAAAGTCTACAATACTTAGGGCTTATTGTGACAGCAATTGTATATTTAATGAGGTGTCAGTCACTGGAATGCCAAGGTACACTGCAATTAGGGATGCTTGGTCTAATGTACTTAGCACCTAGTGTAATAGATTGTGAGCCTACGTGACCAAGAACATACCTTTAGTCACGAAAGGACAGGGACTAAATGTAAAAAAGACAATGTAACAACTCAGAGGTTGGAGTACTGACTTAGATTGGATTGATTAAAACAGTTCTCCCTGCGTTTGCTTGAATAAATGATGGAAAACTGTACCTGAGTGTCCGGGTTATTTCAATTTCACCACAACACTTTGAAAACTTTTAGTCTTGCACTCCTCAGGACAGACACAAGAACGCCAAATTTCAAAGGCAACAATATATATTGCATGAGAAAAAGGGTTATGATTGGTTGGCAAGTTGACTCCAATTGGTTGAGATGTTACCATGGTGAATGCACCAAGGAGCTATTATCTCTCATGCTGTTGTTTATTCAAAAAAAGGTGATTGGACATATTCCTTTTGCCTGCAGAGGACAGGTCCCTGCATATGAATATACGTAGCTTTTAGCAAGCTTAAATGAGCTACATTGCAAGCCTGACTGATAATCTTAAATTGGTTGTTAGTGTAATTCTTGGTTCGCTCAGGATTGTTCAGCAAATGCTGCCCTATCACAGAATCATATCTAACATTAGATATTATGTTCCAAGTTTTGCAAGCATGGGCTAGTTGAGTACGGCTAGCGCTTTGCCCATTGCGAACAGCCAAAGGGGCGTTTGATGCAATCTGCAAGTCGTTGGGATGTACAGCCTACGTACCTGGCATCGCACAGGCACTGAAATTGGTTTACCATATTACTCATTTGTGTGGGAGGCAGAACGTCTTTTTGGCTTAACAGCAGCAGCCTCTTGGTAGAAGCTTTTGTGGTGGCAGTGCTCCCACAATGGAATACCAGGATACTGACCTAACAACACTAAAGGAATGGCAATAAATGTTCAAGTCTGAATGGTGTGTAACTTGGAGGTAAAAGTGTTTCCATGACTTTGCTATTCTTGCCCCTGCGGTAGAAGTTGGGAGGGAAAATTAAGTAGTGTCAAAGTAAGCTTCATGATTTGCTGCAGTGCATCCTGTACATTGTACATGTTGCAACCACAACGTGTCAGTGAAGGAGGGGTTGGAATGAAGTAAGCATTTTTCCATTAATCTTATAATCCTTGTGCTAATTTCATATCCTGCATTTTTCACCTTTGTCAGTTGTCGCACAGGTGATCTATACTTTAATAATGACCATTGACTATTACTATGATGCTTATACAGCCTTGCCTCCATAATGATATTTTATTTTCGCTCTTTGGAGAGGGAAAGGAAAACAAGAGAAAAGGCAAGAATTACTGTAAAGTCCATATGTGGTGGATTGTAATCATCCAATGGGAATTTTTGATCTCCTGTATGAACAACGGCAAATGTAGGGGTGGGGGCTTGGCGGCATGCCTGATGATTCCGATATCTGTTTGGAATACAAAGCATTCTGAGTCACAAATATTTCAGGAGTCCAAATTAGCATCAATCTTAGTTATTGAGCTACAGTACAATATGCAAGTGCTATTAAACTCTGGAAACTTGTCGACATTACCAGCTGCAGCAACATGCATTCCAAAAGTCCCCAGAATAATCACAATGCTATCAGCTGCTTGTTCCTGGGTGTGACCAGGAGCTTTCAGCATCAAATGCTACATAAATATGAGACAAGCAGCTGCTGTTCAAGATGATTGATATCAGCCCATTTTCCAACCATCATTATCACTCCTCTACCTAATGCCTTGACTTTAAAGTCTCAGTTGTCTTCAATAGTCACATAGCTTTTGACACTTTCTGTAAATACTTCAGATATCTCTGGTCAGGGAACAGATATAAGCCTAATTTAGCACTAATAGAAATTCTAAGCAGCAAATGAAGTACATTTTACAGATTATGGCAAGCAGGGACTTCCAACTATCCAAAAATAGATTGGCACTGCGTCCACCACCTTAAACTTTCAATCCCTCCACCATCAGTGCACAGTGGCAGCAATGTGTACCATCACAGAGTTTTAACGGCACAGGAGGAGGCCATTCGGCCCATCATGTCTAGCCCGGCTCTCCAAATGAGCATTATGACCGAGTGCCATTGCCCTGCCTTTTTCCCGTACCGCCAAACATTGTTTCTATTCAAATAATCATCTAATGCCCTCTTGAATGCCTCAATTGAACCTGCCTCCACCACACTTCCAGACAGTGCATTCCAGGCCCGAACCACTCGTTGTGTGAAAAAGTATTTTCTCATGTCACATTTGTTTCTTTTGCAAATCACTTTAAATCTGTGCCCTCTCATTCTTGATCCTTTTACGAGAGGAAAGCCCACATCCCGTGAATGAATTTAAAAAATATCTGAAACTCTTTCAGTCTAGAACCCTCTGATCTCTGCAGTTCTCTAATTGTGGTTTTGTGCATCCCCTTTATATTGTCCCATCATAAGTTATATGAAGCTGTCTAGGCGCTAGCTCTGCAATTCTTTCCATAAACCTTAAGTCTCCCCTTAAAATCTACATGTTTGGCTAAGCTTTTGGTCACTTGTCCTAATATATCTTTATGTCATTTTGTATCAAATACTGTCTGATCAGGGTTCTGTAAAGTGCCTTGAGATATTTTTAGTATGTTAAAGGAGCTATATGAATGTAGGTTGTTGTTGTGGATAATAAAATATGACACAAAAAGTACTGGAATATTTATTGCTCGTAAACCAAAATAACCAAATTTACTGACTGACCCCAAATTAAGAAATTACCAACAAGATTACACTTTGTGAAGCTTTTACTTTAACACAAGTCAGAACCAACACAAATTACACATTCATTTGCCTGTTAATTATACTTCAAATAAAAAGGTAAATTTCACTTTAAGTAGTCGATACAATAAGGATACGTCTTCCCAACCACAAGCACCCTGTGCAAATGTGACACAATGTGCAATCTTACAGTTTGTCCAATGCAGCCTCTCATTTTCCCACTCAATTGATTCAGCCCCCTGCATTCAACGGCAGCAGTGTTCTATCCGAAGTGCATGGATATGATTAACACCAACAAGGCACACGACTATGAACCCTCTCTCACTATGGTCACATCTGTCCTGAGCTTTCCAGAGTTCATTTTCAACTGACCAACCAACTGGTTCACGGTCTGGTCCTCTGATACAAACTCTCAGCTCGTTTGCATGCCTGAGCTATTCACACTGCTTTTAGGATTCAGTCCCTTTTAGCTTGGTTCTATAATCACTTCCCCAAGAGCTTCTGGAATTCTATTTTTCTTCTTACTGCCAAACAAAAAACTGACCTTTCTTTAGAGAGCTTGGCTTGCTCCTAAACATACCAGGGTTTTAATAACTGTGTCCAGTTGCAGGACTTCTTTGTGTCTATATCTGTGTGCTGATCACCTTCTGCCTCTAGTTCCCCTTTGTGTCTGCAGCTCACCTTTGTGTCTGCTGTTACGGCCACAGCCGATGCTATTTGCTGAGCAAGCCAAATCTCAGAGCGAAACGTCTTATTGATCATAACCTTTTTTTTGTGTTTTGAAAACGAGGGAAAAACTACTGATCCCAGGAGCATAGAATTCCAGTAACAGTTTTAGGATTTTAAAATTAAAAGATTTATTAATAACAAAATAAACATACTTAAGCACACAAGATTAAAATTACACAGTTAAAATAGTCTTACAAAACATTTCCCCTGCCCCCCGCCTAAAAAAGCTCTTGGTCAGAATACACAAGGAAACCACCTGACAACAGCTCCCTTATAGATTTTAACCATAAAAATCCAGTAATATTACCCAAGGCAATAACTGCTGTTACTTTAACAAAGGTATACCAAGCGACTTCTCACTCTCTTCCACTCTGCTGTGGAAATCCAAAGGAAGTTCAGAAACACTGCTTTCTGAAAACAAAATCTTTTCTGGCTGGAAACTTGATGGCTGCTTCAAATTCAGAACTTTTCTCAGCACAGAGCTGGTCTCAGGACATCTCCCCCACACAGCCACCCACAATATCTTTCCTTGAATATCTTTTTTCCCTTTCATCTTCAATTCCATTGTCCTATGCACCTCTTTGAACTCAGCTTTTCCAAAATATAGAAATCTTTCATGTTTACTTATTAGCTCCACTTTCGGGTCAAATACATTTTAATAATCTTCCCTTGTTTATTTATGAAACCTTTGTAAGTTGTAAAAGTCCCTTGTCACTTCCAAAGTACCCTTTGAAATTTAACAGCTGAAAGGTCAAGTCCCTACCTCTGACCTAACGGAAATTTTATAACCCAACCTATTTACTCATACATTTAACTTCACCATAGCCTTTCATTACAAATGCATGCATTAAGCACCTTGACCTTTCATCTCTCAGTTCCCATAGACAAGCTGTCTCTATGAACCTTCCCCCCCAGTTTAACTAATCATGGACATACACACACACACACACAGCCTTCTTTACAGGATACCACTATATTCTCAAAAATAATTCAAGAAGATAAATCCATCTGCACACTGCCAACCACGAGGCTTCTGGTCTTAACTTCCTTTCTGTTGGTACTGCTTCCAGGCCAAAGGTCACAAGGTCACATGGACTGTATTTCTTATTATTCAATAAATTTACAATTGATCCATTTACAATTGAGGTTACAACCAGATCAGCTATGATCTTATTGAATTGCGGAGCAAGCTCGAAAGGCCGAGTGGCCTGCTCCTGCTCCTAATTTATATGTTCGTAACTTTACTTGAAATAAGTTCAGCTGAACTCAAAAGCTGAAACAGTTATATGATAAAGAATTCTGAAATCAAAGTTTAATGTTAGGACAACTGACTTAATAATGGAAAACCTTTTTTTTCTAATAATCATAGGTCAGGAACTGTAACTTCCTCGGAGTGGCAATCAGCATTGGATTGCCACTCCATGCTTCCTTACCTATGCCAAATTTCTGTCTCGCCCAACCTTCCAACTCAGGCCGGGCAAGATCTAGGCAGCGTAGCTGTCTCAGAAGTCCAGCGTCGAAGTCTAGCACTGTCGAATTGAAGGGCGACACGCCCCCTTTTTTACAGCACTGGCTGCCGTAAAGCAATTTAAAGGTCCCACTGAAATTGAAATGCCGAGGAGAAGGTAAGTGAAAGGATTTGTGGGGTGGGGGTGTTCAGAGGTTGGGTGGGGACAGGGGGAGGGAGTCGGACATCAGGGGTGGTGTGGGGGGAGTCAGACATCGGGAGGGGTGGGGAGGATTGGACATCGGCCGGTGGCAGGGGGTGGGGGCGGGATTTAAACCGCATTTTCGGATGGTTCCCAGAGCAGCGTGATTGTCCAGAAGAAGTGTGGATTTCTGAGCAATTGCAGTGCAAACCCTTACCTGGGAACTTCCCAGAGGGATTCCCAAGCGCATCTATGGGGTACCCCCCAAATCTGACGCTGAGGAGCTCGGAGGTTACAGCCCCCAATATCCTGACTTTAACTGATTGAAAGATTTAAGAGCAACACTTTGTTTTAATTTTAATTACAAAATTTATCTTGAATATTTTGATTATTAATAAACAGGAGAGCAACATATTTGAAAGACAGCATGTGATTAAAATGTATTTTGTATTTACAGTTGAGTTATTTCAGTGTTAAGCATTTTTATTCTAAGTGAATTGCAACATCACAATTGAAAGAATCTGGGTGGCATGTAGCATCAAAGGTGATGCAGACCAGAATAGGAGTTGGATGCCAGGAGACTTATTGAAGAAAGAAGCAGTAAGTTGCAAGGTAATGGAGCAAAGCAGAATACAGCCTCTGGCTAGCTACACAATAACTTGTGATACAGCCAGTTAATCCATAGGCACCAATATATGAGGTGTCACAGTCAAGCACTGCAACAGAAACTGATCAAATTCTGCACTTTCAAGCCATCTATGCGTTAATGGCACGCAGGTCTGGATTGTCACATGATACTAACAAGAGATCATGAATAGCGGCTAAAACAGATTGACTCTAGCCACAAAGAGGATAGTGGTTTGATCTAGTTTTTGGAAACTGATCTCGGACAAAGGTCCATTTGATATATCTGAACTCTATGCCATGCAGAGGAAGCTGAATAAGAAGCAAAATAGCTCCAGGAGAATAGATACTCCTAATGCGATTCAGTGAGTCTAAGGGTGTGACAGCAGTGAGTGGGCTCCTACAATCTGGTAATGGTGGAAGGGGTGTCTCAAGATCTTGCAAGGAAGGGTCCCAGGGCTGCAAGTTATAGGAAGAGAGCCACAGGATCTGAAAGCAAAGAATTGGACCGTGAAATTGGATAAGGCCTGAAAATGGACACAGGGATCACGATGTGCAATATAACTTGCACCTGTAGCTTCCGATGTAGGCAACACACAAACTTTGTACCACCTGCTCATTTAAATGATCTCTGTGTGCTGCTGCGTGGTTGCACTCTTGAACATGGGATGAAAAACTGAAAGAAGCTAACATGAGTTCAAGCAAGCCTGTACTACTTAATGCCAGCCTGCACATCTTAGTTGCATTTTGATTGGAGAAGGTGCTGGAAGTCATTCTGAGGGTGAGTTTGACCTTGGAAAGACACATGATGAATGACACAACATAGCAGAGAATGAGGTCCAAGGTTCCCAGATGCTCAACTAGAATTCTTGGTGCAACAGGAGGGGAGATCTCCTCTACCCATAATTTGGCTCTCCAGACAGACACAGCAAAGGCAGTAAGACTAGAGCGCCATCACGGTCAATGCCACAAGTCCAGCCCTGAGGAGTTGGATGCAGTGCCACAAAAAGGTTAATGGTCAAGGTCAGTGAATTCATCTTCAACTGACCCAATAGCCTCACGCAATGCTCAGATCTCCACCTACCTACCACTTGAGGGGCAAAGTGGAACATAATTCCTGGTACTAGCACCTAACCAGCAGGGAACATAAGAACACAAGAACATAAGAAATAGGAACAGGAGTAGACCATTCGGCCCCTCGAGCCTGCTCCGCCATTCAATAAGATCATGGCTGATCTTCTTGTGTTTTGATTTCCACATTCCCATCTGACCCCAATAACCTTTGATTCCCTTGCCTAACAAAAACCTATCTACCTTTGCCTTGAAAGTATTCAATGAACCCGCCTCCACCACCTTCTGAGGCAGAGAATTCCAAAGTCACACAATCCTTTGAGAGAAAAAGATTCTCCTCATCTCTGTCCTAAAAGGGCGACCCCTAATTATAAAAGTGTCCCCTAGTTCTGGACTCGCCCACAAGAGGAAACACCCTTTCGCCGTCCATCTTGTCAAGGCGGTTCAGGGTCTTGCATACTTCAATCAAATCACCCATCACTCTTCTAAACTCCAGTGGAAACAAGCCCAAGGGAACAGACACGGCTACATGTCGGTCATGCTGATGGAGCAGACAGTGCTCACAATTATCGAGTGGCGATGGATGAGGCTGTGGCCACTGGATGAAGTGAAACTATTGAATAAGATGCTTTCCTCATACCTAATCCTTCTTCTCACAACCCAGCTCCCTCATCTCACACTCTTTTCTAATTTACAAGCTGCAGATGATTTAAGGATGCATCACCACTTCCCCAATTCCCATCACTGCAACCCTACCCCTGTGCCTTTCTTCTTTCAGATATCCAGGAACTGCAACCTAGCCTGGCACTGGTACAGGAGCAGGCGTGGAATAGGAAGAAGCAGCTGATAACAAAGAAACACTATCACTCCCCTTACAGTGTAGCCATCAGCTCAGATACTGACACTGCACAAACTTTAGAAGGTAGCTCAGAATGGGATCTGCATATAGTAAGACACCCAGCACAAATTAGCTGCAGCCAGAGCAGGGGCAAAGGGTAGCACATCTGGCAGCTTTCTAGATGGAGAGGTTGCACACAAGTTCTGCTCCAGAAGGTTCGGATGAGGACTTTGATGGGGCAGTGTGCAGAAAAAGGCTGATGGGTATGAGCATAGATATGGTTGATGCAATGGCAGGCCTGTGGCCACAATGAAGGAGGATAGAGGAGTCCAGCACAAACTTGCACAGGTTGCATAGAGCTTGGAGCTCTTTTTTTTCTTGCAAGGATTTGGTGTCCATCTTTATGAGAACACTTGCAGACCCAATCATGATGCAGCATCTTTTGGTCGATGTCTGAGTTTCTATTGCAGAACAAGGAGAAGCCACACAACATCTGAGTACTGCAGTGGAAATTGTGACTGAAGTCATGCAAGTTCATACAGACTGCGATTGCTGCCACCACAGCTGTGGATATCACTGCTCAAAGGGACTGACATAGCCTCACAGCTGTGGTCCAGAAGATTACTCGGACTGTAACATCCCCACCTATTTGTGGGAATCTCTTGCTCGAGACCGCCCAAACAAGAGAAGAAGCATCCGCGAAGGTGTCAATCATTTCGAACGTCTCCAACCCAGGTGGAGGCCAAGCGCAAACACGGAAGCAGCGTACCAAAATCCAAGCTTCCCACCCACCCGCCTCATCAAACACTACCTGCCCCACCTAACCCGGAGTGGAAGAAAGTCATCCTCAATCCCGAGGGTCTGCCTAAGAAGACGACGACTGTGTAGGAGCACTAGAGTAGGCAAAGGCACAAGGAAGACAGGCACTAAGGGAAGGTAGAAGGGTAGTTAATTGTCTTTGGGTGGAATATTGGATAGGTAGCCTGATAAACTTAGTTTGGAATATTTGTTTTGTGATGTTTCTACTTCAGCATTGTGGACAAGAGGACATCTGTAACAAAGGGATGGTGAAGTCAGGAACTGTTGTTGAGTGGGGAATTGGGGTTAGATTCACTGGTATCATAGTTGAGTGATCATGGACCATCTGACCAGAAAGCGAGTGTGTTGTTTGCTTCCTCATCTTACTCCTCCACTTTTATTTCCTCAGTTGCTCACCATATACCTGGTTGGTAAGGACTGTGCCCTCATGATACCGAAGTTGTGCAGGATGCAACAGACCATGATAATTTGTGAGACACACTCTGAACAGTATGCAGGGCTCCTCCAGAGCAGAGCAGTCCAGGCAAAAGTGTCACTTCAGCAATCCATTCGTGTGCTGGATGACATTTTGTGGGGCAGCCTGGCTCTTGTTATATGCATACCCCACATGTACGTGGGTTGCAGACTGGAACCACTTAGTTAGCGGATGGTCCTTGTTGTCCAGTGGCCACCCTCTTCTCTCTCATGGTGGTTCAAATGCTGATGGCACAGCAGACTGACTTAAAATAAAGGCATTATAACTGCCACCAAAAAACCAGGTATTGAGAAGCATGATGCACTGAATATTTTTGTACACCAGCTGCACATTGAGTGCAATCCTTTGGGGTTGTGGTACATCTCTGAATTTACATGTGGCACCCGCAGAGTAACCATCAATGGCACCCTGCACCATGAGGGAGCCCGTAACTTGGCAAACTCATATGTATGCTCTGCCTGCTTCTCTCTGGGAAGGGAAAATGCCATGTATTTCCTTCTTTTTGCATGCAGTGCTTCAGTCACCTCCCTTTTCAGCAGTGCATGACAAACTGCAAGATGTTAGAGATGGCCCATGCTCCAGCCTGAAAGGAGTCTTAGGTGAAGTAGTTCATGGTCATGGTCACATCTACAGCAACTGATAATGCTATCCTCACCCTGCCCTGAGGCTGCAGGTCTGCTTGCAGATTTCAGTGAACACCTCCTTTGTGGAACAATATTTATGACTTAAGTTGAGGTTTGAGAATTGCTCCCTGAAGATGTAGATCCATGTGAATATGACTTGCTGCTGAGCCCTTCTCCCCCTCCTCCATCTTTACTTTTGCTCAATCTCTCTGTCAAGCTACAGGCAAAGGAGGATAGAAACTACATTACCCATAACTGAGATCAAATAGTTTGGCCAGAACTCTTGAAGTAAAAACCAAGGCCTTCAGCTGCATGCAGGACCACTCCCTGCAAGCTTTATCAACTTTAAGTAGTAGTACAAACCTCCAAGCACATCTACCAACTCAGCAACAGCCAGCAGGAATCAATTAGCAACTGACCTGAAAGTGACAATCATTCTAAAAACCTCTGGTGGGAGGGAGGCTTCTTCCTGTTGCTGAACACATGTTCAGATGTGCAAGGTTAAGAGAGGACATTAGAAAGGCACCACGAGAGTCAAATAGCAAACTACAACGTTTATACACAGTAAAGTACAACTCTACGTTGTTTATTACTGTGTATAATGTTTGTAGTTTGCTATTTTATTCTAGCTGAACATTTATTTGCAAGTCGTTTTGGTTTGTGCAATAATGTCCAACACAGTTCCATGTATATCAATGTTAATATTTCTTGCATTTTGCAAAAAATGGGGCCTAACCAACTATCTGATCCTCCTTTCCCTATATGGGGTAGAGAAACATGGTTAACCTTTTCCTGAAGAGATATCAACACATGAGTAATAGTTAAAAATGTAATTTGAACGTAAGCCTCCCAGTCAGAGTCTGTTTTACAACTGCTAGGTGGCATCCTTAATTTACAGGCTTCACTGTACTTAAAATTTGACTCAAATTTTTTTTCCTCATTACTCAAGGACCCCTCTCCTAGTCCACATGGACTCTGGGCTCCTCTTCCTGTATTCTCATATCTTGTTGGCTTGATATCCAATTCAGATCCCACTACTTGTTTTCTCTGTTTACAGCCCAAAGGAAACCACTTCCCAATGCTCTAACGCCAAAGTGTCCACCCCGCCGCAGATCCTTGGACTTTCCGGCTGCAAAATTCTGTTGCGTGCTGCTCATATTATATAGTGCAATGATGTTTCATTTATTAAAGGTGAAAGGAGCTGATTCTTCATGTGTCTCAAATTATATTAAAGACCAAAAGATAAAGTTGGTTGGGCTGACTGCGCAGCAGCTTTTCTAACTCCACCCAGAACTTTCATTACTCGTTGTTCAAATCTGTACACTTGGCAATTATTTATCCACATCTGTCATGTGGGTGTTCATAAATTCTACCTAGTCTCTGCTGTTATGGGGATGTGTCTGGAACATTCTGTAAGAAATCATGAATAATAAACTATAAGGGGCCTCTTTAATCCTAAACAGACTGATTTCACGACATTTGTTTAAAAAAAATTCCCATTTCTCAATAAATGTTTCCCTCACAAACAGTGACCTATGGATGAACCAGCCTTCTTGTGGAGAATATCTGGACTGTGCTTGGCATTGCTGTGTTGAGGAGTTTCAAACAGAAGCAACTTATAACAAAAAGATCACCGCAGACAGACTGTTGAGAGGTCCATGCTCTGCTGGATTTGTTGGGCAGGGATGGTGTGTGGCATGAAAACTGTAGGGGGAGTAATTGAAAAAGCAATGAATGTGGCAAAATAATTACTTCAGCCATTGAATTCTTAATTTAATATAATTTTTATATAACTTTGAATATTTACAAAATAAATCCCAAACTACACTTTTATTTATGTTAAAAAGGACTTTCATTTCTGTGAAACAAATCAGTTTTTCTTTTCTTCCTTTGGAGCGACATACCCAATAACTACTTCCCTATTTTTCCTCTCAAGCTTCTCTCTGTCACGTACTACCTGTAACAGGTTATCTAGAAGTGCAGATGGATAATCTGTTTCCAGACCTCTAGCAGTGTTCACTGAAAAAGTCACCAAGAGATTAAAAAAGCTAGCCATATGGAGGTGACTCCCTCGGGATATCCCCATCCTTTTCTTCCTGGAGGAGGTGCCTACTCTCCATTCAATGTCTTTCTAAAGTGGCATTACAGGGACTGGAAATTCAGCAAATTTCAGTGTATTCAACCACTCCATTGCACAAAGATTGGTCCTCAAATGTGCTGCATGTAGCACCAGTCTTTTCATAACCTTTTCTTCATAACCTTTTCTTCACTGAAGCATTCTACAAGCCCAACATATAATGGAATAATACAAAACTGAGTAATCTGACAAATACAACACAGCTGCATTATGTATTCTGAGCAAAGGTATTTGAACTGAGTAATCTTGGAAGTACATTCAATTGATGGTAGGTGGGGATATAGCAGTTCACCAAGTGTCCTTCGACAGCATCTTCCAAACCCGTGACCTTTACCACCTAGAAGGACAAGGGCAGCAGATGCATGGGAACATGACCAACTGCAAGTGCCTCTCCAAGCCACACACCATCCTAACTTGGAACTATATCGCCATTCCTTCACTGTGGCTGGGTCAAAATCCTGGAACTCCCTTTCTAATAGCACTGTGGGTATATTTACAACACATGGACTGCAGGGGTTCAACTCACCACCACCTTCTCAAGGGCAATGAGGGATGGGCAATAAATGCTGGACTAGCCAGCAACATCCACATCCCATGAATGAATACAAAGAAGGACAGGAAGATACAATTATCTGTAATTTTGTGATCTGACATGGGATGTTAAACCTGTGTGAACACCACCATGAACTTTACCAGTGATTTCTGTCCATCTGACAATAGAGAGAAAGACCATCCTAAGCTCACTAAGCTGGTCAGCTAAGAAAATTAGTGATATAACTGTATAGCAGATTTACCTTTTGAGTGTCACCCTTACTGATATTTGAGTTAAAAAAGGGGCTGTGTTCTAATCTAACAAAATGGAACACAAATGCTGGAGGCAATGATGGGATATACATTAGATCCATCACTCTATTGAGTTTCCAGAACAGACAACTCCTTCAGGGAAAGAGAAAGGAAAAAGTGAGAGTCAGCAAGCAGCAGACTATTCATGTGTCTGTTGGAGCCAGTTTAGATCCGCATTTGTTTCAGTTTGCAGTCATGCAAATTGTATTATACTGAAAGGAAGATCCTAAACTCTCTGTGCTATTTGATTTGGCATCTGGACTCAGAACTGGTGGGTGGCAATATCTGCTGGCAAGTGGTAGTTCTTTCTGAAAAGGGTTGTCAGGCCTTGTAAAAAGCTATGGCAAATCTGCAACTTGTCCATTGGCAACCAAGTATGATTTTCCCAAGGTCTTTATGCTTTCCAGCAATTACAAGGATCACACTAGGGAAACATGGCTCTCCATTGCAGACACACCCAACTGGACTCTGTTATATCATTTATTATTCAAAATAAAAAAAGTAATCAGCTGGTGAGTCACCCACACTACATGAGTGTATTTCTAATGATCAGCTTAACACTCATGCAGATGAAGCCTGGGAAAGATGCATGACAGGGGGGAGAAAATAATGTGATATACTTTAAATAAAACTAAATAATTAGCTACATGGTATAAAAAATGAGAAATGTTATCATTTTAAAAAAGATAAAACTAGAATTGCACATAAAATCTATGGGAAAAAAGCAAAATACTGCAGATGCTGGAAATCTGAAACAAAAACAAAAATAACTGGAAAAACTCAGCAGGTCTGACAGCATCTGCGGAGAGGAATACAATTAACGTTTCGAGTCCATATGACTCTTCATCAGAACTGAGGAAAAATAGAAATGAGGTGAAATATAAGCTGGTTGAGAGGGGTGGGACAGGTAGAACTGGATAGAGGGCCAGTGATAGGTGGAGGCAAAGAAGAGATTGCCAAAGATGTCATAGACAAAAGGACAAAGAGGTGTTAACAGTGGTGATATTAGCTAAGGAATGTGCTAATGGTGACATTAAGGGTAGAAAGCAGGACAAGCAAGTGACAGATAGCCCTAGTGGGGGCCCCACCAGGGCTCTCTGTGAAACAGAACAGGTGGAGTACAAAGATATAACCATTCAAAGCATTAAAGCCAATTTGAAAAACAGGCTAGGCTGAAAATGAGGTGGTGGCAGGCACACAGATGTGTCTCTGGATTAAAATCTGAGATGTGATTCTTTTGATTCTTTCAACGGATTTGAGTGTCACTTACAAGGCCAGCATCTGTTGCCCATCCCTAATTAGTCTTGAGAAGGTGGTGGTGAGCTGCCTTCTTGAACCACTGCTGTCCAGCTGGTGTAGGTACACTCACAGTGCTATTAGGGAGGAAGTTTTTTGACCCAATGACATTGAAGGAACAACGATATGGACCCAAGTCAGGGTGGTGCGTGGCTTGGAGAGGAACTTGGAGGTATTCCGATATTCCAATGAATCTGCTGCCCTTGCCCTTCCAGCTGATAGAGGTTGTGGGCTTGTAAGGTACTATCCAAGGATGCTTGGTGAGGTGCTGCAGTACATCTTGTATATGGTACACGGTACTGCCACTGTATGTTGGTGGTGGAAGGAGTGAATGTTTAAGGTGGTGAATGGGGTGCTGGTCAAGCAGGTTGCTTTGTCCTGGATGGTGTCCAGCTTTGCGAGGGCTGTTGGAGCTGGACCCATCCAAACAACTGGATTCTATTCCATCACACTCCTGATTTTTGCCTTGTAGATGCTGGACAGGCTATGGGGAATCAGGAGGCAAGTTACTCGTCGCAGAATTCCAAGCCTCTGGCCTGCTCTTGTAGTCACAATATTTATATGGCTAGTCCAGTTAACAATCTGGTCGATGGTACCCCCTCATGGTGATTTAGTAAATGTGGAAAACAATAATACATATGTACTTTAAGACATGGCTTTTAATGATGTAGATTGGTTGGTCTGAATGTACATAAATATGACTCATTCCCACCCCTACACCAGGAGGGAGGTAATGAAAATTCAAAGAGGGAGATGGAATGAGATAGGAGAATGTGAGAAAAGGGTCTGAAAGAGAGATGGTCAGGGAATAAGAGATGAGACGCAGAGAGAATGGATTTTGGGAGAGATAGTGATGAGGGATTTAGTGTGAAAAATAATGTGAGGTAATAACAGAAAATTAATGAGAGAGAAAGAAAATGGGAAATAGAAGAAAGACAAACCGATAAAGGGCAGAACTTAACACTTGGAGGGTGGTGGGGGGTTGTGGCGGGGAGGGGGTGCCTGTCCACTGACTGGAGAGCTGGTGGCAACCCCACCGTGGCCATTTGCAGGAGTTTGGTTGAATTGTTTCAATTAGGTAGACCACTGGCTGCCGTCAGCATTCCCGGCTCCACCAGAAGCAATTTCCAGCTGGACTGCCTGATCTAGAGCCGCCAGTCAATCAGAGGTTGGTAGCTTTCCAGGACCAGCAGTGCCACTGGGTGCAGTGGCCACGGC
Source organism: Cetorhinus maximus (assembly GCF_964194155.1). NCBI lineage: Eukaryota > Metazoa > Chordata > Chondrichthyes > Lamniformes > Cetorhinidae > Cetorhinus > Cetorhinus maximus. The sequence goes on from NC_135892.1 coordinate 59,310,042, forward strand.
TGATGATGCAGGAGACCCAAAAATGAAGATCGCCTCTGGAGTCCCCAGAACAAGGTTAGTAGGGGATTGCTGGGGCCAGTCAGAGTCGCCCCAACAAGCAGGGCCGTGTCGTTGTCAAGGACAGAGGGGTGACTTCATGAGGGTCCCTCCATTTTCGCTGGCAGGGTCCATCTGTTGGGCTGAGGATGCTGGAGGAGGAGGGGCAATTCCCCCAGCCAGACCACAGGGTTTAGCTGGCGGTTTGCTTGCAAGGTGTAGCCCCCCACCTCCCAATGGTTCATACCAGTGGCGGTGGAATGAGGCCCTTGAGTGGTCACTTAGTGTCCTCAATTGAGCTCTGGGCAGGAAATCAATTCTTGACCATTCCTGTCCTGGAGACAGGAAGGCTACAGGGTCTTCCAATCCACACATTCCCAGCCCATTATATGTACCCCTCCCACTACCCCACACCACCCTCCCTCCCACACCCCCACCAACCTCCCAGCCTGCTTCCAGGGGAGTATTAAATTCCCCTGATGTACATGGAGTAGGTGCTGAGGAAGTTTGTGAGAGTACTATTCAGTTTTAAATAAATAGTAGAAAACAAATAGCAACTTGTATTTAATGTAGGAAGACAGCCCAAGGCGCTTCACAAAAATGCAATCCAGCACAAATCGACACTGAGCCAAATGAGAACTAGGAGGGAAGGATTAGGCGGAGAATATTAGGAGCGAAGACTTAAAAGCTTGGTCAAATTTTTTTTATTTGTTCATGGGATGAGGACATCGCTAGCTAGGCCAGCACTTACTGCCCATCCCTAGTTGCCATTGCTCTGAAGGCTTTTAAGAGTCAACCACATTGTTGTGGGTCAAGAGTCACATGTAGGCCAGACCAGGCAAGGATGGCAGATTTCCTTCCCTAAAGGACATTAGTGAGCCAGTAGAGAAAAAAAGCCAGATTATCTTTGCATTTCAGGATGATCCTGGAGTACTGAGTAGTTTTTGTTGAGAAGAGCAAGGCCCAATAATTCTTGATGTGATCCAAACGGATATGGAGATGAATGACTAAACCAGCTATGCAGCAGATGTGTTCAAGTCTACAGCTCTTGGACATAAGGGGGTGAGGATGTGAGCCACATCAAGGAGAAAGAAAGTTAGGGTTTTAATGGGGACAAGGACATCAAAGGTGGAGGTGAGGAAGTGATTAAGTAGGTCTGCGGAAGTAAAGGGGTAAACAGAGAGTTAAAGTCTAGATATTTGCAAGTTTGAAAGTGCAGTTGCAAGTGACTTTCAAGAGTGCTATTTCCAATAGGATTGGAAGCGAATAGTGGAAATTTGAACGGTGAGTGATAAAATAAGTTATCAATAATGGCCTTGTTGGTGATTGAGGCAGTGCAAATCGAGAAACCATGCAAGATAGCATAAAGGGATGTCTATTGAATATGTTTAGGAGAATTTAGTTTAAGGCAAAGGTTAAGGGGGATAGCAGGGCAGTGAACAAAGAGGAGAAAAGGCAAGGTGAGTTGAGAAAAAGATTGAAATCACCAAGGATGAGGAGCCATTTAGTACAACGGCTGATGGAGGAAATCACAGTGAGAAACTTAGGTGGGGGCTTGGGTGAGTGATAGGCTAACAATGATTTTTAAGGAATGGCAAGGAGGATGGAACAGGATGAGTGGTCAAAAGAGAAAGTACAAGAGGAGTTGGGGGAGAGATCAAGGGAAGATTTGGTGGCAAAGGCCACACTGCCATTAGTCTGGGTGGGATAGTGATAGAAAGTATGGCCAGGCTGGGATGCTTCAGTAAATTGGCATGCTTAAAGTCATGCTGATCATTTAGATTTCAAGCTTTTCAATCTGTGCAGTAGATGTTATATATTTAGCAGACCACTTGATGTAATGCAATGTTGACAATTGGTTCACAAGGTCATAAGGCACACATGTGGGAAGCTTCTAAAATGGATCATAAATTGCTTCAGCAAGAGTATGCAAAGGTAATTCTACCTGCAACTGAAACAGAATGAAAGGAGGTAATTAGTTGGGCACCCCAGGAGTCACTGATAGATACCGTTCTGAGTTATGAGGTGAAAAATGGAGTGACTGAGAATCTAGTCTTGAAGGAAAGTGGCTAAGAGGTAACCTCGTGGAAATATACAACTTATTCAATAGTATAAATGATTTGTGAGCACTACTTCATGGTAACACAAATTAGGGCACACATTCTAAAACTAGTGAAAGGCCAACATAGAACTGATGTCACAAGTAGTTTATTCAAGCTCAGAACGGAAAGGCTTTCAGTGGTTAATGGGAGCAAAAACTTTAGACTGATTCAAGATACAGTTAAATTATATAATGCAAGTTAAAGCAAAAATTCTGAGCAAATGAGCCAAAGAAGACCAAATGACTTTGCTCCTCTGATACCAGGCAAGAATTTAACCCACTAAAATCCTTTCACTTACAGAGAGTTAAAATAGGGCCTATTTTCTGATCCAGTGAAACAAACCAAATGTAGAGGGGTGTAATGTGGACTTGATAAGACTAGAGAAGGAGAATAGCATTGGGGAACATAAAATGGATGAATGATCATAGACGACTAGACTTAATACCAACAAGAGAGGGGGTAATGGAGGATAACTTACTGAAACCATTTGCACAGTGTGATAACAGTGCAGAAGACACAGAAGACCTTAAGCGTGCATAGTCAGAGGGATAGAATAGAAGTCTCAAGAGGATAGCAAGAGCTTTGAATATAGCACAATCCAGGGTCATTAATGAGGCCATAGCTCCATCATGTCTAGGGTAGAAGGTTGTCGGTTTAATCCCACACCAGAACCTGAGCACACAATAGGCCAACATCAATGCATTACCAAAGGAGTGCAACTTTGTCTGGGAAGCTTTTGTTTTAGCATGGCATTCATTATTTTAAGTTAATATGTTTAATTTTGGCTTTTGCCTGCTAGGTGAGTTTCTGTTAGATGGGAAATGTCAAAAAACTGGAAAGCTGGTAAGCATTCAGCTACAAGTATTCTTTGGCTAGCAATTGCCCTCCTAGGGATTAACTCCTCCAAGGATATATCTGCACAAGGCAAGTGATAATTCACTTGAAGAAGAGTCTTGGGCCCCTGTAACTGTCACCAGTTGAATGACTAGACAGACAGTTCAGCCAAGGGCCTGAGTTTTCTGCCCCCGCCGTGGCAGGACCGGATGATCCTAATGGTGGGCAGGGCCAGAAAATCCCGTCCAAGGTGAATGCTTGGGGAGTTATTCCTGTTAAAATTGAAGTACAGTTAACTGGATAAGACAATCTTTCGAAACTTGCAGATTTTCACATATCCAGAGTGAAAATCTAGAGTCTAAAGAATGAATAGATATTTCAGAATTTGGCAAATCCTGGCCAGCCGGTCTCTTTGACCGCAAAACCTGTGATGCAGTGAATTCTCTGGTAATTGTTTTACTGTACATTTCTCAAAAGACATGTGGAATTATTATTTGCAATAGTTATTATTGTATATGTATGGTTATTGGTAATATCATTGTATGCTTAGTTCTTACAAAAGTAATTGATTGCCTTTGAACCGTATTAAGTTGTGGAATAATGTATAAATTTATAACCAAGAACATCCATTCCCTAAGATTTCAGTCCCAGTTGCATAAAGTGATAGTTCTGCCCACTATACACAATGACCAGTATACAATTAAAAACCATTTTCGCTCAAGGTAGACGGCCTTGAATGGCTATTCAGCAGAATTTATATTTGTATTTTACAGTTTTAAAAACTGACAGAGAAAAGACAGATAAAATTCATGCTTTTGCATGGGCTAAAGATAACTGAAATATCAATAAAAACAACAGAAAAACGTAGCAAAAAATAGCCCGCTGTTACCAGAGATTTGTATTTACAGGATAGCTTTCAAATTTGGGCCATTTAATGCAGCTGATGCACTGTAGGCACAAATTCACTGGAAAAGTAAAAGAGTTCTCTCCTTGATTTGGTTAGACCTTAATGGGGAACATTTCTGCACAGGTTTTGGTGAAAGATTTTCAACTGGAAACATAAAGTATTAAAATGAAGTATGCCTCAATAGTGCTCTTTTATTATATTATGTTCACCTCACTAAGATGTTATACACTTACATTTGCTTTTGCATTCAATGCACCTTGATAAGATGCAAACTAGTGAGCAAGCACAGCAATGGTCATCACTTCTTGATGATATAAGCAACTGGCTATTTTAAACATGGATGTTTTAAGTGGTGGCATCTTCATCATAAAGAGGAACTGCTGGTTTGGGAGAGGTTACAGAAGAGAGTAAACTGAAACCCAAAATTAGGTACCTGTGTTACTGGGAAGATCAATGAAGTTACTAAATTATGACTTCAAAGAATTTGACTTGTCTCTGCACCTGAATTAGCAGCCCAATCAGCTGAGACATTAGTGGAGTCGTAAGAAAGAAACAAGAGATTTCAAAAAGAATAACAAAATGGAAAAACTTAATACCAGCAACTAGAGTTGCTTTAAATAGATTTGCAAAAATATCTGAGCCATTCAGGATTGTGACTCTCAACCGAAAGTTTTGATCGCCCTTGTCCAGGTGAGAATTTTCTTTATATTTTCATGGGATTGCAACTTTGAAAGTGTTTCCCAGCTGGAATGTTTCTGCCCACATCATTTCCCCCTGACAGACGTGGATAGAGTGCTTTTACAAACTTTAGGCTGTCTTGTTCTGTCAACTTACATAAATACAGCACCTATCACCTCTCCATTTTTTGCATGCTGTTTCATGGCACATTAGCATCACCATCCGGAATGAAATATACATTTTACCAAGGGAATTTAGTACTCAATACATTAGATTCAGTTGAACTTCTTTTGTGAATAACTACAAATTGAATTATATAGAGTTTTTGTTTCATTTACAGGATATAGGCATCACTGGCTAGCCCACATTCATTGCCCATCTCTAATTGCCCTCGAGAAGGTGGTGGTGAGCTGCCTTCCTGAAGCACTGCAGTCCAGCGGTTAAATTTTACTTACTTTTGATAACTATTAGTGATAATTTGAAAAATAGAAAGCAATGTAGATTGGAAACGTGTTGCAGCACATTGAAACACTGACATATTTTTTCCAATGGTATGGGGTCTTTTGGAGCTCAGTTACATATCAGGTGAAGATGTAAAGTGGTGATCAGAAGCATCCCCAAAAGATAGATGGAATCCAAAATCATGTATAGTCACCCAAATTCCCCATCCCTTGTAACAGGATATATATACTATTTGCAGAAAGCTGGAGCCCTCTGGTGAATGCGTCAGAACAGAAATTTTTTAAAAAGTTAAAATTAATACAACAGCCCCTGTCTCAGCGTTCTGTAGGAGCCTTTATTTATGTAAAAGTCACTTCTAGCTGGCACAGATGTAAGGCACAATAGAAGCAAGTTTGAATTGACCCTGATTCTTGACCCTCTATCTTGTCTTGATATACAATGGACATATCACTTATAAAAAAAATTTCATCTCTTCAGATATTCAGAATTAAATTCATTAATGTCTATTCATTGGCATAAGTTGAATTAATAAACAAAATTCTTAGACTTGATGCCAAGGATTAAACTGCATGCAACAGAAAAGGCTGACCACAGATTTCAACAAAAAAATTAAAATATTAACTTGAAGACTTGGTGAGTTAATATGCTGTGCGTCACTAAGTCATACAGACCAGTGAGATTGAGGGTCTCACCCATGTCTGTGCTAAACTGCATGATCTCAGCCAATAGGAACAGGAGAAAACAAAGCTAAAAACCCTGCATCATCATTGTCAGATAACCACAGAATTGCAGCGACCTCTAGCGGGCAGAATAAATAATACATTGGGACACTCGAGCAATCAGATGCAATTTGCTAACAATAAACTCAAAAACAAAAATCACCCAACTCAATTTAATGATTTTAATGAAACCTCAATAACCCACAGGTGATTAGATTGATAACCTCCAGAAACAGGAGTGAAGGTTGTGGTCTGTGATTAAAACTCGGCTGCTGACTGCCTTGCAGGCAGCATGTTAAATTCATGGTGCCTGCTGTTTTACATGATTTGCTGCATGCAGTCAATGCTAACCTTTCTGTTCATTGGCTACGCTAATCAGCAGGGACCTATATCATGAGTGGCTAGCGTTACTTAGAGCCAGCGTGTATCTCTTAAAAGGAGGTGCATTGTACTGCAAAAACTCACTGATAGGAATTGTTTGTAAATTGAATCTGTGCTGTGATATTTTGTGCAATGGCTGAACATGGGGAGAGAGACGCACCAAGGTTTCTTAAAAAGCACTAGAGGCATTGGTGCAAGAGATGGAGAGAAGGAGAGATATACTGTTTCTGCAACAGGGCAGGAGGTCCTCTGGACATATGCTAAGTAGGCAGTGGGGAAAAGTAGCAGCAGAGGTCATTGCCAAGAGTGTACTTCCAAGAAGCATGGATGCAGTGCAGGAAGAAGTTTATTGATCTGTTATCAAGGTGAGTCAGTTCAATCTTCAAAAAGCATATCCTACCAACTGCACTACCAGCCCAACCAACTGCTCAATTCATTACATCCCATCACCCACCTACCAATAATATCCATAAATCATTGCTCAACTTTTCAGTTTATTACCTCACCCTCAGATATTTAGAGCGTCTACATGACCCACACCCACAGCTCACACATTCTGGCCGCTATTCAACCATGACAACCAAATCACCTAGAAGTATTGCAGGACAGTTACTGACACACTTCCTTCTCTCTTGCAGGAGAAAGTGATGCTTAACTGCAGGCAGCAGCAAGAACCTGGAGCAAAGCATGAGTACCTGCACATTCTAACCCCATGAAGGAGACAATGCTGACTATCATGAGAAGAGTCATTGCGGAGGCCATGGCCACTGGCAGCACAGGAGGTATCAATGATGAGGGTCTCTCCATTCCTAATCCTCCTACTCTGTTGCCAGTTCTCTCTTAACCTACATTTTCTTCTATTACACGTGCTGCACTTTCTCCTCCTTCACCACAGCCCAACCCTTGTCCCTTTCTCATTTCAGATACACAAAAGCTGGTATCTTGCCAGTTAAAAGAGGGAGAAGTCAGTAACAGTGAAGAGACACTGTGACTTCACCATACACTCGCAGCCAGCGTGCATGTTTTGGGTGATAGGATAGAGAAGCTATTTGTATGAGTTGAGATATTGGGCACAAATGCCACAGGACTCAAGGCAGGAGGAAAAGAGGAGTACAGGAGTTTGTTGCCAGAATGCAAGGTTATGCACTTGTTCTGTTGCAAAGGAGTCAGATGAAGACATCACTGGTACACAAGAAGGCTTATCAGCATACACAACCAAACGCTTTGTGCATTGGAACGCTTGCACACGATGCCAAGGAGCTAGTTATATTCCAGATAGCCTGATGGTGAAAGATAGAGCCAATCTTTACACACTTTTATAAACAATTATTTACAGATACATATTACAAGCATGCGCCTCCTCACCCAACAACTATAGTTTCAGTCTGTTCCTTTGATTCAATCTGAAGGTTGCCAATAAAGAGAAACTGTACGATCTTTGAAAGGGGCATCATTAATATACTGTAATTATCCAAAAAATTAGCTAATCAATCTTAGGTGACATTTTTAGGGATGATGATGCACTTCAGTTCTCCATGTGCCCACCGACTGCAGAGGCCTCAAGTATACCAGTGGACACTGCATGATCCCTCTCCAGGGATACCCAGGAGCAGACATAGCCATGGAAGAGAGGCAAGTGGTCAGGCCAAACAAGCTCCATTGTTAATGGCCACTTTCCCAGGCAAAGGAGCAGTACCACAAGGAGGCCTCCCGATCTGCCTGCTACCCTCAGCACCAGGTGTAGCCAAAGCTCAGGTGCGTGGCACTGAAGCGCAGCCAGAAATTGAGGAGCCAGGGAACGCTGCCTCCTCTGGTTGGCAGGACGGAATGCCACGGAGTCCCTAGACAACCAATGAGGGTGAGGAAGTGGAGGGTGTGCAAGAGAAGTCCATTCTCCACTCCACTCAGAATGGAATGGCTTAGAGGGGAGCTCTGAGAGTGCTTAGGTTGTAGGACTGAGGCTGCTGAGGGAAGTTTTGCGGCCTGGCACTAATGAGAAATTCTGTCCAGAGGTCAGCTCAGGCAGGATTGCTCCACACAGCTGATCCACTTCAACACCTCAAATACAGTCAGGGCTGAGCATCACTTTAAGATTCTTGATGGCTTTGGACACAAGCTGGATGCCACCCAAGGGCGTGCGTCATGCCAAATCTTACAGCAACATCCAGCCCACTCCTCCATAATCCAGTGCCTTCCCAACCATGGTCATCTTGGCAGTTAGAGCCCTCTCCTCCACCTGCCATATGAGCCATATTGATGGCGGTGTGGATTCCTGAGCAGTGGCTCCCAGATGATAGCCACCACTCCTGATGGGAAAGTGCTCTGGCTGGAGGCAACCATTTGGGTTCCACCTGGTGTCAGATTTTTTTTAATGCTACAAAGTTTTGGTTAGGTTGGGTCGTGGAAGGGGGATATAGGTGGAGAGCAAAGCAAGGAAATGATGGAGGATGGCCTTATCTGCGATTGATGCGATGGGATGAGCAAGACCAGATGAGATGTCAAGGTCAATGAAGTGGCCGTAACATGGGTTGGGGAGTTTCCATGGAGGAAGAGACTTAGGGGGGGATAAGAGGGTAGTGAACTCAGAAGAAAGAGAGAACATGAGTTGAGATAGAGGTTGAAATCACAGACAATGTGAAGTCGTTTGGTGCAGAGTCTGAGGAATGAAAGCAATGGGGTTATCTCAGTGAGAAAATCTTTTTTTGTGCTTGGGATTGGACTCCCTCAAATTCTTGGCATTTTGAAGCTGTTAGGAAAAAGAGGCAATTTAACTAAGTTATATTTGAATTTGTGAGTGTTAGGAATGAGTTTTAGCTTTAAAGTTTAAGTTTGATTTGTATTTCTGTATTTGTGTGCTAAGAAAAGGTCAAGTTGAGTTTTAGTTTCACTTCAAAAGGTGCCTGCATTTCTAATGAGGTTTTTATGACTCCTAAAGAGAAGTAAAGCAAACACAAGAGTAGAAAAAAAACTGTGCTGTTACCGAGCAACAGGGGTCCAGAGGCAGTTCACACACACGCACGTACACGCATGTGCACACACACACAGAAAAACTAAAGGAACCGAAGTTTTGAGTTCAGTTGGGAGCAGCTACCAGGCAGATGCAACCTAGAAGAGGGAGGTAGCCAGTCCCAAGCTAAAGAACAAAGTCCCCAAATCCAGGGGAGTGGAACAGGAGAAAATGCCAAGAAGACTTTCTAGTCAAAGGAAGGACAGGAACCTGGAAAAGGTCCTGTTAAGTGAAATTAAGAGTGTGAGGGTCAGAGAGGGAGTCTCCAAGCTTCAAGTTAAAGAGATGAAAGCTGCAGGAAGCAGATTCAAAGCGATAAATGCTGGTGAGAAGTCAGAAGGTGCAAAGAGACAACTGAAGGTCTGTAATTCTTTACTGTGTGCATGTGAAGCAATGGTGTATTGTTGACGGCTGAGTCAGTGAGACAGCGTGCGTGGAAGAAAGCTTGAATGCATATGGTGATCCAGGGGAGAGGAACATGGGAAGGAGAATTCAAAACCCTGGAGATGAATCCTTGCAGAAGGCTTCTGAAAGAAAGCTTCGGTTTGGGAGAAGATTCCAAAACGAGTTCTTGGAGAATGGAGATTAGAAACGCTCATGTGAAAGATGGAGTTCAGTGAGACTGGTTGGCTCAAGGTATGGCAAGCATCTGGGAGGGGAGTTCAGGAGAGATCCATAACATCTGTTTGGGGTGGCATCTGTCACTTGGTCTCAGAGTGTGGTCTGTCTGACCACAGGTCGCCTAGTGGTTTACATGGACTGTGTGGACATTAGAATATAAGATAGCTTTTGTAACTTGTGTTATCTTCACAAATCTGTATATATCCGTAAAGGTATAGCTGTGGGTGAAGGAGTATTGTTATATAGTTAATTTTTTCTTGTTTAATAAATGTTTTATTATTTTGTTGAAAGTTCATCAGCTGACTCCTGTGACTCTTATCAGTAGCTATTCTCCATGTATCTAAACAAACAAATATAAGTTAGAGTCTATCAAGCCAGGTTCCACCCTGGGCTCAGGCTTGTCCAGTAGTAACATCAGCTGGGATCGTAACATTATGATGTATTTTACCCAACCGTAACCAGAGTGGCTTGACTGCACTGCCCTATACAGGTCTTGCCATGCTCAGATACCCAAATTTCTCTTATATTTCCCTTAAGCTTACAAAATGGCTTTGAAGTTTATTTCAGTAGGGAAAGGAAGGCGTCTTGTGTTTCATGTTTGTGATAATTGCTTCGCTAACCCTAAAGAAGGGCCAATATAGTCCATATTCATGTTTCACTGTTTTGGTTTTATATTAAATTTTAATAATATTGAACACCAGAAAGTCAAGTGACAAATAATTACAATTAATTCTACTAAAAAGCCCTACACTGACTTATAACACTGGAAAGTTTGTAAATTTTAAAAAACTTAAGGAAAGTTTGTAAATTTTAAAAAATCTTATGTACTTTTAATGATGTTCAAACAGCATTAAGGCAGTTTAAACAAACACAAACAAAGTAAAACTTCACTCATAAGATTTGCCAAAACATTCTCTGCACAAAGAAGAATGCATTTTTGACTTTTAATCTTGTATTATTCAATATCTAACATTTTATTAACTGACAAAGAACAGAAGTGTATATAGCATGAATCACTTACATTGAGTTTACAAGTTCTTCTTTTCCTTGCACTTGTCCCTCTACAGTTCCTCTTCTCGTGTTTCGAACCCATCCCACCACACCAAGTTTTCTAGCCTGATCCTCTGTGTACTGAAATAAAGCAAATAATATCATGTTATTCTGGTTTTAGTTTGTATCAGGTTACTGTACATGAGTTTCTATGGAAGTTACAATTTGGATTGACTTTGCTGTTGTGTGACAAAAAGTAACCTTTGACATGCAATGCTGTAAATTGAGTATACAAATATTAATTTGAAGTACATTGAGGTGGAATTAGAGACTATTTGAATGATTGATAAAATGGGGATTGAAAGAAAGAAAAAGACTTGCATTGATATAGCGCTTTATACAACCACCAGGTGTCTGAAAGCACTTTACAGCCAATGAAGTATTTTTTGAATTGTAGTCACTTTTGTAAAGTAGGAAACATGGCAGCTAATTTGCACTCAGTAAACTTTCACAAAGAACAACATGATAATAACCAGATAATCTGTTTTTTTGTTATGTTGAATGTTGATTGAGGGATAAATATTGGTCAGGGCACCAGAGATAACTTCCCAGCTCTTCTTCGAATTAGTGCCATGGGACTATCTACATTCACCAAAAGAAATTGGAAAAAATCTTTCTGTAATTCAGCATTTTTGTTCTACATTTCAAAGAGTAAAATAATTTGCTGTTATTCCATGGAGTACTCAGCTTGTGTGCTACATATTTGCACCACTAGGAGATATATATCCTTGCTTTATGATAATGCAATATATTTTATGAAGAACATGATCACAGCAGCTAGCAAATGCAGAGTACTCTAATAAAGTTATTTGTTCTTCTTTATAATCCCAAGAAAAATCATACAGGGTAAGTAAGTGCACTGTATGATCTTGTTACAATGACACAATCACTTCCAAAGTGCATTGCAGACTTGAGAAGCTACAATATTGAAAGCTGAATTTCAGGTCACCTCGTGATGTAGTGTAGTTTTTCATCTGAGATGTGGTATGGTCTTCTCTCTCAACTAATATAAGTCAAGCTCACTCCCTAGTAAGCCCTCAGCACAAGGCTGCCCACAACTACTAATTTTATTCTGACCAGCTGTGACAATGGCTGATGTTAAATGAAAAGATTCATATGATTCAGTTAAGACATTCCTGAGGTTGAGAATAATCATAGAATGATACAGTAAAGGAGGAGGCCATTCGGCCCATTATGTGTGCGCCAGCTCTTTGAAAGAACTATCCAATTATTCCCACACAATTTCTCTTTCCACACTTTCTTTGTCCCCTTTAAGTATTTTCTAGTTGTGTGAAGTTTTTTCAAAGGTTGCTTTTAAATCTGCTTCCAGCACCCTTTCATGCAGTACATTCCAGATAATAATTGCACATTGCAAAACTTTTTTCTCATTGTTACATGTAATTGGCAAAAGAACCATTTTAAATGTGCCCTCTGGCTACTGACACTTCAGAAATGTTCTTGTTATCTTTCATTGCCTCCCCTCACTCTTCCTCCACACTTCTCACTTCATCTGCCATGTGTCTGCCCATTTCATCAATCTGTCTATGTCCGCCTGAAGTCTGTTACAATCTTCCTCATTGAGCAAAGGCAAAAAGCTGGAGTTGCATAGAATACAAATCTTCCAATCTATCTGGAAGGACCCCTTAATAATGCAGATAAACCTCCAAACTACACTGCTCCAGTTACAACACGAGAGATGTCAGTCCACATTGCTGACCTAGGATCCTCTTTGGGACACTTGTAAAATACTCGTGGGAAATTGTATACTTTATTTATGGCAGCAAACAGATGCTGAATTAATCAACAGCTTGGATAATGTTGTCCCCTGTTTAACACTATAAAATTGGCAATAAAAAAGAAATCAGGATAAATGGAAGTCACACAGGATTTCCTTAATGCTATTTTCTAACAATTCATCTTCTACTACTATAAATGTCAACAGTTTGTGTTGGTGAAGTTGAAACAATGGAGTAACAATGCTGTAAGCTCACTTCTCTCACCTCCCTTTCTAGCTGATCCGTCTAGTCATTAGAATCTCGGCTTTAGACCAATGGCCTGTTTGATGGTTGCTTGGGTTGACCAGTAGCAGATATTGTACCTTTCCTCAGCTGCAGTGAGGGTTCCTCACCAGCGTCAGGAGCCATGTCTTTCGTGGGTAACCCTTGACCCCAAAAATCCATCGCTGCAGGCATGCAGGGGGTGGGGTGGTTGGAAAAGCTGGGGAACCTGGGATTGTTGAAATATGTAGGTGGCGTGACTGCTCCCACTCACATGGAACCGGGCACACACCTGCAGGATGTGCTTTTGCTGGTGGCAGTCCAGTTGAACATTGATGGGATGGAATTCCTGCCTGTTCATGAAGGCTGCTGGCTGGACCCAGGGAACCTTGATAGCCACATGGGTGCAATTGATGATACTTTGCACCTGGGAAAATCTGGACATGGTCACCTACTGCTGGTCTGAATGCACCTTTCTCCACTGTGACCAGATGGAGACTGGCCCTCCTGCTGCTGCAGCAGTGATGCTTCCAAAGGCTGGTTCTCCCTGCGGCTCCTCCTCCACACCAGGGTCCAGGAAAACTGGCTTTGAGTCCTAAGGCCATTGGTCTCTCGTGCTCTGGCCTTGGAGTCAACCCACAACCCTATCTTGTAGCTTTGACCAGTAGCAATGACCATCTGCGTGCCTTGTTAAGAGGCCACCATCACAATCTGTTCCCAATCCTCCAGTGAACCCAACAGCAGACTATCCCCCACTGTTAGAAGCCTGCTGCTGCAGTCCAGCAATGGCCTTCTTTCTCCCAACTAATGTCAAAGATGAAAGAAGGCAACTAAACTATGGCTGACTTCCATAGGCAAGCCTGAGGACTCGCTTCGATGCTGCCAGCTTTAAGCGGTCAGAATCTAAAAGCCCTTGATCTTCATGTGCACTTGTTTAATTCTGAATCCTGCACTAAATCACAAGCAATAGCTTGTAAATGAGACAAAATTACTTTGTCAATGAGCTCAATTGCCTTCCCAAAGCATCATTGCAGCAACCCTGCATTGGAGGTTTCAAAATACAACGGGTTGCTAGGCTGGTTCAGTCAGAATTCCAGAAGGTCACATTTTGTGCATCAAATTGACTTTTTTAAAATCCTTAATTTTAATGAAGCTTGTGTGCTTAAGCCCTGCAGATGTTTTCCAATACCAGGTCATGTTCAGGCCTATCTAGCAATCATGTTTGGATATTTCCATATAATCATACAAATAAATAATAAAATATAATCAGAGTTGCGAATGACATTTTTAATATATATTGCACAATATATACACACACATATTACATTTGTAGGGTTTAAAAGAGAAATGGGCAAATTTTTTTTTAAATTTTAAAAGCTATAAAGGGAAAAGGCAAGTTAATGGGGCGAAGTTGGCAGTTCTTTATGAAAGCTTGCACAATGGGCTAAACCTGTAGTCTCCTTCTGTGAAAAAAATTGTGTCATACAATATATAGGTATCAGCTGTGTTCAAATGGTAGCTTTCTCAATTCGGAGTCAAAGGGTCATGGGCTCAAATCCTGCTCCAGGGCAAGAACAAAATCCACTGGCAGTGCAGTGCAGCACAGAGGGAGTGCTAAAATGCTGGAAGTGCCATCTTTTGGATGGGATGTTAAACTGAGGCCCTAACTGCTCTCTCAGATGGATGTAAAAGATGATTGGTTGTGTTTATTTGTGCTGCAACACTAGGGAGACAACTTCCTGCCCATGCGCAGATTCAGTGCCAGGCTATTTAAAGTGAGAGATGCTATTAAGTGCAGCTCTGCTTTCCGTTGCTGAATTATTCATTCTTTTTGCAAGCTGGTGTCTTATAACTATCTCCCTTACAAGAAAAAAATCAGTTAATTGAAAAGATTGCAACTACTCAGAAAGCAAACATTTTAACAATCAAGTTCTTATAATGGCAAAAATAGATTCCCCCCTCCCCCACAGCAACCAATTAGTTTGGGTGAGATCCAGTCTTGGAAACCAAAATTATGGTCTGAATTTTCAGGTCGACGAGCGAGGGAGGAGCCCGCTCACCGATGCGTAAAACGACGCGCAGTGACGTCGGGCATGCGTCCCAGCATCACCGCACATCATTCAGCTTTTCAGTTCAGTGGGCGCACACCCATATCGGCTGCGTGCCCGCCAAACTGTCAAAGGTCTATTAAGGCCATTTAAATATCAATTAAAACACTTAACGGAGCTGCTTGTCCAAGCTTAAGGTTGGTGGACAGGCGAAGATCCCAGGCAGCCTCTGCATTTTTCATGAAACCTCATCCACGGGTGGGATGAGGTTTCATGAAGGTATTCAAAGTTTTATTAAAATTTTTAATAACATTCATAGACATGTCCCAGTTCATGTGACACTTTCACATGCGGGGACAAATCTTTAATTTTCTTTTGAATTTTCAGAACTTCAAAAGAGCATGCTCCCCGACTGGGGCAAATGCCGCCACCCCCCCACCCGGCCGCACAGGGAGCGCTCAGCGCTTACGGGCATGCATCACGCTGGGCGGGCCATAATTGACCCACCCACGTAAAATGGCAGCGCAGACCCAATCGGGGGTGCCAATCGGGTTTGTGCCTGACGGCACCTGCTCGACAGGCAGAAAATTCTTCCCTATATAAACTTAACAGTGGAGTTTTACGATTGGTAAAAATCAAAAAAGTATTTTGAATAAAACATTTAAGAAAAAAAATTATTTGTGGGCCTCAAAATCATGATGCTGGGATGAGTGCCGTTATCTACCAACTGAGCTAGCCTGGCTGCGCAGGAGCTCCCTGCACAAAGCCTTTCTAACTTGCTCAACTCATTCCAATAAATCAAAAGAAAAATATTGTTTAGTGGTTAAAGTTGCAGTATTAAACTAACCTTTTTACTATATAACTGCATTTTCACTTAGCTTGTCTTGTAATTACTCCAGTAGCTAATCCCAATGTATTATAATTGGCAGTCTTCTAGTTCAATCTTGCATCTAAGTGCGTACATCTGAATAAAATGACAGCATCTCATTGTTACGATTTAAAAAAAAAGTTTTGTAGTCCCAACATAACCAGTAGTTTGAGAAATAAACTTTGACTTTGTGGAATGCATTGGCAACTCCTTGAGAATTTGCGCATGCGCCAGTGGCCGCAATGCAGGCCAACTGCTCCCAACACCTTTCCAGTTGATGTCAGGAGTTACAGTGGTAAAAGATATCATGGTACTATTTGAAGAACAGAGCAGTTCTCCCTGTTGTCCTGGCTAATATTATACCAGCATCACTAAATCAGATCAACTGGCAATTATCACGTTATTATTTGTGGAAGCTTGCAAATTGGCTGCCACGATTCCTGGACCTCAAAAATACTTCATAGGATGTCCTAAAGCACGGCACAGCCAGAGGTTCTGCACGGCACTATATACATACAATTTATATATGCACATAACCAGCTTAGTTGACTATGTCAGCTGGTGTTACATATGGGTAGCAAAAGTGAAAATTGATCTTCCTGTGACTGCTTTCCCTTTCACTCCCATTCCCTGTCTCTTAATGTTTGCCACTCCTCTTTTTGCATGGCACCCACATACTTGAATATACGAGCACAAGAAATAGCAATGGAGGCCGACTATATGGCCTATTGAGCCTGCTCCACCAGGCAAGATGACCATGGGCTTCAATTCTACTTTCCTGCCCACTTCCCATATCCCTTGATCCCCAAGAGACAAAAAAAATCTGTCCATTTCAGCCTTAAAAATATTCAATGATGGCACATCCACAAACACCTGGAGTAGAGAACTCCTAAATGATCGGCTCCTTATCCTGAAACTGTGCCCCTTTGTTCTCGATTCCCCAGCCAGAGGTAACAACGTCTCAGTACCTAGCTCCTTCATAATCCTGAATGTTTTAATGAGATCACCTCACATTCTTCTAAACTCCAGATAATATAAGATCATAAGAAACAGGAGCAGAAGTAGGCCATTTAGCTCAACAGGCCTGCTCTGCCATTCAATAAAATCATGACTGTTGTGATAGAGGCCTCAACTCAACCCCCTAGAACCCTTTACTCAGCCTCTCATCATAGGACAACCCTCTCACCCAGGGACCAAACTAGTGAACCTTTGTCGTGCTGTCTCCAATGCAAGTGTAAAGTAGTTTAAATCAGGAGACGTTATTGCAGCTGTAGAGAACAGTTAAGATATTCACTTTTAAAATATTTAACATCCAAATTAATTAATTAAATAGAATAGAGATGGCTAGGCAGGCATGTGTTGCAGCTGTTGTGTTTGGGAGCTGGTAGACGCCAGTGCGATCCACGGTGACCACATCTGCAGCAAGTGTTGGCTGCTCAAAGAACTTCAGCTCAGAACTGATGAGCTGGAGTCCAAGCTGAGGACAATGCAAGACATCAAGGAGGGGGAGAGTTACCTGGACACTGTTTCAGCAGGCAGTCACACCCCTTAGATTAATTACATCAAATTTGGTCCATGGTCAGGGACAGAAGGGTGTGACTGCAAATGAGGCAGGTATGGGGATCCAGAATTTAGCTTTGGAGGAGCCTCAACCAGTGGCCTTGTCCAATAGGTACAAAGTTCTTGCTCCCGATGTGGACGAGGGCACAGACTGCAGGGAGGATGTGCGAACTGACCACAGCACCGTTGTACAGAGCGCCATTCATGTGGGGGGAGAAAAGGCAAATATAGTAGTAATAGGGGATAGCGTAGTTAGGAGAATAGATACCATTCTCTGCAGCAAAGACAGAGAGGCAAGGAAGCTGTGTTGTCTACTTGGTGCCAAGGTTAAGGACATTTCTTCTGGGCTGGAGATGAACTTGGAGTGGGAGGGGAAGGATCCAGTTGTCGTGGTCCACGTAGGTACCAACAACATAGGTAGGACTAGGAAAGAGGTTCTGCTGAGGGACTACGAGCAGCTCGGGCCTAAATTAAAAAGCAAAACCACAAAGGTAATAATCTCTGGATTACTACCTGTGGCACATGCAAATTGGGATAGGGTAAATAAGATTGGAAAGGTAAATGCATGACTCAAAGATTGGTGTGGGAGAAATGGGTTCTGATTCATGGGACACTGGCACCAGTACTGGGGAAGGAGAGAGCTGTTCCATTGGGACGGGCTTCATTTGAACCATGCTGGGACCAGTGTCCTGGCAAATCATATAACTAGGGTTGTAGATGGGGCTTTATACTAATTAGTGGGGGGAGAGGGTTCAATTTAAGGGAATTTTAGAAAATCAAAAATAAACGAGAGCAGAGATGCAGGGTAGTGAAGAGGCGACGATAATCAAAGTGTGACAGGAAAGGGCAGAAAATATATGCAGAGTGCAGCAGGAATTAAAACCAGAATGAGTAATAACGGTAAAAAGTCAAAGCTTAAGGCTCTTTATCTGAATGTACGCAGCATTTGTAACAAGATAGATAAGTTGACGGCACAAATAGAAATAATGGATGTGGCTTGAGAGCTATTACAGTGCCTTGGTTGCAGGGTGACCAAGACTGGGAACTCAATATTCAAGGGTATTCGACGTTCTGGAAAAATAGGCAAAAAGGAAAAGGAGGTGGGGTAGCTTTGTAAATAAGGGAAGGTATCAGTGCGGTGGTGAGTAGTGATATAAGTGCAATAGATCGTGGTGTGGAATCAGTTTGGGTGGAAATAAGGAATAGCAAGTGGAAGAAGTCATGGATGGGAGTCGTCTATAGGCCCCCGAAGAGTTGCCTCACTGTAGGACAAAGTATGAATGGGGAAATAATGGAGGCGTGTAAGAAGGGTGCAACAATTGTCATGGGTGACTTTAATCTGCATACTGACTGGACAAATCAGATTGGTAAAGGTAACATGGAAGACTAATTTGTAGGGTACATCAGGGATTATTTCTTCGAGAAATATGTTGCAGAACCTACCTGGGAACAGGCTACTTTAGATCTAGTAATGTGTAATGAGGTAGGATTAATAAGAGATCTTATGGTTAAGGATCCTGTAGGTAGTAACGATAACAAGATGGCAGAATTTCAAATTCAGATTGAGGGCGAACAACTCGGATCTCAAACCAGTGTCCTCAACTTAAATAAAGGCAATTACAGAGGTATGAAGAAAGAGTTGTCTAAAGCAGGCTGGGAAAATAGACTAAGGGGAAGGTCAGTGGATGTGCAGTGGCAGACATTTAAGCAGATATTTTAGAACGCTCAGCAAAAATTTATCCTAGTCAAAAAGAAGGATTCGATGAAAAGGATGAACCACCAGTGGTTAACAAAGGTGGTCAAGGAGATCATCCAATCAAAATAAGGCATACAATGCAGGGAAAAATAGTTGTAGGCCAGAGGATTGGGAATTTTTTAGGAACTAACAGCAAATGACGAAAAAACTAATAGAGGGAGAAAATTGATTACGAAATTGGCAAGAAATATAAAAATAAACAGCAAGAGCTTCTACAGGTATATAAAAAGAAAAAGAGTGGCTAAAGTGAGCATGGGACCCTTGGAGGATGCGACTGGAGAATTGATAATAGGGAACAGGGAAATGGCAGATAATTTAAACCAATATTTTGCTTCGGTCTTCACGGTGGAGGACACTATAAACATTCCAAAGATATCAGATAAGCAAGGAGGTAATGGGAGGAAAGATCTTGTAACAGTTTCTATCACGAGGGACAAAGTATTTGACAAACCAATGGGACTAAAGGCAGACAAGTCGCAGGGACCTGACGGCCTGCATCCAAGGGTTTTAAAGGAAGTGGCTGCAGAGATAGTGGGGGTATTGGTTGAAATATTCCATAACTCACTGGAGGGTCCCAGCGGATTGGAAAACCGTTGATGTGACGCCCTTGTTCAAGAAGGGAGGGAGACAAAAAGCAGAAAACTATAGGCTGGTCAGCCTAACATCTGTTGTTGAGAAAATGCTAGTCTATTATTAAGGAAGAAATAGGAGGACATTTAGAAAAGCTTAATGCCATCAAACGGAGTCAACGTGGTTTTGTGAAAGGGAAATCATGTTTGACAAATTTGCTAGAGACCTTTGAGGACATAACAAGCAGAGTTGATAAAGGGTAATCAGTAGATGTAGTGTATTTGGATTTCCAGAAGGCATTCAATAAGGTGCTACATAAAAGGTTGTGCACAAATTAGGGGCTCACTGTACTTGGGGTAATGAATGAGCATGGATTGACGATTGGTTAACACACAGAAGACAGAGTCGGGATTAATGGGTCTTTTTAGGTTGGAAATACTATCTAGCAGAGTGCTATAAGGATCAGTCCTCGGGCCTCAATTATTTACTATCTATATTAATGACTTAGAGGAGGGGGCAAAGTGTAATGTATCCAAATTTGCTGACAATACAAAAGTACGTGGGAGGACACGTTGTGATGAGGACATAAGGAACCTGCAAGGTGTTTTGGACATGTTGAGTGAGTGGGCAAAAACTTGGCAGATGGAGTTTAATATAGGAAAGTGTGAGATCATGCACTTAGGTAGGAAAAATCAAAAGGCAGACTATTAGTTAAATGGAGAGAGACTCCAAAAAAGTGCAGCACAGAGGGATCTGGGTGTTCTTGTGCATGAAACACAAGAAGTTAGCATGCAGGTACAAGTAATTAAAGGAGGCAAGTGGAATTTTGGCTTGTGTTGCTAGGGGGTTGGAGTTTAAAAATAGGGAAGTCGTGTTACAACTGTACAGGGTGTTGGTGAAGCCGCACCTGGAGTACTGTATACAGTTTTGGACCCCATATTTAAGAAAGGATATACTGCCATTGGAGGCAGTTTAAAAGAGATTCACTAGGCTGATTCCTGGGATGAAGAGGTTGACTTATCATGAATGGCTAAACAGTTTAGGCCTTTATTCATTAGATTTTAGAAGAATGAGGGGTGACCTTATTGAAACATACAAGATTCTGAGGGGGCTTGATAGGTTAGATGTTGAGAAGATGTTTCCACTAGTGGTGCAATCTTGAACTAGGGGACATAGTTACAGAATAAGGGGACACTCATTTAAAACTGAGTTGCAAATCAATTTCTTCTCTCAGAGAGTAGTGAATGTCTGGAATTCTCAATCCCAGACAGTTGTGGCAACTAGATTACTGAAAGTATTTAAAGAGGAGGTAGATAGATTTTTGAACTATTGGGGAGTTGAGGGCTATGAGGAGCTGGCACAAAAGAGGAGTTGAGGCCTGGGGCAGAGCAGCCATCATCTTATTGAATTGTGGGGCAGGCTTTAGGGGCTGAATGGCCTACTCCTGCTCCTATTTCTTATGTTGTTATGTCAGAAGAAATGTTGGTGAACTATGATGTGGTAAAAAAAATGCTATTTTGAGTGCATATGAGTTGGTTCCTGAGGCATACAGGCAGAAATTTAGGAATATGAGAAAACAGCCTGGGCAAACTTACATTGAGTTTGAGAGAGTAAAACAAAGTAATTTTGGCCAGTGGATATGGGCATTAAAGTTAGAGATGACATATGCAGCTCTCAGAGAGGTAATTCTTTTGGAAGAATTTAAGGATTCAATTCCTTCGGTAATGAGAACTCATGTGGAGGAACAGAGGGTTAAAACGGTAAGACAAGCAGCACAAATGGCTGATGATTATGAATTAATTCATAGAGCTAAACCTTTTTTTCATTACTCTTTTAAATCAGAAAAGGATAGAAAGTGGGAAGGTGAAAGGAAGGTGGGTAGTCAAGAAAGAGTAGGTGGAAATTCACAGGACATTTTTTTCTCAGAATAAAAATGGAAGGTGCTGAGGGTAGAAGTGACATTTGTAAATTGAGGTGTTTTCATTGTAAAAGTTGGACACACAAAGTCTGTGTGTTTAAAATTGCAAGGAAAATCTGTTGGGATTATTGGGGTACAGAAAAATTCTGGAAATATAACTATTGTGAGTCCTGAGGTTCAGGCACAGGAAAAAACAGTGGTTTGTGTACAAGTAAAACAGGAAGAATCAGTGATAGATAAAGAAGCGGGAATGTGTTCACAATTTACCCAAGGGATTTCTGAGGGGCGGGTTGCAGAAATATTTAAAGATTTTGTATGTGAAGGGAAAGTCTTTCCATGTGTACAAGGTGGAGTAGGTAAAGGTGTTAACATTTTAAGAGACACAGGGGCTAGTCAATCCTTAATGTGGCTGGATAGAGATATTTGTTATTCAGGGGGAGTATTGCAGGAACATGTGATAATAAGTGCTGTTCATGGAGGTGCTAAATCTATTCCATGTGCAAGGTAAATTTAAGGAGTAAGTGGAAAACAGGCAAAGTGATTGTTGGAGAAATGGAAAAATTGCCCATTGCAGGGGCTCAATTTATTTTGGGTAATGATATAGCTGGGTCACAGATGTGGGTGATGCCTACAGTAGTTGATCAGCCTGTAGAAGTGTTTTCAACAGAGGTGTTGCAGAGAGAGCATTCTAGATTGTTTCCAGATTATACGATAACAAGATCACAGGCCCATAGGTTAAAATAAGAACAAAAAGTTCAAAGGCAGGGAGAAGGTGTGGAAGTCCAATTAGCTGTAACTGCATTTGATAACATTGTTCAGGAGGAAAGAACAGAGAACAATGCAGTTGAGGTGTTTAACTCAAGGCAGTTGGTAGAGTTACAGAAAAAGGATATGCAAATAATCAGTGACATCAAATAGCTTGTTCAGAAACAGGGACAAAATGTATTCCAGAACGCTATTACCTTAAGGGTAATGTTTTAATGAGAAAATGGAGGCCTTATCGGGTTTCAAGAAATGAAAGCTGGCATCAGACTGTAATACCATTTGGATATAAAAATGAGATTCTGAGGATAGCTCATGAAATTCCAATAAGGGGACATTTAGGAATTAGAAAAGCATAGGCAAAAATAGAAAAATAGTTTTATTGACCTGGATTGCATAGAGATGTAGTCAAATTCTGTAGAACATGTCACACATGCCAAGAGATAGGGAAACCACAAGCAGTGATTAAGCCAGCACCTTTAATTCTAATTCAAGCATTTGAAGAACCTTTTACTAGGGTCATGATTGTTTGTGTAGGACACCTCCCTAAGACTAAAAGTGGAAATCAGTACTTACTGACAATAATGGATGTGTCTACAAGGTTTCCTGAAGCAATGCCTTTGATAAATATTACAAAAAGAAAATTGTGGAAGAATTGGCTAAATGTTTTACAAGATATGGCTTACCAAAGGAAATATAATCAGATCAGGGTTCAAATTTAATGTCATAGCTGTTCAAGGGAGTAATGAACAGTTTGGGGAATAAAACAATTTAAGTTAACAGCTTATTATCCCGAGTCACATGCGGTGTTGGAAAGATGGCATCAAGCTCTGAAAACTATGAGAGCATATAGTCAGGATTATCCACAGGATTAGGATGGGGGAATTCTATTCTTGTTATTTGCTATTAGGAACTCTCCTAATGCATCGACTGGTTTTAGTCCTTGTGAACTAGTTTATGATCATGAGGTAGGAGGGCCACTGAAATTGATTCATAAGAAATTGGTGGGTGAAAATTCAGAAACTACTCTCCTGTTATGTATCAAACTTCCGAGAGAGATTGGACAAAGCACGTGAGTTGGCTAGGGAACATTTAAAGATATCACAGCAAGTGATGAAAGTGAAGGCAGACAAGAAAGCTACAGCTCGTAGTTTTGTTGCTGGGGAGAAAGTGCTAGTTCTGTTACCAGTACTGGGTGACTCATTAAAGGCAAGGTTTAGTGGGCCTCACAGGATTGAAAAGAAACTGAGTGAAGTAAATTATTTAATAAATACTTCAGATAGAAGCAGAGGGTGTGTCATGTAAATATGCTTAAAAAGCACTTTGACACTGAAGAGGGCCAAAAGGAGGTATTAGTGGTGGTAGATAAAGAGAAAGAGGTAGAAATGCAGGATTCTGAAATTGATTTTCCTTTAATCAAAGTGGAAAATGATGGGGGTACTTGAAAATTTAAATGCAATATTAAATTACCTTCCAGACAAGTATCAAAGTGATCTCGAGAAGCTATTGCAATCGCACAAAACTATCTGTGGTTTTAAGCTGGGGAGGACAAATTTAGCTATACATGATGTTTGTGTAGGAGTTTCATCTTCGTTAAGGCAACATCTTTATAGATTAAATTTGTCGAAGTTATCACAAGTACGGAGAGAAATTGAATTCATGCTTCAAAATGATATCATTGAGTCTAGTTGCAGTAACTGGAGTTCACCTATTGTGCTGGTACCGAAACCAAATGGAACACAAAGACTGAGTGTGGACTATGAAAAGGTGAATGCAGTGACAAAAGCAGATTCATACCTTATACCATGGTTGGAAGATTGTTCTACTTTCACAATGCAATCAAAATTTATCACAAAGATTGACTTGCTGAGAGGATATTGGCAAGTAACATTGTTGGAGAGCGCAAAGCAGATATCGGCTTTTGTGACACCATATAAACTATATCAGTTTAAAGTCATGCCATTTGGTATGAAAAATGCATCTGCAACATTTCAAAGACTGACAAACAAAGTAATTGCAGGTTTGAGCAATTGTGCTGTTTATATTGACGACTTGATAGTTTTCAGTCAGACATGGGAGGAGCATTTACAACATCTGGAAGAATTGTTTTGTCGATTACAAGAAACTAATTTGGTGATGAATTAGGCTAAAAGTGAATTTTCAAAAGCGCAAGTTACATATCGAGGCCATACCATTGGGCATGGTAAGGTGGCTCCGAGAGATGTGAAAGTCAAAGCTATTGTGGATTTCCCTATGCCTACAAAAACACGAGAAGTTTTGAGATTTTTGGACATGAGTGGGTTTTATCAGAAATTTGTACCAAATTTTAGCAGTGTGGTTGCTCCATTGACTGAACTACTAATAAAGTTTCAATGGTCACAGGAGTGTCAGAAGGCATTTGACAGTTTGAAAACTGTATTAACTATGACACCAGTTTTGGCAGTACCCAATTATGCCAAGCAATTTAAGTTGGCCATTGACGGAGGCGATATAGGCATTGAGGCCGTATTGTTACAAGATGATGATACTGAAATTGAGAAACCGATAGGTATTTTTCACGGAAGTTGTATGTACAACAGAGAAGATATTCAACAATCAAAAAGGAAACGTTGAGTCTGGTGTTAGCATTGCAGCATTTCGAAAGTTACGTGGCAAACTATTCATGAGAAACAATTCTTTATACAGACCACAATCCTTTAAAGTTTCTGGACAAATTAAGACAAAAGTGCAAGGCTATTCAGATGGAGTTTATTACTGCAACCATTTAATCTACAAATTATACACATGGCTGGACGAGAAAATCCAAATGCAGGTGCATTGTCAAGAGTTGAAGCTTAAAGAAAACATTGGACATTTAAAACCGAGACACTGGATTGGAATGATTTCTAGTGATACCAAGGGTTGTATATATATATTATGTTATGCATGCATCTGGTAATGTAATAGTGTAATAAGTATGGGAGGTAATGTTAGATGGGCTCAGAAAATGCAGCCATCTTTTTAAATTATGACGGTTTGTTTTTTAATAAGGAGTGGGATGTCAGGAAGATATAATAATTTTCATAATGTTACTGGAATTTATTGTAGAGTAATAGTGGGGTCTGTGTCTATGGCTGTGTGTGTGGGGGGGGGGAGAGGGGGGGCAACTTAATTGAATTAAAGAGCTGGTCTGAAGGCTTTGATGTAAAAGAGAGTAGGTTTGAAATGCTAAATAGGTAAACATGGGTGAAGTTTTTGAATGTGAGGTGGAAAGGGGGCATTTGTATTTTTAAATAAACCAGAGTAGCTTGAATTTAAAAGATGGCCTGAAATGCTACACCTAACCAGAAGTTAAGAAACAGTGTGTTTATTTTTCTCAAAGATTACTGGTAAGATTAGTACTATGATAGATTTTTATTATTAGACAGGTAAAGTCCAAAGACATAGTGAAACAATGGGAATTTTGCATTCAGAAGGGAAAACATGTATAAAGGAGAGAAGGCTATGTGTAAGGGCAGGCATTTTAAGATCTAACACAAGTGTGAAAAACCTCCAGCATCTAAGCCTCAAGCTGCTGTCTACAAAGAACTGGAGTTAAGAAAACTCACTTTGAATTCAACTGTTCAGGGTATCATGTTAATTTGCCTGGGTCTTTTAAAATCTGTGTGTCTTACTGGTGCCTTAACAGAGGTGTAACTGGAAGTTAGATTAATCAGGGGAGCTAGGAGTTATATAGTAGTAATTTGTAAACCTGTGTGTGTGCTTAAAATCATTTATTTCATTAATAAATGTTTAATTTAGTTTTGTAAAAATCCTCTAATACTCGGAGGACTCATTACTACTGAATTCAAGGCACGCATCTGGAAATAAATATATAAATTGCAAAACGGTTGTGGTAGTTGTTTCAAGTTTCCCTTTAGGATTTGAGCAGCTCAACATTTACCATCAGCTGTACCATATTGACAAGTCCATCCTCCTAAAATGCAGGCTCCTTTCATCTGCTGCAACAGCTACTGTATTCTTGTCTTAGCAGGTTTAGTGTTGTGACTGCTACAGTGGGAGGATCAGTGTCAGTACTAGGAAGTGGTAAGATCTCAATTGATTGCAAAGTGGAAGAGGGAATGGAGGAGGTGCCTGGAATTGTGCAATGACTTCTACATAATTTGTTCCCCATTTCAAACAAATAAACACAAGAGGACAAGCTAACATGCCCGCTCCATGCACCTCTATACAGCTGAATCAAAACTGGCATTGACTGAGTCCAAATAATGGCAACTGCTACCATTTTGGTAGGTCTTAGTGTGTGCTGCATGGTAGAGGTGAACAAAAACAGGTTTCAAACATTATTTATTGAAAGAATTAGAATAATAATCAGAAGTTAATGAGAAGTTCATAAAAGGTCTATCTCAACAAATTAGGAACCACCATTTCACTGATCTTTAAGAGTATTGAATGATGTTGTAGTAGTCACCTTACCATTCTGAAACAGACCCCTGTATGGAATAAGAGAAAGAAACACAGATCAACCATATTATCCTACAAAAGCATGATACGTTAGATTATTTTACATAAAACTGGTTTGAAGGGCAGAACATACTTAAAAATCTACATACAGCCTGTGCCTCCTGCCCACAAGCTTCCTAATATTTTTATGTCAGCATGAAAATTAACAACTTCCTATTTAAACCTTTGAAAAATCCACTGTAAATATTTTATAACGGGAAACTCAAAATTACAAAGAATTTCTCATAAATGTTTCATACACTCAATTAAAACACTCAATGTTTTTGGAAGATAATTTTGCTTATCATTTTTTCCTCAGTACTAATTTGTGGGTGGGAATTTTAATTCTCTCTGCACAGTGGACAGTTAAAATGGAGTTGGTGACCATTTCTACTCCGTCATTATTTTAACATGCTTGATATTTCATATGTTTGAGGTGCCCATCTAAGTCAGGTCCAATTGCTATCAATAGGACATTGACTTCAACTTTGCCAGAAAAAGAGTAGGGCCCACTTTAGCAAACCTGGCAGCAACAACCATTTTTGAGGACCAAAGAGACCATTCCAGGAAGGCTTCCTTTGTGGGGTAAGAAGGAGTCAGAATGCTTCTCTGGGCCTCACATGGAAAGTGCAAGTCTCCCTTACCACAGATAGATCCCTACCCCATCCTGGCAAATAGCTGACCATCCTAGACACTTCCTAACCTTCTCCACCTCACTCCACCACCCCTTCTGATATTAAATACCATTGAAAACAGTCTAATTCACTAGTTTTCAAACTTTGTGGGTCAAACTCTGCCAAAAAGTCAGCTTTTTGTGCCCCTCTAAGAATATGGTACTGATAGATTTACAAAGAAAATCTCACTTTCACTTCCTTCAATAATGTGCCTTTCTATTCCTCCATGCTGGTCTCTCTCCTGTTTGGGTTCTAGTTCTTTCTCTGGTTACACTTCCCATTCTTTTGCCCTCCTCCTTTACTACTTGCTCTTCTCGTCAATATAGCACAGACTTTAAGATGATTTAAATGAAGTTGTTAAAATAATGGAAGGATTAGATTCATTACATGTAGGCAGGCTGTTTTTAAATAGGTTATGGAGGACCAGAAGACGTGAGCATAGGTTCCGTATGCGTAGAACCAGGTTAAGTGTCAGATCGTTGATGCCCTATGGAAAAAATTTCCAGCTTGGGCAATGAATGTGGTTTCACCGCAAATGTTCAAAAGGAGCTGAACGAGTTCCTGGCTGCAGCCAACATCACTACTTAAGAGAAAGCAGGTGGCGTAGTGGGAATGTCTCTCAGATACTCTGGTCTGGTGGACCTTGTTCAATCAATGCCTGTTGATGCTCCAGCTAATTGTTGGTGAAAATTTATGATGCGCATGTGCATAAGTTGCAGCGTGGCTGTATGAACAAACTTGATGGACCGGATGTTCTTCATTTTTATACCTTCCAATGTTCAAATTTTGCTTCCTCTCGCTTTCACTCTCCTCTTTCCAGCCAAAAACAGGCCAAGTTGGCATATGGATGAATAAATAGATTGATAAGTACTTGGGTTGGGCAGATAGAAATGGGTTGGGATGCCCTTGAGTCAGGAAACAAGCAGCTGAGTTGCCTGCCTCGGAAACTGGGGGTTGAACTGGGCTGAAAGCACTTCGAGAACGTGTGAACTGCATTTGAAGCAGGCAGGCCAGGAGGCACTTAAGCCAGCAAGAATTTAGGGTAGGTGGACAGTCAAGCCAGCATTCGGGGTGGACAGCTGGTTTATCTTTGCAGCCTAATTCTGCTAACCCTGCTCAAGTTATTACCAAACCCCACGCAGCTTGCTTCTACTTCTTTCCCAAGATCGCCCTGGTAGACCTTGTTTTCTTGTCCCAAACTTATTTTCCTACCTTGATTTTTTTCTCTCTCCTTGTGTCCCACCTCCTTCCCACCATCCCAACCTATATCTGAATCCTTTCTGACATCCTCCAATACATTAATAATTTCGAGTTTCCAGGCTCTAACAGCTTCCTTTTCACCATGGATGTCCAGGGCCTTTATACCTCCATCCCGCACAAGGATGGGATATGAGCTCTCCACTTCTTCCTTGAATGGAGGTTCAACCAGTTCCCATCCACCCACATCCTTCTCTGCCTGGCTAAATTTGCTCTTACATTGAACAGCAACTCCTTTGATTCCTCTTTCTCCAAATAAAATGTCACTATGGGAATAGTATGGGTCCTGGCTATTCCTGTCTATGTGTGGAATACAACAAGCATTCTATGTTCTAATCCTACTCAGGTCCCATCCCTCCTTTATTTTTCCTGTACATTCACGATTCCGTGTATTGCTTGCTGCTCTCACTCTGAACTAAAATTTCATCAACATTGTTTCAAATTTCCACCCACATTGCCTTCATGGATCCATCTCCAACTCTTCCCTTTCCTTTCTTGGATCACCATTCTGGGGATAGGGGGCCAACTAATGGCTACAGTAACTGCATTAACTCCCACAGCTACCTTGATTACACTTCCTTCCACCCCACTTTCTGTACCAACTCTATGTCATTCTCCAACTCATCTGTTCTGACAATGCATCGCACACACCAGTGTTTCCGATGCATTTTCTCTTTTTCCACAATCCTTCCACCATAGCTGGTAGGGCCCTCAACTGTGTCCATCCCACTGCAGGCATTTTTGCCCTACCCATTCTTCTCTCCCCTGGAATCACAATAGTGTTCTGCTAGTCTTCATTTTCCATCCCACCAGCCTCCACATTCAACAAATCATTCTTCACTATTTCCACTGCTTACAGTGATGCCGTGACCAAACACATCATCCCCTTTTACCATTCCAAGTGGACCATTTCCTCCACAACACCCTTGTCCAGTCTTCCATCAGTCAAACACCCACTGCCCTTCCCACGCAAATACAGGAGATGCAGCACCTGCCCTTTCACTTCCTCCCTTCCCATCATCCAGGGACCCAATCACTCCTTCCAGACAAAATAGCAATTTACTTGTACTTCTAAACTTTTTTTTAAGATTCGTTCATGGGATGTGGGTGTCACCAGCTAGACCAGCATTTATTGCCCATCCCTAATTGCCCTTGTTCAGAGGGCATTTAAGAGTCAACCACATTGCTGTGGGTCTAGAGTCACATGTAGGCCAGACCAGGTCAGGTCTGTAAGGACATTAGTGAACCAGATGGATTTTTACGACAATCTGCAATGGTTTCATGATCATCATCAGACTTTTAATTCCAGATTTTTATTGAATTTAAGTTTCACCATCTGCCGTGGTGGGATTTGAACCCGGGTCCCTAGAGTATTACCCTGGGACTCTGGAATACTAGTCCAGTGACAATATCACTATGCCACCACCTCCCCTTTAACATTTAAAATTTAATATAGTGCATTCACTGCTCGTGATAGTCTCCTCTAAATGGGGAGACCAAATGCAGATTCGGTGATCACTTCGTTGAACAGTTCAGTTTAGTTTAGTTTGCCAGTTTCCCTGAACTTTCAGTTGCTTGCTATTTTAATTCCCCATCCTGCTGACCTCTCTGCCACTTGTCTCCTATACTGTTCCAATGAAGCTCAATGCAAGTTTGAGGAACAGCACCTCATCTTTTGATTAGACACTCTGCAGCCTTCCGGACTAGTTCAACAATTTCAGATCTTAAACACTGCTCCCATTATTTCAGACAGCAGTTGCTAGTAATGATTCTTCTGTTCATTTAAGTACTTCAGCCTTCTACCTTCTCACACACTTTCCCTTTTGTTCTTTCCTCCCCTTTCCCTGCACTTGCTGAAAAACCTGTTATGTTTTCCAGTTCTGGCAAAAAGGTCATCGACCTGAAACCTCAGGCTGAATATTCAGACCCTGCTGACATCGTGAACAGAGGTGGACAGAGCCTGAAAATTACTAAGCTGGCTTGCGCGCAGGCTTCACAGCCCCGTTCCTGGCGATGGCCATCTTGTTCAGAGCCTGCGAAGATTACCCAGCCCGAGACAGGCAATCTGGCTTATTAAGAGTTTTGTTAAAAGGTAGGTAATGGCAGTAGGCTGGGATTTTCCAGTCAACCTACAGTTCTCTGACATGACAGGGTGGGGGGGACAGATCAACTACCTGGAGGTGTGCACCCAGTGTCAGGCTGAGATGCCAGCACTCCTCACAGGCCTACAGGTACTCCCTGCCTACCTGGGTGGAGGTACAACCAAAGGCCACCATGTAGAGGACCTCTCCCCACATTGGTGGTCTGGCTATTTTTGTTCTTTTCAGTAAAGTTTTTAAAAAATGGCCGAGAGGGCACCTTGTACTGTAGCCAGATATTTCTCTGAAGTTGAAGACTGCTAATTGGCCTTCCAGCTTCCAGAGTCTGCCTGCCACCATTAATTGGCCAGGGGACCTGACTCCATGTCATTTAAGAGCTCACCCACAAAGACCTTGACTTTAAATCAGTGTCCCACCAGAGACGAATTTGGGACCTGAATCCAACTCCTGTTCCCCACCTTCAATGGGGAAATTTAGTCCATTTGCTCTGCTTCTCTCTCCACAGGTGGTGCCCGTCCTCCCGAGTGTTTCTGGCGATTTCCGTTTATGCTTCCACCATCAGAAATATGTAGTTCTGCATAGTCCAGTTATGTAGTGCAGTGGATGGCAAAAAAAATTGGCGATGAATGTAACTGTTCCTCAGATTTAAGAATACAGGGGAGCTCAATTCAAAATAGAAGCCAAACCAGACCTATATTCTTAAGAGAGTGCAGTAAACGTTAATACTGGGATTCTGTGAGAATTGACCAGACTTGCAGAATGGGGATTATGCCCTTTCAATTAGTTTCAAAACTGCTGATGTATTGTGTGCTCAGAATGCATAGTTGGCTTGCTTCAACTATTCTGAGGAAACAATAACTGATCAAAGCCTTAAAAAAAGTTAATGATAAAATTTAAAATGCAAGATAATTCAGTGGGTAAATGTAATTGTGCTGTTTGCTATTGTAGACAATGTAGCTTTCCAGTATTTTAATAAAGTATGATTTGAACATCATAAATTTGTACTGAGGAAAAATGATAAAATGTTTATTCAAAAAGCATTTTGAATGATTCAAATAGTTCCCTCTTAATTGTTAATCTCCTGCTTGGCAATTCAACACTTCCAGTTTTCATAAGCTCATAGCAGTCATTGCCTTACAGTTTCAAATTTCTTTCTCAATTTGTTGCATTTTTTTTACTGAATATTAAAAGAAATAATCATGGCAAGGAGATATTGCCTATTATGTATAAGACTTCCAATATATTTTAAATGGTTACCGAAAATGCTGGAAATAGTAGGTTTGGTACTAACTGTGGAGAGAGAAAATTAAAATTTCAGGTCGATAAGGAAAGATCACAAAGTTGAAACGATAACTCTGTTTCTCTTTCCCCACCGATGCTGCCAGACCCGAGTATTTTCTTGTTTTATTTCAATTTCCAGCATCATTTTGTTTTTGCAGGATACTCTGGAAGACCGCGTGACAACTCAATGACCAAATGCTAAAAGGCCTTCGACAGCCACGCTAGTTACCAGAATAGAATAATTGACGGCTGTAAACTTGCGCACAAACTCTTAACCCAGGTGACTGTGGAAAAAGACATATTAATATTTCATGAACAGCCTTCAGTGGGTAAGAAAATGTTAGCTTTCCGCCGCTATTCTCAAGTTGGCGCCTCAAGGACAGAACCTCAACAAATATCCCATTTCCAATGACTCTCTGCTTATCCAATATGAACATTTTATATTTTCCACATTAATTTACCATTCAACCTACGAGTCTCTTGATCGAAAACAAACTAGCGCTTCCTAATCGGCATTTTCCAGAAGTACTGCCCTTTCTGGGTTGATGTAGGAGGGGCGTTAGGCCCCTTAAACCCAACCCTTTCCTATTTTAGTTACAAAATAAAACCTCCCTGTTTTAATTAAATTCAGCTGCAGATGTATCCAACCGCAATTTTATAAACCACAAACACCGCGTTGGAAAGCGAATGTCCGACTGAATTCCCCGGCTGTTTTGACCAGACTACATGGCGAAGGCTCTATTTTTATCCCCACACTTACCCTGCACTCGGCCACTGATTTCATAATCTATCGATTTGAATCGAGCTGCGACTGACCCCACCTTTGACATTATCACCAATAAACTAAAGCAAATCGCTACTTTCGCCGCACTGCACATCAAACAGGACAGAGCGCTGCGAACCAGCCGGCTTCCCAACAAATGCAGCCCTGCTGCTCCAGCCTTGCCTTATCCTCTCCGGTCCTCTGCAACCGGATGTCCTCCCAGCTTTTCCTGATCCACTCCTGCCAGCCTGAGGCAGCGACTCAACTCGAGCAAAGCTGCTACTGTGAATGCTGGAAATCTGAAATAAAAACAGGGGTTTAAACGCAAATTGCACATTCATCATTAACAGCTGTTGCCCAAGAAAGGGGACAGGGGTAGTGATCTCAGCCCAATTTTGAGCCTGAAAGCTCTAAAGAGCTTCATCAAAAGATGTGACGTAGTTCCTCAAGTTTACCTGGAGCTTCATTGGAATAGTGTAGGAGGATGAGAATAGAGAGGTCAGAGTAAGGGTGGGGCAGAGAATTAAAATGACAAGTGACTTGGAGCTGAGGGCTATGCCTGCAGATTAACACTGAATATTTCCTGACGACGGGCTGGAAGGCATCTTTGCGTTCCCTATTGTGTCCACCTGTGCACGAGCAGTTTTCCTGGTCAATGCCCATCCACCTATGCTAGTACCAGTTGGCAGCGACGTAGATCATCTTTCAAGTGTATACGGCGATATTACCAGATATTCAGTGCGATTTTTGACACGTTCCTGATGTAGGCTTCACCAGAGAGTCACTGAAAATTCTAAGTTGATCTTTAAACTGTCAACATTGAACATTCATCTACCATATATTTACCTAATGTTTATTGTGCTCAATTAGATATCAGTACTTTTATTACAATGCTATGCTATCGGTGAGAGATTCCATTGTTCTGGGCCGGTGTACTCATAAGATTGGAGGTAAGGACTGCAATGAACATCCGAAAGCCAAAAATAGTTTAAGAGCAAATAAAGAATTGAAAAAAATAATTGATAAAAGTGTTCTTAATTTCCCATCCTTAGGTGAACATGAAACTAGTCATTTTAGCAATGCTGCAAATACTAATCTTTCTTGTGGCTATTCTAGTGCAGCCGGTTTCATATTTCTTACTAGTGAAAATGAAAAATGTTGTCCTTCAGCTTGGGAAGTTAAGAAGATAAAGAGAATGGTTAAAAAGTACTTTGGCTACTGAAATACTGGCTTTGTGGAAATAGTGATATGGAATTCCATTTGTCAAAAAAAAATTCTGTAAAGAGATTCTGTACAATGACGCATATTGAAGATAATATGCCCATAGAATGTTATGTAGGGTTACAAAAAAGATAATTGTTCTTTGAGGGATAATATTCTCGACTAAATATAAGAGAAAATGTTATCGATTCACCTTCCTGGTTTGAAACAAATGATGTAGAAAAAGGAAATCTCTAAAATTAAATGGGTGGGTGGATGCAGGTCATCAACTTTCAGATTGCTTTATAAAAATTAACACATGTATGAAGACATTGTTAGGATTCCTAGTGGAAGTGTGTGTCTCAATTTTATCTCGCAGCACTAATGAATCCTTCACTCTGCCAGTGCTGGTACTAATTCTATTCCTGCAGTACTAACAGCAATATCTTGAAGCACCTTTACTCTTAGGCAGACCCTCAGGATCAAGGGTGACTTGCTTC
Source organism: Cetorhinus maximus (assembly GCF_964194155.1). Lineage (NCBI taxonomy): Eukaryota > Metazoa > Chordata > Chondrichthyes > Lamniformes > Cetorhinidae > Cetorhinus > Cetorhinus maximus. Next base: position 59,344,574 of record NC_135892.1, read on the forward strand.
CAATCTGATTCAAAGGGTTCTAAAATGGATGATAAGTCCAATGTGTGACCTGCAGATTCTGCCACTTGCAAGGCAGGTGGTGCTTGAAGGGTTGGGTCGATGAGATGTTTGCTGGTTTCTGTGCTCTTTCCTTAACTTCACCTCTGCGTATTCCCAATGAAGTCACTCAATGTGTTTGATGTCTTCCTGGATGAACCTTCTCCATTTTGATCTGTCACAGGGCAAGCTCTCTCATGGGTCGGCGGGGATGTTTGACCTCTTCAGAGATGCTTTGAGGAAATCCCAAAAGTGTCCCCTCCATCCTTCTAGGACTCTCCTGCTGCGACAAGCTCTGAGTAAAACAGTTGCTTCAGGAGACTGGTGCATATGAATGGTATGTCCTACTTCATGAAGCTGGTTTTGAAGGATTAGCACCTCAATGTTGGGCATGCTGGCTTGAGAGAGAATACTACTCCTGGTTCATCTTTCTTGCCACGAGACTTGGATTATCTTGCAAAGGCACCACTGATGGTACTTCTCTATTGCTTTGAGGTGCCTGCTGTAGGCTGTCCAAGTCTCCAAAGCATATAGCATGGGGATCACTGTTGTCTGATAAACCATGGCCTTAGTCTCAAGTTTGAGTCAGCTGAAGTCTGTGAATCTGAGCTGGAATATTGGAGGCAATGATGAATTTTGTCGTATATTTCTGCCTTCATCAAGAAGAGGCTCCCAAGATATGGAAAATGGTCCACATTTTCCATGATCCTGCTGTTGATCTTAGTTGATGGGGGAAAGTGTTTTGCAGTGGGAGCTGGTTGGAAGATGATCTTAGTTTTCCAGGTGTTTAATGAAAGGACCATTTTCTCATATGTTTCAGAGAAAGAGGCGACAATGACCTGGAGCACAATTTCCAGGTGAATGCGCACACAAATATAATTTGCCTACAGAAGGTCCAACCCCTGACCTCCCAACCCCTGACCCCCCCGACGCCTCCCCCCCCCCCCACACACACACACACCTGACGACCCCCCCCCCGGCAAACCCCCCAAATTCTATCCACTTTCCTTAGACATTTATCAGGTGAGATAATATTTTTAAAAAGGTAAAAAGCTGGGAACTGAGTGGCAATCCAAAGCTGATTGCCACTCCAAGGACATTCATGCCTGATATTTCAGCTTTTTAAACGTTGTCCGGAATGTTATGAAATGTGTTTCTTCAAATTTTGCAACATTTCAGATGTGCAAGGAATGTGACTATCAGCTGCTTTGTTTTTGAATTCAGTAGTTGTGCAGCAATTTAAATGGTCCATATTAAATTTCAGTATTTAACACAGATTTTCAGAGGTGGTGAGGTCTGTTTCTAGCAGTGTGACTATTGATGTACTTCGTAGATGTGGTATTGGCTAAAGCCCTGTAGAGTGGGTGCATTCAGTCAATCCACAATATTATATCTTGCGGTGTGGAAAATTTGTTATTGGACTCGCAGCTTCATGGTTAGAAAGCCTGGCTGAGGGGTCAGTGTTCATCTTCCTCTTAACGGAACTCAGAACATACGATGATTTTGAGTGAATGGAAGAGAGAAAGCTGGAAGGTTGTTCCTAATCCCAGAGTGGCTTCCCTGGGCTGAAAATACAGAATTGGAAATGAATTGGTTCTTGCTCTACGACAGGGGAAGAAGCTAGCTGTTTGGTGAGTATCTGGTGAGTATCCAGTAACTGGTTAAGGTCTATTCTATTCCCACAGTTCATATAGTACAGGAATTTGTGGTAAGATAAATAGATACATACATAAAGGAAAATAAATATTGAATAAATGAATGAATTAATTAATTAAGGCACATGAGGCAGGCAGGACAGATCATGTGTCAAGGCTGCAGCATATGGGAGCTCCTAGATGCCAGTGTAATCCAGGGCAAACATGTCTGTAATAAATGTCTGCAGCTTGAGTTGTTTTGGCTCAGAGTCATAGAGCTGGAGGCTGAACTGCAGACTCTGCAACACATCAAGGAGGGGGAAAGTTATCTGGACACTTTGTGCTAGGAGACGGTCACACCCCTTAAGAAATGGTCTTCTGATTTGGAAGGTGGTCAGGGACAGGAGGATATGACTGCAAATGAGGCAGGTAAAGGGACCCAGAGCACAGCGGTGCAGGAGTGTCAGCCTCTTCAATTGTCTAACAGGTTTAAGATTCTTTCACTTGTTTGGATGGGAGTGGGGACTGCAGGGTAGATGAGCTGACTGACCATGGCACTGTGCTACAGGAAGCTATTCAACTGGGGCAGCAAAAAGGAATGTCGTGGTAGGGGACAGTATTGACACTGTTCTCTGTAACAGAGAGCGAGAGTCCAGACAGCTATGTTTCCTGCCCAGTGCCAGTGTTTGGGACATCTTCTCAGGGTTGGAGAGGACATTACAGTGGGAGAGGGAGGATCCAGTTGTCATGGTCCATGTACGTACCAACGACATAGGCAAGACAAGGAAGGAGGTTCTGCATATTCAGTATGAGGAGTTAGACACCAAATTAAGTAGCAGAACCTCAAAGGTAATAATCTCTGGATTATTACCTGAGCCATGTGCAAACTGGCATGGGGAAAATAAGATTAGAGAGATGGATGTGTGGCTCAAAAACTGGTGTGGGAGAAGTGGGTTCTGGTTCAAGGGTTACTGTCATCAGTACTGAGGAAAGTGGGGGCTGTACCATTGGGATGGTCTACACCTGAACTGTGTTGGGGTTGGTGTTTTAGCGAGTCACATAACTAGGGAAGTAGAGAGGGCTTTAAACTAAATAGTGGGGGCAAGGGATCAAATTTGGGAAAATGTAGAGATAAAGAGTAGAGACAAGGCAAGAGAGAAAGGTACTAATATGGGAAATGATAAACAGAATGTGACAGGAAGGGACAGAGAGTATAAATCTAAGAGTATATAAGCAGATAAGGCTAGATATTACAAATCTAAGAGTACATAAGCAGATAAGGCTAGATATTACAAAAATAATAAAAGGACAAAACTAACGGCTCTGTATCTAAATGCACGTAGCATTCGAAACAAAACAGATGAACTGATAGTGCTAATGGAAATAAATAAGTACGATATGATAGCCATTACAGGTATATGGCTACAGGATGATATACATTGGGACTGAATGTTGAAGGGTATGTGACATTTAGGAAATATAGGAAGTTAGGAAAAGGTGAAGGGGTGGTTCTGTTAATTATGGTATTAGCACAATAAAGAGGAATGACCTAAGTTCAGGAAACCAGGATGTTGAAGCGTATTGGGTTGAGATGAGAAATGATAAGGGCAAGAAGTCGCTTGTGGGAGTGGTGTACAAGCCTCCTAATTGTAACCACACGGTAGGGCAAAGTATTAAGGAAGAGATAATGGGTACTTGTCAGAAAGTTACAGCAATAATCATGGGCAATTTTAATCTATATATAGACTGGAAAAATTAGATGGGCAAAAATGGCATAGATGAGTTCATAGAATGTTTTCGGGATAGTTTCTTAGAACAGCATTTTCTGGAGCCAACCAGAGAGCAGGCTAGACTAGATCTGGTATTGTGCAACGAGATAGGATTAATTGATAACCTCATAGTGAAGGCACCCCTGGGTGGCAGCAATCATAATATTATTGAATTCTACATTTAGTTTGAGGGAGAGAAGAGTGGGTCTGAGACTGTTATTTTAAATTTAAATAAGGGCAATCATGAGGACATGAAAGCAGAGCTAGCTAAAATGAACTGTCAAATGAGATTAAGGGATAGCTCGAAAGAGATGTAGTGGCAGACATTTGAAGGGATATTTTAGAATACACAGATTAGATGCATTCCAATGAGAAAGAAAACTTCCAAGGGGATGTTCCAGCATCTGTGGTTAACTGGTGGACTTCATCCTAGGGACTTGAAAGAAGTGGCTAGTGAGATTGCTGATGTGTTGGTTTTAATTTTCCAAAACTCCCTGGATTCAGGGAAGGCTCCATTAGATTGGGAAAAAGCAAATGTAACTTCTTTATTTAAAAAAGGAGAGAGAGAAAGCAGGAAAGTACAGGCCAGTTATATTAACATTTGTCATAGGGAAAATGTGAGAAGCTATTATTAAAGATGTTACAGCAGGAACTCACCTCCTGTTCACTATCTACAAGGCACAAATCAGGAGTGTAATGGAATACTCTCCAGTTGTCTGGATGCGTGCAGCTCCAACAACACTGAAGAAGCTCGACACCATCCAGGACAAAGCAGCATGCTTGATTGGCACCTCATCTACCAACTTCAACATACACTCCCTCCACCATGACACGGAGTAACAGCAGTGTGTACCACATACAAGATGCACTGCAGCAATCACCAAGGCTCCTTCAACTGCACCTTCCAAAACTGTGGCCTCTACCACTTTGAATAACAAGGCAGCAGATGCATGGGAACCACCATCTGGAAGTTCCCTTCCAAGCCTCATACCATGCTGACTTGGAACTATATCGCCGTTCCTTTAATGTTGCTGAGTCAAAATCCTGGAGCATTTTGGCTGCACCTACACCACATAGACTGCAACAGCTCAAGAAGGCAGCCCATCACTACCTTCTCAAGGGCAATAAATGCTGGCCTAGCCAGCAATGCCAACATAGCGTAAAATAATTAATAAAAGCTCATTCAACTTCCTGATCTTATTTACCCTATGCCAATTTGCTTGTGGCTCAGGTAGTAATCCAGAGGTTATTACTTTTGTGGTTCTACTTTTTTAATTTAGCCTAGCTGCTCATACTAACTTCACAGATACTCTCCCTGTGTTATTGGTAACAAAGTGGGTCGTGACAACTGGACCCTTCCCCTCCCACTCCAAGTTCCTCTCCAGCCTAGAAGAGATGTTCTTAACCCACAGCCTTCGAGAGTTATACCCCTGGTTCCAGAGAACATTATCTATCCTTAACCACATCCCCAGTACCAGTACATTCATTTTTATTCCCCCCACTTGAATGGTCCCCTGTACCACAGTGCGGTGGTCAGTGTGCTCATCCTCCCTGCAGCCCCTGCTCTCGCAGGTTGCTGCAACCCACACAGGTTGCAAGAACCTTGGACCTTGTACAAGTGCAAGGGCTGTGACTCCTCCAGCACTACCTTCTGGATCCCCATACATGCCTCACTCGTAGTCACATCCTCCTATCCTTGACCATGGACTAAATCTGATTTACCTAACCTAAGGGATGTGACAGCCTCTTGGAACAAAATGTCAACGTAACTTCCCCCCTCTCTGATGCATTTCAGTACAAAGCTCAGACTCTAGCTCATCAACTCTATGCCAAAGTTCCTTGAGTGGAAGACACCTACTGAAGATGCGGTTGCTGCAGAAGCAGACTGCTGTCCACCTACCCTGCACCAGCAATTGGTGCTGCAGTTGGTACATTTTTGAAAGCGTGGAAGGTTATTCCTGTATCACTGTGCTTTAATTTGAGCCATGAATAGATCATAGTGATGCAGAATGTTGGGATTGATGGAGAGTTTGTTTTAATGGTAATAGTGTACGAATTAATGGGGCTAAAATGATTAGCTTCCGAAATCTGACGTGGTGAACAAATTGTGGGATGAAGGGGAACTGGAGTCAAATGAGGCACTTATGAGCAATTCAATTCAAAACGTGGATTGTGACCACTGCCTCCTCCTCCTAAATCTATTGCTGGATCCGTAGTGGGAAGGGCTGTGTCCTCATAATTTCCAGGTTGTGGAGAAAACAGCCCAGTACCAGAAATCGGAACACACAGTTCATCGAATGCTGGAGGGCTCTCCACAGTGGTTGAGGCAACAGAGGCTTTGCTTTAGCACCCAATCACTGCTCAGTGGTGTTTCTTGTGGAAGCGTGGCCTTATACAAGCACTGGTGAAGAATGGCTGGGTTGAGTAGGGGAATCATCTGTCAGGTCTAGAGTGAATAGACATTGTTGTCCTGCATACATTGTCCAGTTTGAAAAGAGCCCCAAACATTAAATTGATTTTAATTACCAAATAAAATAAAGCAGTGGTATGTATGGCTGGCAGCACAGGTTGTGTGCCGCAATTGTGGCACATCCGGGGTTTTATGAAGAACATTGTGATCCTTGTCAACCACATTGGCAGTGTCTGTATCCCGAAGAAGTCAGCTCAGAGTTGGTGAGCTGGAGTCTGAATTGCAGACATTGTGAGACATCAGGGAAGAGCAGTTAGCTGGATACATTGATTTAGGAAGCAGTAACACCCCTTGGGTTAGGAAATGCTGCAAATTTGCTTAGTGATTGTGGATAGGAGAGTGTAACCGTGAGTGGGCATGTGAACGTGGGACCTCAGTGCAATGCTGAAGCAACCTGTACCTTTACACTTATCCACTGTTGTGACATTCTTGCTCCCTGTGTGGATGAGGGCAAAGTCTGCAGGGCAGATGAGCAAACAGACCATGGTACTATGGTACAACAGGCCATTCAAGTTGGGCTGTGAAAAGGAATATCATGGTATTAGAAGACAGTACAGTCCACAGAGGTGGAGGGTGGGTGGAGGGGTTAGGTGGGGTGGATAAATAGCACTCCCTGCAGCCAGGACTTGGAGTTCCAAGGTTCTGTTTCTTGCCCAGTGACAGGGTGAGGACGTCTGCTTAGGACTAGGGAAAAATTTGGAGTGGCAGGGGAACATTGTCATGGTCCATGTAGGAAACATTTACAAATGAATAACGAAGAATATGAATGCTGAGGATTCAAGGAACTCAAACACAGAACCTCAAAAATTTTATTGTATGGATTGTTCATTGATTTTGCCCAATTTATTTTCCAGGTATCTTGACAAGGGCTGCGAGGCCATCATAACATTGAAATTCAATGTGACCAAGAACAGGCTGTGTGTCACTTCGTACCATCTTGTAGATGCCTGCCATGTCCTGAAGTCTGTAATGTTTACACTTCTATGCCAGAAGATGACAACTCAACTGGGATGAAATGCAGATGGAAGAAGAGTTGTTTAAGCTGAGGACTGGGAACAAGCAGCTGAAGGATTATATCCAGCAAACATTCAATTAGACTGTAACCCCGAGCACCATTAGAAATATAAAGACATGGCTCAAAGCATTCCATTAACCTGACTTCAATTAACTTGCTAGTGATGTGCTTTTTTTTTGCAAAAATATACTTTCTTTATAAAATATCTAAAAGAACATTACAAAACATTTCAAATTGTCAGAACTGGAAAATGCAGTAACCTTCAGATTTTGCCTATATAGCATGTTGCACTTTGAGATGCCTCAATACAATTGCATTTACTATATACATTCAAAGACAAGCTTACAGTCCAACGGGTTCTACATGTTTCCAGCCCCGCAGTCTACTATGGCTGAAAGGCCTTACACACTGGTCTCCCTCTATTGTGCCTTTGCGGCCCCTTCCCCAAGCTTTAGTGTGTCCTTCAGCACATGGTCCAGGACCTTGGAATGTGCCAGTCTGCAAGACTCAGTCGCAGACAACTCTTTGCACCAGAAGATCAACAAGCTTCAGGCAGATCAAAGAGCGTCTTTCACCGATCTGATGATCCTCCAGCAGCTGTTGATGTTTGTCTCAGTGTGCATTCCTGGGAACAGCCCGTAGAGCACAGAGTCCTGTGTCATGGAGCTGCTTGGGATGAACCTTGACAAAAACCACTGCATCCCTTCCCAGACCTTCTTCGCAAAGGTGCATTCCACAAGGAGGTGTGCAACCATCTCTTATCCACCGCAGTCACTTTAAGGGCAGCGTATGTTGGCGTAGAGACTTCGGGTGTGCTTGAAAGATCTGATGGGGAGTGCTCTTCTCACCACTAGCCAAGCTACGTCTGGGTGCTTGTTTACAAGTTCTGGTGATGAAGCATTCTGCCAAATGACTTTGACAGTCTACTCGGCGAACCATCTGACTGGACGCACCATCCACTTTTCCCGCAGTGCCTTGAGGACGGTACTTGCCACTGACCACTGAATGACAGATCTGTGGTCAAAGATGTTTCTCTGCACAAACTTGTCCACAGGGCATAGGTGATACGGCATGGTCCAATTACTTGGGGTATTCCATGGCAACATGGCCAGACCCATTCTTAGCACCTCAGAACGTAGTGTCACGACTCTCTGGGGATAGTGCGCTGTAACATCAAGCCTCACTGCTCACCAAGCCATGACAAATGTGAAAAGTTTGATCAAACCACCTAATTGTTTAATTTAGGTTAAGAGAATACAAGCATCAGATTTGTAAACTTAATAAGTAAATAACTGTTTATTGAACAAATTGTCTTTAACCAGTGACAAAAGAAAGAAATATGAACTGCTAATTTCCAAATCTATAACCTATATTCTGCCCCTTCTTAAATTCCTATACACACATATACAAGACAGATAAAAACATGGCGGGATAGAACAGTGCAATAGCACCAATTCCGGAATACAGGATTTGATGGGTTGATTTTGATCAACGTCTTCCAAATTCCTTTCAGTTCTTTGCTGATGACACAAGCCCCCTCTCTCCCCTGCCCCCCATCTCTCCCCGACCTGCCCCATCTACCCCACCTCTCCCCGACCCGCCCCATCAACCCCACCCCCACTCCTGCCCACCCTCTCCTCCTCTTCCCTGCCCCTTCCCCCCTCTCCTCTGCCCTCTCTCCTCTGCCCCCCACACCCCCTTCCTCATCTCTCTGCCTCCCACTCCCCTTCCCCCCCCTCCCCTGCCCCCTTCACCCCTCCCACCACTCCCCTGCCCCCTTCACCCCTCCCACCTCTCCCCCACCACCCCATTCTTTCCGCTGCCCCTCATTCCCCCACCACCCATCTCCACAACCCCCTCTCTCCTGCCATGTCTCTCTTTCGCTCTTTCCCCCCTCTCCCGCCCCTTTACCCCACTCTGCCCCACCCCTTCCCCCCTATCCCCTGCCCCCTTTCCCCATTTCCCCTCTCTCTCACTGCCCCTTCCCCCTCTTTCCTCATTCCCCCTCTCCTCTCTCCCTCCCCTCTCTCTCTCCTCCATCCCCCTCCCCGTCCCCTATCTCCCACTTCCCGCCTCTCTCCCCCCTCCCCACTTCTCTTCTCCCATCCCCACCTCTCTCTCCTCTCCCCTTCTCTCCCTCCCCCCTTCCCCCCCCACTTCCACCTTCTCTTGCCTGGCACCCACCCCCTTCCACCGTCTCCTGCCCCCCCCCCATCCTTCTCACCTTCTCCTGCTCACCCTCTCTCTCCCACTCCCCCCTCTCCCCTGCCCTCCTTGTTACCCCAATCTACTTGCCCCCCTCGCTCCCCCAATCCACTTGCACCCCTCTATCTGCTTTACACCTCTCTCCCTCGACCCACATCTCTCCCTTGTGCCACTTCGCGCCTCTGGCCAAGGCACCCCTTCCCACCACTCTCTACCCCAGCACCTTACCTCCCACCTCTCTCCAACGACCCCTGCTCTCCTCCAGCCCCTCTCACCCTGCTACACCTTCAACCCCACCCCCTTCCCCCCCTCACTGCCCTGCAACCCCCTTCCTCCTTTCTCCCGGCCTCCTCTCCCCCTTGCCCCTCTCTCCCGTTCCCCCACCACCACTTTCCCCTCTCTCCCCCTCCTCCACCACCCCTTCCCTGCCTTCTCTCCGCTGACCCCCCTTCTCCCGGCACCCTATCCCCGCCAGCTCTTTCCCCTGTTTCGTCTCTCTTCCACCCTTTTCACCCTCTCTCTTCCCACCCCCACTTTCCCTGTCCCCTCTTCCCTTGCCCATGTCTCTCTCCCTTCCCCCTCTCTCCCCGGCCCCCTTTCGCCCATCTTCCCACCCCAGCCATCCCCCTCTCTCGCACCCCCCCATCCCCCCATCTCCCTGCCACCCCTTCTCCACGCCTCCTTCCCCGCTCTCTCCCTGCACCTCCAGCCCCCCCTCCACCCTCTCTGACCCACCCTATTACCCCTCACTCACCGGCCACCTTCCCCCTCTCTCTCCACCACCCCTTCCTCTTCTCTCCCCCACCCCTCACACTCCTGCCTCCCTCAAACCCCCTGTCCTGCCCCCTTCTACCCCTCTCTCCCCCGCTCCCACTTATCCCTCTTTCTCCCCACACCCTCCTTTCACCACTCTCTCCCCTGGCCCCCATCTCTCCCACCTCCTTCCTGCTCTCTCCCCACCATCCCTTCTCCCCCTTCACCCTCCTGTCCTTTCTTTCACAATCGTTCCCCACTACCCAGTCCCCATTCTCCCCGTTCCCCTACTCCCCTCTTCCCCTTCCCTCCCCCTTTTTTCCCTTACCTGCTCTCCCTTCCCTCTTTCACCACCCACTCCCCGCCACCGCATCCCCCACTCTCCCCGTCCCCCCCTTCCCCCTCACTCCCCTCTCACTCCCCTGCCCCACTTTGTCACCTTTCTCCCCCACCCCCAATTTCTCCCCTCTCCCCCGCTCACTTTCTCCCCTCTCCCCCGCCTATTTTCTCCCCACTCCCCCGCCTACTTCCCTTCCCTCCCTCTCTCCCCACTCCCATTGACCTCACACTTATCCCCACCCCATGTATTCCCCTCTCCCTCAGCCCCCTCTCCCCCAGCCCCTTCACCCCACACCCTCCTTTCCCCCTCCCCCTCACCTCAACCTATCGCCCCTCCCCTCCCCTATCCCCACCTCCCCTATCCCCCTCCCCCTATCATCCTAACCCCTCTTTTCCCCACCCCCATCCCCTCTTTCCCCACCCCCCCCATCCCCTCTTTTTCCTTCCCCCACCCCCCCATCCCCTCTTTTTCCTTCCCCCACCCCCCCATCCCCTCTTTTTCCTTCCCCCACCCCCCCATCCCCTCTTTTTCCTTCCCCCACCCCCCCATCCCCTCTTTTTCTTTCCCCCACCCCCCCATCCCCTCTTTTTCTTTCCCCCACCCCCCCATCCCCTCTTTTTCCTTCCCCCACCCCCCATCCCCTCTTTTTCCTTCCCCCACTCCCCCATCCCCTCTTTTCCCTTCCCCCACCCCCCCATCCCCTCTTTTTCCTTCCCCCACCCCCCCATCCCCTCTTTTTCCTTCCCCCACCCCCCCATCCCCTCTTTTTCCTTCCCCCACCCCCCCATCCCCTTTTTTTCCTTCCCCCACCCCCCCATCCCCTCTTTTTCCTTCCCCCACTCCCCCCATCCCCTCTTTTTCCTTCCCCCACTCCCCCCATCCCCTCTTTTTCCTTCCCCCAACCCCTTTTCCTCTCCCCAACCCAGTCCCCCTCTTTTCCCCTCCCAATTCACCTCCCCCGATCGCCCCACCCCTCTCTGCCCCTCCCCCTACACCCTCTTTACCCCTCCCCCTTTTTGGCTCCTCCCACCCCCTCTTTTCCCCGCCCCCCCTTTCCCCTCACCCCTCTCTCTCCCCCTCCACCT